>NC_138898.1:28777736-29377736 GCF_965194825.1 Balaenoptera physalus
CCTTGTAAGGGCATGGAGTAAAAGATGGTCTCAAGGCAGATGACTGTCATGTTAGAATTGTGGCTGAGAGTCTAATATTTCCTTTGGCTTACAGTCCTGTCTGTTTCCCTAACTGGGCCTCAGTTTCCTTATTTTTAGAATGGGGATAGGTCTCTGCTCTTAGAAGGGTTGGGGGGCTAAATTACATGTTCTGTCAGCCTGGGCCATCACTGCCACTGAGGCTTGGATTTGTAAAGTGGCTCAAAAGTAAGAAAAGGAAAAAGACCGTGCAGATCTGGCTCCTCCAAGGCCGGGCTGGGCCAGAGCAATGACTTAGAAAGTGGGACGTCTCCCCACCCGCAGCGCAGGGCCGAGTTCCCGGGGGAAGAGGCTGAATTCCCACGGCCTGGGAATTACCTCGCCCTTCTTATCTCCATCGAAGGGCGGGGAGGAAGCGGGGATAGGGTGTCAACCGGGACACAGAAATGATATAAATCCTCTCTGATGGTCCCTGGCCAGTGCTCTGCCCATTCCTGAGCGTGTGACTTGGAAAAGTGACTTCGCCTCCCCAAGCCTCAGTTTCCCCATCCGCGCTGTGGGCAGAACGGCAGCATTTGAGGCACGGAACCGCTTTCGAAGTGCGGGATAACGTCGGGCCCGCGGTCAGCGCTCGCACACGCCGGCTCAGACCGTCCGGGGTTCCGCAGGCCCGACGCTGTCCCCTCGGGGGCGCTGCCACCGCCCAGGCCTCGGCCTCGGGCCACGCGGGCCCGCCGCCGCCACGCCCCGGGCCTTTGCCCCCAGGCCGCGCTGGCCGCCCCCGGACCGCCCCCCAACCCCACCCCGCGGGCCCGCCGACTCACCCGTGTAGTGCACCACGCAGGTCTGGCCGCGCTTCGGGAAGGTGCGCCCTGAGGAGACAGACGGGCGCGGTGAGCGGATGCGCGCGGCAGCCGGGGCACTCCGAGGCCGCTGGGCGCACCTACTCACCGTCTCCGGGGGAGATGGTCTCTACCTGCACTCCCATGGCGGCGGCGGGGGCGGCGGCGGCGGACGCGGGGCGGGCGGGCGGGCGGCGCGACGGCCGGCGCGACAGGCGGCGTGGACACAGAGCGGATCTGGCGGCGGTTCCGCGGCTGTGCCTCGTCCCTCCGCGGAACGGCTGCGCACGCGCGCGCCCCCGCAGCCCCGCCCTGCGTGCGCGCCCCACACGGCGCGCACGTCCCCGGAGCCCGGGCCGCGGGGCAGGGGGGCCGGAAGCCCGGAAGCCCCGAGGCCTCCGGATGCTGTCGTTCCGAGGGGCTGGGCTTCTTCCCTCACCTTTCCTTTCTCCGTTCTTCCAGCCGAGCAGGCATCTCTAACCCAGTTTCCGCATCCGAGAAATGGGAGTCAGAATTGGGGATCGGCCAGTTACCAGTTACTGACCGGGGGACTGATAAGTCCACACTTACCCTGTGAAAAGGATGGTTGTGAGAGGTCCGAGCAAATGTGCGTTCACGTTAGCGTTCAATCAGTGGGTCACGATTCTGAGCTCTATTTTTCTGCTTTGGAGGAGGCGTCAGCATTTACACTGCCCTGCATGAAGCCTGTCCTCTCTTGTCCGAATTCATTCATTCATTCAACCATTCACAGCTTGCATACATATATTCTTATTGAGCACCTACTCTGTGCCATGCACTGTGTTAGGTGCTGGGGAAACGTGGGTAAAGGAAACTCCGTACCTGACCTTACAGAACTTACGGTCTCGCGAGGAAGAGACAATCAACCACGCAGGTAAATGTAAAGTTTCAAATCTGTAAGTACTGTGAGAGCGGTTCATGGCATTGTGCTCTGAGGGACATATAATAGAGATGCCTAACTTAACGTGGACTGTGGTGACATGCTTCCCTGGGGTAGCCAGGTTTAGTCAAGGTCGGAACGTGTTGACCAGCTGTGCGTGTGTGTTGGGGTAGGTGAGGCAGAAGGAACAGGTAGAGGCATTGCAGCCAGAAGGAGCATTGTGAAACAGTCTAGGACCTGAGGGAGGCAGATGTGGACCAATCCTCTGGATTTCCCTGCATGTGCTCCTGAGGTGTTTTAAACATGACCCCAAAGTTCTTTAACACTCTTCTCAGCGTCTATGTCCCCTTTCCCTAGAATCTCAGGGAGGCTTGTGACTGCTTTGGCAATTTTCGCATTATTTAGGATATGGGCTGTAACGGAAATATGTATGTGGCTGATGTAACAGTGGCTGAAATGAGGCAGAAGTTGGTGTCTCTCTCTTATAACAGTCTAGAGGCAGTTAGGACAGCTTGGCTTCACAGGCTGTCCAGGAACCCATGCTCTTTCTACTTGTGCTTCTCCATTCTTAAGATCCTACTCTCATACGCATGGTCCAAGACGGCTCTCCAACATATTTGCATTCCAACCAGTGGAAAGGGGGAAAGGTGGAATATGACGGCATATCCCCCTCTCTTTAAGTGCATGACCTAGAAGTTACATACATCTCTTCCTCTTACACCTCATTGGCTACAACCTATTGTATGGCCAAATGTAGCTGCATGGAAGGCTGAGAAATATAATCTTCATTTTGGGTGGCCATTTGCCCAATGGAAAATCAGGCATTCCGTGCCTATTGAAGAAGAGAAAAATGAATATTAAGAGACAAAGTTTAAAAGGGAGATCCCAGCAGCTGCCATGACACTATGCCACACATACCCTTTTCACTGTACAACTACGTAGAGAAAGTAGACTGCAGAGAGTTCTTGGGTCCAGTATAAGATTTTGTTTACCTTTTCCTGTGGGGATTCACCAAGAACCTCATGTTTGCACCACCTCTTGTTCACTGCTTTGAGGAAAGGAAAGAAAACATGTGGTGCCCGTTTTAGCCACCAGTGTTGATGTACTGGGTAGGCCTGAGGTGAATTGAACCCCAGAACTGATGCATGCTGTGCAACACAATGGACACTTATTAAACATTTGTAAGATTTTTATAGTAACTGGAAGAGTTCGTTTCCAAATTGGTTTTGATTTTATGTTCATAATCTATAGCCTTAGTTATTAATTTTTCCACAAAAATGTGGTTTATTTTCTTACATGACTTAATTTGTTATTGTCAATTAACAACAAATTTGTTAATTTG
Organism: Balaenoptera physalus; assembly: GCF_965194825.1. Classification (NCBI taxonomy): domain Eukaryota; kingdom Metazoa; phylum Chordata; class Mammalia; order Artiodactyla; family Balaenopteridae; genus Balaenoptera; species Balaenoptera physalus. The sequence goes on from NC_138898.1 coordinate 28,780,837, forward strand.
TTAGTTGTTATGTTAAGCCTAGTTATTAGTTAATAAAAATGTTAAGTGTTCAAATCTTTTAAAATCACCTATTTAGCAACCAGAAGAACTTAGAAATAGTGAGTGACCCTAAGAGGTGGGACTGGGAGAAAGAACAGGAGATTTCACTTTTCATTTAATATCATTCTTAACTGATTGACTTTATTTTTACTCTGTGTGTGTATTATTTTTATGGTTTATAAAGGAGACAGGGAGTAATTTGAATCTCAAAGTGTAAGCATCCCTGATGACAGGGTAAGTGATTCCTTCCTTGCAGCTCCAAAATCTGAAAAACGGGGCTTAGATTTCTTTGGGTTTATCCTGTTTGTGTTTCATTCAGCTCCTTAACCGTGTGTTTATATCTTTCAACAAATATGAAAAGTTTTCAGCCATTATTTCTTTAAAAATTTTTTCTGTACCACTCTATTTCTCCTGTTCTTCTCAGATTCTGATGACACAATCATTAGCTCTTTTGGAATTGTCCTACAGGTCCCTGAAATTCTGTTCATTTTCCAATCTTTTTTCTCTCTGATGTTCAGATTGGATAATTTTTATTTTTCTGTCTTCACTGACTTGTTTCTCTGCCATCTCTATTCTGCTACACACCCATCCAAGGAGTTTTAAAATCTTTGGTTATTTTTATTTTTCAGTTCTAAGATTTCCATTTTGTTCTTTATATGTTCTATTTATTTGTTTAAACTTTCTATCTTTCTATTTGTTTCTAGATGGTTTGCCTGTACTTCCTGAAGCATTTTTATAGTAGCTGCTTTAAAGACTTTGTCAGATAATTCCAACAGCTGTGTTGTCTCAGCATTGGCATCTGTTGATTGTCTTCCCATATAAGTTGAGATTTCCATGTTTCTTCATATGTCAAGTGATTTGGAATATACCCTGGAAATTTTGAATATCATGTGATAATACTTGAGTCTTTTAAAAATCCTATAAAGAATGTTGATATTTCTGTTTTAGCAGGCAATTGACCAGATTGGGCTTAGGCTGTGAGTTTCAACCAGCCTTCTGTGGCTTTAATGTTATTTTTATTTCCAAAGCCTTTCCAATGTCATTTGGATCTGTCCTGGGTATGCACCACTCAGTGGTCTATCTGGGACTTGGGCAGTAGTTTATCCTGTAATAAATTCTCAAAGTCCGTGTGAGCTGTTTAGTACTTAACTCACACATGCAAAACAGGGGGCAGAGCCCAGAAGTTCATAAACAACGCTATTAGGTAGCTTTCCTGAACTCTTCCCTGTGATCACCTCAATAATGTTTGGTTCACTGGGGCTTCCCTTTTTGGTCCTCTAACCAGAAATCTGGGACGTTATTTACCCTGTTATGTCAGTCAATTCCCATGACTGCACCTGTATTCAGGACCAAGCAGTGAGTGAAGAGAGAGAAAGGAAAAGCAACAGAAGTTTGCCCTATGCTCTTGGGGCCATCGCTCCTCTGACTGGAGAGGAAGGTTCCCATCTTTCAGAGTTTTAGGCTACTGCAGGTACAGGCCATCATTGCTGTTGCTTTAGCTGCCACCCTCATCATAGGATTTCTTGGGGGCTGCAGTGAACGTGAACAGAAAAAAGAAAGAAAAAGCTGGGAGATTGCCCTTACTCTGAGCATTGGGAGACTTTTTCTTGTGCCTCAAATCAGAATTAGAGGGCTTCTCCTAGAGCTTCTCTGTCTGCCCTGGTGTATACTTCCAGTTTATTGTTTGTTTGTTTGTTTTTGTCTGTGCAGCAAGGCTTGTGGGATCTTAGTTCTCTGACCAGGGATCAAACCTGGGCCCTCGGCAGTGAAAGTGTAGAGTCCTAACCACTGGACCTTCAGGGAATTCCTATACTTCTAGTTTTCAAGCTGCACTGAGTCCAGGCTGGGAAATACTGGAGGAAAAAAATGGTTAACTCACAGCTGGATTGGTAGTAGTACTTCAAATTCTGGTCTGGTTCCTCAGTCTATCTGCTACTACTTATTCTTCAGAGTTCTTAAATAGCTACTCTCTGCATTTTGTCAGGGTTTTATAGTTGCATTCATTGGAAGAAATAAAGTGCAGTGTGCTTACTCTGTCTTACCTGAACCAGACCCAGTCCTGTTTGATTCTAGAAAGATCTTTTTCCAGAGACAGAGAGGGAGAGTGATAAAGCAAGTGTAAAATGTTAACAGTTGGGGAATCTGAATGACTATAATGTGAAGTCTTCATACCAATTTTGCAACTTTTTTATAAGTTTGAAATTATTTTCAAAAAAAATTTTAAACTCTGGATAAATGTGGCTGGTATGGAAAGTCCTCATTAAAAAATGGTAATAAAAAATAACAACAACAACAACAGAACCATTTCTTTTTATTTAAAACAATCAGTCTGGGGGTAAATATTGAGACAACTCCTCAAAGCTATTTCTTGCCTCCCTATCCCCCTTCCCAAGATGGTGTGTGGGAAGGTAAAGGCTTACGATCCTCTTGGAACTAGAGGCAGGGGATGCTGCCGTGGGTGTTCATGTGTAGTACCCATGGAGAGGTGGCCAGTCTGATGCTCCTCTGGGCATCTGTGGCTAAAGATGTTTCTGGTTGTCTCTTGACCCCGAATGCAGTGCGTTTTAAAAACCCCCAATGACTATTTTGCTCATAAATTTCCAATTTGAGCAGGGCTTGATGGGGAAAGCTAGTCTGTGTTCCATGCATTGTCATCTGGGGCAGCTTGAAGGCTGGGGCTGAAATCATCAAAAGGTTCACTCACTCATATGTCTGGTAGTTGACGTAGACTGTTGCTGGGATCTCAGATTGGTCTATTGGCCAGGGTCTTAGTCAGCTTGAGCTACTGTAACAAAATACCATAGACCGGGCGGCTTAAAAAACAGACATTTATTTCTCATAGTTCTGGAGGCTGGGAGATCTAAGATCAAGGTGCTAGCCAATTCTGTTCTTGGTGAGGGCCCTCTTCCTGGCTTGCAGACAGCTGCCTTCCTGCTGTATCCTCACATGGTAGAGAGAGGAAGCTCTGGTGTCTTCTCCTTTTTTTTTTTTTTTTAATTAATGTATTTATTTTATGGCTGTGTTGGGTCTTCGTTTCTGTGTGAGGGCTTTCTCTAGTTGTGGCAAGCAGGGGCCACTCTTCATCGCGGTGCGCGGGCCTCTCACTATCGCGGCCTCTCTTGTTGCGGAGCACAGGCTCCAGATGCGCAGGCTCAGTAATTGTGGCGCACGGGCTTAGTTGCTCCGCGGCATGTGGGATCTTCCCAGACCAGGTCTTGAACCCGTGTCCCCTGCATTGGCAGGCAGATTCTCAACTGCTGCGCCACCAGGGAAGCCCTCTTCTCCTTTTTTAATAAGGCATTAATCCTTTCGTGGGGGCTCCACCCTCATAACCTCATCTAAACCTAATTACCTCCCAGAGGACCCCCTCCAAACACCATCACATCAGGGATTAGGGCTTCAACATATGAATTTCAAAGAGGACACATATACTCAATCCATGACAGCCAGAATACCTATGTGTGGACTTTCTATATGGTTGTTTGGCTTCCTCACAGCATGGTGGCTGGGTTCCTATAGGGAGTGTCCCAAGAGAACCAGGTGGAAGCTATATCACATTTTATGACCTAATCTTGGAACTCACATCACATTACTTACTCCATAGTTAACCCCCTTCCTCAGATTAAAGGAAAGGGAAATTAGACCCCACTTCTCAATGGGAGGAGTGTCAAAGACACATCATTAAGAAGAACATGTCGGATGGCGGATCTTGTTATGGCCCTTTTGAGATGTACAATCTGCCACAAAGATCTCAATGATTATTAAAATAGTGAAATACCTCCAAAACAGTTACTACATAGCATTAGGGCCCCAGCCCGACCAGATGTGTGGGAAACTTCAGGAAACATTGTATGCCTCACCTAAGATGTAGGGCTTTACTTCCTGGTGTGACTTTTCTCCAGTGCTTTTGATTTTCCCCTTATCCTAACTAACACTGCCCTCCCCACGATTTGTGAGGAAGCCAGGACACACAGACATCTACCCACCTGCCTCCCACCCTTAGTGACCCCCACCCTTCTCCCATAGTGGAATCTTTCTTCCCCTCTAGAAAAGCAACAGGTAGCTGACCTGATTACAAGAAATGCAGTGACAGGTGCTTTGCATATAGTGGTTTATACAATCCCCATCCCAATATCACTGTTATTAACCCCCTTTTACCAAAAGGAAAGCTGAGGCTTAGTGACATTGGTTAAGTTGCCTATAGGTAGCCTGAAAAGTGGCCTCCCAAAGAAATCAGGTCGTAATGCCTGGAAACTGTAAATGTTACCTTACATGAAAACAGAACATTTGCAGGTTAGGCTAATGTTCTTGAGATGGGGAGATTATCCTGGATTATCAGGGTGGGCCCTAAATGTAATCGCATATATGTGAGAAGCAAGCAGAGGGAAACTTCACACACACACACGAAGGGGATGGGATCATGGAGCTGAGAGATTTGAAGATGCTGGCTTTGAAAACTGGAGTGATGCAGTCACAAGCCAAGGAATAACAGCCACCAGAAGCTGGAAGAGCCAAAGAACAGTTTCTCCCCTAGAGCCTCCAGAAGAAGCATGGCCCTGTCGACACCTTGGTTTTACCCCAGTGATACTGATTTTGGACTTTTGGCCTCCAGAATTGAGAGAATAAATTCCTGTTGTTTCAAGCCACCAAGTCTGTGGCCATTTGCTACCACAGCCTCAGGAAACTAATATATCACATAAGGCCAGAAATGTGCCCACGTCTGTCTGGCCCCAACAGCTCCTCTGCTTCCCGTGCACCGTGGAGCCACAGTGGAGAAAACAAATGCCCCCCACCATGGTGGCACTAATGGAGGTGGAGTGGGTGTGGAGAACCCACTTGGGGCCATTATTTGGCTTGGGGAGCATGGTGTGCTTCTAAAAAAGTATTGTTATGAAGATCGACTTTGCTACATGTGGTAGTCTGAAAAATGCTCGGGCTTCTGAATCACTGGGGATCCTAATGTGGGTCCACAGGATGGTGGGCAGGGACAACCCAGGATGAGGGGTACTCCACAGATGCTCCTCAGAGGGGACAGTCATGCTGTCCTGGAAGTAATATGGTCAGACAGGCTAATAGATTCCAAGTGTTAGGTTAGCGTGGATTTAGCAGATGGGAACACATCCAGCCCTGATGGATGGCAGTTGTTTATTGTTTACATAAACAGCAGAAGCAAGATCAGCCATGCTGTCAGCTCCCTGCCTCCCTTGTCCACAGGATGACTTTGAAATGAAAGGGGCCAGACGACGTGGGCTTTACAGCCTGAGCTGTACCCTGTGGGGAGGAGGGCGCGCGGAAGCCCCACCTCATCAGAACCAGGGTTGCCGAGACGGCAGAACGCGCCTCGTGGCAGCTCCTCACAAGACTGCCTGACTTCCCACGTTCCGGCAGATCTCGCGGGTTCCACCAAGGCTTAGGTCAGCTGTGGTTAAGCCTTTCCTCTGTGGTCCAGGTGGATACGTGCAATGTTGTCGGGGCACCAGCACAGAGCATTTCCCTACCAATATGAGCCCTTCACAGGGAACAAGGAACCCTATGAAAGTTTCCAGGGTGAAGTGGGAGGAGCTGTGGGCAGGGGGGTGGGAGTTCTGGGTTCTAGATCCAGCACTGCCAGTGACTTGTTGTGTGACTTGGGTAAGTCCATCCCCCTCTGTGGGCTTCTGTAAAGAGAAGGGGTCTGTCTAGATGACCACCAAGGGCCAGGAAGGCTGTAATGATCTGTGACTCTAGGACAGTGCCTGGCACATAGTAGCGGCTCAAATGTGAGTTGCTGAATGAAGTATAAGGGCGTGCTCAGTGACGGGGTGGGGGAAATGGTATGCACTGAGGCCTCCCCTTTGTTGGTGGTGAGATGGGGGCAACAGAGGAAGAGGCTGAATGTGTTCACCCCTCTAAAAAGCCCAGTGGTGCCCAAACACTCTTGGGAAGGGCTTAGGGACATTCCTCAGCCAGTGTGGGCTGCTGTCGATTACAGGAGAGCAGAAGTCTATTCCACAGTTAATTTCCAAACTCTCTGTGAAAGACACAAGTTGCAGAGAGTCGACATCACTCTTGACAGTTCCTCGGAGACTGCCCTGTTGGAGGTGTCTGGCTCTCACTGAGTCCTCCATGACCACTTTATCCTTCAGCCACCTTTTTCTTGGATGAGCTCCAGACGAGTCTACTGTGTTTGTGTGAAAGGCAGACCCGGTCACCCCCAGTGCATAAATTCCCTCCCTCTAAGAGGTGAGGGATGGAACCTGCCTCTCTCCTGATGCCCATTTGGGGAATTCTCCACAGTCTTTATGAATTCGTATAGGAAAATGCACTGATCTTAAGTGTACAGATAGAGTTTTGAAAAATGTATACACAGTTGTAGCCAACACCCCAAACAAGATATGGACCATTGCCATCTCCTTCGAAAGTTCCCTTATGGCCACTTTCCTGTCAGCCACCCCACAAGAGGCAATCACTGCTCTGATTTTTATGCCTGCAGATTAGTTCTAGAACAGCACTGTTCCATAGAGCTTTCTGCAATGATGGGAATGTTCTATATCTGATACACACACACACATACACACACACATTTACAGTATACACTGGCCACATACGGTTATTAGGCGCTTAAAATGTGGCAAGTGCAACTGAAGACTGAATTTTTTATTCTATTTAATTTTAATTAGTTTAAATATATAGCGGATAACACTGTATTCTTTGTTTCGGTAACATCTTTGAGATTTGTTCATGTTGTCATGTGCCTCAGGAGTAAGTTTAAAAATTTTTTGGAAATTTATTTTTAATTGTGGTAAAATCTACATAACATAAAATTTACCATTTTAACCAGTTTTAAGTGTACACTTCAGTGGCATTACGTGTGTTCACATTGTTGTGCAACCATTATCCGCATCCACCTCCAGAACTTGTTTGTAAAACTGAAACTCTGCACCCATTAAATGAAACTCCCTGTTCTTCCCTCTCCCCAGTCCCTGGCAACCACCATTCTATTTTCCGTTGTTGAACAAGTTTTTTTTACTGCTGAGTTAGCCTTTTACTGCTGAGTAGTATCTCTCCCTCCCTCTCCTTCTGCCTCTTCCTCTCTCTCTCTCTGCTTTGTGTATGAGTTCAATCCCTGACAGTTAAATGTGCACGTGATACAATTCAACCACAGCCCTTGGCTTTTGCACGTTCTCCGTGATTAGAGGAGGCTTGTGGCGGCAGAGCCATGGCTCCTGTTCCTCTGACTCCCACACTCTGGGTGCCCTGCTGGGTAGCTGGTACCGATACGATGTCTGCTCTTTGTGAGCTCCTGATGGGGAACTCGGGTAAGGGCACCCACACTGGCTGAATTCCCATGGAGTGTCCAAGTCGCACGCATGTCCTCTCTGTCATGTCAGCAAGTTCTCCGATAGCCCAGGGTCTTCTTAACCCAGCTCGTCAGTACAGAACCGGGCCTAGGACTCCGACTGGGGTGTGCTCTCCTGGCCAGGCTGTGAGCTTCCCAGAGCACTGGGGAGGGTGCTGAGCACGTCGGGGTGTCAGGGGAAGAACGCAGGGTTTGGGCAGGACTCCGCGTTGCCTCTGTGTTCCTGTGTGACTTTGGGCAGGTGACCTTACCCTGAGTGCCAGTTTCCTTCTCTGTGACTGGAGAACAATAGGCACTCTCATGCATCGTTTGTGGGGACATATATATTAGAATGGCCCAATAGCCTTAAATGTGTGCTCACCAGACTTCTGGTCGGACAAGTTGACATAGACCCATTTCTCCCTGCTCCTCCCTGTTGAGCAAGACCATAAAGCAAGGGGCAACCAAAGGAGCGCTCTGAAAGGTGGTAGAGGAAGGTGAACCGGTTTGGAACCCCAGCACTGGAGGAACAACACAGAGGCAGGGCACCTTGTGTCCCCCTACCCAACAGAGGAAGGCGACCTGGACCTATCATTTCCCGGCCCCCAACCTAGCAACAGAAGGCAGCCCAACAGAAGGCAGCCCAGGTAGGCAGCCCTGGATGAAAGGGGAGCCCCTCTGCCAACATCAGGTGATCCCAACACCACTGGCAAGGGGGGTTGATGGGGAGTCCCACTAATAATAAGCACGCAGGGGAAGCACCCCCGTTCCCCACGGGGAGACATGGGGTGAGCAGGTGGAGAAGGCAGGAGGGATCCTGCCACAGCAAGCAGCCACAGCAGGTCGGACACTTCCCTCCCCAGCAAGAGACACACAGCGACCAGGCCCAAGGAAACCCCTTCCACCCTCTTGGCAGCATAAGCAGAGGCCACTGGGAAACCCAGGAGCACCAGATAAACCAAGCAGGATAAAATAATACCACCAGAGGCTCTGAAAATGAAACTGTCAGTGGAACCACAGCCTGCAAAAGTAGTGCAGGACCTGCACGTTCAGCCTAAACAGGGTGACTGGCTGCTAAAATAAAGACTTTAACTAGGACCCAGAGTTTCCGAACATACTAGACAATCAACTGACTCCAACACTGAGTTGAATCCGATGTTAGAATTATCTGACAAGGATTTTAAAGCAGCCATCATAAAAATGCTTCAATAATCAATTACAGAAACAAGGGGGGGGGAAATAGAAAAAATCTCAGCAAGGTAATAGACCTTATAAAAAAGAGCCTTCAGTAGAAACGCATGTTTAATTTAATATAGATGCAGATGGTTACCGATAGAAATATTTATAGGTATGTGTATATTACGGGTTAGTATGCATGCATCTATTTCTTAGCTCTGTTAGCTGAGATGGCCTAAAAGAAAGACACCCAAAGAGCAAAGGGCATACCTAACACCCGGATCTTGGTTTCTAATACCATTCTCCAATAAAAGAAATCGGGGCTCCTCGGATAAATAGCTGATTCTCGAATGGGAGTAGAAATATACAAGATGAGGCTGGAGCATCTTGTAGTGATAGAAAGTTGAAAAGTGCTCAACCACCCCCCACCCCCCAGAGAATCTGGCAAAGGAGGCTGGGAGGGGCCAGGTGCGTGAGAGTGGGGTATCCTAGAAGCCCCAAGGGGCCAGTGGGCCCTATGTGGAGGCTCCCAGGAGGACAAAAACTCAGAGCAGTGGCCATTGGACTTGGCAGTAGAGGTGTTGATGAATTTGACAGAGCAGAAACGTGGGACAAAACGATCATCACACCTGGGCTGCTCCATCTTCACCAGGGCAAAGTGGCTCTGGCCAGGCTGGGCTCCACTCTGCCACCCTACTGGAGCTCAACCAGGTTCAGGGGTGGATGAAGCCTCATTTAACACTTTGGTGACAATTCTCCTCTGTGTGGATGTCACCACAGCCTCATGCGCACAGTCCCCAGGGCAGGAGAGGCATTTGGGGGTGCCATCAGGAACGCACGGCCTCCTCTGAGCAACAAGAGGAAGGAACGAGAAGCACACTTGGACCCGGGTGCTCAGTCCCACCTCCGCACCTCTGTTTGTATATGACTCTCTCCTGGAGGGTCTTTTCTCCCCATCTCCCGCTTCTTCAAATCCCACCGCCTCTTTGAGTCATGGCTCAAGGCCTGCTTTCTCTCGAATGCCTTCTCTGCCCCCATTGATCTCTCCGTCTGCCCTGAAAAACTTCTGTGACACAGGGTCATCTCCTATGTGTCCTTCCTGACTTCCTAACTCAGCTGCCACCTCCTTGAGGGAGGAAATAGTGACTACTTCTTCTGCCTCCCTACAGAGCCTAGTAATGGTAAGTAAAACCACAATAATAATTGCTAACAATTATTGAACAGTTCCTATTATATTAACTCATTTCATCCCTGCAACATCTCTCAAAGGTGAGCTCTATGATTTGTCCCACTTTACAGGTGAGAGGACTGAGGCTCAGAAAAATTTAAGAAGCTGCCCAAGCCACACAGCTCATACATGGAGCCAAGAAATAGGCCAGCTGTTAGGAATCAATGGAAAAATGTGTACGATGCACTTAGAACTGTGCCTGGGGTATAGAAAGTGCTCAGCCATCCAGAGAGCATTTACTGAGTGCCTACCATGTGTCAGGCGCTGTGCTGGGTGCTGTGGATTCAGCTGTGAGCAAAGCAAAGTCCCTGCTCTCCTGGTGCTCATAAGCTGTTCCTACCTAAGCCCTCCCACTGCTGTTCCCTGGACCTGGAACATTCTTCCTCCAGGTACCTGCATGACTCGCCCCCTTGCCTCCTTCAGCTCTCTGCTCAAATGTCACCTTATCAGTGAGGCTTCCCCCTGAACTCACCACTTAAAATTGCAACTCGCTCTCCCCTTCCCTGCTTCCCCACAGCACACACTTCGGGTCCCTCCTGCGCTCTGCTTACCACTCACCTATGTGTAATGTCTGTTTCCCCCACAGACATCAGTTCTGCGTGGGTGGATCTTGTGTCTGCCTTTTCCCTGCTGCAGCCCCAGTGCACAGAACTGTGCCTGGCACACAGTAGGGCCTCAATAAATATATGCTGAATGGATGATTAATATGGCAGGTGGAGGAAATTGTTATGAAGCAAAACGAAGCTGGTTGAAGCTGGGGGTCGGGGAGGCCACTTCCAAGAGGTGACGTTTGAAGAGACCTGAATACAGTGTGTGTGTGTATGTGTGTGTGTGTGTGTATGTGGGGAACAGGCCATGTAAAGATCTGGGCAGAGTGTGTTCCAGGCAAAGAGAAAAGCATGTGCAAAGGTGGGAGGGTGCTGGGTGCATCTGAGGAACAGCAGGGCGGCCCAGCGTGGGGGGCAGGGCTGGGGGGGCCCTCAGTCCCCCTCTCTGTGCCCCAGTTTCGTCATCTGTAAAACAGAGGAGACAATGGTACACCCTTCATAAGGTTGTTGTGAGGATTTAATTTCTAATTCTGCTGTGGAAAATTTTCATTTAAGCACTCAGAAGAGTGTTTGGCAGGAAGTAAGCACTCAGTGAATATTAGCTGTCATCATAGAAAAAAGTCAGGGAGGATCTACATTAAATGACAAATTGTCCCTATCTTGGGTGGTGATAGTGGATTATGGAGGCCAGTAACTTTATCTGTGTGTGTTTTTTTTTTATGTTTCAAATGATTAGGTATACCCAGAAAAAATAGCTATTAATATATTTCCTTAAAAAAATGTCCTGTGCAGTGGGGGCATTCTCAGATAGCTTGGGTTTGGAAGAAATAGGAATGATGGTTGTGGAAATGGAGGGTGGAGGAGGGGGAGATGGAGGAAGGAGGGGGACGGGGAGATGGTGGAGGAGCCAGTGCTGGTGATGGTGGAGGAGGGGGAGGTACAGGTAATTGGGGGGATGGTGGTAAAGGTGATGGCTGCCAGGGGAGGAGTGGTGGAAGATGGTGGAGAGGGTGGAAGAGGTGGTGCAGGCAGTGGTGCATGTGGCTTGGAGCGTTTCATCTTGTGGCCACTTGGAAATAGATACCTTGTAGTGGGATCCTCCGACCTCTCTAAGGAGGGAGCATATTTCACTTTCCATAGAGAGACAACATTGAGCTTCTTTGTGAAACATCAGTTTCCTGTGTCCATTCCCTTGATTGTGGTACAGATGGGCCCCGGTGGCCCACACCGGAACCACCTGGCAATGGCCCGCTGAGTTACTATAACTCAGCCCTTGACCTAACTTCTCCTAAAGCCAAGGGCTATGGCCCTGGAGGACATCTACTCCACCGCTTCTCATTCACTGACCTTCCTGAGGCCCAGCCCCAGAGCCCTGACCACTGAGAAAGGCAGGATCTGTCCCCACTCTGCCCCCAACCAGCTAGACCTGCCAGGTTCCATAAAGCCACCAGGGCTCCAGTGACAAATGTCAGAGGCACAAGGCTGTGTTTCTCTTGACCAGATAGGTTCCCAGTGAGTAGAATTCCTCCTGGATTGAGCTCCAGGTTGGGCTTTGTGAAATGAAAGATTCCAGATCTTTCTTCTGAATCCAGACCCATCCAACCACTTCTCTGCATGACGTTTTTCCTGCACATCTCACAGGCACTGCAAAAGCTGAGCTCCTCATACTCCACAGGCCTGTGTCTCCCACCAGCTTCTCCATGTCTCTGGATGGCACCACCATAAGCAGCGGCCAGAAGCTGGGCACCCTCCTGGCTTCTCATGCCGCCTTTGAGAAAATCCTACTCCCTCCCCACCCCTCAAATCACCTACTTCTCCCCACCCCACTGCCAGCTCCGCAGGCCAGGTTCCATCACTCTCTCATCTCCCACCCTGCCAATTGCAAATCCCTCCATACTTCTCTCTTTTTCATTTTAAAGTCGTTTATTCATGTGTAACATACATATAGATAATTGCAAAATCAAAAGTGTGCATCTTGATGAATTTTCACAAACTGAATACACTTGAGAAACCATCACCCAAACAAGAAATAGCATATGACCAGCCTCTAAGTAAGAAGTCCCCTTGGGCCCTTTCCTTGGCTCCTTTTCTTTTTCCCAAGGGTACCCTCTATCCTGACTTCCAACACCACAGATTAGTTTTATATACATGGAATCATGGGGTATTTGCTCTTTTGTGTCTGGATTATTTTGATTAACTTTATGTTTGTGAAATTCATCAGTTATTTGCAGGTAGCAGTCATCGGTTCATTGGCACTGCTCAGAGTATTCCACTGTGTAAACATACCACGTTTATTTATATATTCTACCATTAAAGGGAACTTCGGCTGTTTCTGTAAAAAAATTAATAAACAGAAACCGCAATTAAACAGAGTGGGGAGACCAGTAGGTGGAGCTCTCACACCCTGCAATGATAGCAGAGCCCAACAGGAAGAAGAAGGACTCCTCTTCTCTCCTGGCAAGGACTCAGCCAATGAAAAGCCATTGACTCTTCGTCTACTACAGCCCTGCAACTTCCTTTTCCCCTCTGTAAAAGCGATCTCCTTTCCTTGCAGTGCAGGGACTTGCACGTGGCTCACCGTGGTTGCAGACCCTGAGTTGCAATTCTCTGCTGATCCTGAATAAATCTATCTTTGCTGGAGAAATATCTGGCAGTCTATTTGTTTCATGTCAACATTTCCAGTTTGGGGCTATTGAAATGCCTTTTCTAGATCAATGTGCTCATTTCTCTTGGGTACACACCTAGGAGGATTTGTTTTCCAAGGTGATCCTAACAATTTACAGTCTCATCCACAGTGTATGTTACCAATCCATTCCCTTCCCCCAGCCAGCATGATCTTTAATAGGCAATAAAAGTGCACAGTTCAAAATTCTAAAGTTTAAAAAAGAAAAAAACCAAAAACAGTGTAACATAAGTCCTCTTACTCTGTCCCTGAGCCACACAGGTGCCTCCTCTCCCCACAATCACCATGTGGTGTGTCTTTCCAGCGTGTGTGTGGTGTCTATACAGATACAAGCAAATACATATTTGTATCGATTTTATTTTATATGGATGAAAGTGAAGGAAAGCAGAATATGTCATCCCAAAATGTGCCTCTTCGACATAAAAATTATTCTAAACTGAAGACAATTAAGAAGGAGCAAACCCAGAAGAAGCTTCCTCCATTTTCCCCCCTAAAGGCAGGATATTCTCCTTTTATTAGAGACAGACTTTTCAGCCCAGAGATGACAACAGAGGAATCTGCAAACAAACCTTCTTCCATTTGTTCGCTCCCATTTATTTGCTTTCCCACAATCTGCTATCTTTGGAAGACTAAAACTGCTTTCCTCTGTCTTGTCATTTCTCTACAAACTTACTGTTCTTTGTTGAAGATGCTGGAATTCTAAGCTGCCATTCTGAATTACAGTAAGTTCCCTACATACGAACCTTCAAGTTTTGAACTTTCAAAGATGCAAATGTGCGTTGACATGTCCAATCACATAAGTTAGTTCACACGTCTGGCGTACATTGTTATGTGTGTGCATCCTCTACAAGTGGTTGTACTTTTGTGTACTTTACTGTACAGTACTGTATAAAGTATAGTAGTACAGTATCTTTTTTCTTTTTTTGGCTGTGCTGGGTCTTCGTTTCGGTACACAGGTTCTTCATTGCAGTGTGCGGGCTTCTCTAGTTGTGGCGCGCAGGCTCCAGAGTGCGCAGGCTCAGTAGTTGCGGCGCACAGGCTTAGTTGCCCCGCGGCATGTGGGATCTTAGTTCCCCTACCAGGGCTCGAACCTGTGTCCCCTGCATTGGAAGGCGGATTCTTAACCACTGGACCACCAGGGAAGTCCCCGTACAGTATCTTTATTTCAAGCCCAGGATGTCCGGAAGCAAGCATAAAACCAGCGGTGATGTAGCTGGTACTGCTAAGAAGAACCAAGCTATAACGATGGAAACAAAAGTGAAAATAATTGAGAGAGTGGAGCGAGGCGAAGAGATGGTAGTCGTTGTTGTTCTTGTAACATGAATCGTTCAACCATTGGCAGGATTCTAAAGAACAAAGACAAGATCATGGAACATGTGAAGTCTGCTGTGCCAGTGATGTCAACAAAAATATTGAAGAAGCGTGGAAAAGTGATGGAGGAGGCGGAGAAACTTCTCAGTGTGTGGACACAGGATCAGCATCAGTGTCGCGTCCCGCTCAGCTTAATGCTGATTCAAGAGAAAGCTAAAAGCCTTTATGAAGACTTGAAGAAGAAACACAGCGAAGAATCAGAGGGTGCATCTTTTACTGGCAGCCATGGCTGGTTTCATCAGTTCAAGGCTAGAGCCAACTTTCAAAACAGAAAAGTAAGTGGTGAGGCAGTGAGTGCAGATATGGTAGCTGCCAGGGAACTTCCTGAAATGCTTTGAGAAATTATTGATGAAGGCGTGGATTTACCCGAGTAGGTTTTTAATGTGCATGACACAGGACTGTACTGGAAGAGGATGCCAGACTGAAGTTACATCAGTAAGGAGGAAAAGTTGATGCCAGGCTAGAAAGCAGCAAAGGATAGGCTAACTCTGTTGTTTGCTGGCAATGCTTCTGGTGATATGAAGCTGAAGTCTCTCTTAGTTTATCATTCAGAGAACCCAAGAGCCCTTAAAAACATAGCCAAGGGCTCTCTTCCTGTTGTGTGGAAGAGTAACTCCAATGCATGGGTTACACAGGCCATTTTCCAGGACTGGTTTTTCCATCACTTTATCCCAGAGGTAGCGAAATATTGCTTGGAGAAGGACGTCCCATTCAACATTCTTTTGCTGCTTGACAGTGCTCCAGGCCACCCCCCATTCATGGACGACTTTCATCCCAATGTCAAAGTAGTGCATCTGCCACCGAATACTATGTCGCTCATCCAACCTATGGACCAGGGAGTTATAGCGACTTTCAAGACATTATTTACATCACACTTTTCGTCAGGCTGTAAAGGCGAGTGACAATTCAGGAACAACATTTTGACAATTTTGGAAAGACTATAACATCTACAAGGCCATAAAAACATTGACTTTGGGGGCTTCCCTGGTGGCACAGTGGTTGAGAATCTGCCTGCCAATGCAGGGCACACGGGTTCGAGCCCTGGTCTGGGAAGATCCCACGTGCCGCGGAGCAACTAGGCCCGTGAGCCACAATTACTGAGCCTGCGCGTCTGGAGCCTGTGCTCCGCAACAAGAGAGGCCACGATAATGAGAGGCCCGCGCACCACAATGAAGAGTGGCCCCCACTTGCCGCAGCTAGAGAAAGCCCTCGCACAGAAACGAAGACCCAACGCAGCCATAAATAAATAAATAAATAAACCCAAAGTTTAAAAAAAACAAAACAAAAAAACATTGACTTTGCTTGGCATGTGTTTACGGCCGTCACCATGAATGGGGTTTGGAAGAACCTTTGCCCACAGTTTGTTCACGATTTTTGTGGATTTGAGAAGGTGGATGAGGAGTCCAAAGAGGTCTTCATCGACTTAGTGACCCTCAGCGAGAAGCTGGAGCTAGTTCTGCAAGAGGACGACTCCATTGAACTCCTTGCTGTGCAACACGAGGGGCTTACTAATAAAGACTTGATGGAATTGGAGGCCCAGAGAAAGGACGAAGAGAGACAAGAGGAAGAAGAAGTAACTGAAGAACCGAAGAGATTCATGACGTGGGAAATGGCAAGGGGATCCAGCAAGGAACCAGAACCTGTGCCATCAACGTCAGGCATGAGTGAAATTGCAGCTTGCCTTCCGTCTCCTATTGCTGACGATCCTTCAGCTCTACCATCTCCCACCTCCTCTCCCTCCTCCAGTCAGTAACTCTTCTTGCCTGTTCACTCGATGCCAGCCCCTGTGTGCCAGCTGTTGTACTATATTACTGTACTTTTCAAGGTACTGTACTGTAAGATTAAAAATGTTTTCTTTATTTTTTGTGCTTGTTTTTATGTATTATTTGTGTGACAAGTATTATAAACCTATTAAAGTACTATATAGCCAATTGTGTTAGTTGGGTACCTAAGCTAACCTGTTGGAGTTAACGAACAAATTGGACTTACGAATGTGCTCTCGGAACAGAACTCGTTCACATGTAGGACGAGTTACTGTACTATTTGTTAGGTTTCTCCTGTGTGATGTGCACTGCACGCATTAATAAACTGTTTTTCTCCTGTTTATCTACTTGTTAGAGTCCTAGCTAAAAACCTAAGACGGGTAGAGGTAAAGTTTTGCCTCCCCTACAGAAGCAAACTACACGTTCCAAGGGAGGGTGGGAAATGGTCCAGCACACATTCTGGAACCAGGTCCTCATGTTCACATCCTGCCTCCTCCACCTACTGGCTGCATGACCTTGGGCAAGTAATCTACACCCTATGTTTCTCTTTCTTCTCTCCCTAATGGGGTTGGTGTGAAGATCATGGGTTAAAACTTGTGAAGTGCTTAGAACAGTGTCTGGAACATGGTAAGCCTTATTCTTGGAAATGACTTATCAGGTGTCTTGGAGAACATTCATTTTCATGCATGAGCACTCATTCTTTATAAATGGCTGCATTGTATTCACTGTGTGAATGTGCCATGATTTACTTAACCATCTGGTTAAATTCATTTAGAATCTTATATTACAAAGACTGATTCAAAGCTATTCATTCACTCATGTGTGTGTACCTCACTTGGCTCCCGGAATGCACTAC
This sequence comes from Balaenoptera physalus, assembly GCF_965194825.1. NCBI lineage: Eukaryota > Metazoa > Chordata > Mammalia > Artiodactyla > Balaenopteridae > Balaenoptera > Balaenoptera physalus. The sequence goes on from NC_138898.1 coordinate 28,797,819, forward strand.
ACACTCTGGGGCTTCCTGGCCTTTGCACCTTCTGCTCCCTCCTCCTGAAACATTCTTCACCAGCTCTCTGACCACTTGGCTGAATCCTGCACAATGTCCAGCTGTCAGCACCAAAGTCCTCTCCTTGGGGAAGGCTCTCTGGCTCGCTGACAGGCCATGTCTGCCTGTGACAAGCTCCTGGGGTCTGTCTTGCCCCTCACCTTCCTCAGTGTCCTTTAATTACTGTCCCTCTCCCCTGCAGACTGTACATGGGGTGCGACCTTCAAGGAACTCCACCATGGCCCCTTGGGCCTGGCACCGAGGAGGTGCTTACCAACCCTTGTTGACTGATGGCTACTGTGGGCTATATTTCTCACTTGTTTTAATCTCCTAAATCTGCAAGAAACCTGGATTTTAGAAAATGTATTTCCCTGTGCTCAAGATCTCAGCTGCCCTTAGCAAGCTGAGGTCTGAGGTCACGGCTTATCTGCTTTCTGCCCTGATGCAGGTAACAACGTGACACTTAACGAGTGTGTGCCTATACACGTTATTTGATTTAATTCTCACAGTAACCCTCTGAGGCAGATACAATTATTATCTTCCTTTAGAAATGAGGACATTAAGGCTCAGATAGGTGATACAGCCAGTAAGGGGTGTGGCAAGATTCAGATCCAAGTCCAGCTCAGGGCACTGGGCACTTTGTCTCTTGGTCACTTGTACCTGTGCCCTTGGGGCATCAGGAATTTGGTTTAGATAATTGTCTGGGCTTTGCAATAACTCTCACCCCCCAACCTTCCCCACCGTCCCCCCCGCCACAACTTTAGATCTCTGTCATCTGGCTGGTGAGCTGAGAGTGTTCAGATGGCCAAAGTCTCTCTTGAATTCTGGCCACAGCTGGAGATTTGGGGACCTGTCTGGCCTGCCTGGAAGAAAAGCCGTCCTATCTCCATGGGGTCACGTGGTCCCACCTGCTAAGAGCCTTTGGCGTCTCTGCTGATTGGGGCCTTGCCCTCCAAGTTCCTGTTTGAAAATCATCCAGAAAAGGACAAACCCCTGGCCCGGGGAGAGGGGTTGCAAGCTGACCTGCCATCTTATCAGTCTGAAATCTTTGGATACACCCCATCGTTTTCAGGGAGTTGAGGTGTCCCAAATCTGCCCTGTAGGCTGAGTGTTGTTGTCAAAACTAACAGTACTGGCTGATCTGGGGACACAGGCACTCACAGGTTTGGGAAACAGTGTTACTAGCATACAGTAATTGTTACTAACAATACAATAATTCTGCTGAGAGCCCATTTTACAGATGGGAAGACTGCAGAGCAGAGAGAAGGAGTTGAGTTGAGGAGGAAGGGCTTGACCCCAGGGCTCTGGAGTCCATTCTTGATTTCCTTAGTCTTCTCTCATCCCACAAATCCAGAGGGGAACTTAGTGTCGTCCCTCAGTAGGGACAAGATGCGGTCCCTGGCACTGGCTCCAGGGACTTGTCCAACGTCATACCTGGTAAAAGATGGAACCTAAGTTCAGAGCCAGATCTGCCTGCCCCACGCCTTCACAAATCCTTTGGGTTTGTCTCTTGAGGAAGGAAAACTCTTTTCCTCCTTGTTAATGAACATCCTTCACAGCCCAGCTCAAGGGTGCCCTCCTCCCAGAAGTCCTCCTTGATTTCCTGCTGCCCTTCTCCCCATGTGTCCCAGTCATTACTCCCACCGCTGTCCTTGGGCCTGCCTTTTTCACAGCCGTAGAGCTTGGTGGTCAAGGGCTGTGGCTTTGGAGTCAGGCAGCTGGGGATTCAAAGTCTTGGTTCTGACTTTTACTTGGTGTGTGACTTCAGGCAAATCCCTTCACTGCACTAGGCCTCAGCATTTTCCTCCACAAAATGGGCTACTACGGTACCTTTGGGTGTTGTCAAACTACATGAAGTAAGGTATATACAAGGTCTGGCACAAAGTTAGTGCTCAAATTATGGTGGCTGCTATTATCATCAGTAGAAGCTAAAGAACTGGTCCCGGCATTGAGGATCTCAGGTGCTCACTCTGGAGGTAGTTAGCCCTTAATAACCTTCCTAGTCCAGCCCAGGCAGGGTGGGGAAAGTGCTGGGGGGCATTCCCTTACACCCTGGGCCCCTCCCCCCACACACACCTGTTTTTTGTTCTGCCTAAGTGTCTTTTCCGGAAGAACCTGAAGCTATAGCACCCTTTAGAATGATGCCCCCCTGTGGCTGAATGGGAACCTGCTTTGGGAGGAAGGGAGTAGATGGGGAGGTCTTATCTCCATTTCACAGGTTCATCCAACCAGTTATTTGCTGAGGACCTACTATGTGTCAGGCACTGTGCCAGGTGCTCAGGGTACATGGGTGAAGCATACAAAACCCCCTGCTTCATGGAGCTTATAATCTAGTGGAGGGACAAAGGAATCAGAGTGTATAATGCATCAGCTGGAGATTAGGATAAGACGGAGAATAAAACGGGACAGAGAGATTAAGTGATGGGCAGGGGACAGGTCCTGCAGGGCTCTTCAGGCTTTAGAAGAAGTTTCTAGGGCTACTGAGGAGCTCCTGAGGGCTTTAAAAGGAAGAGAGTAATGGATGTGGTGACTGTGTGTGAACAGACTGTCAGGGGCAAGGGCAAGAGCAGGGGGACCAACAAGGAAGTCACTGCAGTTGTTGACGTGAGAGATGGACGATGGGCCAGGGAGATAGTAGGGAGGGATGATAAGTGGCTGGGTTTGGGATGCATTTGCAGCAGAACCTGGAGGACTTACTGAGGGACTGGAAGGACTGGGGTGAGGCATGAGACTGCTGAGAGAGAGAGAGAGAGAGAGAGAGAGAGAGAGAGAGAGATGCAGGCACATGGCACAGGAGCTTGCTCAGACCGGGAACCAGGCTGGACACTAGAAGTCAACAATGTTTGCTGCTCTGCTTCCCTGGCCTGGCCTAAGAAGACAGAGGATGTTGAAGGGGGGAGGGGAGGACACAGGAGGACACATCCTCCTTTGTCCCCTTGACAAGGGAGCAAAGCCCATTTTAAAGAAGGAAGACCTCCTTACTTGGCCCTGGGAGGGAGAAGTCCTGACACCAGTTTCCCCCTAAAAGGCAGTTAGGATAAAGGGAGCAGCAGGGAACCCACATTTCTGCACCAACTTCTTCCCCCAGTGAACTCAAAGTCAGCTTTAAGGAGTTCCTGGCAGGGATGGGCACACTTTATACTGTTGGTGGGCATGGGAAGGAGCCCTGTGGCTCAGGAGGGCACTTTCTCAATGCCATCCAAAGCCATCTCTTGAGGAAGCAACCAGACGTGTCCCAAACTGTACCTACAGGCTTGTTTAGCATGGTGTGGTTTACGAGACCAAACAGGAACACACATGCTGCACAGTAGAGACTAGTTTACAATGTACTCATTAGGGCATCATCATGACAACTAACTTGCATTTTTCACTCAGTGACGAATTTTAGGTATCTTCCCAGTAGGACACGTCCTGTATGTTGCAGTATATCCTTGGGCCAGCCTACTTAATGCCAGGAGGACCCCACGCGCTAGCCAGTACTTGGGATGATCCAAAATGCCTCAACTGAGAACTGCCCTGAGTTCAGAAACCCCAGAGCCAGTGGCTGTTGAGTATCCGCACCCCACCCCCCCTTTTTTTTTAAAAACCTATGAAAGCCTATCTGGATGGATGAACCTTTCCATCTGGGCCACCAGCACAAAAAACTAGGGCTGAAAACATCCTTTCTTAGCCTTGAACCAGACTAGCGTGGTCCCTGGTTCTGTGGTTGGCAGTCCTTCTGACCTAGGGCCAGTTACCTGGCTGGTCTGCACTGTGGTGGCTGCAACAATTAGATCAGCTGCCTCACTCACTTCCCAGGGCTGGGTGGGAAGCCAAAGAGGCCTTTGTGAATTCTACACGATGCAGGTTTTAAGCGTGTTTTTATGCTTTGTTCTGGTTCTACTAATCAACATAGCAGAAACCCTCAAGAGGGGTGGGGAGTGTCGAGCGTATTTATGCATACAGGGCTGGGGTTGGGGACGGAGTGCACGTATATGTGGCATGGGGGTTAAGAGCAGGAGCCTTGGGGGGCAGATAGGCCTTACCACTTACCAGCTGTGTGACCTGGGCTTCAGGGTTTGGCACTGTACAATGGGACCGTTGTGAGGCACTGAAGTACTTACAATGGTTGCTGTCATTACACAACTTCTTCAAAGCAACCCATTAGAAAGTACAAAACTCCTTTGTCCTCATTCTGGTTTTTAATGGTCAAGGTGACAATAATCGTTTCTCCAGACCAGCACTTAGTTTCATATTTACCTTCAACTGTGGCAGATGCTGCAGCCCCAGCAACCCCCTGCCACTTTGGGATCAGAAGCACCAAGCCAAGTCCCTTTCTCAGGTTAGATCCCCAAGGCCTCCCCCACTCTGGGTAGAAGTAGTGTTGCCTCTTGGCTCATTGCAGTGGGTGAAACAGAAAAGAGAAAGTGATTGGTGATGACTGCTTGGAAAGAGTACTGAGGCACGTTATGATTCAAACCCAGAAAATTCTGAGTCAGCGTTGATTCTAAGTCTGTGGCTCATTTAATAGGGGGTGGAAAGGCTTCCATCCAAGACCCCAGTGATCCTCCTCTCTCAAACTTGCACACTTATGGGGGGAGGGTCTTGTCCTGGCTGGGACTACTGCCCAAGTTGGTGCAAGTCAGAACTCAGCGGGTTGAACAGCGGAGTGAAGCCTGCACAGCAAAGCCATCTTTGTTACTCACCCTGACTTCAGTCAGCAGAAGCCTCCTGCAAACGCTAACACAGTACAAGGAGCTCGTAGCACAGGGAACCCACCCCTTCTTCAACATGTGATTTGCCATGTGTCATCAGTGCTCAGTGGTATTTTGATTGTTTCTCTTTCAGACCAAGATACCCTGACTCTGAATTCATCTGGGTTGGCACAAGCTGTTTCCCAGTAAAAAGATACCCTATCTACCTCCTAGGTACAGATTTCTGCATGTGGAGTACATAAAGCAATGACAGAGCAGCCTGGATGATGAGGGAGGAAAGCACTGAAGCAGGAGGTGTAGTTAGAATCTCAGCTGGCCAAGGCCTGGAAAGTGTAAACTTCCCAGGGTTTGAGTGAAAGGAGCACAAGGGTTGTGTGCCTCTGGATCTGACCTCATGCTTCAGAGGACTCTTGCTGCTGCCCAGTTTTATCCAGGCAAGAGATCTGTTCTTGTGGAACTGAGTGGCTGCAAAAGCCTTTTTCTGTAAGTCCCCCCACTCCCTTCCCTACACAGGGGAAATCCTCCACTAGTCATCCTGGGGGCAGCGGGGGAACACACTAGTGGGTGGGTGTTGTGTGCCACATGCAATTTTTACGCAGAGGGGATAGAAAACTCCTCCCCGCACACCTTAGACATAAATATGATTTTAAGATAATCAAAGCCTGCTTCAGTGGGAGAGGTTCTGTATAACATGCTGGTGATATTCCTTCCATTTTTTTGGTTGTTTTTATTTTTTTCTTTAAAGTCCATTGATCGTCACAAAAACCCAGGAAATGCAACTAAGGAGAAAACAAATGTCCAACTGAGATCTAAGAACGCAGAGCTATGGAGGAGACATGGCACTGGACTGCTGGGTGTGCGGGAGGGGGTGGAGGGGTGGTCTCCACGGGGCAGCTGGCCGTGGGGGACACAGGAAGGAGATGAGGCTGCTGGCTGGGCCAGGTAGTTATGTTAACCGCTGCACGATGACGGCATTGAGCAGGTTGGCTTCCTTCAGGGTCTGGCTCTCGTCAGCCAGCTCTTTGTTTGGGAAGGTGGTCATGAGGACAAAGCTGGTGGCAGCCATGGCCGGCCGGGCGTCCACGATGAAGAGTCGGATGTCGCTGATCCTGGTGGAGTGGGGGGAGTGGGGAGGTGGGTGAGCAGTGTTCTTCCCTGCTGTCCCCACCCCCCGCTTCGGGAGGCTCTATCACATCCCCAGGTCCCCTCCCCTGCCCAATCCTTCTCCACAGAGTGTCCAAAGCTCTCATTTGGAACCACATGAGCTCATGTCACTCCTTTGTCTAAAACCCTTCAGAGTTGCTCCCACTTCCCTTGGTATAAACACCAATCTCCTAACTGTGGTCCTGAGGCCTGCCTAATTTTATACCACCCTCCTTCCCCCTGTTCTCCTACCTCCCCATTTCAGTCCTTCATCATGCTGTGCTCCCTGCCCACATTTGGGCCCCTCTTCCTAGAGGCTTCTCTGCCTGATCCCTTTTCTGTAATCCTAATCAAACTTGTTTCACAACTAACCTCATGTGAAGCCAGTCAACACTCAAGGATTGGCAAGCCATTCCCTGGGCCCCACATGTGGGTCCTGGTTTATATGGCCTATGATTGATGAAATTTAGACACTGCTATTCTAGAAAAAGAAGTTGCCAAATATTTTTACAGGCAACAGTCCTCCCCTGCTAATCCCTTCATCACTTTGTGCCTCAGTTTCCCCATCTTTAAATTGGGGAGGAACAGTTACTTTGATCCCAGATGATCTGAGATGGAACAGGTATTCTAGAATTCTCAAAGTCCAGATCTAGAAGAGACCTTAGTAGCCTAGTGGTTTTCAGAGGCTGCTTGCAGGCAGGGAGGTAGAGGAAGCCAGGTGGGTGGGAGGGTACACTGCATCCCCTCTCCCCTCCATCAACCACAGCAGTTCAAATTTTATCTGTTCTACACTTGGGCTTTAGCATGAAACTTCCTTTGAACACATTGTTTGGTGGCTAAGAAAACCCCTCTGAGGAATCCGATCCCCTAATTTTAGAGATGAGGAATGAGACCCACACAGGGGAGGGAGCAAGTCACTGGCCACACTTAATGCAAGAGTGGGAACCAAACCAAAGGCTTCAGACTTGCATACTTTCCTATCCCACTGCCTCCTCTGGGGAAAGCACGGAGTGCCTGCTGGTGTTTAGGAGGAAGAACTGCTCCCTGCTTCTCACCTGTTTGTGGGAGTTTCTGGGACCCTCTTAGAATAAGCCAGGCCACATAATGCAAGGTACCTGTGGCTGTGGTTAAATTTCTGCACCAGCCTCCCGCCATCAGCAAGCCGTATTTGGATGTTTGTGGTAGGCTGTGACTCATCAATTGAGATGGAAGAGCTGGCTTTGGCTTCATTTTCTGCCTGTTGGGCTGGAGAGCTGGTATTCAACACCTGGGGGGCAGTGCTGAGGAGAGAGGATCGCGTCAGGACACAAATAGAAACAAGGCCCCACACAAGAGGGGAATCCTGTCTCAGATTTTTACTGAGCATTTGCTACGTCTGGTGCTGTTTGTTGCTACTGATATAAGGAGTGTCCAAGACAGAATCCCTGTCCTGATGGAACTTAGAGGTCCAGTGGAATTCACCTCAACCCCCAAATTACTGCTAGCTCCTTCACTCCTGGAGTTGGGCAAGTTACCAACCCCCTTCTTCCTTGGTGTCCACAACTGAACAAGGGCTTGAAGGGAGGAAAGCAGTATGCACGACAGCCTGGGCCAGGAGAAACTGGGACCTGATGCTGGAGGACCCAACAGACCAGGATGAGTTTTAGCCTCAGTGAGAGGCTGAGGGCAGAATGGGGAGGGGGCACGCCAACTCTGCAGATGAGGCAGGCATGACACAGCTTGGCAGGTGACTGCTGGAATGTAAGGGACAAGTCCAGACTCTTTTCCTCTGATGGAGTTTTCAGGCCTGCCTGCCCCAGTGCAACCTCACTCATGTGAGTATCTCATATTCATGTGTCAACTATCAGGAGGTGGCTGAGATTTCTGGAAAGCCAACTAAGTGCCTGGCACCGCAGGGATTAATTATACAATATGAACAGGACACAGTTCCTACTGTGGTGTTGACAGCTCAGATCCTGGAATGAGATGGACGAGGGTATGAATTTACCCACTAGCTATGGTAGTGTTGGGCTAGTTATCTAAGCTCCCTGAGTTTCAACAAGGGTAGTAACAAGGTTCTTTAACAAGGACCCTTGTGAGGATTAAAGGGGTGCTACACTCCGGGTGGCTGACAAACACAAAATGCACATGAATTCCCCATTCTCCATAACCGTTGGAGGCTTCATCTCTCTCCTGTAAACCATCTATGCATCTCATTCTCAGCCTTTCTCTTAGCAGATGTCTTGGCCTAGACCTATGCAGAGAATAGAGGCCATTGGATGAGAACTCCCTTGCTTCCCCTCAAAGCCTCTAATTAATTCATACACCTCACCGTTCCCTCTGATCCTTACAACCTAAAAAGGGTATTCTCAGCAAATCCAACTGAAAGTGCTTTCCTAAGTGTGTTCCCTGGGACCCTAGTCCCTTGAGTTATCTCCAGGAAGGTTTTGGAAATGCCACATATTATACCAACAGCATCACAGGCCACTAACATATTAAAGAAGGTCTTGAGAGATCGTGAGGTTAAGGCAAACTTATTTGACCACCATGTCCTTTCTTTCATGTTACGTTTGTTAACCTCCTGCAGATTGTTTCATGGAACACAGTGAAATGTTGCCCCAGGGCACATAATTAGCAAGGAAGAACTGAAAACTGAACTTACTCTTTTCTGTAAACATGAAAAACAGTGGCTTAGAGAATTACAAAGTGGAGCTCAGAAGAGAAACCTGGCCACACTTATTGGACACGAGAGGAGCTTCTATGGATCAGCCTCACAGCACGTGGGACTCAAATGTGGGCTGAGACACAGATAAGTTACACCATCACGGGCCTGAAGAGATGCTTGGAAATAGTGGAAAGTTAAATGTTGAACCTGTAAATGCCTAAGATCTACTCTGTTCTGTTCATTAGTTTTAAGGGCATTAGGTCAACTCTCTAATTAGACTCTAGGCAGCCTGTCCCTCAACTGTTTATAACAATTCCAAGTACATGATGGGTACTCACTGATGCTACTGCCTGCCAGAAAGGCCTGAATGAGAGAGAAGCTGAATCACCTGACTGCTCATTTTCTTTGTAGTGGGAATAAATTGGGCACTAAGGTGCGTTGTTGCCACAATGCTACCTCCTGAGACCCTGCCACCTGCTTTACAAAGATGACCACTACAGAAAGCATGGTGAGGGGGCAAAGCTCATCCTGGCAGCAGTGTCACCCTTCACCCCCACCCCAAGTGCACTCTTGGTGTTTGGTACTCAAAATCAAGTAAATGCAGGCTTCCCAAATCTTCAGATTAGTTCCCATCCAAACAAACAAATGCAAAGCCTAAAATAAAAAAAGTTTCATGCAACTGAACGAACTTTTTCAAATTTCTGAACTGAGAAAAGTCTATTCATTTTATTTTTCTAGGTAATTGGAGAAAAAACAAGCATTGACTGATTTTTGAGGCAAACCTGAGAAAAATTTCTTAAACTTTTGGCTTCTTGATCATTTTAGTTAACAAGAAGACAATGGAAAGCATAGTAAAATTTATTGGAAAAGCTGAAAGAGCTGTCCATCTAGTTTAGACTGAAAAGCTAACGTTCCATCTCCCTTAGCTGTATAAAACATTTTTTTAGCTCATTTTTCATTAAAAGCTAGAACTGAAATAAAATCAAAGTGGAACTGGCAATGAACATTTATTTAGCTGACAAGCATCACATCTGATTATCAAGCTCTGTCTCGACTTGTTGATTCATCACCTGCACTAAGTATTCCCATCCTGCTAAAACAGACTCCTTAAAAACATCTTAATTTTTTGAGATGTGGAGTCTTCACACATAATAGAGTTAGACTTTCCAATAGTAGAAGCATTTTCTGTTAGTATCATGAAACCTGACAAACCCAAACTGCACAGTGCTCTGGACCCTTCCTTATAACTACTGGCGGGTGAAAGACGGATACAACCTTTTTGGAGGGCAATTTGACAACATCTTAAAAATATGAAGATCTTTTGAGCTAGCAATTTTACTTCTAGTACAACATTAAGGGGTATATAAAGATTTAATTAGAGATATTCATTGTAATGTTGTTCATAATACTGGCAGCCACCTAAATGTTTAACATCAGGGACTGGTTAAATTATGGCACATACATAAGATAGAAAATTATGTTAGCATTAAAAATAATATTGTAGAAATACACTTACTGATCTGGAATGACAGCCATACTACATTAGGCAAAATAACAGGTGATAGAACATTTACTTTTACACACACACACACACACACACACACACACACACACACACACACACCCATATACATATACAGACTGGAAGGATACTTCCCAGATACTAACTGGATATATCTGGGTGTTAGGTTTAGGGACAGTTTTTATTCTTTATCTGTATTTTCTATTTTTTTTTTTTTTTAAGATAAACACATTTTATTTTAATAATATAAGGAAAAAAATTATCTGGTGCTCCACAAAGCTTACCATAGCTGACAGGTAAGTCACAGATGGATCAGAGAACAGCTGTCCCGGACTAACCCACAGGCCCCAATGTGGTAGATGAAATGATGAGCAGGGTGGACTTAACTATTTTGGTCCTGGTAAACCACAATCTATTGGTCTCTAATGTCCTGAGCTATGACCCTTGCTCCTGATGAGGCAAGAATGGCCAGCAGGGAGGCAGGGGATTCTAGGAGAGGGCCAGCCAGAAGCTCAAAGAGCACAGCTGTTGGCAGACCATACTCTGATTCCTGCAGATGGTGGTGAGGTGAGCAAGGGCAGTGCCTAGTTCAAGAGCTGCCAGAGCTAGGTCAGAAACGGTGTCTTGCTGTGTAGGAGTGTGGGGAGAAATGCCAATCAGAAGGCCTGATTCCAGTCCCGGCTCTACCATAGGGAGCACCTCAGGGTATCCCTTAAAGTCCAAGAGCCTCAGCTTTCCCTTTGTAAAATAAGGATGGTACTGGCGGGGAGGGTCACCATGCTGAGTGCCTCTCATGTGCAAAGATCCCTCTGAAGGATACTGACGAAGTGACCCCATGTATGGCCAAAGCTGAGTGGGTCCCTGAGAGAAGGCTGCCTGTCTGTGGGATGGCCAAGGATCTGGTGTGAGAACCCTGCCTATCAGAGGTAATAGGGACTATCAACCAGTCAGATCCTACTAGGGGTTTGAATGCAAGATAGAGATAATGGCAGAGGACACGTGGCAAAAATTTCACAGGAGATGACAAACTGAGTCTCAGGCAGGACCAAAGAAGTAGAGATAAGAGCTGCCATAACAGTGGAGCAGCAGGCTGCAAAGGGGCAACAATGTCTCTGAGCTTCCCTGGATCCTAAACGATGCCGCTGTAGGCTGGCTGGCAAGAGTCCAGGATTCCTTTCTCCTCTGAATCCCCATTTCAAGTGACCTGAATACGTGTGTCTGTTTCAGCCTTAAAGCCATGCAGAAGGTTATCCCTGCCCTGGACACCCTAGATTACCGAGTCAAAGCATCAATATGTTACCTTTACTGATTACACTGACTGCTCACTGTGGGGCAGTGCTCTACGTGCTCCTCCCAACAGTAATCGAGGAGGTAAGGATTCGTATTAGTCCCACTTTATAGTGGGCAAACTGAGCCTGTATAGTCCAAGCTCATATGGCTAGAAAGTGAAGAATAGATTTAAACTCAGGTGTGTTAATGCCAAAGCCTATGTTCTCCATACTCTTCCTCCCATAAAAATAAAATCTGAAGTACCTTGTACTAAACAGTAAAGAGCTATACAAAGTGAGCTTTACACAGGGCCTGCTGGGCCCGACAGGAGTGGCCCACACAGTCCCACTCCCCCCCGTGCTGCTCCTTACCTGCCCAGTTTCTGACCCTCGCCAGTGAAGGCTTTGAAGGCTCCCTTGGGCTTCACGAAGTCCTCGTCCCGATGGTCCTCCATGTCCAAGTTCACCTGCCCACCGTGAGCTAACCTCCGCAGCTCTGCTGGCACCTCTCTGTGGGAGAAAAGGCAGTGCTGGGGCCCACACAGAGCAGGATGGGAATGACAGTGATGGGTACAAAGGGAGGAGAAACTTCTCAGTTCCAACTGTGAAGCTGGGCTTCACAGGGAGTCGACTGCTCTAGTGGCTACCTGTCCACCTCCCCCTCCTCTCATGCCTGCTCAGAGTCAAGAGTGGAGACCTGTACCTTATTTGGTGACTTGGCTCTGTCCTAGGCCCAAAGGGGAAATGTAGATACACAGGGTTTTGGGAGCAGATCTGTGAATCTGTATCTCAACTGTGCTAAATCTGCTTAAAAATGTAAACTTCTTAAATAATAAATATTTGAATCAGCTTCTTCTTTCCCATCTGCCATCTCACTCACTGATATGGAATCCGAAGGAGGGCTTTTCTGCTCACCCTCTGCGGATAGACTCCAGAAACTGGGCATTGGATGGGTCTTGGTAGCTTCTGAGTTCACCATTGTCCAGGCTGAATCCACTCTTCCAGAGCTTCAACACTACATGAACCTGTGACAACAGGAGGTAAGCAGTCCATACATTGTCAGGAACCTGGCAAGCACACCAGCATGAACTTGCAAATTAACGAGTTTTTACTATTTTACTGTGTCATTATTAAAACACACAGACAGACAAACATATACTCATGCACAAGGAGATCAATCAACAACCAATGAAATAAGTATTAACCTAAAATAAGAAGGTGATATGGCACAAGTTAAGAGAATGGGCTTTGATTTAAGCAGACCTGGGTCTGCATCTTGATTTTGCCACTCACTAGCTAAGTGGCACTGAGCAGATGACTCAATTGAAGCTGTGGCTTCCTTATCTATAGGGTTGCCAGTGTGCTTGGCACAAAGCTTGTTGTCAACTAAAGTAGCATGGCAAATCTTACGTGGACTATTTTGCAGCCATTAAAAATGATATCTACAATTTCTGTTAACGACTCCCTATATATATACACAGAAAAGGGTCTAGAGGACTAAAGACCAACCTATTAGCAGCTGCTACCTCAGGTGGATAGGATTTTTATTTCCTCCTTGCTTGACTACTTTACTTTGGAAAAAAAACCCCAAATAATTAAAAACAAATACATTATGGAGACTAATGGTCACAAGGTCATATGAAAATGTTTATGGCACTGAAAAAGTATATATATATATATATATATATATATATATAGCTGAGTCACTTTGCTGTACAAAAGAAATTAATACAACATTGTAAATCAACTATACTTCAATAAAATTAAAAAAAAAACGTTTACGACATAAACCTCAAAACTGATTCTACAGTATGATTACACTTATTGGAGAGGGGGGATCCCTATGCGCAGGGAAAAAAGGACTGGAATACAATACGGAAAAAGTTCAAAAAGTACGTTTCAGGCTTCCTTGTGGCGGGGGGGCGTCTAAAGACCAAGTTCTTTAGGCACGTTCACACCACCAGAGAACCCTGGAATCACTATCCCTCTGCCTGAGATCCATGGAATGCTCAGAAAACTCCTTTATTTGTCCATCCGCTCTGCCTGTCCCCACTCATGAGCCACCCCCCACCCCCCACCCCCGACACCCAGCCAGATGAGAGCTGTCTTTGATTCTCAGGTAAGCCTTTCCATTCATGGATGACAGCAAACCTGCTGCCTCTTCCCTTTCAGAGGCTGCTGATTCACGTGTAACATGGGACTAATTTCTCCCCCAAAATGATAAAACAGTCCATGAACTTCCCTAAAGAAGGTAGGTGCACACTCACATCTTGGCCGGAATGCCGCCTCCTTTCTCCTGCCACGTAGGCAGACTCTTCCTCTGGTGCTGCTCCAAGGCGGTAGCCACCTCCTGCAAATGGCTATAAAAGCCAAGTTCATAAACACCGGAGGAGTGGGTCAACAGTTTACAGGTTATTCAGATACAATGATGCTATCTCAAGCTTGTTAACTACTAGGTATACTTTCTCTGAGTAGGAAACTCAGAGACTGGGGTAAAAACTGGAATGGTGGGGGGATACTGTTTGGTTAAAGGGAACGGCTGCTACTAAGCTCTAGTTAATCATGACCATTTCAGAATCTAGGTGTAGGATAACACTAAAGACTTTTTGATTTTCACAAAGAAAACAGAAATCCTGACTGTACGTAAAACAGGTGGCCACCAATTCAATTAAAACAAAAATAAAGCAAGACACTGAGTAAATCAGGTTGGTTAGGCCAAACAAAACATGTTTGCAGAACCTGATCCAGACCACAGGCCATAGGTTTGAAAACTTTGCCCCAAATCTTGATTTCATGTTAAAAGGTAAGAGAAACGGCACTGCTCTTCTGCATATGAGAGGAAGTGAGCAAATGAAAAACAAAAACAAATTCAGTCACTGCTGGGCTGAGGAAGGCCTCCTTTCCCCTGCTCTGGAACCTCAGTCCTGTGGACACAGACAACGACCCCGACCCCTTATGCTCACTCTTGGTTTACTGGTCTCTCCAGGGCTCTTGGACACTCGCTCCACAGCTACGGCTCCATGTTCCTTGGCACCTTTAAAGAGATCGTCCACCAGCTCGTTGGGACTTTTCTTCCTGGGAGGGCCAACAATCTGCTGTCCACTTCTCTCTGAGCCCCCAGCATAAAACCTGTGCAGAAAATACACATCTAACACCAAATATACTTAGAAAACATGAATAGAGCATGTGCCAGGCTCTGGGCTAGGAGCTGGGTACAATGAGGCAAAGGGTACAAATGCCCATCTTTAAGGAACTTACTGTCTAGGTGGGGACAGATTTAAGAGGCAGGCAGCCATATTGCAGTGTGAGCCACAGTAGAAATTAGTAAGGGGAGCTCTGGGAACACAGAGCTGGGGAGTACAGTCAAGGGTTCCTAGAAGGGTGTCTTCTGGGCTAAATCTTGAGGATGAGTTTATCAGGTAAAGAACAAGGGAAGGGTATTCCAGGCATGCACGACAGCACGTTAGCTCTGGGAATTCACCATCCGTCGGCCAGCACCTTTCCAGCAGATGATCACTATGGTCAGTTAGAAGCAGCTACCACTAGCAGCCCTGGATTAATGGTGGCAGTGGCGTGGTTAGTACAAGCAGCTAGGTTCCACTGTTGGCTCTGCCACTGAGTGACCTGGGCAAGCCAATGCACTGAGCTAACCTCACTTTCCTTCTTTGAAATGGAAGGGAAGGACCACATGCCCTACCTACCTGTTCCTTAAGTCAGGGCCATCAGGTTCAAATCAGCGGAAGTATGCAAAAGAACAAGCACAGAGTAATGCACACATGTAAGGTGTGATACAGCACCGAGAGCTCCCAAGCCTCACCTAACCTTGCAATTCTTGTGACATACACCGGGCGGATGCGGAAGAGTGGGTACTGGAGGAGGTCAGGGAAGCTCAAATACAAGCCCCAAGATACCCATACCTGCTTTGCAATGGGCCAAGCATGGCTTGAGATGAAGTTAGCACCTTTTTTTTTACCTGCATCTGAAAACCTTCAGTCATGTAGCCTTGGCTAGCTGCCTCCTTATCACTCCTATTCACAGCTAAGTCAATAGCATGTCTCAGTGGGGAGAACTGAGAACCTATAAAACTGAGCCTCAGCCTTCCATTTCCTGACATTCCCCAGAGAATGCAAGGCAAAACCCTAGGCCTTGGCATGGACAACAGCACCAGTGTCATTAGGTCTGAAACGCTGAGGGACCAGAGATGTAACCGGGATGTGAAGTAAAAGAAGGTCACCGCCTGGAGGATGTGAAAGGACAGGAGAAGTAGGAGGAGGTCATTCAGGAGTTGGGCATTCACTTACTTGATGACACTGCCTTTCATTCAAGGAGTATTAAAACACTGAAATTAACATTTATTCCTGAACTTTGAGTGTATCTAAATAGAAGGCTCTGAGGTAGTGTAAAGGTCACTACGTGGACGAAGACAGAGAACAGAACACACATAATTTCTCAGCCCACTTCCCAAAGAGTGACCACGATGAGATAACTGCATTTCCATAATGGTTATTATAAAATGGTCCTTAGGAATGTTTGACAGACCAAGACAGATTCCATGGAAAACCAAAACCCATGAAGTGAGGCTGCAGCCAGTTCATCCTTGTTCATTCCAGGTAGACAAAGTTCTGTTCAGTGGACTCTAAGATCCTTATTAAGGGATCTCAAAGCCCTGGCTTACAAACTAGGAATCTGTGATCAAATGCCTTAAAAATACTCATGCCCCTAACCCGGTATTTTCATTTCTATAAACTATCCAAAATAATCTGAAATGTAGTCAAAGATTAATACACAGAGATGTTCACAGCATTGATATTTAAGGTGGCAAAAAACTGGAAATGATTTAAATGTCAAGCATTCCATATGATGACCATTATAGTCACTGAAAGCACTTATGAAGAATCTTAATGACCTGGAGAAGTATTCAAGATGTAGCATTAATCCTACAAAAGCAAGAAACAAACATCTGCCTTTCACCATGTAAAGTACAATATAAACAAACTACATTTACACACAGAACCAACACTTAGTGGAAATATGTCAAAATATTAACCGTAGTTACCAAAGGGTAGATGAGTGTTATATTTTTTTTCATTATGCTATTCTACATTTTCCACAATGGACACTAATTTTATTATAACGTTCCTAAAGGTTAAAAACAAACCAACAAAAAACAGTACTGTGTCTGTATATTGGAGGAATATACACTTGTAAGCCCTTTTTTTCTCTTTATTATGTAATATATTGCTTTTTCAATTAAGGAAAAGCTGGAAGGAAATACACCAAAAATATTATTGATACGTGGTTACCTCTGGGTTGTGGTACTACAAATGGCTTTTTTCCTTATAGATTTATTTCCCTTCCCCTAATATTCTTCAATAAATACATATTATCTTAATAATTAAAAATGAAACAGAACAAAAAGAAATCCAGAATACCCCAAAAGAAAAAAAAATAGTAAGAGGACAGGGATCACTTCTAAGCACAGGGAGTGGAAAACTGTTTCTAGTATGCATATGACTAGCCCACAGTAGTAATGGCTAATGATAACCGAGCATGTTTATCCTTCTAGGCTGTTCTAGGTGATTTATACATTACCATGGAGTTTCCTGTGGACTGTGCCCCCAATAAAGACTCACCTCTGACCCTCCTCATCCTCCTCGTCCTCGTCTTGGTCATGAATGAGGTCTCTGAAGGATGTCACCCTATTATCGCTGGAGACACAGAAAGGAGCAAAATGATCTCAAGGGGAGTAAAAGAAAGGTGATCCGCATCATCAGCTGCTAACAGTTGAGGACACTGAGGTTAGGTTTTTTGGTGGGGCAGGAAGAGGATCTATGGGAAGAGGGTTAACCTCTCAAGTTTATATGCAAAACAATGATATTTATTCAAGGTCACACAGTACTAAGAATAAATTAGGAAGTGTATCAAGAAGTAAAATGAAATCCAATTTAAGCTCTCCTAGAGGGGGAGGAGGGAACCAGATAGGATCTGTACTACTTTAAAAACATACTACTGGATAGTGATTTTCATCATATAATTTCTAAATATTGGGGGAATGCCTGTGTGCCAGGCACTGAACTGGATGCTAGGTCTATAAAATGATCAGGCACAGTTCTTACCCTTTAGTTGCTTACAGGCTAGTGGCTCTTTGGCCAGGAAACCATCCATTAAATACTGTGCAACAGGGGCTGTGACAGAGGGAAGCACATGGGATGTGAGAGCAGTCTCCTGTTCTAGGTGGGGGTGGGGGAACATCAAGAAAAGCGTCCCAGAAAAATGCAACATTTGGACCGAGTGCTAACAAACTAGGGGACCATCAGTCAATTGGATAAAGGATGGTGGGGCTGGTGGGGAAAGGGGACCAACAGGGCATTACAGGAAAGCAGCACAGGCACATACACAGAGACTAGTGAAAGTAACACATTAGAGGAAGGATAAATCATCAAGAAGTAAAAATGAAATGAATATATGCATGAAAAGCCCTCTGCTTCTGCTGTAGGTTAGTCAAGTATTTATTAGTGTTTAGGAAAAAAGCAGGGTTGTGTGGGGTGCGGTAGAGAGGGCACACTAAACATGGTATGAGAAGGGTTAACTCCCTCCTCTGACAGTCTTACACTGCCACTTTTTTCCTAGTTTAGATTTGTCCTTAAGGAAAAATCTTAGTTTTTCAAGGATCATGAGACACACAATTTATAAAAACATTTTCTGTATTCCTTAGGGGGAAAAAAGTTGTTTCTCTTTAATATGGTGGGAGAGGGTAATGGAGATTTAGTGAGGCTAGAGAAGGAGTTGTTTACTCCAGTTCAGCCTTGAAGAAAGATTTATTTCAGGGAGACAATCAGAGGACAGAATAGGCTCTGAGGCTCCACTAACTAGAAAAAAGAGGACAAAGATCAACCGATGTAGCAAATACATTCCTGCCTGAGTGAGCTGAGAGCAACCTCCTGGGCATTCCTTCATGCTCTACACAACATGGTTTAAAAGGATGCAAGTGATAAGATCCATACTAGTGCCCTAAAAGGCTAATTCTACTCATTACTCTTCCCAGGGGAGTTTTCCACAGATGCTTAGCTTAGCGTCTATGGAAAAAAAAATCCTCTATCTCTCCGTCGTTAAACACCTTCAAATACACATGTGTATACCTGCTTGAGCAAACCACTTGCTCTGGCTATAGGTTTGGCTCTTTCCCCAAAAGTTCTTACACCTAGACTCTGACAGTATCTAACACAGACTCTGGTGTCCATTTACTTGGTTCCAATCCCAACTTAGCCTCCAACCCTGGGATCTTGGGCATGCTAATGAAATTCTCTAAGCCTTCATTTTCTCATGTGAAAATGGAGACAATCAGCACCAACCTCGTGGGCGTGCTGTGAACAGTCGGGGTGCTGATGCACGGTGTAGCACATTTCAAGTACTACTCTTGAGCAGCAGTTCTCAAAGTGCCGGTCCTTGGACCAGGAGCATCAGTATTACCCTCAAAATTGTGAAAGATGCAAATCCTCAGCCCCTACCCTAGACCTCCTCAATCAGAAACCCTGAAAGGAGTGTCTACCAATCTGGTTTTAAGGAGTCCTCCAAGTAATTCTGATGCATGCTCAAGACTGAGAACAACTGCTCTGGAGTAATGCTCTGAGAGTTACCTTAACAGTAAGGATGTCCTGGGGGCATTACCAATTTCAGAATACTCTGTCTTGTATCTTCCACAAATAGGCAAAATGTTTCAGAAATTTCAATTTTTCAGCATCAGAACTCTATCTCCCAGGCACCCTGAAGTGGCACAAAAGTGCTTTGTCAGATCACATTTTCTGCAGTGACAGAAATGCTGTACCTGCACCGTCCAATAATGAAGCCACTAGTCACACGTGGCTATTGAGCATTTAAAATTTGCTAAGTGCAAATGAATAACTGAATGTTTTATTTTAATTAATTTAAATAGCCACATGAGGCTAGTGGCTACCATACTGGACAGTATAGTTTTAGAGAATTAGACAACGGTGCTCCCCAGAATTCTAAGGAAGTACAGTTTGGTTGAATGAAAGAATAAAAAAAAGGAAGAAATAACAGCCTACCTCTTGCTCGACCCTGTGCTCGGTACAGGGGTGGGAGGTATTGCACAGAGAGGTAGCTAGCACATGGCAGAAGAAGCAGCTTTGGATTTAGACAAATTTGGGTTTGACTCCACTATAACAGCAAACGTGTTACTCGACCTTTCCTAAGACTCAGCATCCTGACCTGTGAAATGGTGAGCACCTGACCTACTTCCATGGTTATAGAGGTATAAGAAGAGAACGTATGTGAGAATATCTGGCAGAGCCAGACAGATGGTGGGTGCTCCTGGAATACTAGCCCTCCCACCTCCAGGAACTTACAACTTACGTAGGGAGAAAAATATTAAGGTAATTATCAGGAGAAGAAGTCAAGACAACACAGCAAAGATGTCATACAGTAGTACGCGGATATGGGTTGTGACTGGAGTTCGTGCTGCCTATGGGTTGGGGGATAACATGCTCAGTAGAGAAGGTGGGGAGGGAGCTAAACCTGGAAGGACACAGAGGATTTGCACAGGTGGAAAGGAAGCAAGAGAGTGGGCATGTCCAGTCAGATGAGAGGCTCAAACAAAAGCAGAAGAACCAAAAACAAGGCAGAATTGAGACACCAAACAAATCAGTTTGGTTGAAATAAAGATTTAAGAAAGGAGAAAAAGGGGGATAAGATGAGGATGGCAGGTTCACAGCAAATTCTGGAGGACAGTGAATGTCCACAGGGAGAGGCAGTACATCATTCTGGCTGAGAGCTGAATGCTGGAGGCAGAAACAGATCTGCATTTAAATCCTTGTTTTACTAGCCGTGTGATCTTGGGAAGATGCCCAGCTTCAGTGTCTTCATCTGTAAAATGGGAAGAATAACGGTACCCACCTCACAGGGTTGTAGTAAGGGTTAAAAAGATGTATATATATCAATAAAAGCTTAACCCAGTGCCTGGCAGCTGGTTAAGTGCTCAATAAATGACAGCTGTTATAACTGAGGAGTTTAGACTTTCTCCTATAGCTATGGTTAACCTTTTTATGTCCCACAGCCCTTTGAGAATCTGATAAAAGTTATGAATTTTCTTGCCAGAAAAGGTACTACATATACACAAGTTTTTACCTACAATTTCAGGTAATTTATGGACCTTCTGACATCCATTCCACAGATTCCTCCTAGGGGGTTCAGGGCCTCCACGTGAAGAACCCCTGTTCTAGAGTCAGAGGAGGAACTCACTAACTGAGTGCTGTGCCACAGAGGCAGTGGTGATATGAAAAGGTATGCGAGAAGATGACAGTGGGGTCGGGGAGAGCTCAGCAGCAGGCTAAGTGTCCTGCAACAGTCAGGTCAAACAGGGGAAAGGCAGGCCCCACACAGGATTCCTCTGAGGTGCCAGCACAAGCCTGCCTTTTCCTGAGAATGCAGTCAGCCTTGACCACCTGGACAAGGACAACGATGTAACAAACAGTGCCTTCCCTCTCCCTTTTCCTTGGCTTCACCCAAGCCCAGTACCAAGTCTGAGGCTTAACCAAAGCAAAAAAGTAAGACCTTTAGGCCTGCATGTGTGCTCAGTCTTTTACTCTCCGCAGTCTTAATGTTAAACTCTATTCCCTTGATTCTTTTACTTTTAAGTCTACTTTTCAACATATCGACTTGCTGTGGAATGAGACAGGGAACAAATAAGAAAAGAATGGGGAAGATGAGAATGGATGCTAATAATGGTAATAATAAAATGACAATAATAGCAGTTAACACGTTCTGTGTTCTAAGTGCTATGTAAGTATTAACTCATTTAATCTCCCATGTGGTAGGCACTATCATCATTCCCATTTGACAGGTGACAAAAACTGAGGGACTGGAGATGTTAAGTAACCTGCCCAAGGTCACAAAGCTCTAAACTGGCAGTGCTGGGATTTGAACGTGAGCAGTCAGGCTCCTAGCCCAGGTTCTAATAAACCATTGCCTTTTTTTTTGTTTTTAAAAGATTTTTTTTGATGTGGACCATTTTTTAAGTCTCTATTGAATTTGTTACAATATTGCTTCTGTTTTATGTTTTGGTTTTTTGGCTGTGAGGCATGCGGGATTTTAGCTCCCCAACCAGGGATTGCATCTGTACCCCCTGCATTGGACAGTGAAGTCTTAACCACTGGACTGCCAGGGAAGTCCCATAAACCACTGTCTTGCCAGGACTTTGGGTCTATCAGAGAAGACAGGTGTGAACATGTGACTGACATCAGAGGCTAAGTTTCAATTTCTCCTCCTCTGTATTTTTGTGCCAACACCCCAACAGTAATCTGGGGTGCCTGTGAAAGACACACCCCAGGAAATCAGCTGTCTCTATCAGCAGCTACAAGAAAAGCCCTTATCTTATCAACCAGGTCCCAGGCAGTAACATCTTGATGTGCCATCACTGACACCTCACACGTGGGCATCTATGAATAACTAAAAGATGTCCTGCCTATTACCTCTTTCCTCTGGAAATGTAGGTAGGGGAAGAAGTTAAGGAAGCAATGAGAACTGGGGTTAGTGTTCCTTCTAGAAAGGGAGGAAATGTAATTTAAATCTCAGATGCCCTTAGAGAGAAACACAATTTATCACTTCACCAGCAAAGAAACACTATATCTGTATTCTGGGGTTGAATTCAAACTCAAATAAATTGAGAACATACACCAGAGAGTAGAAACAAATCAGGCTACAGCAGAGAGGGGAGCTGTAGTTCAGACACCTTTAAAGGAAGAGGCCCTGCCTGTCTCCCAGAAGACCTGCATTATCCCACTCTGTAGATCACAGCAGTGATCGGCTGTGAGAACCTTGGAGCCAGGGTGGCCAGGACAGGGGATGCAAATGGGACAGCAAAGGTTAACACTGCTTCACAAAATAAGACAAGGTCTCCCTAATCAATTTGGGAAAGGGTGGGTTAAACACGTTTATTTTCTCTAAGTCTTCTTAACAGGGTAATGGGCATCCTAAAATATTGAAAGAGCCTTTTTAAAGTCACCTGGCCTCATCTTTTACATCTACAGCATCCCTGAAAGGAAGTACTTCGGTTTCTACTTAAAAACTTCCAGAAATGGAGAGGCCACTCCTCATATTTCATAAATAAGAGACCCCCCCCCACCAAAACATCTTAAAAGTTGGTTCTGTGGTTTCCTCCAGGATTGGATCATATACCACACTCAGTTAAGAATCCCAAATCTCTACAGGAAAGGAATAAGTCTTGCAAGAAACTACTACCCACCAGTCAGTCTATCTTCCTCCCTCAAACCCACTGGTCCACATCCCCAGGCCTGAACCCTCTGTTGAGTCAGGAAATAGCTCACCATTGCTGGAAGCACACCAATGTAGCAATAACTGAAGTTGGCCCTTACCTGGGGGCTGTGCCTCTGGATACTGAACTGGGGGTTGCCTGCGAAATGGTCACAATGTCTTCGTCCCCTCCATCCTCATAAAAGCTTGCTAGGGCGATCTGAAACAGAGAGATAGTAACTTGGGATCCTTAAACAGGCCTTCATCTAACACATCTCCTTTCATCTCCTTTGAACATAAAGGAGCAAAGACACAAAAATATGGCCCACACTTACAAGGCGGTCTGCATTTGGGGGGGCCATAGAAAATAAGACCAAAAGGTAATGGCCCAACTATTTGTTTTCATATTACCTGAAAAAAATTCCACCTACTAAGGGGAAAAGAAGGCAAGAAGGAAAGTTGGGATGGAGACACTCCTCATTCTCATTTTTATTAGGAAATGTGATCTAGTAAAAGCAGTGTACATTTATTGAGAACTTATTTATGAGCCATGTTGTTCTGAGTACAACTCTACCTGTGTTAACTCATTTAATCCTTAAAGAACCCTATGTAGTTAGTGCTATTATCATCTCATTTTATAGCTGATAGAGAAGCACCGAGAAGCTAAGAAAGCTGACTGAGGTCACACAGTTGGTAAGGAGTAGAGCCAGGCTCGATCCCAGGCAGTCTGCTCAGGCCCTTACTCTCAGCATTTAGGTGATAGCCAGGAGTTGGGAACTGTGAGGTCAGTCCAGATTGCTACTTTCACTTTCTCTCTGAGGCTGTTTCCTAATCTGTGCAATGGGGACACCCATCCCACCAACCCTGCAAAACGGACGAGAGGATCCATTAACATTTATGCAGTCATGTCTTAGCTCTATACATACGGAAGGAATATGGGCCTCTTTTGGCCATCTGTAATTGGATGTTTCTCGCATGGACTCAATGCACAGGTGTTTACTTATTACTTACTTTGCACAAAGAAGTAAGAGAGCAATGAGGTCTACAGAGGTGAAAAAGACGTGGCTCTTGTCCTCAAGGTCACCACCTTTTAGGAGGCAGTGAGCTGCTGTGGGACATAACCAGCCTGTTGGAAGCAGCGTGCCTTTACAGAACACGCTTTAGCAGGCCTGCCAGGAGGCAGTATGCTGCCGTGGGACATGCACTGAACTGGCATTGAGGGGTGTCTACATTCAAGTCCTGGGCAAGTCATGTCACATGCATGAGCCCGTTTCCCCACTAATAGCATGAGGAGACTGGGACTGATGACCTGCCACCTGTAACACTGTGAGTTTTTAGGTCTTTCAGGCAGAAGCTGCATTTTGTATTTCTGCCCAGCACAGGGGCTTTACACTGTGTGTCTGTACAGGTGTGATGCTTTATCTAACTCTTACACTTTCGGGAAGCATATAAATGGTGAAGTCAGCAGACACAGTTCAAATCCTAATCCCTGGGTGTGTGACCTTGGGCCTATCACTTGACCTCTGAGCTTCCAATTCATCTATACAACTGAGGAAGTTTTCTTTACCTCACAGTGTGGCTAGGATTAACTGAATCACCATATGTAAAGTGCCAGGGCACATGGTGGTTAAGAGCTTGGGCTCTGGTATCAGACAGAACTGAGTTCAAATGCCATCTCTTCCACTTGGTAGCTAGTGAGGCACTGAGCAAGTTACTTAACCTCCCTAAACCTCAGCTTCAAAATGCACAGGTTAAATGACTTAAGACACCTAAAGCAGTTAGAACAGCACTTGGCTCATGGCAGGCACTCAATAAATTTTAATCATCATCATCTACCTAAGACGTCGGCTGGCCAACAACATGTATGCAATTCTTCCTACAATTAATTACTGAGTGCCTACTACGTGTCAGGCGTTTTTCCAGGCACAGGGGATTCAACAGTTTACAAAAATCCCTGCCTAGTGCAGCCTATCTTAATGTCTTCTTAACTAATAAATATTTAACGTATACTTAATACATGCTGGTGAACTAGACGATAAGCTCCACGAAGACTCCCATTTTACAGAAGAGTTACTTATTAAAGATGAATAGGCTCCACTACCCAGTTTCTCCCAGCAATTAGGTAGGAGGGGGCGTGGGCCAAGTCCTGGGCTGGGCTTCTCCCCTGTCCTGAGGCCGGGGCTGCGAAAATGGAAATGAACGAGCACCTAGTCCCCAGCGCCGCTCCACCGGGGAGCTGGTCAGTCGGGCCGGGCCTGCAGCCGAGACTCGGCGCGGCAGCCACGCCCCCAGGCTCCCCTTCTTCACGCGGGCTGCGGCACTGCCCAAAATCTCGCCGACCCGAGAGCCAGGCAGAAGGGGAAACTGAGGCCGGGTAGAGCAGGTCCGGGCCGGAGCTCGCCCGCGTTTCCCCACGCCCAGGCCAAGCTGGCGACGCGTGGCAAGCGGCCCCAGGACCCTGAGGCCTGGATCGGGCCGCGGCCCGGCGGGATGACTATGCGCTTCGACCACTGCGGGCTTGTCGCGCCAGGCGTACGCGCTCCGCAGTCCCCAGCCCGCCCGACGCGGCCCGCCTCGCGGCGCTACCTGCAGGTCCCAGCCGGCCGACTCCAGGAAGAAGCGGGCCCGGTCCTCCTCGGCGCCCGTCACCGCCACGAACTCCCTCAGCGAGTCCTGTCGCTCCGCCGCCATCTTAGCTCCGTGCGCCGCCCAAACCGCTCCGGGCGCCGCCGCACAGCCTCAGCCCCGCCGGCGCGTTCCACACACCGGTCAGCCCTGTCCAGCCGAGCGGCGCCCGCCCGCAGGCCCCGCCCCATGCGGTGCCTCACACAAAGTCTTCCGTGCGAGAACTCCGCCGCTCTGCGCCCTCTAGCGGCCGTAGCGTGGACCCGCAACCTAACGGCGGGGGTGGGAGCGCGGGGAGGAAGAGAGGAGGGGCGGGTCTTCCGCTGTGTACCTGTGGGATGAAAGATCCCGAAAGGAGTCAGTTTCACAATTATTCATTGAGTCGTTTCCTCATTTCATTAATTTATTCAGTCGTTCATTCACTTACTTGTTCAAATATTTACTGAGTGGAATCAAGGGCCCGTTGCTCTTCCACGGCTGGGGATCAGCAGCGAGCAAAACAAAGTCCCTGCCTTCTTGTTGTTCACATTAGAGAGCCTTGAACAAGTCACTCTTGTCTCCCAACCCTTCCGTGGCTCCCCATCTCAATCTGCTTAAAAAATATCTCAGGGCCTGCAAGACTCCTGTGAGATGTGCCAGCTCTCCATCTCATCTCCTGGGCTTCTCAGTATTTCCTCTGCTCCAGGCACACTTCCTTTCTTGCTGTTCCTTGAAGGTGCCAGATGCGTATTTGCATCAGAGCCTTCGTGCTCCCTTTGCCTGGAACGCCTTTCACTCTCTGGTGGGCAAGGTGCTCCCTCACTTTCTTCAGGTCTCTCAGACACAATCCCGTCTTAGAGGTCCTCAGCTTCTTTGCCCTCTTGCCTCTCACCACCCTGCCTGAAATGCTCTTCTCTTCCTCTTCCCCTGGTCTGCTCTTGCTCAGCCTTCTGGTCTCAGTTTAGGTGTCCGCTCCTCAAGGAGGCCCTTCTACATCCCCAGGCTCTGTCAGACAGTGTATGCCCTCTGGTGCCATGTTAAATGTCTGCCCTCCCCAAGGGCCACGATCCCTGTGAACAGCAGGGTCTCTGGCTGTTTCCAGTACAATGTGGCTTAAGAGCACATGCTCTGGACTCAGCCTGGGGTTGAAGCTCAGCTGTTACTGCTTGTGTGATCCTGGGCAGATTCTCTCTCTAAGCTTCAATTTCCTGCTGTGTAAAGTGGAGCGCCTCACATTTCCTGCTTCAGAGGGATGTGTGAGGATTCAATGTGCACGGCTGAGAGCAATGTTTGATACTTAGTGAGGCCCCAGCAAACGTTAGCTGTCATTTCATCTCCCGTGACCTGCAGTCACTGACCTTGAACAATCACTTACTGACTCTTTGCTGAATTAATAAAGGAGCGAATAAATGAAACTTTGTGTGTTTGCATATCCAGGTGAGAAATACAGGGATCAAAATCTGAGGACAAGGATGCTGGGCAGGTTACTGGACCCCCAAGGAGTATTGAGCTGACTGTGGGATATGACCTAATTTCAATAAATAAAAATTTTCATTTTCCATAAAACAGATGCCTTTGTGGCTAGGAAAAATGAGAGACCGACAAACATACAGTCTCGAAGTGAGGTGGCTACAGAGCCACTGCCTTTAGTGTTCACTATTATTGTGGGCTGGGCTCTTGCTGGACAAGCTGGGTGATGAGAGCAGGCTCTTGCCCTCTCTGGGCCTCTGGGCCTCAGGGCCTACATGATACAAGGTGGGAGGTTGGAGGTGGGCCAGCCCAGTGTTCACAGCCTTCTCAGACCCATTTTCATAACAAACATTTTGTATCATCCCTTTACTGCCTTAAATGGAATCCAGAGATAAAACTGACCTACATGCACTGAGAAAACCAATATCATGCCCTAACTGGAGAAAAGAAAGGATAGTAATTGGAATAAAATGATCTGTATTTCAATCCTCAGGTATAAGAACTGTACAAAGCAAAATGAAGCAGTTAGATGCTGGCCTCTATGTACAGGGCTGTATTATGGTTGATTAAAATGTTGTTAGTGTGCTGCTGTGGGTGATGTAATTTTTCAAAACGGTTAAAAAAAGCGCCTCAGTAAGATTATGAACAACACAAAGTTCAGTCTTCCCTTGATGGACACAGCAGTTGCATTCCTGGGAAATTTGGTATATATCAAAACCGTGCAAAAAATACTTTTAAGTTTATATGTTAAATGAATTAGGGTCTAGGTTCACTTTATTAAAAGCAGGTTTTCAGCTGCACTAGGTCCTGGAGGGATGTGTGGGAGGAAGGACCGTTTTTTGTGGTGCGACTATCTCCTTTCCATTGCAGGGCATCCAGCACCAGCCCTGGTTCCCAGTTCCTTCCCCCTTCATCGCTGTGTCCACCCCAGATGCCCTCCAACTTCCCAGAAAGTCCAAGAGCCTGGGGGCTCACTCTACACTATGCTCATGCTCAGCTACAAGCAAGGTCTTTCCACCCTGGAAACTGATTGATGACTTGCCCCAGCTTAAAGGTCTGGAGGTGATCGGCTCCCCATGATCCAGCTCCTCAACTGGTATCTGAGTCCCTGATTCCAGCTGTCACCCCTCTTCACTTTTGTGCCCCTGGGAAAACCCTTTCTTACACCAGGGCATCCCTGGCCCCTCCTCCAGAGGCCTCTGGATATCCTTCCCCTGTAACACTACCTGATAGCTCATGTTTATTAATCACTTACTATGTCCCAGACACTCTTAAAAGAACCTTAAATACACTAACTTACTCATCCTCATGACAACTCTATGAAGTGAGTTCTATTATCATTTCCATTTTATAAATGGGGAACCTTACATTCCTAAATGAGTTTGAATCCAGGCATCTCAGACATGAGCCTTGTGTTCCCAACCACTACACCACCCCTGTCTCTCTCTGGCCTCTAGGACTGTGCTTCCATGGTTGGTTTCTGGACGCAGCTCCAGATGATCTGACTGGAGGTATTTAGGGCCACAATTTGATTAGAAGGGAATGTGAGGGTGTGAAGTTGAAACTACATTTTCATAACATTTATCTAAATGCCCTTAACAAAACTGGGTGGGGGGTGGTGCTGAAGGCCCCACCACCTTCCTACCTCCAGCCCCTCCCCCCGCCCACTTCCACCCCCCACCCGCCTCCACCCCCAAGTCCCACAATCACTGCCAGCTCCAGGCTCCCCCCAAACTTGAAGATCCACCACCAGCCGCTCCTGACCCACCCAGCCCCACCCCTTTCTCCCGTAACCCCACTCCCAGTACTACATGCTCCCCCACCCTTCAAAGCCCACTTCCTCCCCAAGTTTCATCCCAGCCCCCTCCAATTTCATCCACACCTTTGTTCCCATCTGGCCTTACCCAGGTCCCACTCTCTAGTTCCACCTTCCATCACCTGCCTGGCATGTTGTCAGCCTTCAGCTACTTTTTATGAGGGAATGTAAGGGGCTACAATAGTGAAAAGTTAGGTTCCTGCCCTCAGTGAGCTCAAATTCTAGTGGGGACAACTAATAATCATCAAGGAAATAAATACACATGCACTCACATTTACACGTAGCAGTAAGTGCTGAGAAGAAAACTTAAGCTGCAAATGGGAAAGGAGAAGGAGGAAGATGTCGTGGTGGAGGGGGTGATCTCGGGAGGCTTCTTGAAGGAAACAGTTATGTAGAGACTTGGCTGAATTAGGGAATGTGTGTGGCCAAGGCCCACGTGGGTGCCAGAGTGGAGTCACTTTAAAGGGTGGTGGTGGGAGATAAGATGGGGAGTGTGTTGCGGGGACCAGACTATGCAGGACCCTGTCAGGTGAGGAGATTTTCAGGGGCAGAGAAGGCAACCACCTTCAGTTATTTCAGAGGCCCATTTCCATGCTATTAGTTTTCCATGGCTGCTGTAACACATTACCACAAATCTGATGGCATAAAACAACAGAAATTTATTCTCTCTTATTTCTGGAGGCCAGAGTATGAAATCAGTATCACTGGGCTGAAATCAAGGTGTTAGGGGGCCATGCTCCCTCCAGAGACACTGGGGAGAATCTGCTCCTTGCTTCTTCCAGCTTCTTGTGGCTGCCAGCATTGTTTAGCTTGTGGTCGCATCACTCCCATCTCTGCCTTTGTGGTCACATTGCTTTCTCATCCTCTTCTGGGTGGAATCTCCCTCTGTTTCTCTCTCATCAGGGCACTTGTGATTGCATTTAGGGCCCACCTGAATAATTCAGGACCACTGCTCCATTTATAGGTCTTTAATCACATCTGCAAAGTCCTTTTTGCCATATGAGGTAACATTAACAGGTTCCAAGGATTAGGACTTGGATATCTTTTGTGGGAGACATTATTCAATTTATTATATCTACCCTTTCTTCTGATATCTGGTAATTCAATGATTTATTCAATTCTCAGTGCAGTGTAAACCTTGACACTTGTTTCTTTTTCCTTTTTTGTAAAGCGATTATCTGATTTAAGTTTTGATTGCTGAGGCATCCATTTCAAAGAGGTATCCTCTTCAGTGTGTTTATCTTGAATAAAAACATTGCCAGCCACACAGCTAGACAGAGTCAGGCCATCTTCCCCCACTGAGGTTCCTTTGTTTTAGAGATCTTGTTTGTTTTCAGTAACTGATCATTTGAGCTACCAGTTTTTTGTTTTTGTTTTTTCCCTCTTCCTGGGCTTTAAATTCCCACTCTTAAGTTTTAAATTTACCAATAAACAGTGAGCCCACAAAGTCATCAGCCCCAATAAAACAGAACCCCAGGTGCTGTCTCTCTCTCTCTCTCTCTCTTCTCTCCTTCTCTTTCCCTGTGACCTCGCTGTGTGGCCCCAGGAATGCTGTGTAATTTCCAGGTCTTGTAAAGTAATAAGCCTCTGTTTCTTCAAAGTTCCCTGATGGGTATCACTGAAGGGCATCTTGCACTCATAATACCAACCACAAGGGCCAGTCCAACCACAACACTGGTTATCGATATGCTGAAACTGGCACAAAACACTCAGACTAAATTAATGGCCCCTTAGACTTAGTCTTATTCCAGCTGCTTTTCTGTTTGTTATGATGAAAAACATCCAGACTAATCCACTTCCCCACCTAATAGGTGCTAATAAATGTTTGTGTGGAAAGAGGAAAGGGAGTTTGCACGCACTGAGTGTACACAGAGCACATAGCACATAGTAAGCCCTCAGTCAACGTTGAATTGAATTGCTTCTTATACAGTGCAGAGAGCCCACGTGATTGTCCTCGATGTTCCAAGAGGTGTAATTTGTTACTAATGGTGGACAGGGAGGGAGTGGGGG
Source organism: Balaenoptera physalus (assembly GCF_965194825.1). Taxonomy (NCBI): domain Eukaryota; kingdom Metazoa; phylum Chordata; class Mammalia; order Artiodactyla; family Balaenopteridae; genus Balaenoptera; species Balaenoptera physalus. The sequence goes on from NC_138898.1 coordinate 28,828,297, forward strand.
CTTCAGGATTAGAAATCGGGTGTGTCTGACTCCAAGGAATGCATGTTTTCCCCTACACCAGGGCTTCTCAACTTCGGTACTACTGATACTCTGGGCCACATAACTCTCAGTTGTGGGGTCTGCCCTGTGCATTATAGGATAATTAGCAGCATCCCTGAACTCTACCCACTAGATGACAATAGTACCCCCCAAGTTGTGACAATCAAAAATGTCTCTAGACGTTGCCACATACCCCCTGGGGGGCAAAGTATTCTCTTCTTGAGAACTACTGCCCTCCATTATGCTGCCCTAGTGGAGGTGGAGGTATAAAGAGATGCCATTTCATCTGGGAATTGAATTCAGGTGTCCCACGGAACAAGTAAGAAACTGTCTCTATGCCACAGAGGTGGAGATCACTGGTTATCTACTGATGTTTACTCTCTGATTCTCTAGTGACAAATTTTAGCTGGGCACACCTTGCTAGAATAAAGACTACATTTCCTAGCCTTCCTTGCAGCTAGGTGTGACCATGTGACCACATTCCAGACAATTAGAGGTGATGTGGACAAATTCCCAGCCGTGACCTTGAAGGGAAGTGTCATTCTCCCCTTCACTACTTCTTTCCCTGGTCTTTCTGCCTGGGATATGGACCTGATAACAACAAGATCAAGGAATCCTGGGTCTCAGTACCAGGGAGTCCCGAATTGCCTGGCCGGTTTATACTGGAATATTACTAGAGAAACCAACTTTCTTCTGATTTGAGCCACTGTTATTTAAGAGTTTTGTTAAAGTTGCCAAACCTGCATTCTAACTGTTACAGCCACCCAAGCCGGCCACAGTGGAGAAGGAAAGAAGGCAGGAAAGGAGGAAGGAAGGATGTAGATGGAGGGGCACAGGTGGTCTGGTTGGGCTCAGAGACACTCAGGGAAACCTTCTGGGAAGGACTCTGAGTTGCATCTTGAAGGAAGGAAAATGTGGAGTGGGGAGCAAGGGGGCAAGCCCTCCAGAAGGGGCTGCAGCAGGAGCAAGGGCCTCGAGGAGAGACCCGGGCAAGGCCTTGAAGGACAAGGAGGGCTTGAACAGGCTGAGAAGAGAGAGGAAGGCAAATCAGAGGGGAGCCCAGTGCCAAATGGGGAATTTCGCCAGGTGAAAGGAAATCGGGTGTAGGGAATCTGGAGTTCGTCATGAGGCCTGAGGGCAACTGGAGGCTGGAATTGGAGGCAGAGGAATGATTGGGGAGTCCCTGGCCCTCTCTTAGAGGACCCACTCTAGGGCTGACCAGTCATCCATACCCCATGCCCCATGCCAAGATGAGCACAGCTCTGCTGGGCCTGAATTTTTGACATCTTCTTGTCAAGGGTTCCTCCGGTGGGCAGCCAGGGCCAGCAGGAGTGCAGCCAAGGTCACTGCTTTCAGCCCCAGGACCGCAAGAGTGAGCACAGACAGGAGGCCTGGGGGACACAGAGGAAAGCTCAGGAAGGACCCCAGCTGAGACCCCAACAGCCCACACCTCAGTGCCTCTATGGTGAAGTTGGGTCAAGCTTCTGTATAACCTCTGGGGCCTCATCCTTTTTACCCTGGAAGAGATCAAAGACCTCCCATCCCCCTGTCCCAGGCTCGAAGAGCCTTTGCCCAATATCCTACCTGTACCTTTAATCATCTTGACAGCGTCTCTGACCTCTGATAACAATAGAAAATTGCTTTCATTATAGACTGCTCAGCTCCTCTGTCCCAGGCCCTGAGCTAAGCACTTCCTAATTGCCTTATATAATCCTCAAACTAACCTTGCAAGGTAGGATAGCAATCCAGCTTGTATAGATAAGGAGACAGATCCAGAGTGGGGAAGTGATTTGCTCAGGTCTACATGTGTCATAGTAGTGATGGGACCAAGTGGTTTGGCTCCCAAGAATGGCAGGAACAGGGCTGAGCATCAGGGAAGCTAACCTGGTCACCTCTATTCCAAGTTCACCTCAGTTATCAAGTGCCCTTGAGTGTACCTTGAGGTGATGTGAAAGGCACAGTTCTGGATACTTGACACATGCGGCCCCATTGGATCTGTACATAACCCCTCGAGGTACGTTCTCTGTTTCTTATCTCCCTTCTTCCCCCTAGATCACAGAGCAGGGCACCAGAGATTCAAGGAGTAAGGCAACCTGTCCATAATCCCACAGCTAGAAAGGGGCTCAATCCAGGAAGCCTGGCTACAAAGCCATGTTCTTCAGCACTGTTATGCACAGCTTCATAGTGCAGCCTTGCTCTGAATCACAGGGAGCTCACCACCTCGTAAGCAAGACTGCCCACTGCAGTTAGCACTAACTGTTAGAAAGTCCTTCCTTTGATTGAGCTTTAATGTAGTTCTCTGGGTTCCGGTTCTGCAGCTGAGATGGAGTCCTGGGAACTGTCTTAGTGGCAGAAGGGTCCTAGAAGTCTGGGACTGCACCCTTCCCATGGCCAAGCCATCTCTGGCCCCACTTACCTGTGGGAGCCTGGTTAACGCCACTGGAGATAGGTACACTCACCTGATGGAAATACCTTGGCTGCACGTTCATTGGTGAATTCTGACTCTTGGAGAGAAGTGTGCTTTGCTGCAAGGGAGAGAAATGGTCTCACACTCCTCTTTCTTTCTATCACTCCACTTCTTGAGTCCCTGTGTTAGGAGCTGGGGTCCCTGAGATGAGTCTTCCAGTTTCTGCCTGGGATGGGGGCTAGAATTCAAGCCCTGGAACTATGAAGGACTAGTTAGACCTGCATGAGCCTCTCTGGGGTAGGGACAATGCTCTCTTCATTGCAGTGTCTGCAGCGCCTAGTACAGTGTAGAGTAGTCAACAGGCATGCAATAGATGTTTGTTGAATCATTAACAGCCTATAAAAAGTTCTGTGGAGCCCAGAATGGGGATAAATTAACTCTGCCTGGGAGAAGGAGAAGATTTCACAGAGGAGGGGCTATTTGTGCTGGGCCTTGAAGGATGAGTAGAAGTTCTCCGTAGAAAAGGAGAAAGCATTCCAGGCAGAGGGAATAGCTTATGTAAAGGCCTTGAGGCTAAGAAGAGCTAGCTTGTTTGGGACATGATGAAATTTTCCTTGTGGACCACCTCCCCTTCTCCCCCAACATCTCCTAAACCACCTGTCTCACCTTTGACTCTCAGCCTGGTGCCCTGTCCAGATAGGTATTGCCTGTTGGGTTTCCTCTGAAACTTTACACAGTAGTAAGTGCCTGCATACTCAGTGGAGATGCCATGCAGAAGAATGCTGAAATCATTGTTGGAGGCCTGGACCGCTGTCACATTGGGGTAGGAGATGCCTCTAAAGTTGTAAATGGCCTCCCGGTTCAGACCAGCTCCCCGAAACCACCTGATGGGTCCAGGGGGACCATCTCCAAGCACCGTGCAGTTCAGGAAGACAGTGTCTCCAGTGGTTGCCAACACCAACTCCTGGGGTTGGATGATCCAGAGGTCTGGCTCTGGGTCCCCAGCTCCTGCAGCCAAAGAGAGGACTTTGTTGTTCCCTCTCTCCCTCCACAGTCCAATCATTTCCTCCCTCATATCTACCCTCCCTTTCCTTCCCCTGTTTTCTTCACTCAGTCACTCCCTCCCCCATTCCCTTGTTATTCACTAATTGATTCACTCAGTAAAGGAATTCTCAGTACCTACTATGTGCTGATGTTAGGATTGGGGAAAAGGAAGCTTGCTAAGTCTCACAAATGTCCTGCCTTGGAGAAGTTCTCAGTCTGGAGGTGGAGATGGTCCAGGAAATCCCCCTGAGGTTGGAAACCCAGAGGACTGCAGGACTAAGAGAAGCTTGGAAGGAGTCAGAGAAGACTTCCTGAAATGCTTGCATTAAGTTAAAATGAACCCCCCCCACCCTAACACACGTACATGGATACCCTCCATGTCAACGGTTTACGGGGGTTTCACAAACATCAATTCTTCTATTTCATCACCTGAATATCCCTTGAAGTAGGAATTATGTTGCCTATTTTGCAAGTTAAGCACTTGAAGGAGATAGAGCTGAAGTGACTAATTTAAGAACACATTCCTACTGAATGACAGACCCAGGATTTGGGTGTCCAGGTCACCAATGGTGGACCTATAGATAGTATGACTGGTTACTTGGGGATTAAATGATCAGCCCCAGTTCTTGACTCTTCTCTGGTAGTGTGGCACATCCATACTCTTGCTGTGGATTCATGGTGGTCAGGTACACTTCCTTGTCTCTTAACTTTGACCTTAGCCATGTGACTTGCTTTAGCCAATGGGCTGTTAGCAGACATATATGAGTAGAAGCTTGAAATGTGCTTAGGGTGTTGGGACTTGCCCTCTTGTGCTTCTGCCATCTCCATGAGAAATATGCACTCTGGCCAGTCTGGGCCCTGGAATGAGACATGTAGAACAGAACCACCCCAGCTGCCTGTAAATGTGTGAGTGAGACATACTAATTGTTATATGCCACTGAGATTTTGTATGTGCAGCATGATTGTGGATAAAGGTGACTGATGCAGGGAGATAGATCAGAGCAGAATGCTATGACCTGCAGGACCTGATACTCACTCTTCACAAGCACGGAGGTGCCCTCATCCAGCTTCTTTCCTGAGTGCTCACTCAAGCCATCAAGCCTCGCACAGTGGTAGGTTCCAGCATGTTTCGTGGTGACATTGTGGATATAGATGGAATAATCGCAAATAAGTGGTTCCAGTGTCTTCTGGATCATGGGCATCACCCCGGGGAAGAAGCCATGTTTGAAGTTATAAATTTCCTGCTGGTCCTGGTTGCTCACCTTGACCCATTTTATCATGTCATCAGTGCAGGAGCCGACTACTGTACACCTCAGCAGGAGTGTCTCACCTTCTGCCACCAGCATGGGGCCCTCAGGCTGCAGCACCTGCCACTTACCCCCCTTGCTCTGCTCAGAAGCTCCTGCAACAGAGGAAGAAAGGCCTTGTGCTGGGCTGGAGGGACTTGGAGCCCTAAGAGGCAAACTTAACATAAACCAGCCATCAGCTGGTCAAGAACAGTTGCTTAGAACACTTGAGGCGTGTTGTTGGAGAGGGAAGTAAAAGAGGAGATGGGGCAGCTGGCTGGGGAAAGAGAGCGAGCAGGGCTATTAAATGGATTACTTATGAGTAATAGATGGCACTTGAGTGCTCACCATGTGCCAGACAATGCATGTATTATCTCATTTATTCCTCCAACACTCCTTAGAGGTTGGCAGCATCATCCCCATCTTACAATAGAAGACATTGAGAACCCAGAAAGAGTTAGGTAGTTTTCCCAGGATCACTGCTAACTGGGCTGAATTTTGCCTCCCCCACAAATTCCTATACTGAAGTCCTAACTCCCAGTACCTCAGAATGAGATTCCATTTGGAGATAGGGTCTTTAAATAGGTGATTAAGTTAAAATTAGGTCACATAGGTGGGTCCTAACCCAATATAACTGGTGACCTTATAAGAAGAAGATAGGTTGAACTATTGAGTTTGGCTTGAGACTGGGCACAGAGAAGGAAGGCCAAGCCCTCCCATGGAAGTTCTTCTACACCTGGGTTATGAACAGCAACTCAGGTACTCCCTCCAAGAGCTCTGTGAGGGTCTCCATTTCTGAGAGAAAACTAATGCTCAGAGAGGTGCAGAAACCTGAGGGGAACCATGCATTCAGTAGGTGTCATGGCCAGGATTTGGACTCAGATCAACTGCCTCAGATTCTGCTCACTACAAGGTCATCAGCTTTGTGCCCCGAGTTTCCCTTCATTTGTGCTTCCATCAGGCCTTGGGAATAACTTGGTTTCATTCCAAGACTTAAGTTTGTATTGTGATGTTTCTCAGTTAGGAGTGAGGTCGGGGAGTAGAATGAAGCAAACATTCCCTTCTAACAGGATCTGGGGAAGGGTTGTGGAATTCTAAATTCATTTCCCCCCATCTTCAGCTAGGCATGTGCCATTAGCCACTAAGAACTGCCTCACAGCTGTGACCAAGTGACACCCCACATTCAATCCTAGGAATTTTGTTTGTCCTTAGTTCCAGGAAGTTCAGCAAACACCCACCCCAAATACCACTATTTGAGTCAGTCAGACCTTGTTCTCTCTAATTCTTTCTAGTGGTTCTTCCCCTGGCCTCAGGTAGTTTCCTCACATGAATGTGCTAAACTGTGCCCATCACTCAGCACAGGGCTGAGAATAATGCCTGCTCCCACCTGTAAAACTGGAAAACCTCATGATCGACAGGGCAATGGGTAGACTACACAGAAGGGAGTACTCTACCTAGAGAGAAGTGCTCTGGTCCCACCTAGCAAATCTAGAAAGCAAGGTCCCAAAATAATAAAATATAGTAACGTTCTATTGTGAGGCTTATAATGCATGTGTAAATAAAGTTAAGGCAATAATAGAATAAAGGCTGGTGTGGGGAGAATGTTAGTATACCATCATAAGGTTCTTATACTATATGTGAAATGGTATGCTATCACTTAAGGTAGATGTTGATAAATTAAAGAGGTATATTATAAACCCTAAAACAACCACTAAACTTCAAAATAAAGTTATAGCTAATAAGCAAATAAAGGAGAGAAAATAGCATTATAAAAATATTAAATTACCAAATGAAAACAGAAAAAGAGGAAAAAGAGAACAAAGAACAAGGAGAACAAATAGGAAAGTAAAGATTTAGACCTAATCATAACAAAAATTACTTTAAATGTAAATGGTCTAAATGTTCCCAGTAAAAGTTAGAGATTGTCAGATTGGACAAAAAAGTAATATCCAACTACATGTTGCCTACAAGAACTCCACTTTAAATATAAAGGTGCAAATATGTTAAAAGAAGAATGATGGAAAAAGATATATCATACTAACACTAATCAAAAGCTGGAGTGGCTATATTAATATCAGATAAAGTAGATTTTGGAGCAAAAAATATCTCCAGGAATAAAGAATGCCATTTGATAATGATAAAGGGGTAAAATAATCAAGAAGACATAAAACCCCCAAACATTTATGCACCTAATAACAGAACTTGAAAGTATATGAAGCAAAAACCAACAGAACTGCAGGGAGAAACAGACAAATTCACAGTTACAGTCTGAGATTTCAATATCCTTATTTCAATAGTTGATAGAACAATCAGGCAGAAAATCAGAAAGAATACAGAAGATTTAAAAATACTATCAACAACTTAGTCTAATTGATATTTACAGAAAATTATATCCCCAAATAGCAGGATATACAGTTACTTTCAATTGTACAAGGAACATTTACAAAGGTAGAGCATATCAGATATGCTCTTTTTTATGACTCAGAGTTCTGAGTCATAAAAAAGTCTCAATAAATTTAAAAGAATTCAAGTCATGAAAAGCATGAACTTTGACCACAGTGGAATTAAATTAGTAGAATCAGTAACAGACAGATGCCTGGAAAACTGCAGATGTTTGAAAACTAAATAACACACGAGTCAAAGACAAAATAAAAGGGAAATTAGGAAGTATTTTGAGCTGAATGAAAACGAAAACACAACATTAAAATTTGTGACATGCTGCTTAAGCTGGTGGATATTTTAGCATTAAATGCTTATTTAGGAAAGAAGAAAAAACTTAAATGAGTGACTATAGTTTCATCTTAAAATAGAAAAAAAGAGCAAATTAAATCAAACGTAAATGAAAGAAAGGAAACCACAAAGATCTGAGTGAAAATCAATAAAGTAGAAAACCAAAAACAATAGAGAAAATCAACAAGAATAAAATCTTTGAGAAGATCATTAAAACTAATACATCTCTAGCCCTTCTGAACAAGGAGAGAAGGAGAGTGAGAGAAAGAGAAGGAGAGTGAGAGAAAGAGAAAGAGAGAGAGAATGTGAGAGCCATAGATAGGTATCAGGAATGAGAGAAGTGACACCAGTACAGATTTTACAGATATTACAAGGATAATTAGGCATTGTTATTAACAAGTTTCATGGCTATATATACTTGACAACACAAACAAATTTCTTGAAAATCACAAACTACCAAAGCTACCTCAAGAAGAGATAAATAGATGTTTCTATCTATTTAAAACATTTAATTTGTTTTAAAAATCTTCCCACAAAGAAAACTCCAAGTCCAGATAGCTTCACTGGTGAATTCTACCATATATTTAGATACAACACCAAAACCTTGATCGATTAAAGTACAAATTGATAAATAAAAATTAAGAACTCTTAAAAGGAGTTCAAAAGACACTTGTGAAAGAAGAAAAGACAAGCCACAGAGTAGGAGCAAATCTTTGCAAAGCATACATCTGATAAAAGGTTTGTAACCAGAATATACAAAGAATTCTCAAAACTCAATAATAAGAAACACAATTTAAAAATGGGAGTTGAACAGACCCTCATCAAAAAAAATGCACGTGAAAGATATTCAACTTCATTACACATTAGGGAAACACAAATTAAAACTACAATCAGATATCACTACACAGCTTTTAGAACGACTAAAATTGAAAAGGCTGACCATACCAAGTGTTGGCAAGGATGTGGGGGAAATGTTATCCTCCTACATTGATGATGAAAATGTAAAGTGGTACAACCACTTTGGAAAACATTTTGGCAGTGTCTTAAAAAGTTAAACAATCACCTACCATATGATCCAGTCATTTTATTCTTAGGTATTTTCCCAAGAGAAATAAAATCATATGTCTACACAAAGACTTTTATATGAATGTTCATAGATGCTTTATTTGTAGTAGCCCCAAACTGTGAACAACCCAAATGTCTGTCAATAGGTTAGTGAAAAAAAAAAAACTGTGGTTTATCCATACAGTAGCTAGAAATGAAAAGAAATGACTCTTGATATGTGCAACAATATGAATGAATCTCAGAATAATTACGATGAGTAAAAGAAGCCAGGCAAACAGGAGTATATACTGTATGCTGTTTGTTGTATAAAGTTCTAGAAAATGCAAACTACTGTATAGTGATGGGAAGAAGATAAGCTGATGCCTGGGGAGGAGGAGGAGTGGAAAGGATGAGTCACAAGGAAACTTTTATAGGTGTTTGATGTATTCCTCATCTTGATTATCTCGGTGATAAGTTCACAAGTGTGAAATGTCCAATGCCCACAAAACTTGTCAAATTGTACACCTTAAATATGTACAGTTTATTTTTGTCAATTATACCTCAATAAAGCTGTTAAAAAATTTATGAAGATGAAGCTTCTGTGTGTGATGAGAAAGGGAGAACTAATGGAGAAGAGGCAGTGGGAGGAGATGAAGGCTCAGAAAGTCTCATGATTCTTATCCCAGTTGGGGTGAGTCTGGGAAAGTGAAATAGCAGGGAGGAAACTGGAGCCTGGAATAAGGCCCTGTGCCCCACACCCCTCTCTCTCTCCCTTTCTTGATTCTCCTTCTATATTGTCACATGGACTTTGGGAAATGTCCTCGGTGCTTTGTCTCTACCTTGGCTGTGGAGCTGGACCAGTCCCTTTCCCACAGCTCTGGGATTCCTTTCCACCCATTTCCCATCTGCATGCTCTGGTTCTTCATGATTCCTGTTGAGGGGTTCCCTTTTGGAAGCATGATAGAAATCAATAGTTTTCAAAAATATTTTGAATATATTTTATCCTGGTTAGTTTAGGTATATGATTTCCTAACCTAGTGCCTAACATGTAATGGACACTCAAAAGTCTTTGTGAAACGAGTTAAGAAGAATTATGATTCACATTTTCCTCGAGAAAACCAGCTGGAAGAAGAGAAGTGGTGCCCCAAGTCACAGCCAGTGAACGAGGGAGCATCCAGGTCTGACTCCACACCAGGGTCCCACTGGGACCTCTCTTGGGGGTGACAATTCTGGAGGACCCTAGGTGTGATGAACAGAATCTAGATCTCAGTAGGGTTTGGGGCAGAGACCCACATGGGCAGGTGGTGGAATGAGCCCACTGATAGCCATGCATCTTGTCTGGTGGATCAGAGGGTTCTGGGCTCAGAGGGTGAGTTGTACCTAGAAGGTCCAAAACTCAGGAGCTAAATCAGCCTGATCCTGACTTAGAGGAGACGTGGGTATGATAATAATAGCCAACAGTTATTAAATCTTTACATCGTGCCAGGTATTTATAGGCATTATCTCATTGAATCCTCCAAACAAAGAGGTGGGTCCTAGGATTAGTCTCATTTTGGCTCATGGACGTTTGATTTGTATCGTTGCACAGGGCCCAAAGCTTAGACGGGCCTCATGCTTGCCTTAATGCTCTACTGTTGCTGTCTTAAAATTCTTAATACTTTTTGAACAAAGGACCTGCACTTTCATTTTTCACAGGGCTGGGCAAATTATGTAGCTGGTCCTGGGCTGAGCCTCACCATTTTTATATTTAATACAGTACCCCTAGAGAAAGGCCCCAAAGAGCAGTTCTTTGTAGATAGGCATACAAGTGTCTGAGCCAGAACCCGGCAGTATGAGCCTAGAGCCTGGGAGCTTAACATTCCTGTGCTGCCCAAGAAGTTCTGCTTCTCTCAACACTTGGTCTGCACTCTGCTGGGATCAGGAAAGTTCTCAGCTCCTCCCTCCCCCTCCATCTTGGTGGGGTCAAGCCCCTTCTGGCACCTCTCTGTGGGATCAGCCAGGGATGGATCCTGTTCTGTCCCAGATGCTACTCACCCCAGAGGACAAGGAGCAGTGCCAGCAGCCAGGAGCAGGGAGGTGAAGGAGCCAGGCGGGTAGGGGTGGGCATCACTGGGGGCAAAGTGTGCCTCCCGTGGTCTCCTAGACTGGCCACCATTCCATTCTCTGATGGGTGTTGGAGTCTGAAGTGAGATCCGTGGGCAAGGCTTTTTCTGCTTCTCATGGCCAAGGCTACTTGGGGAAGTATTTTCACTACAACAAGACAAGGCTGCTGGTGTAAGAGGAAGAAGCTGGGTGGAGAGGTTTCCGGCTTTCGTGTCTGAGCAGTAGTTCCTGTAATCACTCTGTCAATGACTTAATGACCTTTTCCAGGCCCTGTCCTTGGCATCCTGGAAGGGAGATGAGCATGGCTGTCATAGTGTGACCTCAAGTCAGCCTGACTTTGGATCAAGAATTGGGTCTGCCTCTTCTTGGCTGTGTGACCTTTCAAAGTCACTTGTCATCTTTGAGCCTTTGTTGCCTCATTGGCAAAATGGGGACAGTAACAATCCCTTCCTAAGAAAGGTGTTGCAGGAATGATATATGTATGTGAGTGCTTAGCATAATGTAAAGGCTAAACATATTAGCCATCATTATTCATAATATGTAGGAAATAGAGGAGGTGATATTTGCTTAAGAAGGATTTATTATAAAGCAAGCTTCCCAGAGGCCTCCTTTTAGCATTGCAGGGCAGCACACACTCTCTTCCTAATTGTGTAATCGTGGGCAACTTTCTAAACCTCCATTTCCTGGGGCCCAAATGTAGCACACTCGGGTTGTGCAAAAATCTGTGTTTGTGCCACCTTAATTTTCTGTAATTGATCTAAACTTCCTTGAGACCCCCCCCCCGCCCCCATCATGCTGCCTATCAGGAAGGAAAAGATTAAGTGTGCTAATTAATCCCAGGCTCTTCCAGGTCTGACAGCCTCTTTAGCTGTACTGTCTGGATTCAAATCTTGGCTTTACCCAGATCTGGCTGTGTGACCCTAGGACAATCATTGATCCATAAAATTAAAATAAAAATATGCTTGCAAGTATGGGGTGGAGTAAGCACTGTATATGCTGCCATCATTCTCTCTTAGGTTAACTCAGTCTTTTCTAGGAAAAAAAGAGAAGCTCAAGCTTTCAGTGCTTCCCTTCTTCTTTCCTAATGCAGGTGGTCCTGGGTCCAGAGGAAGCTGAAGTTTCTTTCTGGGGTGGAATAGTAGGCCTTGGGTCTGAACACTGTCTTGGGGTCTGGGTCTGTCTTGGAGATTGGTCTAGTTTCGTCCCTGAGCACTTTTCACTGGGTCTGTTGAGGTGTGGCTGGTCCTGTATGGCCTTTGGGACCTTGCATTGGCACCACTGCTAAATTGCATTGCTTCCTCTACTTGTTCTCCTGTTGAGGAGGCCTATCTGTTGGAACCTCTTTGAACAGACCACAGGCCTAGAAAATTCCACCAGACCCTCAGGACCTCCATGTCATCCTCACAGGGGAACTTTTGAATCAGCCACTTATCTGTGTGAATTCCATTCTCAGCTATTTCTTTCATTCTCAAGTTTTTTAAAAATTAGTTTAATTTATTTTAATAGGTAAGGCATTGTATTGGTTAGCTACTGCTGAGTAACAAATCACATCAAAAATGTCGTGACTTAAAACAATAACCATTTATTTAACTTGTGATTCTTTGGGTTGATAATTTCATCTGGGCTCAGCTCCATGGTTCTTCATATCTCTGCTGATTTTTGACTGGTATTGCCATGCATTCGAGATCTGCAGCAGGTTGGCTAAGTTGCTTTGCTACTGAGGTTGGCTGACTGTTGCCTGGGCCACCTCAGTTTTCCTCCATATGGTCGCTCATTCTCCAGGAGGCTAGTCTGGGCTTGCACAGTTGAGAGGGGCAGTTTCGAGAAAGAGCAGAAGTTCTAAGGTACAATGTCACTTCTGCCACATTCTTTTGGCCAAAGGAAGTCACAAGACCAGACTAGATTCAAGGGATGGAAAATAGACTTCACCTCTTAATAAGAGGAGCTGCAAAATCAGATCTCAAACGGCATGGATACAGGGAGGGGGTAAAGAAATATGAATATTTTTGTAATTTACCACAGGCATCCATGGGGTGCAAAATTCACATGATTTAAAGTCTCCTTCATAGGGCTCCCTAATATTACATTCCCTAGGGTTAACCATGGTTGCAAGTTTCTGGAGACATTCAGTTCCCTCACTATTTCTGATCTATTGCTCAGATGTCAGGTTGAACATGGCCCCTTGTGTGGTCTGTGGCACCCTAGGAAGGTTCCTGGACACCCTAAGAAGCCAGGTCAAATCCCTTCTGCTCTAGGATTTCTAAATATACTTGGGGTTGGTATATGCCATTCTCACCACACCCCAGAGTTTTGACCCCAGGATATGGTTGCCAGGACCCTAGCATCTCAACTCCTGCTCTTCCTCCCCCTTACTTGCCACCCTCATCAAATCATAGGGAAGACATCCCCTTCTTTCTTTCTGTAGGGACTTTCCTAATCTCAACCGTCTTCTGAGCAGATGGTCTTCTTTGTTTTGGCTGGAATCCCTCTGGCCCCCTCATTGAGGCAACAAGTCTTAGGCTCCATCTTTGATAAGGGACAGAGCTGCACAGGAAGGGACTCGACTACTGTGAGGAGGAAAAATACACAAGGAAGTACATAAAAAATATTAAACTTGTCCCTTCACCATAAAAAAGATGCCATATGATTAGCATGTGCGGCACTGGCTCCCAGTAATTTCTCAGTATCTAGGAGCAGTGATTCTCCTCCTGGTTAGTGGACTTGGTACTCGGTTGTTGCAGGAATGGTGGTGTCTATTACTAGCTTGAGGAGTTAGTCTAAATTGTTTTCAACAGGGACAACTGAGGTATATATAAAACACAAGTCCACACTTAACATTAACTTTTTTCTCTCTGCAAAAATGGAACTCTGTAAAACAACAGCTTCTTCGTTGTTTACCACAAAATGGAAAACCCAGTAGGCAAGTCTAGGGAAAATATTCGAACTCATCAGCAAAAAAACCCCACAAAAAACAAAAAACCCAACAATTTAAAAAACAGCACTGGTGTTTTTGTAATCAAATTTATCTCCATTCGTTTCTCTGTTCTCCTCTTTATCAGAGGGGCTAAACCCTGGGGACCACATTTTTCAGAACTCCTTGCCAGGTTTACTTGGGATTCAATTCTACTGAGGAGAGATGCTTGCATTAGATTTGGAAGGTGAAAGAGAAGGAGAGGCATGATTGCCCCTCTAGAAATGGAGAGGGGAACATGTGTGGGCATCAGAAGGTGACAAATGTGAGGTTTTGCAGTGACCCCCACCATAAATCTTCCATAAATCACTTGTAAATCACAGGCAGCTGTGACCACTGGTGGTGGGTTCCTATGAATATTGCAGATTCTTGGTTCTTCAGAAGCTAGGAATGAACTAGGGAGCTAAAGCAGTGAGGATGTCCAGTGTTCTGTATGCAACAAACCTCCCAGTTTCCATGAGAATAAAGCAGGATTGCATGGCTTTTTTTTTTTTTTTTGACCTGACCTTGAATTCATCTAGCATGATTTCAGCCATTTTCTTTCTTTCTTTCTTCTTTCTTTCTCCCTCTCTGTCTCTCTCTCTCTCTTTCATTTTTTGGCCGGGCCACGTTGCATGTGGGATCTTAGTTCCCTGATCAGGGATCGAACCCACGCCCCCTGCATTGGAACAGCAGAGTCTTAACCACTGGACCACCAGGGAAGTCCAACTCTCTTTATTTAGAAGAGCATTTGGTGTCTCATTAATACTGAAGCCTTGGAGACAGGAGAAGATGGCGGAAGAGTAAGACGCGGAGATCACCTTCTTCCCCACAGATACATCAGAAATACATCTACACGTGGAACTGTTCCTATAGAACACCCACTGAATGCTGGCAGAAGACGTCAGACCTCACAAAGGGTAAGAAACTCCCCACGTACTTGGGTAGGGCAAAAGAAAAAAGAAATAACAGAGACAAAAGAATAGGGACGGGACCTGCACCAGTGGGAGGGAGCTGTGAAGGAGGAAAGGTTTCCACACACTAGGAAGCCCCTTCGTGGGCGGAGACTGCGGGTGGCAGAGGGGGGAAGCTTCGGAGCCACGGAGGAGAGCGCAGCCACAGGGGTGCGGAGGGCAAAGCGGAGAGGTTCCCGCACGGAGGCTCGGCGCCGAGCAGCACTCTCCAGCCCGAGAGGCTTGTCTGCTCACCCGCCGGGGCGGGCGGGGCTGGGAGCTGAGGCTCGGGCTTCGGTTGGATCCCAGGGAGAGGACTGGGTCTGGCAATGTGAACACAGCCTGAAGGGGTTAGTGCACCACAGCTAGAAGGGAGTGTGTCCAGGAAAAGGTCTGGAGCTGCCAAAGAGGCAAGATACTTTCTTGCCTCTTTGTTTCACAGTGCACGAGGAGAGGGGATTAAGAGCGCCGCGTAAATGAGCTCCAGAGGCAGGCGCGAGCCACGACTATCAGCACGGATCCCACAGACGGGCATGAAACGCTAAGGCTGCTGCTGCCGCCACCAAGAAGCCTGTGTGCGAGCACAGGTCACTATCCACACCGCCCCTTCCAGGAGCCTGTGCAGCCTGCCACTGCCAGGGTCCCGTGATCCAGGGACAACTTCCCCGGGAGAACACATGGAGTGCCTCAGGCTGCTGCAACGTCACGCTGGCCTCTGCCGCCTCAGGCTCGCCCTGCATCCGTACCCCTACCTCCCCCCGGCCTGAGTGAGCCAGAGCCCCCGAAGCAGCTGCTCCTTTAACCCCGTCCTGTCTGAGCGAAGAACAGATGCCCTCAGGCAACCTACACGCAGAGGCGGGTCCAAATCCAAAGCTGAAACCTGGGAGATGTGCGAACAAAGAAGAGAAAGGGAAATTTCTCCCAGCAGCCTCAGGAGCAGCGGATTAAAGCTCCACAAACAACTTGATGTACCTGCATCTGTGGAATACCTGAATAGACAACGAATCATCCCAAATTGAGGAGGTGGACTTTGGGAGCAAGATATATTATTTTTTCCCCTTTTCCTCTTTTTGTGAGTGTGTATGTGTATGCTTCTGTGTGAGATTTTGTCTGTATAGCTTTGCTTTCACCATTTGTCCTAGGGTTCCGTCCGTCTGTTTTTTTTTTCGTTTTGTTTTTTTTTACTTAAAAAATTTTTTTTTCTTTTTTCTTAATAATTATTTTTTATTTTTTTATTTTAATAACTTTATTTTATTTTATTTTATCCTCTTTCTTTTTTTTTCTTCCTATTTTTTTCTCCCTTTTATTCTGAGCCATGTGGATGAAAGGATCTTGGTGCTCCAGCCAGGGATCAGGGCTGTGCCTCTGAGGTGGAGAACCAACTTCAGGACACTGGTCCACAAGAGACCTCCCAGCTCCACGTAATACCAAACGGCAAAAATCTCTCAGAGATCTCCATCTCAACACCAAGACCCAGCTTCACTCAACGACCAGCAAGCTATAGTGCTGGACACCCTTTGCCAAACAACTAGCAAGACAGGAACACAGCCCCATGCATTACCACAGAGGCTGCCTAAAATCATAATAAGGCCACAGACACCCCAAAACACACCACCAGACATGGACCAGCCCACCAGAAAGACAAGATCCGGCCTCATCCACCAGAACACAAGCACTAGTCCCCTCCACCAGGAAGCCTACACAACCCACGGAACCAACCTTAGCCACTGGGGACAGATACCAAAAACAACAGGAACTAGGAACCTGCAGCCTGCAAAAAGGAGACCCCAAACACAGTAAGATAAGCAAAATGGGAAGACAGAAAAACACACAAAAGATGAAGGAGCAAGGTGAAAACACACCAGACCGAACAAATGAAGAGGAAATAAGCAGTCTACCTGAAAAAGAATTCGGAATAATGATAGTAAAGATGATCCAAAATCTTGGAAATAGAATAGACAAAATGCAAGAAACATTTAACAAGGACCTAGAAGAACTAAAGAGGAAACAAGCAACAATGAAAAACACAATAAATGAAATTAAAAATACTCTAGAAGGGATCAATAGCAGAATAACTGAGGCAGAAGAACGGATAAGTGACCTGGAAGATAAAATAGTGGAAATAACTACTGCAGAGCAGAATGAAGAAAAAAGAATGAAAAGAACTGAGGACAGTCTCAGAGACATCTGGGACAACATTAAATGCACCAACATTCGAATTATAGGGGTCCCAGAAGAAGAAGAGAAAAAGAAAGGGACTGAGAAAATATTTGAAGAGATTATAGTTGAAAACTTCCCTAATATGGGAAAGGAAATAATTAATCAAGTCCTGGAAGCACAGAGAGTCCCATACAGGATAAATCCAAGGAGAAACACGCCAAGACACATATTCATCAAACTATCAAAAATTAAATATAAAGAAAACATATAACAAGCAGCAAGGGAAAAACAACAAATAACACACAAGGGAATCCCCATAAGGTTAACAGCTGATCTTTCAGCAGAAACTCTGCAAGCCAGAAGGGAGTAGCAGAACATATTTAAAGTGATGAAGGAGAAAAACCTACAACCAAGATTACTCTACTCAGCAAGGATCTCATTCAGATTAGATGGAGAAATTAAAACATTTACAGACAAGCAAAAGCTGAGAGAGTTCAGCACCACCAAACCAGCTTTACAACAAATGCTAAAGGAACTTCTCTAGGCAAGAAACACAAGAGAAGGAAAACACCTACAATAACAAACCCAAAACATTTAAGAAAATGGGAATAGGAACATACATATCGATAATTACCTTAAATGTAAATGGATTAAATGCTCCCACCAAAAGACACAGACTGGCTGAATGGATACAAAAACAAAACCCGTATATATGCTGTCTACAAGAGACCCACTTCAGACCTAGGGACACATACAGACTGAAAGTGAGGGGATGGAAACAGATATTCCATGCAAATGGAAATCAAAAGAGAGCTGGAGTAGCAATTCTCATATCAGACAAAATAGACTTTAAAATAAAGACTATTACAAGAGACAAAGAAGGCCACTATAAAATGATCAAGGGATCGATCCAAGAAAAAGGTATAACAATTGTAAATATTTATGCACCCAACATCGGAGCACCTCAATACATAAGGCAAATACTAACAGCCATAAAAGGGGAAGTTGACAGCAACACAATCATAGTAGGGGACTTCAACACCCCACTTTCACCAATGGACAGATCATCCAAAATGAAAATAAATAAGGAAACACAAGCTATAAAGGATACATTAAAAAAGATGGACTTAATTGATATTTATAGGACATTCCACCCAAAAACAACAGAATACACATTTTTCTCAAGTGCTCATGGAACATTCTCCAGGATAGATCATATCTTGGGTCACAAATCAAGCCTTGGTAAATTTAAGAAAATTGAAATCATATCAAGTATCTTTTCCAACCACAACGCTATGAGACTAGATATCAATTACAGGAAAAGATCTGTAAAAAATACAAACACATGGAGGCTACACAATACACTACTTAATAACGAAGTGATCACTGAAGAAATCAAAGGGGAAATCAAAAATACCTAGAAACAAATGACAATGGAGACACGATGACCCAAAACCTATGGGATGCAGCAAAAGCAGTTCTAAGAGGGAAGTTTATAGCAATACAAGCCTACCTCAAGAAACAGGAAACATCCCGAATAAACAACCTAACCTTGTACCTAAAGCAATTAGAGAAAGAAGAACAAAAAACACCCCAAAGCTAGCAGAAGGAAAGAAATCATAAAGATCAGATCAGAAATAAATGAAAAAGAAATGAAGGCAACAATAGCAAAGATCAATAAAAATAAAAGCTGGTTCTTTGAGAAGATAAACAAAATTGATAAACCATTAGCCAGACTCATCAAGAGAAAAAGGGAGAAGACTCAAATCAATAGAATTAGAAATGAAAAAGGAGAAGTAACCACTGACACTGTGGAAATACAAACGATCATGAGAGATTACCTCAAGCAACTCTATGCCAATAAAATGGACAACCTGGAAGAAATGGACAAATTCTTAGAAATGCACAACCTGCCGAGACTGAACCAGGAAGACATAGAAAATATGAACAGACCAATCACAAGCACTGAAATTGAAAGTGTGATTAAAAATCTTCCAACAAACGAAAGCCCAGGACCAGATGGCTTCACAGGCGAATTCTATCAAACATTTAGAGAAGAGCTAACACCTATCCTTCTCAAACTCTTCCAAAATATTGCAGAGGGAAGAGCACTCCCCAACTCATTCTACGAGGCCACCATCACCCTGATACCAAAACCAGACAAAGATGTCACAAAGAAAGAAAACTACAGGCCAATATCACTGATGAACATAGATGCAAAAATCCTCAACAAAATACTAGCAAACAGAATACAACAGCACATTAAAAGGATCATACACCATGATCAAGTGGAGTTTATTCCAGGAATGCAAGGATTCTTCAATATACGCAAATCAATCAACGTGATACATCATATTAACAAATTGGAGAAAAATAATATGATCATCTTAATAGATGCACAGAAAGCTTTTGACAAAATTCAACACTCATTTATGATGAAAGCCCTGCAGAAAGTAGGCATAGAGGGAACTTTCCTCAACATAATAAAGGCCATATATGACAAACCCACAGCCAACATTGTCCGCAATGGTGAAAAACTGAAACCATTTCCACTAAGATCAGGAACAAGACAAGATTGTCCACTCTCACCACTATTATTCAGCATAGTTTTGGAAGTGTTAGCCACAGCAATCAGAGAAGAAAAAGAAATAAAAGGAATCCAAATCAGAAAAGAAGAAGTAAAGCTGTCACTGTTTGCAGGTTACATGATACTGTACATAGAGAATCCTAAAGATGCTACCAGAAAACTCCTAGAGCTAATCAATGAATTTGGTAAAGTAGCAGGATACAAAATTAATGCACAGAAATCTCTTGCATTCCTATACACTAATGATGAAAAATGTGAAAGGGAAATTAAGAAAACACTCCCATTTACCATTGCAACAAAAAGAATAAAATATCTAGGAATAAACCTACCTAAGGAGACAAAAGACCTGTATGCAGAAAATTATAAGACACTGATGAAAGAAATTAAAGATGATACAAATAGATGGAGAGATATACCATGTTCTTGGATTGGAAGAATCAACATTGTGAAAATGACTCTACTACCCAAAGCAATCTACAGATTCAATGCAATCCCTATCAAACTACTGCTGGCATTTTTCACAGAACTAGAACAAAAAATTTCACAATTTGTATGGAAACACAAAAGACCCCGAATAGCCAAAGCAATCTTGAGAACGAAAAATGGAGCTGAAGGAATCAGGCTCCCTGACTTCAGACTATATGACAAAGCTACAGTAATCAAGACAGTATGTTACTGGCACAAAAACAGAAACATAGGTCAATGGAACAGGATAGAAAGTCCAGAGATAAACCCACGCACATATGGTCACCTTATCTTTGATAAAGGAGGCAAGCATATACAGTGGAGAAAAGACAGCCTCTTCAATAAGTGGTGCTGGGAAAACTGGACAGGTACATGTAAAAGTATGAAATTAGAACATTCCCTAACACCATAGACAAAAATAAACTCAAAATGGATTAAAGACCTAAATGTAAGGCCAGACACTATCAAACTCTTACTGGAAAACACAGGCAGAACACTCTGTGACATAAATCACAGCCACATCATTTTTGACCCACCTCCTAGAGTAATGGAAATAAAAACACAAATAAACAAATGGGACCTAATGAAACTTAAAAGCTTCTGCACAACAAAGGAAACCATAAACAAGATCAAAAGCAACCCTCAGAATGGGAGAAAATATTTGCAAGTGAAGCAACTGACAAAGGATTAATCTCCAAAATTTACAAGCAGCTCATGCAGCTCAATAACAAAAAACAAAGAACCCAATCCAAAAATGGGCAGAAGACCTAAATAGACATTTCTCCAAAGAAGATATACAGATTGCCAACAAACACATGAAAGAATGCTCAACATCATTAATCATTAGAGAAATGCAAATCAAAACTACGAGATATCATCTCACACCGGTCAGAATGGCCATCATCAAAATATCTACAAACAATAAATGCTGGAGAGGGTGTGGAGAAAAGGGAACCCTCTTGCACTGTTGGTGGGAATGTAAATTGATACAGCCACTATGGATAACAGTATGGAGGTTCCTTAAAAAACTAAAAATAGAACTACCATATGACCCAACAATCCCACTACTGGGCATATATCATGATAAAACCATAATTTAAAAAGAGTCATGTACCACAATGTTCATTGCAGCTCTATTTACAATAGCCAGGACATGGAAGCAACCTAAATGTCCATCATCGGATGAATGGATAAAGAAGATGTGGCACATATATACAATGGAATATTACTCAGCCATAAAAAGAAACGAAATGGAGTTATTTGTAGTGAGGTGTATGGGCCTAGAGTCTGCCATACAGAGTGAAGTAAGTCAGGAAGAGAAAAACAAATACACTATGCTAACACATATATATGGAATCTAAGGGCAAAAAAAAAAGGTCATGAAGAACCTAGTGCCAAGACGGGAATAAAGACACAGACCTACTAGAGAATGGACTTGAGGATATGGGGAGGCAGAAGGTTACGATGTGACAAAGTGAGAGAGTGGCATGGGCATATATACACTACCAAATGTAAAATAGATAGCTAGTGGGAAGCAACCGCATAGCACAGGGAGATCAGCTCTGTGCTTTGTGACCACCTAGAGGGATGGGATAGGGAGCGTGGGAGGGAGGGAGATGCAAGAGGGAAGAGATGCGGGAACATATGTATATGTATAAGTGATTCACTTTGTTATAAAGCAGAAACTAACACACCATTGTAAAGCAATTATACTCTGATAAAGATGTTAAAAAAAAAAAAGATTACACTATGATCAAGTGTGATTTATCTCAGGGAAATAAGAATGGTTCAATATCCACAAATCAATCAATGTAATACAACACATTAACAGATTGAGAAAGAAAAATTATAAGATCATGGCTTACACATAATTTTAGCCTTTGTAGTTCTTATAAAATATTTTATAATGTGCTTTAGTATTGAGGTACTTACTATGTAAACTACGTATTCACTGGTAATGTGTACACCTTATAAAAAGAGTTAGTATTAAAGAGTAAATATGTCTTAAGTAAACAAAAAAAATTATATGATCATCTCAGTAGTTGCAGAAACAGCTTTTGATAAAAATCAACATCTAGGCCAGCCACGGTCTGCAGCGCCTGCTACGCCACTGCCGCCATCACTGTAGCCCATTACAAAGCCGCCAACTTGAAGGGCGAGCAGTTCCAGGGGTACTTGGAGAAGTCAGGGGTGCTGGACACGCTGACCAAGGTTTTAGTAGCCTTATATGAAGAACCAGAGAAACCTAATAGTGCTTTGGATTTTTTAAAGCATCACTTAGGAGCTGCTACAACAGAAAATCCAGAAATAGAGCTGCTTCGCCTAGAATTGGCAGAAATGAAAGAGAAATATGAAGCTATTGTAGAAGAAAATTAAAAAAATGAAAACAAAGGAGAAAGTTCGGTAAACTTATGGTGGAGAGGAAGAAAGTACCTCACTATAAGTCACAACATCTTTGGGACGATATAGATTATTGCATATCAAGTATTTGTGCAGTGCAGTCATGAATGTGAATTAAGTTTTAGTTTCCCAGTAATTTTAAAGGTTTATATAAAAAGAACTTTCACTAGGTTTGATTGTATTAAATATTAAAATCACTGAGTGGTTTTAAAAGGACAGGATTTTAATATAGACTTACTGATTCAGTAATTAAATTGAATATAATAGTTAACTTGTTTTGCTACTATTAAGTTTTTTACCCAATTTAGAATAAAATTCACTTAAACTCCTCTGTCCTTGCCCTATAGCTTGCTCAATATGAACCACCTCAGGAGGAGAAGCGTGCTGAATAGGATTCTTCTCAGTTGAAAAGACACTGAAAAATGGTTCTGTATTACTTGAATAGTTTGTATAGTATATAATCTTTTCTGAACAGATGCTATAGCACTCTTTTAATATGTTAAATTCACCTATCACACTTTGTTATAAACACATATACTTAGAAGCACCAATAAAAACTCAATATAACTTTCTTTGGGTCTTAAAAGCAGGAGAATCAAAAGGGAATCCTGAAAAAAATCTAAATACAGCCATCTAATTCATTACCTTAGTCTTACTAGGAATGATGGTACTGGTTGTATTTTAGCCAAGGAAGTTTAGCATGGTTTATCTCAGGATATGAACACAGTTATGGTCATTCTTTAAAATGAAGATGACACTGTTGTTTATATTCTCTGTAGGCAGCTGGAGAGATCTGTGTGATTATAAGATACTGTTGCATGGGGTCTCATGAATCTTCTGCTCTTATTTATATAATGTGGAACAAATGACTCTTTTTTGCCACCACTTTGCCTTAGATAATTGTGTGTGTGCCAGTGTGAACTCTGACACCACGTTTCCTTCTATGCAATCATGCCCTACCTGATGATGTTGCCTTGCTTTGCTGTGTGCTTCCGTGGGTCCCAGTTGCACATTGGCCTTTCTGTGTTGTTTTTCAATTTGCTGTAATAGCAGTTACCCTGATTGTAATTTATATAACTTTAAAGAGGATCACACCATTCCTCTGCCTTACTCAGTTGCTTAGCTGAACACAGAACAGAGGCAATATAAAATTCTGGTTCACGCACAACCTGGGACAAGAAGGGGAATGAGCCATACATATATCGTGGAAAATTATAGTTTGCGGGTATAATTATATAGTGCTTTTTTCCCTAAAAGTATTTTTCTAGCCTTGAATTCATTTTATCTTCATTATCCCTGTGAATTAAGTTGGCAAGTATAAGGGGAGGTGGGGTGCTGAATTTTTAGGTCAAAGACTGATATGAATACAAATTATTTACTAAATGTAGAACCTTGGGCATATCAGTTAATTGCTCTGAGATTCACTTACCTCATCTGTTAAATGGGAATAATATCTGTGCTGCCTACCTCACAAAGTTTTTGTGAGGGTCAAATGGAATGTATGTGAAAGATTTGTAAATGGTAAGGTACTATATTCTTTTAAAAAATCTATTTATGATAAAAATTCTCAACAAAGTGGGTATAGAGGAAACATACCTCAACATAATAAAGGCCATACATAACAAACATAAAGCCAACATCATACTCAAGGGTGAAAAGCTGAAAACATTTTCTCTAAGATCAGGAACAAGACAAGGATGCCCACTCTTGCCACTTTTATTCAACATAGTATTGGTAGTCCTAGACACAGCAATCAGACAAGAAATATAAATAAAATGAATCCAAAATAGAAAGGAAGGGTGGTGGGGGGCAGTGGTGGGATGAACTGGAAGATTGGAATTGACATATATACACTAATATGTATAAAATAGATAACTAATAAGAACCTGCTGTATTAAAAAAATAAAATTAAATTTAAAAAAAAATAGAAAGGAAGAAGTAAAACTGTTAGTTTGCAGATTACATTGTATTATACGTAGAAAATCCCAAAGATGCCACCAAAAGAGTATTAGAATTCATCAAAGAATTCAGTAAAGTTGCAGGATACAAAATTAATATACATAATTTGTTGTGTTTCTTTGTGCTAATAACATAGTTATTCAGAAGTTTTCTTGATTTCTCTTTCTGAGCACAGAAGTTCAGAAAGAGAAATCAAGAAAATAATCCCATTTACAATTGCATCAGAAAGATTAAGATGCCTAGGAATAAATCTAACCAAGGAGGTAAAAAGTTATACTCAGAAACCTATAAGACATTTTTGAAAGGAGTTGAAAATGACACAAAAAATAATATTGTAATAACTTTGTATGGGGACAGACTTATTGTGGTGATCATCCCATAATGTATGTGAACATCAAATCATTATGTAGTACACATGAAACTAACATAATATTGTACATAAACTATACTTCAATTAAAAAATAAACTGGTCCAGGAAAGCTTACCCTGGGGAGGGTGACACATTTAGCGTCACAGCCTTGTTGGGTGACTGGGCTAACTGAGTGCCTCAGGTTTAATGAAAGGAACCATAGGTCACAGTGGTGATGGGTAATTCTGAGAGGAAAGAACCTTGTTTGCAGAAGATCTTTGAATTTCCAAAGGCTGGGCTGGTAAGATAAGTTCTGGAAGGAGAGAGAACATTTATATTTGAGGTGACAGAAGCCTAAGAATAGGGTGCTGTTTAAATTTATCTGAGATCTATCTCTGGGTGGACAATGTGTTGATTGCTCTCTGCTTGTCACCACCCACAGACCCACTCTGCACCCTACTCCATCCAAGGTGTGCCCTGAGGCTGACGTCTATGCCCTTCACAGATTCCCTTGGTTGGCCTCTGCTTGGGTTCAGTCAGTGGGAGGGGCCAGCAGGCATGGGTGCTGCTGGGAGGTGACAAAGAAGGCCAGGGTATTTACTCCTCTAGCTCTTTGCCTACTGGGCCACACCACCTGACTGCCTCCTCTCAGCAGCTGCAGCTTTTGCCTGGTTCCAGACACAGGTCCTTCGCTTTGCCCTACTGGGGTAGCAATGGTTCCCCCAAAGAGTCACTTGTGGGTTCCCTTAGCCCTGTCCACACCCTTGCACATGGCTCCTTCCTTAAACATTTTTTCAACTTGGATGGTCCCACTGCTTCCTCCAGGACTCTGCCAATACAGGGCCTGAGAAAGGGCCCAAAGCTTCACAAAACATTCAGCTGTTAACCTCAAGAGTCTTGTTCAGTCTCCATGGCAGGGGAAAGGGGGAACTTCAATTGCAGAGCCTACAAGATGACCATACAGACTGCCAAACATTGAAAAAAATTTAATTAAAAATGGACAATGGTCTTGATCAGATATTTCATCAAATAAAATATACAAATGGTAAGTAAGCACATGAAAAGATACTCAACATCACTGGTCATTAGAAAAATATGAATCAAAACCACAATAAGATACCCCTTCACATCCCTTAGGATGGCTAATATCAAAACAAATGAAACAAAACAAAACAAAATAAAAAACAGAAAATAAGTACTGGCAAAGATGTGGAGAAATTGAAACCCTGTGCCTTGCTGGTAGGAATATAAAAATGATGCAGCCGTTGTGGAAAACAGTGGTGGTTTCTTAGAAAGTTAAACACAGAATTTAGCATATGACCTAACAATTCCACTACTAGGTATATATCTCCCTCCCTCCATATTAAAAGCAGGGACTCAAACAGACACTTGTACATTAATGTTTATAGCAGCATTTTCCACAATAGCCAAAAATAGTAGAACAACACCTAAATTTATCAACAGATGAATGTATAAACAAAAGGGGTTCAAAAGAACATTATTCAGCCCTAATAAGCAATGATACTTTGATATGTCCCATAACATGGGTGAGCCTTGAAAATATTATGCTAAGTGAAGTAAGCCAGATACAAAAGGACAAATAGATGATTCCACTTCTATGAAGTGCCTAGAATAGGCAAATTCATAGAGACAAAAAGTAGAATAGAGGTTACCAGGGTCTGACGGGAAGGAGTAATGGGGAGTTATTGTTTAATGGGTACAGAGTTTCTGCTTAGGATGTTGAAAAAGTCTGGAACTGTATACTGGTGATGGTTTCATAACATTGTGATTATACTTAACACCATTGAATTTTATCCTTAAAAATGGAAAATTTCATGTTCTGTGTATTTACCATGATAAACAATACAAACTAAAACAAGGTGATTGCCCCATGTAGAGCCTTTGAATTGGACTAAATGGCTCAAGGTAAAAGATAAAATGGGTGGTTTCAAAGGCTGATAGATATGAGAAACATATACTTGAATGGGGAGAGAGAACCATGGGGGCAGCAAGCAAGGAAACAGCTGACTTCAAAGTTGTGTTTTGAAAGAACTGTATTTGGACAATGAGTTATGAGTTGAAGGGACATAGTCACTGCTGGGCCAATCATTTAACTGCAGGTCCAAGAATTTCCAGTTTGATTTCACTGCCTCAGTGACTAGGCAGTTTCTGGAGACAGATAAATACAAAAACATTCTTAAGTGTCTTTAAAATAGGCATGGGTCTGGTGACAGGGATATTAATCAGAGGAGCAGGCTGTTGTGGCTCCAGAAATAAATTCTGTATTCTCTTCTGTTTCTTAGCTACCTCTCAAGGAGAACATTTATGGTTCATCTTTGCAGAGTGTGAGCTGGTAAACCTATCCACTAAGCATGATTTGTAACCAAACATGCCTCCTATGGAGGGTGCATGCTATTACAGGGCAGGTCCAGTGGTGTGCCAAAAACATCAGGTGGTTTGGGTTTTTAAGTCTGGAGAACATAATTGAGGTCAGGGAAGATGAACTGCTAAGACAAAAATGGGAAGAAATATGAAGGAATGATTCTTGGAGGGAGAATCAGAGGGAATAGAGGAGGGAGGAGAGAAGAGGGATCAGAGGTTTGAAAGGAGCCAGGGAATAGCAAAAATTCTACAATCTGTGTATTTATAATTGTCATATTTACATCTCTGGTCCAGGCCTTTCCCCTGGATTCTGGACTTGTATGTCCAGCCATCAACTCATCATGTTCCTTGGATGGAAATAAACATCTCAGTTAACATGTCCAAAACTGAACTCATTTCCCCCACACCCTCTATATCTCAGCTGAGCCACCTTTATTCTTCTAGACACTCAGGTTCCAAACCTGAGGAGTCTTTATCTCCCACCCCAAATCCTATGCATCAGGAAATCCTGTTGTCTCTCCTTCAGTGTCCACCCAAATTCTGACCTCCTTCCCCTGGTACTACCATCCTGGTACAAGCCACTTCTTGTTTGCATGAATGAAAAGACCTCCAATGCTCTAGTCACTTCTGTCTATGTCCTGTGTAGTCTATTGTCTACCAAACACCAGAATAAGTTAAAACTCGTGTTAGATCATGTCACTTCTCCCTTCAAACTTCTCCCTTCAAAACTTTGCAATGGCAACCATTTCACTAAGAACAAAAGCCCAAATCCTTGGTCTTGGGAGGAAGATTCTATTCTCATGGCCTTTGCACATGATGTTCCCTGTCAGGAAGGCTCTTCCCTCAGATAATCACATGGCTCACTCCAGAACCTTCTTTCAATCTTTGCTCACATTTCCCCTCTTCAGGGATGCTCACCCAAGACTACGGGTTTAAAATACATCCCACCCTACAGATTCTCTCAATTCTCTTATCTAGCTATACTTAAATTTTTTCCTTAACTCTTATCACTTTCTAATATACTATATCATTTACTATTACGTTATGTCTATTGTTTATTGTCATACCCCTACTAGGATAGATGCTCCATGAGGGCAACTACTTTGTCTTACTCACCAATGCACCCCAAGTTCCTAAAACAGTTCCTGGCACATAGTACGTATCTAACAAATACTTGTACGATGTGTGAATTGCCTAGCATGGCACCTCCCTGATATCCTGAAGTCTATTTTAAGTGGGTAATCTCTGTGGAAATTATGTCAGAAACTGTTTCCCATGTAGATGACTTGGTGAAAAACAGAAGCAACCTGCATACAAGCAGGAAGCAGAAGAGCCCAGGAGAAGAAAACCACAAACCCTCTTCCCCACACCCCACTCTTCTCCACACCCCACCCTTCCCCACACCTACTGTCAGAAGCTGCAGAAATCTCATGGGATGGAAGTGAGGCCACAATACTGAGAAGAGCAATGGTCAAGCCTGTGAGCCCCAGAACCAGACAGCCTGAGTTCAAGTCATGGGTCTTCCATTTACCACTCAGTGACTTTGAAACTCTCAGTGTTTTCATTTTCTTATCTGTAAGGCAAGGGTAACAAAGAGAATATACTTTAGATGTAATAATCACATGAGATAACAGCTGTAAGCATTTCCAACAGAGTCTGGCACATGCTCAGTGTGCAAGAAATTGAAAAGTTATTACTCATTGTATTTCCTGAGGCATGGAGGCTTCAACTGGCATTAGATGATATAGATATAACTATAACTATAGATACAGATCTTATAGGCAGGAGTCTCTATATCTTTATTTTTGTAGCTCAGAGAACCATGAATGATGAGTATATTTTTTCCATCCATATGTGAGTACAGTTAATACAGAACCTATGAAATTTACCTGGAGAAAGCATTAATATACACACATCTAGCATCAGAATAGGCATTCCTGATATTTTTCTGAAATATTTATACTAAAAGGCAAATACCTCCAATAAAATCTGCATTTCACCTAAACAAATAACACCAAAATACTTTCTTCTAGAGCAATAATAAAGAAAAATAACATAAAAATTTTAAACTAAACTTAATGTAGAATCAAGGGAGGAAACAGATGGAGATATGTATTAGTAGTTTCTTAAAGTCTACATAAAGGTTATGTAAAATCTAATAGTAAACCAGACTCCTCAGTTCCCAGCACATTATCATCATTGATCTGTGCAAGATGCCTCTTATGTATGTATATATGTGTTTAATGTATATATATATTTTAACATCTTTATTGGAGTATAATTGCTTTACAGTGGTGTGTTAGTTTCTGCTTTATAACAAAGTGAATCAGTTATACATATACATATGTTCCCATATCTCTTCCCTCTTGCATCTCCCTCCCTCCCACCCTCCCTATCCCACCCCTGTAGGTGGTCACAAAGCACAGAGCTGATCTCCCTGTGCTATGCGGTTGCTTCCCACTAGCTATCTATTTTACATTTGGTAGTGTATATATGTCCATGCCACTCTCTCACTTTGTCACATCTTACCCTTCCCCCTCCCCATATCCTCAAGTCCATTCTCTAGCAGGTCTGTGTCTTTATTCCCGCTTTGCCACTAGGTTCTTCATGAACTTTTTTTTTTTCTTAGATTCCATATATATGTGTTAGCATACTGTATTTGTTTTTCTCTTTCTGACTTACTCCACTCTGTATGTGTGTATGACAGACTCTAACTCCATCCACCTCACTACAAATAACTCAATTTCGTTTCTTTTTATGGCTGAGTAATATTCCATTGTATATATGTGCCACTTCTTCTTTATCCATTCCTCCGATGATGGACAGTTAGGTTGCTTCCATGTCCTGGCTATTGTAAATAGAGCTGCAATGGGGCTTCCCTGGTTGGCGCAGTGGTTGAGAGCCTGCCTGCCAATGCAGGGGACATGGGTTCGAGCCCTGGTCTGGGAAGATCCCACATGCTGCGGGGCGACTGGGCCCGTGAGCCACAACTGCTGAGCCTGCGCATCTGGAGCCTGTGCTCCGCAACAAGAGAGGTCGCGACACTGAGAGGCCCACACACCGCGATGAAGAGTGGCCCCCGCTTGCCGCAACTGGAGAAAGCCCTCACACAGAAACGAAGACCCAACACCACAGCCAGAAATAAATAAATAAATAATAAATTAATTAAAAAAAATAGAGCTGCAATGAACGTTTTGGTACATGACTCTTTATGAATTATGGTTTTCTCAGGGTATATGCCCAGTAGTGGGATTGCTGGGTCGTATGGTATTTTTGGTTTTTTAAGGAACCTCCATACTGTTCTCCATAGTGGCTGTATCAATTTACATTCCCACCAACAGTGCAAGAGTGTTCCCTTCTCTCCACACCCTCTCCAGCATTTATTGTTTCTAGATTTTTAATGATGGCCGTTCTGACCAGTGTGAGATATCTCATTGTAGTTTTGATTTGCATTTCTCTAATGATTAATGATGTTGAGCATTCTTTCATGTGTTTGTTAGCAATCTGTATAACTTTTTTGGAGAAATGTCTATTTAGGTCTTCTGCCCATTTTTGGATTGGGTTGTTGTTTTGTTATTGAGCTGCATGAGCTGCTTGTAAATTTTGGAGATTAATCCTCTGTCAGTTGCTTCATTTGTAAATATTTTCTCCCATTCTGAGGGTTGTCTTTTGGTCTTGTTTATGGTTTCCTTTGCTGTGCAAAAGCTTTTAAGTTTCATTAGGTCCCATTTGTTTATTTTTGTTTTTATTTCCATTTCTCTAGGAGCTGGGTCAAAAATGATCTTGCTGTGATTTATGTCATAATGTATATCTTTTAATTTGTATATATTCTTGCACAGTGATTACTCTCTTTGTATTTTAATTTATGTAATGCAACTGTTACATACCTCTCACTGATTCTCGCTTTTGTCATTCAGCTCTGTTTTTAAGATCCATCTATGCTTTGTGTACATGGTTACTCTCTTGCTGCATAGTTCTCCACAGTGTCAATTTCCCAGTTAGGGACACAAGCTTGCTTCCATAAATAATGGCACAATGAACATTCTCAAGATGTCTCCACCTGTATGACAATATCTTTGGGATATTCTTGGGATATATAGCTCCAGGAGAACTGCTCAGTCAGAGACTTTGTTCTTTTTGATATGACAAGGTACTACCAGCTAGTTCTTCAGAATGACTGAACCAGTCTCCATTCCCACCAGTATTTCTACCAGGTTTCCTATATCCCCACACTGTGGCTAGACTTGGCATTATTTGCTCTTTACATTTTTGAGAATCCAATAGGTGTTAAGTGGGATCTTGCTTTAATTTACACTTATTATTGGGTTGGAGTATCTCTTCATAGGCTCACTTTTTCCTTTTCTGTCAATTACTGTTCATATACTTTAGCCTATTTTCCGATTAAGCTGCTTTTCCTTTTTTTTTTTTTCATTTTCCTATTTTGTTATTGTCATTACTTTTATTTATTTATTTACTTATAAATTTTTATTGGACCCGATGTTTATTGCAGCACTATTTACAATAGCCAGGCCATGGAAGCAATCTAAATGTCCATCGACAGAGGAATGTATAAAGAAGGTGTGGTACATATACACAGTGGAATATTACTCAGTCATAAAAAGGAACAAAATAATGCCATTTGCAGTGATACGGATGGACCTAGAGATTGTCATACAGAGTGAAGTAAGTCAGAAAGAGAAAGACAAATATCGTATAATATTGCTTATATGTGGAATCTAGAAAAGTGGTACAGATGAACTTATTTGCAAAGCAGAAACAGAGTCACAGATGTAGAAAACAAACTTATGGTTACCAAGGGGGGAAGTGGAGGTGGGATGAACTGAAAGATTGGGACTGACATATATACACTACTACATATGAAATAGATAACTAATGAGAACCTACTGTATAGCACACAGAACTCTACTCAATGTTCTGTGGTGACCTAAATGGGAAGGAAATCTAAAAAAGACTGGATATATGTATATGTATAACTGATTCACTTTGCTATACAGCAGAAACTAACACAACACTGTAAAGCAACTATACTCCAATAAAAATTTTTTAAAAAGGAGTCTCTATATCTTTTATGTCCTTCTTTCCTCCTCACACCTTATCCAGCATGAAAGAGGGGCTGGCTCCAAGACAGTAACACAAAATTCTACTCATTCACCAACCGAGAAGTTTGTTTGCCTTAGAGAGTGGGAGAGGGCAAGGGCTAAATTTAGGGAAGTAGGAAAGGAGGAATGTCAGCTGAGACAGTGAAAAACTAAACATCTATTCATGTGTATTTCATCTAAACTGAAAAATGCTTTGAAGAGAACAATACAGAAGACTTTTAAAAAATCTCATGTATTTGTGTACACTTCCTCACACCCACTCATACACATACACACATGAATACATGCATTCACAAACATATATAAAAGTGTAGCCTAGCTTGCTTGTATACAGGTGTTTTGAGGATTAAATGAAATTATAACATATATTAAAAGCTCAGTAAAAAAAAATTGGCACATAGGAACCATTCAAACACATCATTAACAAAAGTTTGGGAGTACACACAGCAGGATTTGAACTCTGGTGATCTCTGAGTGGCATGATGAGTGACTATTCTTCTAATTGCTTCTGTGTATTTTCTGATGTTTCTGCAATTAGCCCCCACTGAGAAGCTGAGCAGCACAATACAGTTCAAAGAACGAACTCAGGAGCTTGTTGGCCTGGGTTTGAATGCGTGCTCCCTGCCTTAGGTAGGTGACATCATGCAAGTTACTCTCTCTGCCTCAGTTTCCCCATCTGTAAATCAGGGGTAATAGTCGTAGCTATCACACAGGGATGCTGTGGGGATTAGATGAGTTATTATGCAGAAAGTTGCTATTTTGGAGGTTGAACTACATCTATTTTGATGCCTCTGGTAACCTGCAGGTGATGGATAGACAAAGAAAACACTCAGGTCCCTGATTTCATGCTCTCAGATAATGTCCAGTCCTTGGCCTTCTGTGGCTCTCCTAGGCGTCATATCCATGTTTGCATGGTAGGGGGAGGT
Organism: Balaenoptera physalus; assembly: GCF_965194825.1. Taxonomy (NCBI): domain Eukaryota; kingdom Metazoa; phylum Chordata; class Mammalia; order Artiodactyla; family Balaenopteridae; genus Balaenoptera; species Balaenoptera physalus. Next base: position 28,861,201 of record NC_138898.1, read on the forward strand.
CCAGGGGGCAGGGAGAAGGGGATTCTACCCCAAGGAATGCTCACCTGTGAGTCCCAGCAGTAGAGTCAGCAGCAGGCAAGGAGGAGGAGGGTAAAACCAGGAGGTAGGGATGGGCATCATGCAGGCCTGATGCGCCTGCTCTGTCCAAATGTGTGAGCTGGGGAGAACCTGGACTTCCGTGCTCTGTGGAGAGGAGAGAAACCCCCACCTCCTGTGATATAAGAAGTACCTGTGATGGGGTGAAATCTAGACAGTAACCTGCTTCTAGATTCTAACAGTTCCTCCTTCTAGATGGTGAAATAGAGATCAGGCAGAGAAGGTGAGGAGTTACTTATCTTATGTTTTCAGAGAGATTGGACAATCTTAACAGAAATAAGGTTTCCTCCCCATCAGAAGTCTCTGCTCTCTCCACTGGGCCCCTCACCCCATTCATGGTGATTCCCCATTTGGAAGCCCCAAACCAAGAAGGATCTGTAGTTGTGGGCTGTGTCCCAAAGGATGTGGCTGGCTTGTGGACTCATTCTGCACCTGCTATAACTAAGAGATACTCACATGGAAAAAGGAAGAAGGATCGTAAGGGCATCTCAGCTTTGGGATAGAACCAGGTCTGCTCCTGAAAACAGTCCCTATTCCAACCCTTTACTGATGTAGCTGGTAAAACTTAGCCCAAATGCATCATGCAATGTGAACCTTAGAACTTGTATGTCCTCCATCCAACAAAGGAATCATTTCCTGACTTCTTTCAGGAGAGGAAGCGGGTTATATGACCCAGGAATTACACTCCCAGGCACTTATTTCAAAGAAATGAAGACTGTGTCCACATAAAACCTGTGCATGAATGTTACAGCGGATTTCTTTGTGTTTTTTTAAATGTTTTTAATTTTAAAAACATTTTTACCTTTACCCAATGGAGGTTTATTTCAAGTGGCAAATTTTACTAAAATTTAACTGCTTTATTAAGAAAAACTCTAAACATATAGTTAAAAAAATACTACTTCTCTATAAGTAGGGGTTGGCAGACTTTCTATAAAGGGCCAGATAGTAAATATTTTAGACTTTGCCATATAGTTTCTCAACTCTGCTCTTGTAGCAGAAAAGCAATTATGGATAATATGTAAATGAATGTGCATGGCTGTGTTCCTATAAAACTTTATTTATAAACATTGAAATTGGAATTTCACACAATTCTCATGTGTCACAAAAATAGTACTCTTCTTTTGAATTTTTTCAATTGTTTAAAAATGTAGAAAACATTCTTAGCTCTCAGGCCCTACAAGAACAGGCTTCAAGCTGAATTTGGCCCATGGGCTGTAGGATGTCTACCCTGGTTCTTATAAAGCGGCAGTGAAACCATCCCTCCTTAAAGATTAGCACTACAAAACGAATTGATTGTACTAGTCATGTGCTTGAACATATGAAAACCAAAGAAAGACAAATTACCAAGGGATGACCTAGGTGTGAAGAAATCAAGTCCTCAGGAGGCTCACGGGCCCTGGTCATGCATGGCCACCTTATCTTGGCATCCACGGTCATCAGCAGTGAATGAAGAAGGCCAGCTGGACTGATGCCCACAGTCCTGACCTGTGCTGGGTGCCCACCGGGTTCCCAGCAGGATTTTCTTTCTGGGCAGCCTTCATCATTCAAGTCACCACTTCCTGCTGTGGCTCCAAGAGGAACAGAAAGCCACCTTTCTATCCCTCATCTCCTGGCTTGGAGTCCAGCCTCGGAAAGTCCAGCTTCTCTGACTGCTAATGGCTCAGGAGTCTAGCAGCTACAATGTGCTTTGCCTACACAAAGGGGACTGCAGGCCACGGACCGGCTCTGGTGGCTCACAGCCAAGGCCTACAAATTACTCTGGCATTTCAACTCACCAAGCATCTTATCCTGCCAGGGGAAAGAACGACTTCTACAAAATATTTTTAAGAACACTCTAGCCCGTTATGGGAAATCTGGGCCTTTCCACATCAGAGAGGAAGAATGGAAGAATGGAATTTTGAAAATACTGTTGTTTGACTATTTTAAAGTGTAGCATCATCCACTGAAGAAGATGGCCCGACTGCCAAGACCTCCCAAACTGAGAAGAGCTGAAATATCAAGTAGTATCAGACGTGCCTGCGGCCTATACTTTTCAAAAAGACATTTGTACGCAAGTGCACAAGTCTCGGCAAACATTTCCCATATCCCAGTTAAGAGAAAAGGACAGCTCGGCCAAGGCCCCACCTGGGTTTCTCCCGCGGGCCCACAGGCCACACCTTCCCTCTGCGCGATGCAGCGGGATGCTTTGACCTTTCCCTGAGACCCGACGGGTCTCCTGCAGGGTGCAGGGCCTAAAATACGAAGTCCACAGTTGAAAACAAATCCCTAGGGTTTGCAGCCTCGCTCAGGGGTCAGGAGTCTTTTTTCGTGGAGAAAGCCACTGCTCGGAATCTTGAGGATGTCTTCCCATTCGAGGCAGGGTGAGAATTCCAGAGGCCTAAGCCACGGGAAATCGGCCAGGAAGGTAGGGAGCTATGCCTGGGCTCCGCGCCTGCTGGCGGAATCTGTCTGGGGTGCGAGCTTGTGGTGAGCGGCTCTTCTCTCTAGGGGGATAGCGCTCAGCAAAGCGTCGCGGCTGCCTGAGCTCCACGTGTCGGTCGGCCCCTTCCCGTGGTCCCTGAGAGCGCTGCGGGGCTGAGGGCAGCGTGCTCAGAGCGCGTCTGTCAGGCTCACGTAGCGCAGCGTGTAGTTGGCCCCGCGTTGTTGTCCCAGTGCTCGCCCTGGGCGCAGCGGTAGCAGACGGCGAAGTGGGTGGTGACTCCCGGCGCTTCTGCGTCTTCTCCCTACTTGGGCTGCAGGCCCGGGGACAGGCACAGTGTGAAGCGGAAGCTCTCGGCTCCCGGCACCTCCTTTGCGTCCCCGAGCTCCACTGAGGGCGCGTCCTGCGGCAGAGGCTCCCCTGGCTCGGGCCGCAGCTCGACCGGCAAGTCCAGGAAGGAGCGCCACTCGATGAAGGTGTAGCGCACAGCCACGGCGCACGGCCCCGAGCAGCCCAGCACTCGGCCGGAGCCGGTCACCTCCGCGCCCCAGGGCGCCGAGCAGTGCGCGCGTTCCATGCACACGTGCTGCTACCGCAGTCGCTCGGCTTGGGGAGCTCGAAGAGAGGCCGCAGCAGGGGAGGCGGCACGTGCTGGGGGTGGCGGGGTGGGGGGGGCGCGGTCCCCGCCGCCGCGGCCAGCAGGCCCGGGAGGTACTCCAGGTCCTCGGTGCGTGCCGGAAAACTTCGGAGGCGGGAGAGCACGGCGGGCTGTACCTGCGGCTCCTCGGCCTCGCTGAAGTGCTTCATGCTGTCCAGGCTCAGTCCCAGCGCGTCCGCGAACTGCACCCGCTTCTTGCACTTGGCGCAGCAGCAGCCTGGCTGTGCGGCGCTCCCTCCGCCCTCTCGCCACCCTCCGCGCCCGGCCCGGGGCAGGCGGCTGCCAGCTGCTGCAGGAACCTGGCCGCCTGCAGGATCAGGTCGGCGGGCAGGAAGAAGGAGCGCGCGCGGCGGCTGCTTTCCAGCATCTCCTCCTGCTCCCGGAGGGCAGCCTCTTCCTGCGGGGACAGGGGCTCGGCATCTGGGCTCTGGGCCTCCGACCCTCCGCCGCTGTCACCGCCACCCTTTGTGCAGATCCCCAAGGCGGGCAGCTCCTCAGCTGGCGGGGGATCTTTAAAGGGCGCAGGTCCTGGCGTCTTCAAACTTAGCAGCTGCGTCTCCCCCCCCACCCCCGGACTCCAGGAAGTCATCTGGCCCCAGGGCTTGTCCTCTGGAGACATGATGCCTGGGTGGTGGAAAGAGCGCGCCGTAGCAGATTTCTTGTAAAGCAATATACCTGAAGCATCCAAAATACAATACAATGATAAGTGAACAGTTTAATAAACTGTGATGCATCCATACGAAGAAATACTACTCAGAAATACAAAGGAATGAGTTAGTTATATGGACAAAAGCTTGTAATTTTCTTAAAGGCATTATGTTGAGCGAACAAAGTCAATCTCAAAATGTCACATACCGTAAGATAAGACATATTACATTCCCGAACTTATATAGAGAACAGATTGGCATTTGCCAGAGTTTTGGGTTGGTGGGGATGGGCATCACTGTAAGGGGCTAGCACATGGGAGACTTTGTGGTCAGGGAATGTTCTGCATCCTGACCATGGTGGTGGTTGCACAAACGTACACATGAGAGGATCAACATAAGTCAAATCTGGGAATGTTACAAACTCAGCTATCAATAACAATCTCACAATCATTATACCATATTTACTGACTATTAAGTTACCAAAATTATAATATAATTATATTAGGGTGATGGGGATAGAAAGTGAGAATGTGTGGCATGAGGTCAGGAGTAACAGAACATTACTTCCACATCTTCCATAGTGGGATGTCAATTAAAAATGCCTAAGTGAGAGACCTTCAAGATGGCGGAGAGATCACCTTCCTCCCCACAAATACATCAGAAATATATCTACACGTGGAACAACTCCTACAGAACACCTAATGAACGCTGGCAGAAGACCTCAGACTTCCCAAAAGGCAAGAAACTCCCCACGTACCTGGGTAGGGCAAAAGAAAAAAGAAAAAACAGAGACAAAAGAATAGGGATGGGACCTGCACCTCTGGGAGGGAGCTGCGAAGGAGGAAAGGTTTCCACACACTAGGAAGCCCCTTCACTGGCAGAGATGGGGGGGTGGGGGGAAGCTTCGGAGCCACAGAGGAGAGGGCAGCAACAGGGGTGCAGAGGGCAAAGTGGAGAGATTTCCGCACAGAGGAGTGGTGCCGAACAGCATTCACCAGCCCGAGAGGCTTGTCTGCTCACCCGCCGGGGTGGGCGGGGCTGGGAGCTGAGGCTTGGGCTTCGGAGGTCAGATCCCAGGGAGAGGACTGGAGTTGGCTGCGTGAACACAGCCTGAAGGGGGCTAGTGCACCACAGCTAGCCGGGAGGGAGTCCAGGAAAATGTTGGACCTTCCTAAGAGGCAAGAGAACATTCTTTAGGGGTGCGCAAGGAGAGGGGATTCAGAACACCGCCTAAATTAGCTCCAAAGATGGTCACGAGGCACGGCTATCAGCGTGGACACCAGAGACGAGCATGAAATGCTAAGGCTGCTGCTGCAGCCACCAAGAAGCCTGTTTGCAAGCACAGGTCACTATCCACACCTCCCCTCCCAGGAGGCTGTGCAGCCCGCCACTGCCAGGGTCGCGTGATCCAGGGACTACTTCCCCGGGAGAACACATGGTGCGCCTCAGGCTGTTGCAATGTCATGCTGGCCTCTGCAGCCACAGGCTCACTCTGCATTCTGTACCCCTTCCTCCCCCAAGCCTGAGTGAGCCAGAGGCCCATAATCAGCTTCTCCTTTAACCCTGTCCTGTCTGAGTGAAGAACAGATGCCCTCAGGTGACCTACAGGCAGAGGCGGGGCCAAATCCAAAGCTGAACCCCAGGAGCTGTGCGAACAAAGAGAAAGGGAAATATCTCCCGGTAGCCTCAGGAGCAGCGGATTAAATCTCCACAATCAACTTAATGTACCCTGCAACTGTGGAATACCTGAATAGACAACGAATCATCCCAGAATTAAAGCGGTGGATTTTGGGAGCAACTGTAGACTTGGGGTTTGCTTTCTGAATGTAATTTGTTTCTGGTTTTATATTTATCTTAGTTTACTATTTAGAGTTTATTACCATTGGTAGATTTGTTTATTGATTTAGTTGCTCTCTTCCTTTTTTTTTAATATATAGATATATATTTTTTTCCATTTTTCTTTTTGTGTGTATGTGTATGCTTCTTTGTGTGATTTTTTCTGTAAAGCTTGGCTTTTACCACTTGACCTAGGGTTCTCTCTGTCCTTTTTTTTTTTTCCTGTCCTATAGATTTTAGCACTTGTTATCATGATGGATTTGTTTTTTGGTTTGATTGCTCTCTTCCTCCTTCTTTTCTTTCTTTTTTTATTAGTTTTAATAATTTTTTTATTTTTTATTTTAATAACTTGTTTTTATTTTATTTTTCCTTTCTTTCTTTCTTTTATTCTCCCTTTTCTTCTGAGCCTTGTGGCTGACAGTGTCTTGGTGCCCTGGATGCGTGTCAGGCCTGTGCCTCAGAGGTGGGAGAGACGAGTTCAGGACATTGGTCCACCAGAGACTTCCCAGCTCCACGTATATCAAACTGCAAAAGCTCTCCCAGAGATCTCCATCTCAATGCTAAGACCCAACTACACTCAACGACCAGCAAGCTACAGTACTGGACACCCTATGCCAAACATCTAGCAAGACAGGAACACAACCCGACCTATTAGTAGAGAGGTGAACTAAAATCATAACAAGGTCATAGACACCCCCAAACACACCACCAGATGCGGTCCTATGCAGCAGAAAGACAAGTCCAGCCTCATCCTCCAGACCACAGTCACCAGTCCCCTCCACCAGGAAGCCTACACAACTCACTGAACCAACCTTAGCCACTGGGGTCAGACACCAAAAAGAACAGGAACTACGAACCTGCAACCTGTGAAGAGGAGACCCCAAACACAGGAAGTTAAGCAAAATGAGAATACAGAGTAACAAACAGCAGATGAAGGAGCAAGGTAAAAATGCACCGGGTCAAACAAATGAAGAGGAAGTAGGCAGTCTACCTGAAAAAGAATTCAGAGGAAAGATGATCCAAAATATTGGAAATAGAATGGAGAAAATACAAGCACCTAGAAGAACTAAAGAGCAAACAAACAATGATGAACAACACAATAAATGAAATTAAAAATTCTCTAGAAGGAATCAATAGCAGAATAATTGAGGCAGAAGAACAGATAAGTGACCTGGAAGATAAAATAGTAGAAATAAGTACCGCAGAGAAGAATAAAGAAAAAAGAATGAAAAGAATTGAGGACAGTCTCAGAGATTTTGGGGACAACATTAAACGCACCAACATTCGAATTATAGGGGTCCCAGAAGAAGAAGAGAAAAAGAAAGGGACTGAGAAAATATTTGAAGAGATTATAGTTGACAATTTCCCTAGTATGGGAAAGGAAAGAGTCAATCAAGTCCAGGAACCACAGAGGACCAATACAGAATATATCAAACGAGAATCATGCCAAGACATATTAATCAAACTATCAAATATTAAATACAAAGAAAAAATATTAAAAGGAGCAAGGGAAAAACAACAAAAAACACCCAAGGGAATCCCCAAAAGGTTAACATCTGATCTTTCAACAGAAACTCTACAAGCCAGGAGGGAGTGGAAGGACATATTTAAAGTGATGAAGGGGAAAAAACTACAACCGAGATTACTCAACCCAGCAAGGATCTCATTCAGATTTGACGGAAAAATTAAAACCTTTACAGACATGCAAAAGCTAAGAGAATTCAGCACAACCAAAGCAGCTTTACAACAAATGCTAAAGGAACTTCTCTAGGCAGGAAACACAAGAAAAGGAAAAGACCTATAATAACAAACCCAAAACAATTAAGAAAATGGGAATAGGAACATGCATATCAATAATTACCTTAAATGTAAATGGATTAAATGCTCCCACCAAAGGACATAGACTGCCTGAATGGATACAAAAACAAGAACCATATATATGCTGTCTACGAGAGACCCACTTCAGACCTAGGGACACATACAGACTGAAAGTGAGGGGATGGAAAAAGATATTCCATGCAAATGGAAATCAAAAGAAAGCTGGAGTAGCAATTCTCATATCAGACAAAATAGACTTTAAAATAAAGACTATTACAAGAGACAAAGAAGGACACTACATAATGATCAAGGGATCAATCCCAGAAGAAGATATAACAAATGTAAATAGTTATGCGCCCAACCTCGTAGCACCTAAATACATATGGCAAATGGTAACAGCCAGAAAAGGGGAAATCGACAGTAACACAATCATAGTAGGGGACTTTAACATCCTCCTTTCACCAATGGACAGATCATCCAAGATGAAAAAAAATAAGGAAACACAAGCTTTAAATGATACATTACACAAGATTGACTTAATTGATATTTATAGGACATTCCACCCAGAAACAACAGAATACATTTTCTTCTCAAGTGCTCATGGAACATTCTCCAGGATAGATCATATCTTGGGTCACAAATCAAGCCTTGGTAAATTTAAGAAAATTAAACGCGTATCAACTATGTTTTCCGACCACAAAGCTATAAGACTAGATATCAGTTACAGGAAACAATCTGTGAAAAATACAAACACATGGAGGCTAAACAATACACTACATAATAAGCAAGAGATCACTGAAGAAATCAAAGAGGAAATCCAAAAATTCCTAGACACAAATGACAATGAAAACACGATGATCCAAAACCTATGGGAGGCAGCAAAAGCACTTCTAAGAGGGAAGTTTATAGCAATACAATCCTAACTTAAGAAACAAGAAACATCTCAAATAAACAACATAAAATTACACATAAAACAATTAGAGAAAGAAGAACAAAAAAACCCTAAAGTTAGCAGAAGGAAAGAAATCATAAAGATCAGATCAGAAATAAATGAAAAAGAAATGAAGGAAACAGTAGCAAAGATCAATAAAACTAAAAGCTTGTTCTTTGAGAAGATAAACAAAATTGATAAACCATTAGCCAGACTCATCAAGAAAAAAAGGGAGAAGTCTCAAATCAATAGAATTAGAAATCAAAAAGGAGAAGTAACAACTGACACTGCAGAAATACAAAAAATCATGAGAGATTACTACAAGCAACTCTATGCCAATAAAATGGACAACCTGGAAGGAATGGACAAATTTTTAGAAATGCACAACCTGCCAAGACTGAACCAGGAAGAAATAGAAAATATGAACAGACCAATCATAAGCACTGAAATTGAAACTGTGATTAAAAATCTTCCAACAAACAAAAGCCCAGGACCAGATGGCTTCAAAGGTGAATTCTATCAAACATTTAAAGAAGAGCTAACACCTATCCTTGTCAAACTCTTCCAAAATATAGCAGAGGGAAGAACACTCCCATACTCATTTGAAGAGGCCACCATCATCACCCTGATTCCAAAACCAGACAAAGATGTCACAAAGAAAGAAAACTACAGGCCAATATCACTGATGAACATAGATGCAAAAATCCTCAACAAAGTACTAGCAAACAGAATCCAACAGCACATTAAAGGATCATACACCATGATCAAGTGGGGTTTATTCCAGGAATGCAAGGATTCTTCAATATACGCAAATCAATCAATGTGATACACCATATTAACAAATTGAAGGAGAAAAACCATATGATCATCTCAATCGATGCACAGAAAGCTTTCGACAAAATTCAACACCCATTTATGATAATACCCTGCAGAAAGTAGGCATAGAGGGAACTTTCCTCAACATAATAAAGGCCATATATGACAAACCCACAGCCAACATCGTCCTCAATGGTGAAAAACTGAAACCATTTCCACTAAGATCAGGAACAAGACAAGGTTGCCCACACTCACCACTATTATTCAACATAGTTTTGGAAGTGTTAGCCACAGCAATCAGAGAAGAAAAAGAAATAAAAGGAATCCAAATCGGAAAAGAAGAAATAAAGCTGTCACTGTTTGCAGATGACACGATACTATACATAGATAATCCTAAAGATGCTACCAGAAAACTACTAGAGCTAACCAATGAATTTGGTAAAGTAGCAGGATACAAAATTAATGCACAGAAATCTCTTGCATTTCTATACACTAATGATGAAAAATCTGAAAGTAAAAAGAAGAAAACACTCCCATTTACCATTGCAACAAAAGGAATAAAATATCTAGGAATAAACCTACCTAAGGAGACAAAAGACCTGTATGCAGAAAATTATAAGACACTGATGAAAGAAATTAAAGATGATACCAACAGATGGAGAGATATACCATGTTCTTGGATTGGTAGAATCAACATTGTGAAAATGACTCTACTACCCAAAGCAATCTACAGATTCAATGCAACCCCTATCAACCTACTACTGGCATTTTTCACAGAACTAGAACAAAAAATTTCACAATTTGTATGGAAACACAAAAGACCCCGAATAGCCAAAGCAATCTTGAGAATGAAAAATGGAGCTGGAGGAATCAGGCTCCCTGACTTCAGACTATATGACAAAGCTACAGTAATCAAGACAGTATGGTACTGGCACAAAAACAGAAATATAGATCAATGGAACAGGATAGAAAGCCCAGAGATAAACCCACGCACATATGGTCACCTTATCTTTGATAAAGGAGGCAAGCATATACAGTGGAGAAAAGACACTCTCTTCAATAAGTGGTGCTGGGAAAACTGGACAGGTACCTGTAAAAGTATGAAATTAGAACACTCCCTAACACCATACACAAAAATAAACTCAAAATGGATTAAAGACCTAAATGTAAGGCCAGACACTATCAAACTCTTAGAGGAAAACATACCCAGAACACTCTATGACATAAATCACAGCCACATGGTTTTTGACCTACCTACTAGAGAAATGGAAACAAAAACAAAAATAAATGAGACCTAATGAAACTTAAAAGCTTTTGCACAGCAAAGGAAACCATAAACAAGACAAAAAGATAACCCTCAGAATGGGAGAAAATATTTGCAAATGAAGCAACTTACAAAGGATTAATCTCCAAGATTTACAAGCAGCTCATGCAGCTCAATAACAAAAAAACAAACAACCCAATCCAAAAATGGGCAGAAGACCTAAATAAACATTCCTCCAAAGAAGATATACAGATTGTCAACAAACACATGAAAGAATGCTCAACATCATTAATCATTAGAGAAATACAAATCAAAACTATAATGAGATATCATCTCACACCGGTCAGAATGGCCATTATCAAAAAATCTATAAACAATAAATGCTGGAGATGGTGTGGAGAAAAGGGAACACTCTTACACTGTTGGTGGGAATGTAAATTGATACAGTCACTATGGAGAACAGTATGGAGGTTCCTTAAAAACTAAACATAGAACTACCATACGACCCAGCAATCACACTAATGGGCATGTAACCTGAGAAAACCATAATTCAAAAAGAGTCATGTACCAAAACGTTCATTGTAGCTCTATTTACAATAGCCTGGACATGGAAGCAACCTAAGTGTCCATCATCGGATGAATGGATAAAGAACATGTGGCACATATATACAATGGAATATTATTCAGCCATAGAAAGAAACGAAATGGAGTTATTTGTAGTGAAGTGGATGGACCTAGAGTCTCTCATACAGAGTGAAGTAAGTCAGAAAGGGAAAAACCAATATCATATGCTAAAAGATATATATAGAATCTAAGAAAAAAAAAAAGGTCATGAAGAACCTAGGGGCAAGACGGGAATAAAGACACAGACCTACTAGAGAATGGACTTGAGGATCTGGGTAGGGGGAAGGGTAAGATGTGACAAAGTGAGAGAGTGGCATGGACATATATACACTAACAAACATAAAATAAATAACTAGTGGGAAGCAGCCGCATAGCACAGGGAGATCAGCTCGGTGCTTTGTGATCACCTAGAGGGGTGGGATAGGGAGGGTGGCAGGGAGGGAGATGCAAGAGGGAAGAGATATGGGAACATATGTATATGTATAGCTGATTCCCTTTGTTATAAAGCAGAAACTAACACACCATTGTAAAGCAATTATACTCCAATAAAGATGTTAAAAAAAAAGAATTTCCTTTGCATACTGACTTTCAAGTGAAGACTGACAATGCATTCCTAGGATCACAGCCTTTTCATCCACTCATACAACCAATATTTATTGAATGCTTTCTGGATGCCAAGTCCTGGGAGCTAAGCAGAAGGACCACAGTGGTGAATAGAATACAGTTGCCTTTTGGCTAAAGCTACCTGTCATTCAGTGTTGTTCAATTCTGCATAATGATGATGCTCTGCATCTGTTCAGAGTAATCCTTCATGTTACTTCCCTTCTGAGGTTGAATGCTACAGAAGATAATTATGTCATTCTTGAAAAATCCATGACAAGATTCTTCTGAGACATTTCTTCCCAGAGCCAAGTGGCTTCTTTGACTTGATGTCTATTTGAGACAGTAGGCATATGAATTAGGCAGGGGCTTTAGACAGCAATTCAGGATAGTGTTCCTGACACCTTCATAATGATCAAGTTTCACTGTTTGGGACAGTTGAAAAGAAATCACCTGTGTTTGTAATCATCTGATATTATTTACTTTCTTTCATAAATGCATAGAACATATGTTAAGATATAATTCTCCATGGATCTTTCTGTAGGTTTAAAGCCTAAATCTAATACTTGGGCAATATATTTCTCACTTTGTAATATTATTATTATTACCTCAGATTGCACTCTATTCTAATTATTTGCAAACACATCACTTTCCTTTCAGCCTTTTTCAATATCCTCCCATATTAATTAACTCTTCCCATTTGTTACTTCAATCATTTGCTCTTCACAAATGCATCCATCTCAGCCAATGAATATTGAACATACTCGAATTTCCTACACCTTAAAAAAATCCACCTCAACTTATCTTTCTCCTGAATGTGTTGCTTTCTCTCTTTCCTTCCTTGCGCAGTCAACTAACTCTTTTGAATGAGCAGTCCGAACCTAGTGTCTCCATTTATTCACTTTCTGTTTATTTCTCAGTCCTTTGGTATATGGATATCACCAGAACCACTCAACTGGAACTCCTCTTGGTAAGGTCTCTGGTCACCAGTGAGTTTTCTCTGCTGTGATAGTAAATTCTATGTATCAACTTGCCTGGGCAATGAGGGGGTTCAGATATTTGATTAAACATTATTCTTGGTGTGTCTTGGGAGGATGCTTCTAGACAGAATCAACACTTGAATTGGGAGACTGAGCAAAGCAGATTGCCCTCCCCAGTGTGGGTGGGCCACATCCAATCCATTGAAGGCCTGATTAGGACAAAAAGGCTGAGTAAGAAAGAAGTCTCTCTGCTTGACTATCTTTGAACCAGGGCATCCGTCTTCTCCTGCCTTCAGACTCAGACTGGACTAGACCCTCAGCTCTCCTGAGTCTCCTGCTTGCCAAGTGTAGATCTTGGTACTTCTCACTCTCCATAATTGCATCAACCAATTTATATATATATATATATATATATATATATATATACACACACACACACACACACACACACACACACACACACACACACACAGTTAGTTCTGTGTTTCTGGGGAACTGCAACTAATACAATCACTAGGTCCAACTTAGTTCTGCTTCACATCCTTATGGCATATGAAGTCATTCACCAAACTCTTCCTCTTCAAACTCTTTCCTCTCTTAGTATTGTCACACCCCTTTCTTCTACTTCTTATCTTATCTTTCTGACGCCAAGTCATTGGCTCTCCTCCTCTGAAATGTTCACTAAATTTGATATTTTAAAGTGATTCCTTTTTCTTTTTCTGTACTCTGTTCCCCAGTGGAATATTATTTCAACTTCAACTACTGTGTATTTGCTTTCTCTTCCAAGTCTTCACCTTTGTAAGTATTCAGCCTTCTGATCCATACACATTCTCCCTGTTGTCTAGGAGATGTTTCTCTCTGGATGCCTGCATGCACTTCAGACTTAACACATTCAAGAGTAAGCACATTGCTTTGTGACCACCTAGAGGGGTGGGATAGGGAGGGAGATGCAAGAGGGAAGAGATATGGGGATATCTGTATATGTATAGCTGATTCACTTTGTTATAAAGCAGAAACTAACACACCATTGTAAAGCAATTATACTCCAATAAAGATGTTTAAAAAAAAATTGGCTTGCAATAACTTCCAGCTGAATCAGTCTTGATTCAAGCCTTCCTGGAAGGGATTTTGGTGCACAAATGTTCTCAGTGTCTACTGTTTCCTGCAGTCAAGTGCTAAGACAGAGAACTTTCAACCCGAAGAGTGCATGGACTTGGAGACAGAAGTCTGACTCCTTCTCCTTGAAGAGGATGTAGGGGATGGAGGAATGGAATTTGGGGATGAATGCCTGAGAGTTTTATTACAACCCAGCGTGTCCTCCCTTCCTTCACCTTCATCCCTTGCTACCCTGAGTCCTTGACCTACTACTGTCTGCACCCCAGGCATATGGCAGGTGTTTTCACACCAGATATTCCCAGCCATGCTGCCCAGAGAGGCTGGCGAGAGGCTGCATCCACCTTTTCCCACCCTGGGTGCCTGAGCCCTCAGGGTGATGTCGGTCTGGACTGGGGGCTGCTCATCCTGGACCACCCAGCAGGCAAACTTCTTGCCATCCAGAGTGACCTCTGCCTGCAAAGTGTGTTCCAGAGAGTAGGTCCTGTCCGGGCTTCTGAGGACCTCAGGGGAATTCATGGTCTGTGTCTTATGCTTGTTCTGCATCCGGGTGATGTGCAGGTTGGAAGGGTAGAAGTGGCTCACATGGGTACAGCCACTATGGAGTACAGTACAGAGGTACCTTTAAAAACTAAAAATAGAACTACCATACTATCCATCAGTCTCACTCCTGGACATTATCTGGAGAGAACCACACTTTAAAAAGAAACATGCACCCCAACGTTCATTGTAGCACTATTTACAATAGCCAAGACATGGAAGCAACCTGAATTTCCATGGACAGAGGAATGGATAAAGAAGATGTGGTACATATATACAATGCACTGCTAGTCAGCCATAAAAAAGAACGAAATAATGCCATTTGCAGCAACATGGATGGACCTAGAGGTTAATATACTAAGTGAAGTAAGTCAGACAAAGACAAATATCATAGGATATCACTCATATGTGGGGTCTAATTTTAAAAACAATACAAATGAACTTATTTACAGAACAGAAACAGACTTACAGATATCAAAAACAAACTTATGGTTACTAAGGCAGAAACGTGGGAGGGGGGAGGGATAAATCAGGAGTTTGGGATTAACATACACGAACTACTATATATGAGATAGATAATCAACAGGGGCTTATTATATAAAACAGGGAACTCTACTCAATATTCTGTGATAACCCATATGAGAAAAGAATCTGAAAAAGAATGAATATATGTATATGTATAAGTGAATCACTTTACTGTACACCTGAAACTAACACAACATTGTAAATCAACTACACTCCAATAAAATTTAAAAAATAAAATAAAATACAGACCATAAAGCTAATAAAGACTATTGAAAACACTGGAAAAAAAAAACAAAGAAAAGTGGTTCACATGGCACGTGAGATTCACTCTCTGATGCATATGGATTTGCATCCCAGAGGGCTTGGTGGTGATCTTCAGGGTGGGGACAACTAAAGACAGAAACAGAAAGAAACATCCATTGAAATTACCCCAGCCTGCCTGCCCTCTATGTCTTCTTTTCCCAGGAACCAGCCACAAGATCTCTCACGCTCAAAGTTACCTTTTAAAAAAAATTAAAGAAATACTTTTTTCTTTGATGCTCAGTGTAAGGCAAATAGAGCTAAATGTTAAATTAATTAAATAGGTGTAGGGTATTAGAGCACTGCTTTCTGTATCCATAGTCTTTGGTATGTTGTGTTTTTGTTTTTATTTATCTCAAGGTATTATTTAACTTCCCCTGTGATTTCTTCTTTCCCATATTGGTTATTTGAGAGTGTGTTGTTAAATTTGCACATATTTTTGATTTTCCTGTTCTTCTTCAGCTATTGATTCGTAATTTCATTCAATTGTAATCAGAAAAGCTATTTTCTATAATTACAATCTTTCAAAAAATCTTAAGACTTTTCTTGCTGCCTACCATGTGTTCTATCCTGGAGGATGTTCCATGTGCACTTGAGAGGGATGTATATTAGGGTCTTGTTCAGTGGAATGTTCTGTACATGCCGGTGAGGTCCAATTGATCTGTAACATTATTAATGTCCTCTCTATCCTTATTAATATTCATTCTGGTTGTTCATTTATTATGGAAAGTAAGATATTAAAATCTCTTTCTATTGTTTTATTTCTCTGTAATTCTCCCTTCCATTCTGGAAATATTTGCTTCTTATATTTAGAGTTCTGACATTTGATATACAAATATTAGTTATATTTTCTTGGTTGAATTGACCCTTTTACCACTATATAATGTCCTCTTTGTCTATTGTATCCATTTTTTACTTAAATTCTATTTTATCTACTATTAGTATAGCTACCCCTGCTATCTTTTGGTTACAATTATCATGGACATGTTTTTCCTTTCTTTCACTTTCAGCCTTTGTATGCTCATAGATCTCAAGTGAATCTCTTATAGATAGCATGTACTTGGATCCTTGTTGTTTTTCCCCATTTAGTCAATCTATGTCTATTTATTGAGGAGTTGAATCCATTTACATTTAAAATAATTACAAATGGGGAAGGACTTCCTATTGTTATTTTGTGAATTATTATCTGTATGTCTTGTATCTTCTCCCCTCCTTTCCTCTCTTAATACCTTCTTTTGACTTTCATTGGTTTTGTTTATTTCTGCTCCAATCTAATCTTTTTATTTTCTTCCTTCTGCTGGCTTTGTATTCTGAACAGAGGAACATACTCACCTCAGAGTATTACACAATATTAATTCAGATGGTGGCAATGGGAAGGACACACTGATTGTCCCCAGAGAATAAAAGAACAGCAGAGCTTGGAGTACAATTCTCAGAGCAGACCAGGTAAATGGCAAGTGGCAGGAGAGTTAATTATCCCCTCCTGGAGGGCTTTTCTGGAAGAAAAGATCTGGAAGTGGATGACACTCACAACCCCTCCTTCTAGTCTCATGATTCCCCAGAGCTACTCCTGGCCATAGTAGGAAGACACACTCACTCATTGACTTCCTGTGGGTGGGACAAGGTCCCTGACTGAATTGTGGTGACCCCTCAGGTACTTGCCACCATGTTCCAATCACATTCCAGTTGGAAATAGGTGAGTGGAATTGTGCAGGCTAGAAGAGATTCTGCTTGCCTGATGATTCCTTTGTTTTGGCTCAGTCGATATTGGGCATTTGGGGGCAAACTTCACCCAGGTTGAGATTTCATCCTGAATCCAGAAGCTAAGATATAGCTACAAGTATCTGTTTCTAATATTCAGGATCAGAAAATAGGTCATAATAGACACAATGCATATTTCTGAGCCCAGGTTTGTCCTGAAATTTCAGAATGACTAGTCAGCCTTCCAGGTCCCAGTTTTCCTACTTTTTGGACCATGCAATGCACACATTTAGTTGCCTTTTTCCTACCCCCAATTTTTTTACTTCAGAATGTCCATGTCTTATGTTCAGTTTCTGGTGGTGTTGGCCATCACAGAAGGGCCCTAGCCTCTCAACCTGGCTTGATTGAATATTAGACATAGGACCCCAGAATGAATAACCAGAAGGGTCATCAGCAGGATACCAGCTTACTGGGTTGTTTGTGAATGAAGGGGCCCAGGACCCAGTATGTGATAACGATGTAGTGCATATTGCAGAGTTTGTAAAAGTCTACTTTTAGCAGACAAGGGGATGGAGTTTATCAGATTATTTTCACCGTTCATGGACACATAGGTGCCTGGACCAGATATATGGACATGTCAGGATGCCCTTTCATTAACTTCACACAGTATAGGTGCTACCATACCATGTGACACATCACTGATGCAGATGGAATCAATCTGTTTGGTTGGTCATTGTGCTTTCCATTTAGAATACTTTGGGGAATTGTCTTCCACTGAAACCATAGATTACTTATCGTTCTGGCCCAGTCCCATTGAACCACTAGACAGGCGCTCGTGGGGACAAAGAAGACATTTTGCAGCCCCGGTTTACAGTACCTCCAGCTTTGACTGACACTGAACTCTCAGGTTGTTTTACCGGAACTCTTCACCTGAAGTTCCTGTAAGAAATGTCAAATCATTGATCATGTTCCTTGCCTTGGCCCAAGATGTTCTGAGGTTCTGGTATAGATCAAGATGAGGTCTCATTACACATCCTTTCAGCCATGTGTACTGGCACAAAAGTATAAAAATTATAAATGTGGTTGCCGTATGGGGAGAAGGAGACCAATGCACAGAAAGGAGGATGGCACCTTCCTTGGGCATCAGGATATGAGGATGGCCTGCAGAATAGCAGGCAATTAAATAAACATATTTACAATGAGGACAAATACATTTCTATTAAATGAGAAATGTCAAATAGAATTTGTGTCAGATTTTTCTTTATGTTCTGGGATCAGACACAAGGCCTCAAGCTAAGGACAAGGTGTTCATAACCAACATACTGTGTTCAGAGAGTGACCTGGAGAAAGAGCCATCTCCCATTTTCTGCAAGCTCTTTTATGATGCAAAAGCCCACTCGTCCAAAATAAATGTTGATACTTGCATTCTCCATGAAATTGATATTTTTCCTAATGGGTGAAAATTGGTTCTTAGAGTGTGAAAAAATCTTAACTATCACAATGTTTCATGGTAATGTTCAACCCTATCCAACAAAATCTTATTCCTCAGTATTTAATTGCTCTTGGTATGTGTTCTTGGGGATCACACAAGCAGCAGCATTATCATTGAGTTCATGGAAGATACACAGAGTGTATGCAAGATGAATTCTACAAAACTATGGAGGACTTTCTCTTGATGGATTTCTCAAATATAATGCATTTGTTTTCTACTGCTGAATAACTTATCACCAAAAACATAGTGGCTTAAAAAAAGCAAGTCTATTATTTCATAGTTTGTGTGAATCAAGAGTTCAGGAACAGCTTAACTTAGCTGTCATTCACAGAAAGAAGATGAGATGGAGACACAGGGAAATGCCATCTACAATCCAAGGAATATCTGAGGTTACCAGGGGCTGGGAGAGAAGCCTGGAAAAGATTCTCCCTGAAGTTCATAGTAGCTTTATTCATACTTGCAAAACCTTGAAAACAACCAAGATGACCTCCAGTAGGTGAACTGGTAAAGAAATTGGTAAATCCAGATAATCAAATATTATTCAGAACTAAAATGATATGCGCTCTCAAGCCCTGAAAAGATGTGGAGGAATCTTAAATGCTTATTAGTAACTGAAAGGAAAAATCTATATGCTGCATGATTCCAACTATGCAACCTTCTGGGAAAGGGCTCCACCCCATGACTTAATTCATTCCCAAAGACCCACCTCCAAATACCATCACTTCAGGGGTTAGACTTGAACATATGAATTTCCGGGGGATACAAACATTCGGTCCATAACAGACTTCCTTAAGTTGTACATAAAGTCCTTGTCTGTGGCAAGGTCCCATGCAGGATACCACACACATTTACTTGTCGTGTCTCCTCTCAGCTGTGACACCTTCTCTGACTGTCCTTGTTTTTGATGATTTCTACAGATTTGATGAATACTGCTCAGATGTATTGTAGGATGCTCCTCTGTTACATTTTGTCTGATGCTTTTCTCATAATTAATCTAGGGTTATGGGTTTTGGGGAAGGTCCCAGAGGTGAAGTGCATTTCCGTCAAATCTACATGATTTATGCCTATTGATATTGATTTATTGTTGGTGAACCCTTGATGACCTGGCTAACTTGTATTAGTCAGGTTTCCCCACTGTAAAGTAACCTTTTTTCCTCCTTCCATTTGTCCCCTTTGGAAGGGAGTCACCACGTGCAGCCCATACTTCAGGGGTAGTGAATTGGGTTTCCCCTTATTTAGAGTGAAGTGTCTTCACAAATTGAAACTTTCCTGCAAAGAAGATTTTTTTAAATTCTCCATTTATTAATTTATTAAATTATTTATTTACATCTATATGGACTCATAGATATTTATTATATTTTGGTTTATAATCTGTCTTAGTCTATTTGGGTGCTATAACAAAATATCACAGACTGGATGGCTTACAACAGAAATTATTGTTCACAATTCTGGAGGCTTGAATTCCACTATCAGCTTGGCAGTATGATTGGGTGAGGGCTCTCTTTTGGATTGCAGATTTCTCATTGTATCTTCACATGGCAGAAGGAACTAGGATGATCTTGGAGGTCTCTTTTAGAAGGGTACTAATCCCATTCATGACAGAGGATCCCTTATGAACTAGTCATGTTCCAAATGCCCCAACTTCTAACATGGTCACACTGGGCATTAATATCCTAAAATGTGAATTTTGAGGGGACAAAAACATTCAGAATATGAATATATATATATACATACATATATATATGTGTATATATATATACTTATATATATATCCAATATTTTATATATTTCTTGCCCAAATTGTTCCAGCTTTGTCCATTGGGATCTCTTTCAGTTTGTTCCTGAGCCCCTTTGACAAACTCTTATCAATGTCAGTTTTTGCTTTTTGGTTTTGTTTTCTTTTGGTTTTTCACTTCCTTGGTTTCTGAAGAATATTGAATTTTTGATAGGATTTCTGAACACAAAGAAGAGAGATTAGCCTTTAATGAAAAAACTTTAGAACACAAGAGCCAGGTGATTGAATTAGATAATTTTTATTTTGAAATCCAACATCTAGTAAAAAGTAATTCATTCATTTATTAAATTAAACAATGGCCTAGTATGTGGCAGTCACTGTTCTAGCACCTGAGGATTCAGAGTCCCTTCTCATAGAACTGGTGTCCTGTTTGAGGAAGAGACAACACATACATCAGGGTTCATTGTGTCTGGTGCATGAATAACGTCAATCCCCCAACACAGGGTTCAGATTTCAGTTACCACAGAAACTTTACTGTGAACAATACATAAAGTACAACTTTGCTGCTAAGTATACTTCATTCCACAAATCATTATGTACTAACAGATGCTCATCGTGATCAGTCACCAATCATATCAATTCTTTGAAAGTCTGTAGTGATTGGTCACTGTGACTCTGTTACACAGTTTAGGCACAGACAGCAAAATAGGTAGTTGTGTTTTCTCCTGTCTCCCAGTGATAAACCCACATGACATTTACAAAAGTGAATAATTATAAAAGGGAATTGGCAACAAAGATGAAAGTGCCTTGGAGAGACAAAATATGATGATGCGAGAAGTTATATTCAAACAATATAAATGGATTACAGAAGAAATAGCTGACCAAGGAATGGTACCTTAATAGTGTTAGAAAGATTCTAGATATGCAATCAGAAGAACTTAGTAAAGGCAAACTTACCACATACATGAGGAAAGTGGTGGTGAGGAAAAGGGTGAAAACGTCCCAGAGGAAGTGACAACAGCAAATATTTTGAATTAAAGAAAGTTTGTAAAGATTTAACAACATTGAGAGTACAAGGCATAAAATGTCAGAAACTGATCCAAACTTCGCAAGGAGCATAATCACCAAGTTGTAAAAAAGATGTTCTTATATTATAAATTATGCAAGAAGAAGAAGGCAAGCACTGTTCAAACACTTTGGATACGTTTTTATAAAGAAATAAATTGCTTTAATTCTCACTGTTACTAATTTGTCAAACTACATATTATTAGTAGCTGACAGTAAGAGAGTTCCTAATATTTTGAAATCAAATTTTAATGATCACAGAACAATCTTTATTTATCCCATTGATTACTGAGATCACTTTCCATGATTCAGTTTATGAATCAGTTTACCAATGATTCAGTTTGAGTTATGATTCAGTTTACCAATTTTTATGGTCCTTCTCTACCATGCAAAGTGAGAACTGCCTATGCTTTGTATGTCAGATGGTAATAAGTGTTCAGGAAACAAATTAATCAGGTTAAGAGGTCATGGAATGCGAGGCTGAGAGAGGAATTGACACTTTATACAGGGTGGTATATGGAAGATGTCTTTGATAAAGTGATATTTGAGCAGAGGTTGGAATGAAGGAAGAGAGTGAGCCAGGCAGACATGTTGGAGGAGGAAGCAGAGGAATGATAGGATTTGACTTACATTCCCAAGGAATCACTGAGGCTGAAACAGGAAAGCCAGTCAGAGACTATAGCAATGGTGCAGGAAGAGATGATGGTGGCTGGAACCAGGGAGCAGTGGTGGGGGTGAGAATGTGCAGATTATGGATGCAATTCAGAAGTGTGCTGGAGGGGATTGGACTGGCTCATGAGAGCTGATATTTACGTTTTCAGGAATTTTGCAAACTAGTTGTTAAACTGTTGCTAACTTGAAATTGACCACATTGGGAGTATTTATACCAAGAAATTTGCTTTATGTTTTTTTCCTTTTGGATAGTCAATTGTTAAAGAGTTCCATCTCACCACTGGACATAACCATTTTGAAGGCAGAATAGAATATGTGATATAAAAGAAAGAGAAATCAAGGATGACTCCAGGCTTCTGGAGACAGTATATTTACCATGAGCAATAGGGTTGGGAAGGATGCAAGATGATAGAAAAACTACTCTTCATATCACGGAGAGAGGAGGGAACACTAATTTCTGGGTTTGAGAAGTTGGCTATTTAGACAACGAGGAAGGAGAATAATTTTTCTTAAAACTAAGATGGGGAGTCATTGTTACTAAAGAGGCACCTCAAAGGGTGGGGAGTCAGGTGAAGGCAGGAATCCAGAGGAGACAATAACTCCTCAGCACAGGGCATTAGTGTGTAGTTCATGGCCGAGTCCAAGGAGATGGATGAGAGATAACCTGATCTGTGTTGATATGACTTATTTCTCACATTCCAGGGAAATATCCTGAGTCAGCCCCCAGAGCTACTTCCCATGATCCTTGCTCAGGACCATGTATGAGACCCAACTCTGGGGGCTTCAGGGGCATGTGGGCAGGCAAATCTCCATGGAGGGGAGGCATTTGGAGCAGAGTCATGGAAGCTCCCAGCTGAGTCCTTCTTCTGGGCTGGGCCCCTCAGGAAGGGAAGGAGGCAGCAGACACTGAGGGTGACACCAGCAGGGAGGAAGGAAGGAGCTGTGGGAAACATATCCATATTTAATTATCTGCTCATCACTCAGGAAACGTTCCTTGAATGCCTCCTATGTGCCCAAGTGTTCTCCTCCCAGGATGTCTGTCTTGAGAGGATGGGCAGCCCCTGGGATAGCACTCTGACCCCTCAGCCTCCTCCCCAGGTCCTGATGCCCCATCCCCAGCCCTTCTATTCTGTCACACGGAGGGTCAGAGCAGAAGCCACTCTCAGAATAGCTAATCCAGGGTTCTCAACATTACCCGAAAATGTGGTTTCCTTTTGCCCCAAGGAGCCCCAGGACTCAAGTGTCTAGAAATGGTCTCCAAGGGAAACACCCACTCAGCTCCTCCTCATTCAGCACCCTCTGCCCACTTCCTCCACAGAACTGCTAAGAGACACCCTTTGAAAACCCCTGATCCAGCCCACCTCCTCCAGGACCTTACACACCTCCTGGGAGTTGGGCACCTCTTAGAGGGAAACAGGATACTCGAGGGTATTGAGGGAAGTGTGTCCCCTTCTCTTATCTCCCCGTGGGCCCTGACCATGTGTGACCTGTGAGCTGGCTCCCCTGCTGACCTTATTTCATCTAGGACAGATCTTGTCCTGCCCTCCCTCCTACCCCAACTTACAGTCAGGCCAAATGCTTCCTGTGGACAAAGATGACAGAGACACCGACCACCAGCAGGACTTTGGGGCCTAGGAGGAGAACGACCAGGAGAGGAGAAGACAGCTCTGGGCCTGGAAATCATCAAGGGACAAGAGGAGCGATTAGAGGGATCACACAGGAGCCATTCCCAGGGGCCTCCACTTATTCCATCTGAGGCCACCTGGGCCCATCAGCACTCTGAGGCTTTGCCCTGCATCCTGGTCTCAAGTTTGAGCAGATATCAGCATTCAGGAGTCCCTCATTCTCCCACTGTATTTTCTCAGGCTGCAAGGGTGTTATTACTTGAAGAGAAAATGTCAGAAGTGAACATAACTGTGAGACAAGAGAAAAGTCAGCAAATCCTTATTGTCTCTCACTAGGCTGCCATCCCATCTTCAACCAGCCACCAGGAAAATTACGGAGAAATAGACAAGGCAGCTAGAGTTATTTGGAAATACCACCACCAATATAAATTTGTCTAAACTTTGAAAATATTGGAAAAGTGTCCTAAGGAGCACAGATCATAGAAAGGGGTTTAAAAGTATGCGTGATTTAAAAGGGTTGGAACAGAATCCCCAGAATCTGTGCATATGTTACCTTACATGTCAAGAGGGATTAGCAGCAGTGATTTGTTAAGGATCTGGAGATGGGCACATTTTCTTAGTGGAGGCCATGTAATCACAAAGATTCTTATAAGTAAAAGATTGAGGCAGAACAGTTGGAGGAGATGTGATGTCAGAAGCAGAGGTCAGACTGATGTGAGGCCACTTGCCAAGGAGTGTGGGCACCTCTGGGAGTTGGAAAAGGCAAGGAAATGGATTCTTCTCTAGAGTCTTCTGAAGGAGCAGAGTCCAGCCACCCATTGTAGACTTCTGACCTCTACAACTGTATGATAATGCATGTGTCTTGTACTAAATCACTAAATGTGGTAATTACTTACACTGACTTTACGAACTTAATTCAAGGAGAACAGATGTGAATAAATGGATATGCATGAGTTAAAGTGCATAACTTCTGGGTAGAAAAATTGAAAAGAAGGAAGACATGCTGATGGCAATTGAGAGATAAAGGGAAAAAGAAAAAAGTAAGGGGAAGGGATTTAGGTTCCTGAAAGACAAAAGAGAACCAGAGTATTAGAGGACTCAGAACGTTTCTCCCACTATCAAAACCAACCAACCAACCAAAAACTCTGTTAACATCTTGATTTATGCTGTACTAGGGAAGATAGGTCCATTAGGCTAGAAATATTGTAAAAAAAAACCCTATACCATAAAAACAAACAATAAGATGTGCATCCTCACACCAGACCCACTGGACGCAGGTCTGCAGTGGCTGGAGTACTCAGATGCCCGGGGTAGGCTTTGGATCCGGGGAGAAGGATCACATCAGCATCTTACACTTCTCTTCAGCCTGCCAACCTAGATGCTCCAAAAAACATTTCCAGCCTTACTACACTAGCAAGCATCATGGGTCAGGCACCCTGCAGCACCCAGAAGTACCAGCCCTGGTTGAGCCTGAGCAGAAGATGGAAGATTAAAAAGCATTTACAGGCCATGCCAGACAAGATGGCATGGACTCTTCTCTCCTAGTCTCCTCGTTCAGTACAACTTGAACCCTAGAAATAACACACAGGACAAGCCTAGAAGGACTCTGAGGTGGAAGAGGAGGTAGACTGTCTAGGGACCTGAGGACTGGAGGAAGAATACAGCAGTCAGGAACCAAGCACAAGAGGAGACACAGGTGTGGCACTAAGAAAAAGAAAAAGTCTAAATCAATAATGTAAATTCCTGCCTCAAGAAATGAGAAATGAAGGAGCAAAATAAACCCAAAGCAAGCAGAAGGGAGGAAATAATAAAGAAAGAAGAAAAATCAGTGAAAATGAAAACAGACAAACAATAGAGAAAATAACTGAAACAAAGAGTGGGTTCTGAGATAGAACCTTATCCACCAGAGAGCAGACAGCAGAAGCAAGAAGACCGACAATCCTGCAGCCTTTGGAACAAAAACCACATTCACAGAAAGATAGACAAGATGAAAAGGCAGAGGGCTATGAACCAGATGAGGGAACAAGATAAAACCCCAGAAAAACAATTAAATGAAGTGGAGATAGGCAACCTTCCAGAAAAAGAATTCACAATAATGATACTGAAGATGATACAGGACCTCGGAAGAAGAAGGTAGGCAAAAATCGAGAGGATGCAAGAAATGTTTAACAAAGACCTAGAAGAATTAAAGAACGAACAAACAGAGATGAACAATACAATAACTGAAATGAAAACTACACCAGAAGGAATCAATAGCAGAAAAACTGACGCAGAAGAAAGAATAAGTGACCTGGAAGACAGAATGGTGGAATTCACTGCTGTGGAACAGAATAAAGAAAAAAGAATGAAAAGAAATGAAGACAGCCTAAGAGACCTCTGAGACAACATTGAACACAACAACATTCACATTATAGGGATCCCAGAAGGAGAAGAGAGAGAGAAAGGACCAGAGAAAATATTTTAAGAGATTATAGTCAAAAACTTCCCTAACAAGGGAAAGGAAATAGCCACCCAAGTCCAGGAAGCGCAGAGAGTCCCATACAGGATAAACACAAGGAGAAACACTCCGAGACACATAGTAATAAAACTGGCAAAAATTAAAGACAAAGAAAAATTATTGAAAGCAGCAAGGGAAAAATGACAAATAATATACAAGGGAACTCCCATAAGGTTAACAGCTGATTTCTCAGCAGAAACTCTACAAGCCAGAAGGGAGTGGCATGATATACTTAAAGTGATGAAAGGGAAGAACCTACAACCAAGATTACTCTACCCAGCAAGGATCTCATTCAGATTCGATGGAGAAATCAAAAGCTTTACAGACAAGCAAAAGCTAAGAGAATTCAGCACCACCAAACCACCTTTACAACAAATGCTAAAGGAACTTCTCTAAGTGGGAAACACAACAGAAGAAAAGGACCTAAAAAGACAAACCCAAAACAATTAAGAAAATGGTCATATGAACATACGTATCTATAATTACCTTAAAAGTGAATGGATTAAATGTTCCAACCAAAAGACACAGGCTTGCTGAATGGATAAAAAAACAAGACCCATATATATGCTATCTACAAGAGACCCACTTCAGACTTAGGGACACATACAGACTGAAAGTGAAGGGATGGAAAAAGATATTTCATGCAAATGGAAAACAAAAGAAAGCTGCAGTAGCAATACTCATAACAGAGAAAATAGACTTTAAAATAAAGAATGTTACAAGAGACAAAGAAGGACACTACATAATGATCAAGGGATCTATCCAAGAAGAAGATATAACAGTTATAAATATATATGCACCCAACATAGTAACTCCACAATACATAAGGCAACTGCTAACAGCTTAAAAGAGAAAATCGACAGTAACACAATAATAGTGGAGGGACTTTAACACCTCACTTACACCAATGGACAGATCATCCAAAATGAAAATAAATAAGGAAACAGAAGCTTTAAATGACACAATAGACCAGATAGATTTAATTGATCTTTATAGGACATTTCATCCAAAAAGAGCAGATTACAATTTATTCTCAAGTGTGCATGGGACATTCTCCAGGAGAGATCACATCTTGGGTCACAAATCAAGCCTCAGTAAATTTAAGAAAATTGAAATCATATCAAGCATCTTTTCCGACCACAATGCTATGAGACTAGAAATGAATTACAGGGAAAAAAAGGTAAAAAACACAAACACATGGAGGCTAA
The DNA here is from genome assembly GCF_965194825.1 of Balaenoptera physalus. Taxonomy (NCBI): domain Eukaryota; kingdom Metazoa; phylum Chordata; class Mammalia; order Artiodactyla; family Balaenopteridae; genus Balaenoptera; species Balaenoptera physalus. The sequence continues at coordinate 28,888,363 of NC_138898.1, forward strand.
ACAATACGTTACTAAATAACCAAGAGATCACTGAAGAAATCAAAGAGGAAATCAAAAAATACCTAGAGACAAATGACAATGAAAACACGATGAGCAAAAACCTGTGGAATGCAGCAAAAGCAGTTCTAAGAGCGAAGTTTATAGCTATACAAGCCTACCCCAAGAAACAAGAAAAATCTCAAGTAAACAATCTAAGCTTACACCTAAGGGAACTAGAGAAAGAAGAACAAACAAAGCCCAAAGTTAGCAGAAGGAAAGAAATCATAAAGATCAGAGCAGAATTAAATGAAATAGAAACAAAGAAAACGATAGCAAAGATCAATAAAATTAAAAGTTGGTTCTGGAAAAGATAAACAAAATTAATAAACCATTAACCAGACTCATCAAGAAAAAGAGGGAGAGGACTCAAATCAATAAAATTAGAAATGAAAAGGAGACGTTACAACAGACACCACAGAAATAAAAAGCATCCTAAGAGACTACTACAAGCAAGTGAATGCCAATAAAATGGACAACCTGGAAGAAATGGACAAATTCTTAGAAAGGTATAACGTTCCAAGACTGAACCAGGAAGAAATAGAAAATGTGAACAGACAAATCACAAGTAATGAAACTGAAACTGTGATTAAAAATCTTCCAACAATCAAAGGTCCAGGACCAGATCACTTCACAGGTGAATTCTATCAAAAGTTTAGAGAGGACCTAACACCCATCCTTCTCAAACTCTTCCAAAAAATTACAGAGGAAGGAACACTGCCAAACACATTCTATGAGGCCACCATCACCCTGATACCAAAACCAGACAAAGATACTACAAAAAATGAAAATTACAGACAAATATCACTGATGATAATAGATGCAAAAATCCTCAACGAAATACTAGCAAACAGAATCCAGCAACACATTAAAAGGATCACACACCATGATCAAGAGGGATTTATCCCCGGGATACAAGGATTCTTCAAAATATGCAAATCAATCAATGTGATACAATATATTAACAAACTTAAGAATAAAAATCATATGATTATCTCAAGAGATGCAGAAAAAGCTTTTGACAAAATTCAACACTGATTTATGATAAAAACTCTCCAGAAAGTGGGCATAGAGGGAAGCTCCCCCAACATAATAAAGGCCATATATGAAAAACCCACAGCAAACATCATTCTCAATGGTGAAAAAGGGAAAACATTTCCTCTAAGTTCAGGAACAAGGCAAGGATGTCCACTTTCATCCCTATTATTCAACATAGTTTTGGAAGTCCTAGCCACAGCAATCAGAGAAGAAAAAGAAATAAAAGGAATACAAATTGGTAAAGAAGAAGTAAAACTGTCACTCTTTGCAGATGACATGATACTATACAAAGAGAATCCTAAGGATGCTACCAGAAAACTACTAGAGCTAATCAATGAATTTGGTAAAGATGCAGGATGCAAAATTAATGCACAGAAATCTCTTGCATTCCTATACACTAATGATGAAAAATCTGAAAGAGAAATTAAGGAAACACTCCCATTTACCATTGCAACAAAAAGAATGAAATGCCTAGGAATAAACCTACCTAGGGAGACAAAGACCTGTATGTAGAAAACTATAAGACACTGGTGAAAGAAATTAAAGATGATACCAACAGATGGAGAGATATACCATGTTCTTGGATTGGAAGAATCAATATTGTGCAAATGACTATACTACCCAAAGCAATCTACAGATTCAACGGAAACCCTATCCAATTACCAATAGTATTTTTTATGGAACTAGAACAAAAAATCTTAAATTTTGTATGGAGACACAAAAGACCCCAAATAGCCAAAGCAGTCTTGAGGGGAATAAAACAGAGCTGGAGGAATCAGACTCCTGGACTTCAGACTATACTACAAAGCTACAGTAATCAAGACAATATGGTACTGGCACAAAAACAGAAACATTGATCAATGGAACAAAATAGAAAGCCCAGAGATAAATCCATGAACCTATGGTCAAGTAATCTATGACAAAGGGGGCAAGGGTATACAATGGAGAAAAGACAGTCTCTTCAATAAGTGGTGCTGGGAAAACTGGACAGCTACATGTAAAAGAATGAAATTAGAACATTCCCTAACACCATCCACAAAAATATACTCAAAATGTATTAGAAACCTAAATGTAAGACCGAACACTATAAAACTCTTGGCAGAAAACATAGGAAGAACGCTCTGACATAGATCACAGCAAGATCTTTTTTGATCCACCTCCTAGAGTAATGGAAAAAGAAATAAAAATAAACAAATGGGACCTAATGAAACTTCAAAGCTTTTGCACAGGAAAGGAAACCATAAACAAGACAAACAGACAACCCTCAGAATGGGAGAAAATATTTGCCAACGAATCAATGGACAAAGGATTAATCTCCAAAATTGAACCCATGCAGCTCAATATTAGAAAAACAAACAACCCAATCCAAAAATAGGTAGAAGACCTAAATAGACATTTCTCCAAAGAAGGCATACAGATGGCCAAGAAGCACATGAAAAGCTGCTCAACATCACTAATTATTAGAGAAATGCAAATCAAAACTGCAAGGAGGTATCACCTCACACTAGTTAGAATGGGCAACATCAGAAATTCTACAAACAACAAATGCTGGAGAGGGTGTGGAGAAAAGGGAACCCTCTTGCAGTGTTGGTGGGAATGTAAATTGATACAGCCACTATGGAGAACAGTATGGAGGTTCCTTAAAAAACTAAAAATAGAAATACCATATGATCCAGCAATCCCACTACTGGGCATATACTCAGAAAAAACCATAATCAAAAAGACACATGCACCCCAATATTCATTGCAGCATTATTTACAATAGCCAGGTCATGGAAGCAACCTAAATATGCCCATCGACAGAAGAATGGATAAAGAAGATGTGGTACATATACACAATGGAATATTACTCAGCCATAAAAAGGAGCGAAATTGGGTCATTTGTTGAGACGTGGATGGATCTAGAGACTGTCATACAGAGTGAAGTAAGTCAGAAAGAGAAAAACAAATATCGTATATTAACGCATATATGTGGAACCTAGAAAAATGGTACAGATGAACCGGTTTGCAGGGCAGAAATTGAGACACAGATGTACAGAACAAACGTACGGACACCAAGGGGGGAAAGCGGAGGGGGTTTGGGGTGTTGGTGTGATGAACTGGGTGATTGGGATTGACATGTATACACTGATGTGTATAAAATTGATGACTAATAAGAAAAAAAAAAGAGTGGGTTCTTTTAAAAGACCAATAAAATTGAAAAACTTCTAGTACAACTGCAAAGAAAAAATGAATGACACATGCCCAATATCAGGAACGAAACAGAGGATATCACTACAGAACCTTCAGATATCAAAAGGATAGTAAGGGAATGTTATGAACAACTATACAAGCATAAATTTGACAACTTAGAGACAATGGAACAAATACTTCAAAAGCAGAACTTACCACAACTCACACTATATGAAATGAATAATCTGAATAGTCTTAAACAATTCAAATTCTTTTTCAAATAAAAAAATAGTTTCTCAAGGCCCAGATGGAGTCATGAAAAATTTTTGCCAAGAACTTACAGATGAATTAAAAACAATTTTGGTGCACAAAAACAACAATAAAATATATTTTGGAAAATTTGAATTTATACTCCACTATCAATGATATTAGGGAATTAGTATTGATTATATATTAAGTGTGCACTGGTATTAGTTTTGTAGAAAATCAAGATCCTTAACCGTATGACCACACAATTGTGGACTCCACTGACAACTGGTTGTGCACACAAGAGTAAGTTAAAGTGAACACAATTATGCAACTTCTCTATATCTCTTGTTTAAGGGAAGTTGTTTGTTCTCCCCTTCCTCTCTTTATTCTTCCAGCAGGCAGGGACATGGCCACTCAGTGACCCAGCATTGACCCAGAATATGAGGACACCGTCATGGGCGTGTTGGAAGGAACGTGGGACTTTGAAAGGTTTTCTGGAGGAAAGACTTCTGGATGTGACTCGACCCTCTCTTGATGTTACATGATAACCTATAAGACATGTTTTATTCATAGAAAGGGGGACTGTCCTTGGGACAGTGCCCAGCTGAGGGGGAACCTGTCTTTAATTAGCACATATCTGTCATACAGGCTGGTGGGTCCTGTCCTCAGGGACTCAGATTCACCTTTGTTAGTTTAGCCCAATCATCTGAACTAAAGGCAACAAATCTTCAACAACATCTCCCGTCTCCCACTTCTCCCTGAGTCTCTTCTGTAAACTCCAAACCCTCTGCGTTGTTGAAGCAGGAAAGGAGATCACAGCTGAACTGAGATCTGCATTTAGAAAATGTTCAGTGAGCGACTGTGATCATTGCTGGTCCATTGTCACACATCAGGGGACAAAGGAGCCCTGTGCAGTGACCACTCATGGTCACCTGGGTGCCAGGTTCAGACTCAAACTTCATGTCTTCAGGGCTACCCTTGCAAAATTTCACAGAGTATTAGGTGCAGATGTCTACTGGGGTGATGTTACTGAAATGGATGGAAAAGTATAGGCTGGAGAGAGACTAAGCAGAGGTTAGAAAGAACAAGGAGGAGGGAGGTGGGTGGGTGGACAGGGAATGAGGAACGTAATTACTATTAGTTGAAGAAAGCGAGAGGCAGGACTCTATGAACAGGAAGATCTCCCTCCTTCCTACTTTCTTTCATGGATATTTCTGTCAAAAGATCTATAAAGAAAATGCCAAACTCTTACCAGTGGTCACTCTTGGGGGTGTGGGATTTGGGGGAGGGAACTTATTTTAAAATTCTATTTTACACCTATTGTCTTCTAGATTGTTCTATAATAAAGATGAATTACTACCTTTAATATTAAATAAAAAAGGTAAAGAACCGGGTCAGTTGGAGTGGAGGCCTCACCCAGAGGTTCGTCTGCATCCTGGTTCTTCTGGGGAGCAGAGGCCTCCAGCGTATGGTTTTTGGTGACCGCCGGCTGTCCGTCATGCTCCACCTGGCAGGTGAGCAGCACAGCCTCCCTGTGGGCAGATGAGTTCACCAGGAGCCAGCTCGTCCGGTTAAAGGTCCCGTCCTTGTTCTCTATGAGGGTCGAGGCCATGTGTATTCGGGACACATTTCCATTCTCCAACCAGGTCAGCTGTAGGCGCTGGGGGTAGAACTTGCTCACCTGGCAGGTGACATTCACCTGGTTCCCCGCCATGGGGTGTTGGGTAATCGTCAAGGTAGGCGGAACTGAAACAGCATAGGCAGAAGCTCTGACCTTATGGAACCAGCAGGTCACAGGAGAGGGGCTGGATAACAGCTTGCAGCACAGCAAGGGAGTCACCAGAGGACAGAGTCAGGCATGCAGCAGGTGCTCAAACACCGAGGGTCTCTTTGCATATAAATGAAATCATAAGCACACTGCAGGGCACACAGTAGGAGCTCAAGGACTGGGCTCCTATTAGGTTAATAATGTGTGCCATCTACAAGCACAGCCCCTGGCATGCAGTTGGAATATAATAACTGCAGCAAAATATATGAAATCACCAAGCACATACGGGCCTGGCTTATAGTAGGAGCTCAGTCGTTGGAGAAACAATTGATAAAGTAAAGGAAACTACTTAGCACAGTGCTTGGCACATGAGGGGTGTCCACCTGGCCGCTGCCATTAAAACAGCATTTAGTGAGCAGCTCCTCTAGGAGCCTGGGGATGGGGCAGGACTGTCAGGAAGTAGATTCCAGGCAATTTGAGGCCTGGAGCAAAAAGCAGGGCGGAGGAACAGGCTGGGGCCTTGAGGGCAGGTGCGGGCTTAGGCTGGCGTGAGGGGCATCTACCTCGGATGGTCTCAAACAAGTTGGCTGTCCCACGAAGAGGAGGGTCTCCCTGCAGGGTGATGTGGGTCACCTCGCAGATGAGCTGGGAGCGAACATCCCCTGGGGCCAGCAGCACCTTGGTTGTGCTGGAGATGCTGTAGGAAACGTTGTTTCCCTCTGGTTCCACGTTGGTCTGGGAGACTGAGAGCTCATTGCCATTTTTGAACCATTTCAGGGAGATGTTTCTGGGGGAGAACCCGTGGGATTTGCAGGTGAAGCTCACTGTCTGCTCAGGTGTGACCCTCACTGCGGGGCCTGATACCACAGGAGGAGAGGGTTTGGCTACAAAAGGAACATTTATAAATGATGAACATGATTGTAATTATCATCACTAATGATAAAAATGTGACACCGTTAAGAACCACCACATATATTATTTTTTAAATTCTTCAAATAGTTCTGGGAGGGCAGTGTCATTATGCTCATCTGACAGAGGAGACACACAGGTTCCCAGAGGTGACTCTGAGTCAGAGGCAGGGTTGACATCGAATTCCAGGCCTGAGTTCAAAGTCCACCTTCTTACATCTGCCAGGTGATTTCCCACCAGTTTGGGCAAAGGAACAAAAATACTGATTGTTCTTACTCTCCTGTTAACTGTTCCTAGCTTGGCTACGCCTGGAACACTTAGGTAAGTTCGGAGAAATGTTTACAGAAGTAAATGCAGGGGAAACAGGGTCATAGAGGGACCGCATGAAAGCTGAACCAGGCTGGCCATCCAACGAGAGGTGTGGCCATGGCAACTCGCAGCTCCTCGTCTGTGAAAGGAGACAGCAGGCATTATCCTTCCCGGTCTGCAGTGAGGGTTAAATCAGGCAGTGGGAGCATTTTTACTATGAGTAAAACACAAGATGATTCACAAAATTAAACAAACACAGATCTCTCTTTAACCCAGACTGTATTTATATCCAGAGCTGTCCCTTTGGGTGTTTATGAATTTACTTAATAATTTTCATTCTTTCCACGAATATTCCAGTAGGACTAATGTATCGATCCCTGAATTTCAAAGGAAAGGGGCAAAGGGATGTTTTTCTGAGTCTGGGTTCTTCTCTTGGTTCAGTTTTGGGTTGAGAAGAAAGATCACTGAGTGCTGAGAAACCAGTGGTGGTTAATTTCTTAATTATTATTAAATCTGTAGAGACACAGACACCGGCCTATAAAGCACCCAGAAGCACACAAATCAGTAAATCAAACGTGAGGGTGGTTTCTCTCTTTAGAAGGTTCCTGTAGGGTGTTTCCCAATTGTTCATTGTTACTCAACACCTCCTGTAAAACTCGGCAGACAGCAAACATTACAAATATTTGCACTTGTAAATACTTAACTTGCTTCCTAAAACTCATCAAACGTTTGAGGACGTAGCAAGGAGTTACCTTAATATGTCAAATTGTATAAACACCAGCATCCTGGACACCCCTAAAGGGACAAGATACTCTGATCAGTTACCACTTGTCCAGAGTTTCTTCAGAGCCTAAAGATGGCCTGATCGCTCCATCACCCTCAGCACTTTAATCCCCTCACCAGCCCTGTGAGGGAGGCCCAAGAGTGACTCCATATATGGGATAAGGCTCAGGGAGGACGAAGCTGGTCAAGGGCACCCAGCAAGTAAAGGTCAGAGCTCATCTCACTGCATGCAGGACAGATTGATTTTAGTGTCACTGTTCTTTAGCCTTGATCCTCAGTGTCTGTTTCTGGACAAAGTAGATACAAGCACCACCTGGTAAGATGAGCGAGGATATATGGAAAACACAAAGCCTGACATATAGTAGGTGCTTAATCAATAACACCCATAATTTTTAAAAAATGAATAACACCCATGATTGTTATCATAAGATCTGGCCATTCTAGTGCTAAAACTACCCATTTATTTTTTAGGCAGTAAGAAGGCAAAACAAAAGCACAACAGAAACACCAAGAAGAGTCTCAAATCATGCTCCATGCAGCTGTCATGCAAAAAGCCACATGAAACAACTAGTAGAAACACCACATTATAAATCTGTTCCCATTTTTAAAAATAATTCCCTCAAGAAACAAGTTTGGGGAATTGGCTTTCAAAACACACAAGAGATCACAGGCATTTTCCTCCGGATCAGCTCTTTACAGAAGCTGGAAGCATTTTGAAAGGAGGAAGAACAGATTTTGTCAGTGTCACTGTGGTGTGTTGAGGCAGGAGGTCTCCAGGCTGAGCAGGGAGCATTTGCAGGCATTCCAGAGCCTGTTTACACACACACGTGTGTAAAGATGGGAAGGTTTCCCCAGCGATGAAGCTCGGGTCTGAACAGGGTGGTCTGAGTTGGGAGGACGCCCCTCTCAGCCCAGGTGAGCTCTGTTGGAGGTGGGGTGTGTGCTTGCCAATCGACTCCAAATGACTTTCTTGGGCATCCTAAGACCTGTCACCGTCACAGGCTATTCTGAAGCACTCACACCCAGGAGAGCTGTTCTTACAACCCAGGCACCATGGAGGACCCACCTCTGTCCTGGAAAAACCACAGCCTTCCCTCTGACCTCAGAGAACACGTGACTCAGGGCTCCTCTGCCCTGGCTGGGCACCAGCATCCTCTGTAGGAGTGAAAACAATCAGCTGCCCAGGCCAACGTCTGACCAATTAAATCAGAATTTCTAGGGTGGAACCAGGGTCTGGGGATCTTTTTACCATCTCCCAGGTGATTCTAATAAGCAGCCAAGGTCAAAAGGAACCCAGCTCCACCCCAACCCCAGTTGTACTTAGTCCTGTAGAGAAAACGACCCCATCCAAGGTCCTCTGGCTCCAGCACATCAGAGCTCACGTTGGTGGAACACGTACCATATGCCAGGATCTGCTCTAAGCTCTTGACATGCGTCCTTCATTCAGTTCCTGCAGCAGCTCTGTAAGGGCAGTTCTGTCACTGATGGACGAGGACACCAAGCCCCAATGTGGGGAGGGACTGGTCAGAGACCCCAGAGCTGGGACGGGGCAGGGCTGGGATGGAGGCCCAGGCAGGGGGGCTCTGCCCGTGCTCTCAACCACTGTGCACTGAGCTCAGTGATACCCAGTCCACCCCATCCAGACTTCCTAGATCCTCTCCAGTCATCACAGATCCCTGAAAGGCAGCGAGATTACCACCATTTTACAGATTGGGAAACTGAGGACTAGACGGAACTGAGACTTGCCAAAATCACACGGTCTGGAAGGCCAGCACCATCGCTCCCTGAGGGGCTGTCCTGTCACCAGGTCATTGTACCCTCAGGAGATCATGCAAAGGCTGTGTGATTATCCTCTTTCTACACATGAGGAAATGGGACCCAGCACAGGGAACTGGGTCACAGACTTGAAATAACACCTCGATTTGGGGGGCCCCTACTCTGTGCTGGTGATTTAGACAGAGCACCTCAAATCCTTCCAACTCTCCTGAAAGGAGAACATGATGATCACCATTTTACAGATGAGAAAACTGAGGCTGAGAGAAATGAAGGGACTGTCTCCTCACCCGCCCACCGTGTCCCAAAAGTATTTCTTGTCACCTCCAAGCTTTCATGTCCATCAGCAGAGCAAGCGTCCCACCTTCACAAGCCCCCACACTGACCACCACCCTCCCCTTTTCCCTCGGAGATTCTTGACTTCAAGCAACTACAGGGAGGAGTGGCCTCTGGGTGCCCAGGCCTGGGGACCCTGTAGCAACAAGGGAAGACATGGGCTCCTGACCCCTGAGTCTAGAATATGAACTCTTGCTCATGCAGGGGCCCCAGCACCCGCTAGGGTACACCTCCCCCTCCTCATCCTCAGTCTGCAGAGCCAGGAATGGGCGTGCATGGTGCTGCTGGGATTGCACTGGTCCCTCTTTGCTCTGTCCATTCTACGCTTCCCAGAGCTGCTCCCACATGAGGCCTAGTGAAGGAGCAAGATCGCAACAATGGAGAGAAAAACTCCTGATGCTTTTAAGTGTGCTGAGCCCTGCATTTTAGGAACATTCAGCACATCATGAGACACTGTAGCATCTGATCTGTGGTAAAGCTAGACTTGCTTCCCTTCCAGGACTTTTTAGAATGCTTATTGCTAAAGAACAGAACAATACAAGGGTTTAAGAGGACAGGCCTGGAGTTTTCTCCACACTTTGAAAAGCACAGTGGGGTGTGCAGAGAGCAGGGCCGTGAGTCTAGGCACTTGGATTCAATTTCGGCTCCCCTACCTGCTCACAAATCAGGTCCTCTCTCTGAGCCTCAGCGTCCTCATATGTGAAAGAGACAACAGACGGCCCTACCCTCTGAGCACTGGTTATAAGGAGTAAGGGCCATGAGGAGGATTCAGCATCTGACAGGCTGCTGCTCCCCTCCCCCTCCCTCCTTTCTCATCCAGGGAATCCTCTGGGCAGGCGGCCTGGGGAAGAGGATGAGCAGCCTCCTGGGAGGCAGCAGATCTGAAAGGCAGTGGAACCACTTATTAGCTGTGATTGGCTGAGCAAGGAACCGACAATCTGGGGAGTTTAGTAATATCGGCAAAATCAGGATAAAGCCACCTTCCCTGCTAATGCCTGGAGCTCTGGGAAGATTCACTTGCTACCATGACTAGGAGGGAAATTTGGCAATATAATCACACAAATTAAAATACACATACTCTCTGATCTAGCAATGCTATTTCCAGTGGGTATTTCCCCTTTGAGGAGAGTGACATATGGAAAGGTTATCCACTGCAGTGCTGTTTCAATAGCCCGAGGTTAGGAACACCTTAGTATCCTTCAACAGGAGACTGTAAAATGAAAACGATTGTCTCCATACCCTGAATGTTAAGTAGCTATTGAAACAATGGGCAGCTCTAGGTGCTGATATGGAATGAGGGATTTGGGATCATGTGGCTGAAAGTAGGGAGAAGTTGCCAGTCGCCTCAGGACTTAGGGCCTGAATGCGAGGAGCCTTCTGAACCTATGGGAAAGCAATGAAAACATCATGTTCAATGGTTAATTCAAGGAGTTTTCATTCTTCAACTTCCATGTATCAGGCTCTTCCATGTAACCAGTTCCAATGCTGGTACAGGAAAGAGCCTGGCCTGGAATCAGAATGGGTTCTGGAAGGATCCCCTCACTCACTCACCATGCCACTGTGGTCTGGGTTCCAGTCACCTCTTGGCCTCAGGCCGCCATCTGTACATGGAGGGTTGGGCAGACAGTGTCAAAGGTCCCTCCTGTGTCACAGTCCAGGATTCAGGAGTTAGAAAGAGGATCCAGGGTCTTTGTCAGAAAACTCTTAATGAGTGCCTTTGCTGCCTCAATGGGGCAACCCCTAAGTCACCCACATGGGGAACCTCTTCCCTTGGGAGGGACATTCTGAGATGACCCAGCTCTGCTGGGAGCCTTCAGTGACTGTGTGAGTTGGTCCCTGAATCACAGGAGGGATTTCCCAACAGACCCCCAGGAAACACCCAACCTCTGGGCATCTCCTCTACCCCGGGCCATCAGAGTAAACACTGAAACTATGCCTCTAGGAATTTCTTCTCAGTGTGATGTTTCTGAAGAGGAAATAAAGAAACCCTGCCCTGGAGAGACTTCTCTCTGGAAGGGGAAAAAACATAAGTTTCATGGGAGAAGAGCCTTGTCTGCTTTGTTCACTGCTGCTTCCACAACATCTGGAGCAGGGCCTGGCACACAGTAGGTGCTCAATAGGTGCTAAATAAAGAGAAGACTCAGCCACATTGAGGGGAGCACTCTCTGGAGGCAGGAGGTGACACCTGGGCTGTGACGGGACAAGTCACTCAGACTTTCAGTTCCCTCATCCCTGGAACCAAAGGGCTAGACGGGATGGAAAAGGCAAGGGCTGTGGAGCCAGGCAGACTGGGGTTCCAGACTTTTCCCAGCTTTACCAGTTATGGGGCCTTTGGCAAGTAGCACGACCTCTGCAGGCCTCAGTTTCCCTGATCTGTAGAAGGGAGTGAAATCAGATCATGATATAAGCACCCACTGCTGCACTTGATTCTTTTTTTTATTTTCTTTCTTCTCAAAGGGTGGAGGGCATTCTTGTTGACTTGTTGTCACAGACCAGGGGGACAAAGGAGACCCAGGCCATACTCACCACTCACAGCGAGATGAGTGCCTGGTCCAGACTTAACCTCCACATCAGGGCTTGCTCTCCGGAACTTCACACAGTAGTACATACCGGTGTCTGCTGGGGTGATGTCACTGATGCGGATGGAATAGTCCGTGTTGTTTCTTCTTGTAGTATCTGCAACAATTGTTACTCGAGGGAAGGGGTCTCCTCTGAGACTGTAGATTAACTCTCGGCCTGGCCCTGTGCCCCTGAACCACTTGACGGGCCCCACGGGGAGCAGGGAGGTCACGCTGCAGTGCAGAATGGCCGTCTCTCCTGCTGCAACTGAAACTGACCGTTCAGGCTGAATCACCTGCAGCTCGTTCTCACCTGCCACTCCTGGAGGGAAACACAATCCAGTTATTTATTCATCCTTAGGTGATCCTGTAGGTTTTCTCAATTATTTATCAGCAATAGTTCTCATTAACTTAGTGCACCATGAGCCAGCCTTGAACTCAGCCCATTGTGTGTATATTGCATGCAACCTGCACAATGAGCCTATAACGTGAGACCCTAATACAAGAGAGGAATTGAGGCACAGAGAGGTTAAATGATGTGGCAGAGAATGGGTTTGAGTATTTGAGCCCTCTTTGGAAGTGTCATACTTCACCAAATATTTCTGGCTGTTCACTTTGTCGCCTCCTCGAGTGCTGCACTTCTGGCCTTTGCATTAGGTGGGACCACATGACTTCTTTAGACCACTGAGTTGTGAGGAAAAGTGATGGATATATTTCGTAGGTTATTCATTCAACTGCAAGAGCCTTTATGGACCAACTTCCGTCTTCCACAGAGATCCTCATTCTCATGATGAGGTTGGCTCCAACAACCTGGATACTTGAGTGGCAGTGATGTGCAGAGCTCCCAACACAATGAACATGTAGTTTAAGAAGAAAGTAGAATATTGTTTCAAGTCCCTAACATTTTTTTCCAATGACATAGTCATGTTTTATTAGTTACCTAAGGCTGCTGTAATAAATTATCTAAAATTTAGTGGCTTGAAGTGACAGCTTTATTATAATTCTGGATGTCAAAGGACCAGAAATGGTATTACTGGGCTAAAATCAAGGATTTAGTTGGGCTACATTTCTTCTGGAGGCTCTGATCATTGTCTCTCCAAATTTTTGAGACTGTCTGTGCTCCTTTTCTCATGGTTTCCATCTTCTTATGACTCTAATGTTGCTTCCATTGTCACTTGTACTTCTCTAACTTTGGCTTTCCTGCCTCCTTCTTATAAGATTATATTGGGCCCCCACTGATAATCTAGGATATTCTCCCCATAGCAAGAGTCTTAACTTAATCACTTTTACAAAATCTCTTTTTCCAAGTAAAGTAAAATATTCACAGGTGAGTATAGGACATAGATCTCTTTGGGGGGCTACTTTCTTTTTTTTTTTACTTGATTTATAACTTTTTAATACTGAAGTATTGTTGATTTACAATGTTTTGGTAATTTCTGCTGTAGAAAAACTGACTCATTTATACATATATATATCCTTGTATATACATATATACATTCTTTTTTTAATATGTTCTTTTCCATTATGGCTTATCATAGCATACTGAATATAGTTCTCTGTGCTATATAGTAGGACCTTGTTGTTTATCCATTCCATATATAATAGATTACATTACCCCTACCCTCTCCCCCTTGGCAACCACAAGTTTGTTCTCTATGTTCGTGAGTCTGTTTCTGTTTTGTGGATAGGTTCATTTGCCTCATTTTTTGGGGGGAGGGGCATGTGGCGTAGCTTGTGGGATCCTAGTAACCCGACCAGGGATCGAACCCAGGCCCCTTGCAGTGGAAGTGTGGAGTCCTAACCACTGGAGCACCAGAGAATTTCCTGTGTCATCATTTAGATTCCACATATAAATATCATATGGTGTTTCTCTTTCTGACTTACTTCACTTAGTATGATAATCTCTAGTTGTGTTCATGTTGCTGCAAATGACATTATTTCATTCTTTTTTATGGCTGAATAGTATTCCATTGTATATATGTACCACATCTTCTTTATCCATTCATCTGTCGATGGACTTTTAGGTTGCTCCCATGTCTTAGTTATTGTGAATACTGCTGCTATGAACATAGGGGTGCATGTATCTTTTTGGATAAGAGTTTTGTCAGGATATATGCCCATGAGTGGGATCGCTGGATCATATGGTAATTCTATTTTTATTTTTCTGAGGAACTTCCATATTGTTTTCCATACTTACATTCCTGCTAACAATATAGGAGAGTTCTCTTTTCTCCACATCCTCTCCAGCATTTGTTATTTGTAGAGCTTTTAAGGGTGACCATTCTGACTGATGTGAGGTGGTACCTAATTTTAGTTTTGATTTGCATTTCTCTAATAATTAGTAAGCATCTTTTCATGTGCCTATTGGCCATTTGTATTTATTCTTTGGAGAAATGTTGTTGAGTTGTATGAGCTGTTTGTATATTTTGGAAAGCAAGCCCTTGTTAGTCAAATCCTTTGTGAATATTTTCTCCCATTCAGTAGGTTGTCTTTTTGTTTTGTTTATGGTTTCTTTTGCTATGCAAAAGCTTGTAAGTTTGATTAGGTCCCATTGTTTGCTTTTATTTCTATTGCCTTGGGAGACTGACCTAAGAAAACTTTGGTACAATTTATGTCAAAAAATGTTTGGCCTATGATCTCTTCTAGGAGTTTTATGGTGTCATGACTTATGTTTAAGTCTTTAAGGCATTTTGAGTTTATTTTTTTGTATGGTGAAAGGGTATGTTCTAATTTCATTGATTTACATGCAGCTGTCCAACTTTCCCAACACCACTTGCTGAAGAGACTATCTTTTTCCCATTATATATTCTTGCTTTCTTTGTCAAAGATTAATTGACTGTAACTGTGTGGGTTTATTTCTGGGCTCTCTATTCTGTTCCATTGATCCATATGTTTGTTTTTGTGCCAATACCATGTTGTTTTGAGTACTGTAACTTTGTAGTATTGTCTGACGTCTGGGAGGGTTATGCTTCCTGCTTTGTTCTTTTTCTTCAGGATTGCTTTGGCAATTCTGAGTCTTTTGTGGTTCCATATAAATTTTAGGAGTATTTGTTCTAGTTCTGGGAAAAATGTCATGGGTAATTTGATAGAGATTGAAATAAATCTGTAGATTGCTTTGGGTAGTATGGCAATTTTAACAATATTAATTCTTCCAATCCAAGAGCATGGGAAATCTTTCCTTTTCTTTGAATAATCTTCAATTTCCTTTATTAATGTTTTATAGTTCTCAGTGTATAAGTCTTTCACCTCCTTAGTCAGGATTATTCCTAAGTATTTTATGTTTGGGGGTGTGAGTTTTAAAGGCATTGTTTGTTTTACATTCCCTTTCTGATATTACATTGTGAGTGTAAAGAAATGCAACCAATTCCTCTGTGTTAATCTTGTATCCTGCTACCTTCTGGCATTTGTTGATCAGTTCTAGTAGTTTTAGTGTGGAGTCTTTAGGATTTTCTATATATAGTATCATGTCATCTGCATATAATGACAATTTTACCTCTTCCCTTCCAATTTAGATACCTTCTATTTCTTTTTCATGTCTGATTTGTGTAGCTGGGACTTCCAATACTATGTTGAACAGAAGAGGTGAGAGTGGACATCCTTGTCTTTTTCCAGATTTTAGTGGAAGGTCTTTCAGATTTTCACCATTGAGTATTATTTTAGCTGTGGTTTTGTCATAAATAGTTTTGTTCCCTGTATACCCATTTAGCAAGAGTTTTTATCATGAATTGATGTTGAATTTTGTGAAACGTTTTTTCTGCATCTATTGAGATGATCATGTGGTATTGTTTCTGGGGTGTATCATATTGGTTTATTCCTGTATGTCGAAACACCCTTGTGAACTTGGGATGAATCCAACTTGTCCGTGGTGTATGATCTTGTTTATTTGTTGTTGGATTTGGTTTGCTAATGTTTTGTTGAGAATTTTTGCATCTATATTCATCAAAGATATTTGCTTGTAATTTTCTTTTTTGGTGGTGCCTTTGTGTGGTTGTGATATCAGGGTAATGGTGGCTTCATAGAATGTCTTTGGGAGTGTTCCCTCCTCTTCAACTTTTTGTAAGAGTTTGAGAAGGATCAGTATAAGTTCTTCTATGTATGTTTGGTAGAGTTCACCTGTGAAGCCATCTGGTCCTGGACTTTTGTTTGTAGGAAGCTTTTAATTACAGATTCTACTTCACCGGTCATGATCAGTCTGTTCAAATTATCTGTTTCTTCTTGATTCAGTATTGGTGGGCTGTATCTTTCTAGAAACTTGTCCATGTCTTCTATGTTGTCGAATGTGTTGGCATGTAATTGTTCATAGTATTCCTTTATGTTTTTTTGTATTTCTGCAGTATCAGATGTAATGTCGCCTTTTTCATTTCTTGTTTTGTTTATTCAGGATCTCTCTCTTTTCTTCTTGGTGAGCCTGGCCAAAAGTTTCTCAATCTTGTTACCCTTTCAAAGAACCAATTCTTGGTTTTTTTCTACTGTTTTTTTAATCTCTATTTTATTTCCTCTCTGATATTTATTATTTCCTCCCTTCTGCTGACTTTACATTTTGTTTGTTCTTTTTTTCTAATTCTTTTAAGTGGTAGGCTATGTTGTTTATTTGAGAATTTTCTTGTTTTTTTGATGAAGGCTATGAACTGTAATGCTATGAACTTCCCTCTAAGAACTGCATTTGTTGCATCCCATAGATTTTGTATTGTTGTGTTTTCATTGTCATTTGTCTCAAGGTATTTTTTTAATTTCCTCTTTGATTTCATTATCGACCCATTGGTTTTTTAGTAGCATGTTAATTGGTCTCCATGTAATCTTTTTTCTCATTTCTTTTTCTGTGGTTGATTTTTAGTTGAATGCTGTTGTGTTCAGAAAACATGTTTGAGATAATTTCTATACTCTTAAATTCATTGAGATCTGTTTTGTGCCCCAATATGTGATCATTCCTAAAGAATGTTTCATGCGCACTTGAAAAGAATGTGTAGTCTGTTGGGTTTTTTTTAATGTAAAGTTCTGAAAATATCAATGAAGTCTAACTGTTCTATTGTATCATTTAGGACATTCTGTCTAGAAGATCTGTCCATTGATGTGAGTGGAGTGTTAAAGTCTAATTGTTGTATTCCTGTCAATTTCTCCCTTTATTCCTGTTAGTATTTGTTTTATGTATTTGGCTGCTCCTATATTAGGTGCATATATATTGACTAGTGTAAAATCCTCTTCTTATGTTGAGCCTTTTATCATTATATAGTGTCCTTCTTTATCTTTAGGGACTTTGTTTTAAAGTCTATTTTGTCTGATATGAGTATTGTGACTCCCACTTTCTTCTCATTTCTGTTTGCATGAAATATCTTTTTCCATCCCCTTACTTTCAATCTATGTGTGTCTTTTGCCCTAAACTGGGTCTCCTGTAGGCAGCATATTGTAGGCTCTTGTTTTTTTATCCACTCTGCCACTCTGTACCTTTTTGATTGGAGCTTTCATTCCATTGATATTTAATGTAATTATTGATAGCTATGTATTTATTGCCATTTTAAGCCTGTTTTCCCATTGATTTTGTATTTCTTCTTTGTCTCTTTCATTTTCTTTTTGTGGTTAGATGACTTTCTTTTGTATTATACTTATTTCTCTTCTTTGTACTTTTTGTGAGTCTATTGTATGTTTTTGATTTGTGGTTACCCTTTTTTTCAATTATATTAACCCCATCTATATCTACTTGCCTTAGACTGGTAGTCATAGAGGCTCAAAGACATTCTAGGAAATGAAAACAAATGTACATTTTCTTACTCTCCTCTTCCACATTCTATCAGTATGATTCTGATGTCCTCTTTTACATGTTCATGTTCATCCTTTTGCTGTTCATTGTGGTTATCATCACTTTCACAGAACTTTTTTGATTTTTTAAATCTGCATACTAGCTTATTTAAGTGATTTGCTTTCCAACTGTGATTTTCTCTTTCCTATATATTCTTACTTCTTTTCTAGAGAAGACCTTTCAATATTTCCTTTAGAATAGGTTTAGTATTGCTGTTTTCTTTTAGCTTTGCTTGTCTGAGAAATTCTTTATCTCTCCTCCTGTTCTAAATGATAATCTTGCTGAGTAGAGTATTCTAGGTTGCAGATTTTTCCTTTTCAGGGCTTTGAATATATCTTGCCACTTCCTTCTGGCTTTCAAAGTTCCTGTAAGGAAATCTGCTGATAGCCTTATAGGGGTTCCCTTGTAATTAACTCTTTGTTTTTCTCTTGCTGCCTTTAGAATCCCCTCTTTATCAATTTTGCCACTTTTTATTAGAATACGTCTTAGTGTAGGTCTCTTTGGGCTTACCTTGTTTGGGACCCTCTGTGCTTCCTGTACCTGGATATCTGTTTCCTTCTTTAGGTGTGGGAAATCTTCAGCCATAATTTCTTCAAATACATTTTTGATCCCCTTTTCTCTTTCTTTCCTTTTTGGAATCCCTATTATGTGTAGATTGGCAAGCTTTATTTTATCCCATAGGTCTATTATATTGCTTTCATTTTTTTTTTCATTTGGCTTTCTGTCTGCTGTCCTGATTGGGTGATTTGCATTATTCTATCTTCCAGATCACTTATTTCTTCTTCTGCATTATTCATTCTGCTATTCATTGCCTTTAGTTCACTTTTTGTCTCAGCAAATGAGTTTTCTATTTTTTCTTGGTTCCTCTTCATAATTTCTACTTCCTTTTTACAGTGTTCTGCATTTCTGTTGATACCCTTTCTTAATTCCTTCAGTATTTTCATTATCTCCTTTTTGAAATCTGTGTCTATTACACTAAAGAGGTCTGTTTCATTGTTTATTCTTTCAGGGGAATTCTCTTGGTCTTTTGACTGGAATTGGCTCCTCTGCTTCTTCATTTTACTCATATTTTTCTTATTCTGTGAGTTTAGGAGAAAAAATTATCTACTGTGGTCTTTGAAGACTCTTTATATGTGGGAGTGTCCCTGTGTAGCTTGTGTGACTTTAACATTTCTGGTGTGAGGGCTGTTTTTAGTATGGATGCCTGCCAACTCTTTCCTCAGTGTGTGTTGGCCATTATCCCCTTGGTAGGGGGTGTGCAGATGCAGTGGTTGGTGCCTGGTCCTGGGGTTCTTGGCAGCAGTGTTGGCTCACACGTGCCTTGGAGCATGTGATGGGAGTGGAGGCAGCTCTCAACCACTCCTGTAGCCCCAGGGGGCAGCAGTGACATCTTGTAACTGCTCCTCATGACTGCCCCTGAAGCAAGGGGTTAGTGGTGGTGACTGACAATAGCTCCTGGAGCTTGTGTAGGCAGTGTCCTGCCACCTGAAAGCATGCATGGGGAAAAAGGCTGCAATGGCATGTCCTGCTCCTCCCCTCACACATCCCCCAAACAATGGTGCCTGGCCTCTAAGGTGGCCCAGGCTTCCTCTGCATACACCCTCAGGTGGGGTTGCACCAGGCTCCAGGACCTTCAGGCTGTTTCCTTGAAGACCACCCCAATCCTTTCCCGGGGTCTGATCTCTGAATCCCAAGCTATAGCACCCAGCCACCCCCTGCATGGGCAGATGAAGTTCTCAGGCTGGGGAGTGCAGGGTTGTGGCACTGACCATCTGTGCCGGTCTCTCTCCATTCTAGCTGATGCAAACCAGTTGTTGCATTCTCTTCTGAGGCTCTGAAGCTCCCCATCTGTCCTAGCTGATCTCCCCACTTGTGAGGGGACTTGCCAGGGTGCAGAACCTTTCCTCTTTCACAGCTCCCTCCAAGGAGTACAGGTCGCATACAGATTCCTGTCTCATTTTCATTATTTTTTCCTTTGTCCTACCCGGTTACATGGAGAATTTCTTGCCCTTTCAGAAGTCTAAGTTCTTCTGCCAGTGTTCATTAGATATTCTGTGAGAATTATTCCACATGTAGATATGTTTTGTTGTATTTGTGGGAAGAGTTGAGCTTCACATCTTCCTAGTCTGCCATCTTGATTGTTCCTCCTATATTGAGGGGTATTTTCTGTCTACCACACACATCTGTCCTGACAGTTACAGAAACCAGTTGCCATAAGAAAACTCTATGTATGTGTCATTGTCACACAGGATGAATGACAAGGCAACTTACTGGAATCTGAAGAAGGGCTATTCAAGCAGCCCACTGGTCAAATAGTTTGTAAAATTAAACTAGATCAAGGACAGAAGAGGAAATAAAATATTCACAAATACATAGAAATCAAACAACCTTCTCTTAAAAAATCAGTAGGTCAAAGAAGAAATCACAAGAGAAATTAGAATGCCTGGAGAAAATTGAAAACATAAACACATAACACCAAAACGTGTGAGATGCACAGAAAGCAACCCTAAAGGGAAATTTATGGCTGAAAATGCAGACATTTAAGAAAAGATCACAAAACAGTAACTTTACTATACACCATAAGAAACTGTAGAAAGAAGAGTAAAGTAAACCCAAAACCCAAAGCTAGAAAAGAAAGGAAATAGTTGAGATTAGTGAAGAGAAAAATAAAATGTGAATTAAAAAAAAAAAGAGAAAATCAACAAAACCAAGAGTGGTTCTTCAAAAAGATTAATAAAATTGACAAAATTTTAGCTACAGTGACTAAGAAAAAAAAAAAAACAGGGAGAGAGAGAGAGAGAAGGCCCAAATAACTAAAATCAGAAATTAAAGAACATACTAATAATTTTACAGAGATAAAAATGATTAGAAAAGAGTACTATGAACGATTAAACACCAAAAAATTGGATAACCTAGATAAAATGGACCAATTTCTAGAAATACACTACACCAAGGCTGAATTATGAAGAAATATAAAATCAGAGTAGTCCTATAACTAGCAATGAGATTCAATCAATAATCAAAAACCTCCCAACAAAGAAAGGTCCAGGACCACATGGCTTCACTGCTGAATTCTCCCAAACTTTTAAAGAAAACTAACATTATTCCTCTTCAAACACTTCCAAAAAGTTGAAGAGGAAGGAAGACTTCTTAATTTTTTCACAGCCTATTAAAACTCATTCTCGGCATTATCCTGACACCAAAGCCAGACAAAGGCATAAGAAGAAAATACAGACCAATATCTTTTATGACTATTGATGCAACAAATTATCAACAAAATGTTATCAAACCCAATTCACTAGGATATTCAAAGAATTATGCACCATGACCAACTGGGATTTATTGTGAAAATGGTTCAACATATGAAAATCAAACAATTCATTTTACCACTTTAATAGAATAAAGAGGAAAAAAAGATCATCTCAGCTGATGCAGAACAAGCATTTAATAAAAGTCAACATTTTCCATGATAAAAACAGTCAACAAACTAGGAATAGATGGAAAATTGCCCAATAAATGAAGTCATATAGGAAAAACCCACACTAACAACCTAGTTGATGGTGAAATTCTGTAAACTTTTCCCCAAAGATCAGGAATAGAACAAAGATGCCCACTTTTGCCACTTCTAGTCAACACAATACTGGAAGTTCCAACAAAAGCAATTAGGCAGGAAAAGTATATAAAACGCATTCAAATTGGAAAGAAAAAAGTAAAACTCTCTTGTTTGTACATGACATGCAAAAGAATGAAGCTGGATCGTTACCTTACACCATATACAAAAATGGTGTATAATCAAAGACCTAAATGTAAGAGCTAAAACTATAAAATTCTGAGAAAAACTCACAGGTGAAACACAACATGACATTGAATTTGGCAATAATTTCTTGGATATGACACTGAAGGCAACAAAAAAATATTTTAGAAATTTTACTCTTGACTTCATCAAGATTAAAACTTTCCTGCATCAGAAGATACTATCAAGAGAGTGAAAAGACAATTTACAGAATGAGAGAAAACATCTGCAAAGCATACATCTCATAAGGGATATGTATCAAGAATATTTAAAGAAATCCTACTATTCAGCAACAAAATAACAAAAACTCAATTTTAAAATGAACAAAAGAATTGAATAGATGTTTCTCCAAAGAAGATATACAGATGGTCAATAAGCATGTGAAACGATGTTCAACATCACTAATAATTGGGAAAATGCAAATTAAAACCACAGTGAGATACCCTTACATATCCTGTAGGATGGCTGTTACCAAAAACAAAACAAAACAAAAAAATTGAAGATAAGCGTTGGTAAAATGTTTAGAAATTGAAACTCTTGTGCATTGCTGATAGGAGTGCAAAAATGGTGGAGTCTCCATGGAAACACTAGTGTTTATTTTATTTTAATTTTTTATCTCCTGCCTGGGCTCCCTGTTGGCCAAACTCAACCAAGGCCTGAGAACCCTTCTGATGTGGTCTGTTAGATCAGCCCCTATGGGCAGAGCACATAATGGAGAAGGGTGGAGAGTGAATCTGGAAGGGTAAATGGAAGACATATGTCAACTGCTGTATTTGTAAGGCCTAGAACATTGGGTGACATTATTTTTTTTTAATGTAACAGCTTTTTTGAGGTATAAGTCACACATCATACAATTGACCTATTTAAAGTGTATGATTCAATGGGTTTTAGTATGCTCACATACTAAAGAGTTGTGCAACCATTATCATAATTAATTTTAGAACATTTCATCACCCCTAGAAAGAAACCCCATGCCCATTACTAGTCACTCCCATTTCGTCCACTTCCCGGCCCTGGGCAATCACTAATCTACTTTCTGTCTCTACAGGATGAACATTTCATATAAATGGTATCCTAAAATAGATGATCTTTTATGACTGGCTTCTTTGGCTTAGCATGTTTTCAAGGTTCATCCATATTATAGCATGTATGCATACTTCATTCCTTTTTATTGCTTAAAAATATTGCATTGGGGCTTCCCTGGTGGTGCAGTGGTCGAGAATCCGCCCGCCAATGCAGGGGACACGGGTCCAGGCCCTGGTCTGGGAAGATCCCACACGCCACGGAGCAACTAGGCCCATGAGCCACAACCACCGAGCCTGCGCTTCCGGAGCCCGTGCTCCGCAACAAGAGATGCCGCAATAGTGAAGAGGCCTGAGCACCGCGATGAAGAGCGGCCCCCGCCCACCGCAACCAGAGAAAGCCCCCGCACAGAAACGAAGACCCAACACAGCCAAAAACAAATATTAAAAAAAAAAATATTGCATTGTATGAATATACCACATTTTATTTATTCGGTCACCAGTTGATGGGTATTTGAATTGTTTCTGCTTTTTGGCTATTATGAATAATGCTGCTATGAACATTCATTTACAATTTTTTGTATGGCTGTGTTTTCTCCTTTTTTTAAAATTTTATTTATTTATTTTTGGCTGCGTTGGGTCGTCATTGCTGCACGCGAGCTTTCTGTAGTTGCCGCGAGCAGGGGCCACCCTTCATCGCGGTGCGCGGGCCTCTCATTGCAGTGGCTTCTCTTGTTGCAGAGCATGGGCCATAGGTGTGCAGGCTTCAGTAGTTGTGGCGCAAGGGCTCTAGAGCGCAGGCTCAGTAGTCGTGGCACACAGGCCCAGCCACTCTGCAGAACATGGGAATCCTCCCAAACCAAGGCTCGAATCCACGTCCCCTGCACCGGCAGGTGGACCCCCAACCACTGCACCACCAGGGAAGCCCTATATGTTTAATATTTTAAGGAACTTCCAGGCTGTTGTCCAAAACAGTTGCACCATTTTACATTCCCACCAGCAATGTATTAGGATTCCAGTTTCCCCACACCTCTCCAATACTTATTATTTTTTTTAAAAAACTTTTTTTAACTCTTTGTTATTTTTTTAAGTTAAACGGAGAATTTACTATATGATCCAATAAATCCACTCTTAGGTGTATACCCTAAATAATTAAAAGCAGAAATTCAAGCATACAGTTGTCCATCTATGTTCATAGCACTATTATTCTCAATACCAAAAGGTAGTAGAAACAACCCAAAATTTCATCAACTGATGAATGTATAAAGAAAATGTGGTGTGTGTGTGCATGTGTGTAAAATGGAATACAACTCAGCTGTAAGAAAGAATGAAAATTTGCTATTTGCAGCAACATGGATGGACTTGGAAGGCATTGTGCTAAGTGAAGTACATCAGACAAAGACAAATACTGTATGATATCACTTATATGTGGAATCTAAAGAATACAACAAACTAGTTAATATAACAAGAAAGAAACAGACTCACAGACATAGAGAAAAAGCTAGTGGTTACCAGCAGGGAGAGGGAAGGTGGGAGGGGCCCTATAGGGGTAGGCGATTACGAGTTACAAATTATTATGTATAAAATAAGCTACAAGGATATAGTGTACAACACCAGGAATGTAGTCAATATTTTATAATAACTATAAATGGAGTATAACCTTTAAAAATTGTGAATCACTATATTGTACACCTGTAACTTATGTAATATTTTACAGCACTTATATTTCAATAAAAAAGGGTAGTATAAACAACCCAAAATTCCACTAATGGATGAAAGGATAAACAAAATGTGATATATATATATATATATATATATATATATATAATATATATATATAATATATATACACATATACATATAAAATATATATGAAATATGTATGAAATATATACAATACATTTCAGCCCTAAAAAACAATGATATTCTGACACCTTCCACAGCATGTATGAACGTTAAAAATACGCTCAGTGAAATAAGCTAGATTCAAAAGGAAAATAGATGATGCCACTTATATCAAGTCCATAGAACAGGCAAATTCACAGAGAAAAAGTAGAATACGGGTTACCAGTGGCTGCAGGGAAGGAGAAATGGGGAGTTATAGCTTAATGGATACAGAGTTTCTGCTACAGATGTTGAAAAAGTTCTGGAAATGTATACTGGTGATGGCTTCACAACATTGTGAAGGAACATAGGGCCACTTTGTAACCTTCTAAATAGTTAAAATGGTAAATTTCATGTTATGTATATTTTACTGCAGTAAAAGATGTGAACCGAAATAAGATGATTGCCCCATGCAAGAAAACAAAATGTGTGGTTCTAAATGCTGATACATTTGAGAAACCTACAAGTGAATGGGGAGATAGAACAATGGAGGCAAGCAAAGAAACAATAAACTCCAAAATCGTGTTTTGAAAAGAATTGTAGGTGGTTGACTATGTTTGGACAATGAGTTATGAGTTGAAGGGACATGAGTCACTGCTGGGCCAATCATTTAACTACAGTTGCAAGTTTTCCAGGTTGAGTTCACAGCCTCACTGACTACCAAGTTTCTGGAGATACAGAGAAATGTAAATACATTCCATCTTCTCTGAAATGTCCTATTACACAGGCATGGGTCTAACTGCAGAGATATAAACCAGAGGAGCAGGCTGTTGTGGCGCCACAAGCAAATCCTGTGTTCTTTTCTATTTCTTCCCTACTCCTTAGGGAGAAAATTAGTGGCTCACCTTTGCAGAGTGTGAGCTGGTAAACCCACCCACTAAGCACTGTTGCTAACCAATCATGCCACCTAAGGAGGGCACATGCTATTACAGGGAAGGTCCTGTGATGTGCCAAGAATATCAAGTGGTTTGGGTTTTCAAGACTGGAGAAGAAGAGCGAGGTCAGGGAAGCTGAACTGCTAAGACAAAAATGGGAAGAAATATGAAAGAATGTTGGAGGGAGAAATGGAAGGAGAGGAGGAGAAAAGAGGGATCAGAGGGTGGAGAGGAGCCAGGGGATAGCAAAAACTCTACAATCTGTGTATCAATAATTCTCCTATTACCTCTCTGCTCTAGGCCTTTCCCCTGAACTCTGGACTTGTATGTCCAACTATCCACTCGTCATCTTCTTTGGATAGAAATAAACATCCCACAGTTAACACATCTAAAACTGAACTGAATTTCCCTTAAACCCTCTATATCTCACCTGAATCCCCTTTCTTCTTCCAGATGCTCAGGTCTCAAAACCTTGGAGCTTTTCTCTCCCACCACAAATCCTACACATCAAGAAATCCTGTTGCCTCCTCTTCGGCGTGCATCCAGAATCTGAATTCTTTCTCTTATCTCTACTAGCTACTCTCCAGGTGCAACCCACTTTTACTTTTTTTGCATGAATGTCATGACCTCAAATGCTCTAGTTGCCTCTATCTGTGTCCTCTGCAGTCTATTCTCAACGAAATGCTACAGTAAATTAAAACTCCTGTTAGATCATGTCACTTCTCCCTTCAAAACTTTGCAATGGCAACGATTTCACGCAGAGCAAAAGCCCAAATCCTTCAACACAGGAGGATGATTCTACGTTCAGGACCTTTGCACATGCTGTTTCTTGTCAGGAAGGCTCCTCCCCCAGATAACCACATGGCTCACTCCAGAACCTTCTTTCAATCTTTGCTCACATTTCCCCTTCTAAGTGATGCCCCCTACACACACAAGAGTACCAGGTTTAAAATACATCCCTCGCTACAGATTCTCCAAATTCTGTCATGCCGCTACTTTTTTTTTTAACACTTATCACTTTCTAATATACTATATTATTTACTTAATTATGTCTATTGTTTATTTTCAGTTCTTCCACTAAGATAAATACCCATGCAGGCTACTACTTTGACTTTTATTCACCAAGGCACCCCATGTTCCTATAAGAGTTCCTGGCATATTAGTATGCAAAAAATATATGTATGTTGTGGGAATTGGCCAGTGTGACATCTCCCTGAGGCACTTAATTCTAAGTGGGTAATCTCTGTGAAAATTATGTCAGAAACTGAGTTTCCCATGTAGATGAGTTGGGGAAAAACAAAAAGGAACTTGCATGTAGGCAGGAAGCAGAAGAGCCCAGAAAAAGGAAAACCACAAGCCCTCTTCCCCACACTCCACCTTTCTACACACCCATTGGCAGAAACTGCAGAAATTTCATGGGATGGAAGCACGGCCACAGTATCAAGAAGAGCAATTATTAAAATCATGAGCTGTATAATGAGATTGCTTGAGTTCAAATCATACCTCTACCATGTACCACTGAGTGACCTTGAACTTCTCCTTGCTCAGTTTTCTTATCTGTAAGGTAAGGTGACAAGAGGATCTAGCCTGGATATGATTACATGAGTTAACAGCTGTGGGCATTTCCAGCAGTGTCTGGCACACGATGAGTGTTCAAGAAAATAAATAGTTATTACTCATTAGATTTCTTGAGGCATGGAGGCTTCAAGTAGCATTCAATCATATAGCTATAGATAGTTATAGATATGGATATAAATATAATTACAGATACAGATATGGATATGGATATGAATATATAGGTCATATAGGCAAGAGTCTCTGTGTCTTTGATACCCTCTTTTCTTCCTCGCCCTTATCCAGCATGGAAGAGTGGACTCCAAGTTAGCAATGCACAAAATTCTACTCATTTACCAGGAGAGAAGTTTTCTTGTCTTAAGTGTGGGTAAGGGGTAGATTTATAGAGAAGCAGAAAAGGAGGGATGTTGCTGAAAGACAGCAAAGACTAAACATCTGATCATGTCATCTCATGTAGACTGAAAAATGATTTAGGGGAAAAATAAGGAAGTCTTTTTGAAATCCAATGTGTCTGGGAACAATTCCTCACACCCACTTATACACATACATACACACACGCGCACATTAATACATGCATCCACAAATATGTATTAAAGTGTAACCTAGTACGCTAGTGTACTGGTTGTTTTGAGGATCAAACGAAATTATTATAACACACGTTAAAAGCTTAGTGAAAAAAAAAATTTAGCACATAGAAAAACCATCCAACACATCATTGGCAAAAGTTTGGGAGTACACATTGCAAGATTTGAACTCTGCTGTTCTCTGAGTGGTATGATGGTACAAATCTATTGTTTCCTTCTCAGAATTTTCTGATTTTTCTTCCATTAGCCTTCTCTGAGAAGCTGAGCAGCACAACATGGTTAAAAGAATCAACTCTGGAGCTGTACGGCCTGGACAAGAATTCTGTGCTCCACTGCCTTAGACAGGTGATGTCAGGCAAGTTACTGTCTCTGCCTCAGTTTCCCCATCTGCAAATCAGGGATAATAGTCATAACTACCACAATGGAATGTTGTGAGGATTAAACAAGTTAATACACACAAAGCTGTTATCGTTGGTGTTTGAAGCATCATCTGTTTCAATTTCTCTGGTAACCAACTGCTGGCAATGGATCCACAGAGAAAATGCTCAGATCCCTGATTTCATGCTCTTGAATAATGCCCACTCCTTGGACTTCTGTGGCTGCCCGGGTGGCACACCCATGTTTACATTTAAGACCTAAAAGTTCAGGGGTAAGGGGAGGTCCAGGGGTCAGGGAAAGGGGATTCTACCCCAAGGAATACTTACCTGTGAGTCCCAGCAGTAGAGTCAGCAGCAGGCAAGGAGGAGGATGGTGGGACAAGGAGACAGGGATGGGCATCGTGGAAGCCTGAGGAGCCTGCTCTGTCCAAATGTGTGTCCTCGGGAGAACCTGCACTTCCGTGCTCTGTGGAGAGGAAGGAAGCCCCACCTCCCAATGATGTAAGAGGAAGTGCCTATGATGGGGTGAAATGGCTGTGAAATCTTAATCCGCTTCTAGGTTCTAGGCAGTTCCTGCTTCAGATGGTGAAATGGAAATCAGGCAGAGAAAGCAGATGGAAAGTGAGAAGTTACTCATCTTATGTTTTCAGAGGGATTGGACAAGCTTAACAGAAATAAACTTGCTCCCTACTTGGGGTCTCTGTTCTCTCCACTGGGCCCCTCACTTCATTCATGGTGAACCACTATTTGGAAGCCCCAGGCAAATGCACAGATCCCAAGAAGGATCTGTGGTTGTGGGCTGTGTTCCAAAGTCCCAAGCCCAGGAGCCTAGGATGTGGCTGGCTTGTGGCCTCATTCTGGAACCTACCTCAACAGAGACCAACTCAACTGAAAAAAGGAAGAGGGTTCTCCAGGGCTTCTCAAATATGGGGTGGAACTAGATCTGCTCCTGAAATGACTTTCTATTCCAACACTTTATTGATATGACTGGTAAAACTTAGCTCAAAAGCACAGTACAATGAGGACCTCAGAACTTGTATCACCTGCATCTAAAAGGAGCAGTGACCCCATAGGAGACTGAACCAGACCTACCTGCTAATGTTGGAGGGTCTCCTACAGAGGTGGGGTGTGGCTGTGGCTCACAGCAGGGACAAGGACATTGGCAGCAGAAGTTCTGGGAAGTACTCTTTGGCATTAGCCTTCCAGGAATCCGCCATTAGCTCCACCAAAGAGGCTGTAGCCTCCAGTGCTGGGTCACCTCAGGCCAAACAACCATGAGGGAGGGAACTCAGCCCCACCCAACAGCAGTCAAATGGATTAAAGTTTTACTGATCTCTGCCCACCAGAGCAAAACACAGCTCTACTCACCACCAGTCCCTCCCATCAGGAAGCTTACACAAGCCTCTTAGATAGCCTCATCCACCAGAGGGCAGACAGCAGAAGCAAGAAGAACTACAATCTTGCAGCCTGTGGAATGAAAACCACATTCACAGAAAGATAGACAAAACGAGAAGGTAGAGGACTATGTATCAGATGAAGGAACAAGATAAAACCCCAGAAAAACAACTAAATGAAGTGCAGATAGGCAACCTTCCAGAAAAGGAATTCAGAATAATGATAGTGAAGATGATCCAGGACCTTGGAAAAAGAATGAGGCAAAGATCGAGAAGATGCAAGAAATGTTTAACAAAGACCTAGAAGAATTAAAGAAAAAAGACCTAGAAGAATTAAAGAACAAAGAAACAGAGATGAACAATAAAATAATTGAAATGAAAAATACACTAGAAGGAATCAATAGCGGAATAACTGGGTCAGAAGAACGGATAAGTGACTGGAAAACAGAATGGTGGAATTCACTGCCATGGAACAGAATAAAGAAAAAAGAATAAAAAGAAATGAAGACAGCCTAGGAGACCTATGGAACAACATTAAACGCACCAATATTCACACTATAGGGATTGCAGAAGGAGAAAAGAGAGAAAGGACCTGAGAAAATATTTGAAGAGATTATAGTCTAAAACTTCCCTAACATGGAAAAGGAAATAGCCACCCAAGTTCAGGAAGTGCAGAGAGTCCCAGGCAGGATAATACCAAGGAGAAACACTCCAAGACACATAGTAATCACATTGACAAAAATTAAAGACAAAGAAAAATTATTAAAAGCAACAAGGGAAAAACAACAAGTAACATACAAGGGAACTCCCATAAGGTTAACAGCTGATTTCTCAGCAGAAACTCTACAAGCCAGAAGGGAGTGGCACGATATATTTAAAGTGATTAAAGGGAAGAACTGACAACCAAGATTACTGTAGCCGGCAAAGATCTCATTCAGATTCGACAGAGAAATCTAAAGCTTTACAGACAAGCGAAAGCTAAGAGAATTCATCACAACAAAACCAGCTCTACAACAAATACTAAAGGAACTTCTCTAAGTGAGAAATATAAGAGGAGAAAAGGACCTACAAAAACAAACCCAAAACAATTAAGAAAGTGGTCATAGGAACATACATATTGATGATTATCTTAAATGGGAATGGATTAAATGCTCCAACCAAAAGACACAGGCGCGCTGAATGGATACAAAAACAAGCTCCATATATATGCTGTCTACAACAGACCCACTTCAGACCTTAGGACCCATATAAACTGAAAGTGAGGGGATGGAAAAAGATATTCCATGCAAATGGAAATCAAGGGGAAGCTGAGGCAAAGTGAGAGTAGCACTGACATATATACACTATCGAAGGTAAAATAGTTAGCTAGTGGGAATCAGCAGCATAGCACAGGGAGATCAGCTCGGTGCTTTGCAATGACCTAGAGAGGTGGGATAGGGAGGGTGGGAGGGAGGCTCAAGAGGGAACGGATATGGGGAAATATGTATGCATATGGCTGATTCACTTTGTTGTACAAGAGAAACTAACACAGTATTGTGAAGCAATTATACTCCAATAAAGATCTATTTTTAAAAAAAGAAAAAGAAAATGAAAAGAAAGCTGGATAGCAATACTCATATCAGATAAAATAGACTTTAAAATAAATAATGTTACAAGAGACAAAGAAGAACACTACATAATGATCAAGGGATCTATCCGAGAAGAAGATATAACAAGTATAAATATATATGCACACAACATAGGAGCACCCCACTACATAAGGCAACTGCTAACAGCTCTAAAAGAGGAAATCGATAGTAACACAATAATAGTGGGGGACTGTAACACTTCACTTACACCAATGGACAGATCATCCAGACAGAAAATTAATAAGGAAACACAAGCTTTAAATGACACAATAGACCAAATAGCTTGAATTGATATTTATAGGACATTCCATCCGAAAACAGCAGATTACACTTTCTTCTCAAGTGCACACAGAGCATTCTCCAGGATAGATCCCATCTTGGCTCACAGATCAAGCCTCAGTAAATTTAAAAAAATTGAAATCATATCAAGAATATTTTCTGACCACAACGCTATGAGATTAGAAATAAATTACAGGGGAATAAAACATAAAAAACACAAACACATGGAGGAAAAACAATACATTACTACATAACCAAGAGATCACTGAAGAAATCAAAGAGGAAATAAAAAAGTACCTAGAGACAAATGGCAACAAAAACACGATGATCCAAAACCTAAGGGATGCAGCAAAAGCAGTTCTAAGAGGGAAGTTTATAGCACTACTATCTTACTGCAAGAAACAAGAAAAATCTCAAATAAACAATCTAAACTTACACCTAAAGGAACTAGAGAAAGAAGAACAAACAAAACCCAAAGTTAGCAGAAGGAAAGAAATCATAAAGATCACAGCAGAAATAAATGAAATATAAACAAAGAAAGCAATAGCAAAGATCAATAAAACTAAAAGCTGGTTCCTTGAGAAGATGAACAAATTGATAACTTTAGCCAGACTCATCAAGAAAAAGAGGGAGAGGACTCAAATCAATAAAATTAGAAATGGAAAGGGAGAAGGTACAACAGACACTGCAGAAATACAAAGCATCAGGGCTTCCCTTGTGGCACAGTGTTTGAGAATCTGCCTGCCAATGCAGGGGACACGGGTTCGAGCCCTGGTCTGGGAAGATCCCACATGCCATGGAGCAACTAGGCCCTTGAGCCACAACTACTGAGTCTGCATGTCTGGAACTTGTGCTCTGCAACAAGAGAGGCCATGACAGTGGGAGGTCCGCACACCACGATGAAGAGTGGCCCCCGCTTGCCGCAACTAGAGAAAGCCCTCACTCAGAAATAAAGACCCAACACAGCCAAATAAATAAATAAATACCGTTCTCTTTAAAAAAAAAAGGAAAAGAAATACAAAGCATCATAAGAGACTACTACAAGCAACTCTATGCCAATAAAATAGACAACCTGGAAGAAACGGACAAATTCTTAGAAAGATATAACTTTCCAGACTGAACCAGGAAGTCATAGAAAATATGAACAGACCAATCACAAGTAATGAAATTGAAACTGTGATTTAAAATTTTCCAACAAATAAAAGTCCAGAACCAGATAACTTCAGAGGTGAATTCTATCAAACATTCAGAGAAGAGCTAACACCCATCTTCTCAAACTCTTCCAAAAAATTGCAGAGGAGGGAACACTCCCAAGCTCATTCTTTGAGGCCACCATCACCCTGATACCAAAACCTGACAAAGATACTACAAAAAAGGAAAATTACAGACCAATATCACTGATGAATATAGATGCAAACATCCTCAACAAAACACTAGCAAACAGAATCCAACAACACATAAAAGGATCATATACCATGATGAAGTGGGATTTATCCCAGAGATCCAAGGATTCTTCAATATGTGCAAATCAATCAATGTGATACACCATATTAACAAACTGAAGAAGAAAAACAATATAATCATCTCAATAGATGCAGAAAAAGCTTTTGACAAAATTCAACACCCATTTATGATAAAAATGGGTGGGCAGAAAGTGGGCATAGAGAGAACGTAACTCAACATAATAAAGGCCATAAATGACAAACCCACAGCAAACATCATTCTCAATGGTGAAAAACTGAAAGCATTTCCTCTCAGATCAGGAACAAGACAAGGATATCCACTCTTACAACTATTATTCAACATGGTTTTGGAAGTCCTAGTCACAGCAATCAGAGAAGAAAAAGAAATAAAAGGAATACAAATTGGAAAAGAAGAAGTAAAACAGTCACTGTTTGCAGATGATATGATACTATACATAGATAATCCTAAAGATGCCACCAGAGGGCTTCCCTGGTGGCACAGTGGTTAAGATTCCACCTGACAATACAGGGGACACAGGTTCGTGCCCTGGTTCAGGAAGATCCCACATGCCGTGGAGCAACTAAGCCTGTGCACCACAACTACTAAGCCTGCTCTCTAGAGCCCACAAGCCACATCTACTGAAGCCTGCATGCCTAGAGCCCGTGTTCCGCAACAAGAGAAACCACCGCAATGAGAAGCCCACGCACTGCAGTGAAGAGTAACCCCTGCTCACCGCAACTAGAGAAAGCCAGGGTGCAGCAGCAAAGACCGAACTCAGCCAAAAATAAATAAATAAATAAATAAATAAATAAATAAATAAATAAATAAATAAATAAATTTTTAAAAAAGATGCCACCAGAAAACTACTAGAACTAATCAGTGAATTTGGTAAATTTGCAGGATAGAAAATTAATGTACAGAAATCTCTTTCATTTCTATACACTAACAATGAAATATCAGAAAGAGAAATTAAGGAAACAATCCCATTCACCATTGCAACAAAAGAATAAAATACCTAGGAATAAACCTACCTAAGGAGGTAAAAGACCTGTACTCAGAAAACTATAAGACACTGATGAAAGAAATCAAAGGTGGCACAAACAGATGGAGAGATATACCATGTTCGTGGATTGGAAGAATCAATATTGTGAAAGTGAGTATACTACCCAAA
This sequence comes from Balaenoptera physalus, assembly GCF_965194825.1. Lineage (NCBI taxonomy): Eukaryota > Metazoa > Chordata > Mammalia > Artiodactyla > Balaenopteridae > Balaenoptera > Balaenoptera physalus. The sequence goes on from NC_138898.1 coordinate 28,922,134, forward strand.
GCAATCTACAGAGTCAATGCAATCCCTATCAAAATACCCATGACATTTTTCATACAGGTAGAAAAAATAATCCTAAAATTTATATGGAACCACAAAAGACCCTGAATTCCCAAAGCAATTTTGAGAGAAAAGAACAAAGCTAGAGGTATCATGCTTTCTTGCTTCAGACTATACTACAAAGCTACAGTAATCAAAACAGCATGGTATTGGCACAAAACAGCCACATAGCTCAATGGAACAGAATAGAAAGCTTAGAGATAAACCCACACACTTATGGTCAGTTAATCTATGACAAAGAATGCAAGCATATACAATGGAGAAAAGACAGTCTCTTCAGTAAGTGGTGCTGGGAAAACTGGATAGCAACATGTAAAAGAATGAAATTAGAACATTCCTTCACACCATACACAAAAATAAATTGTAACTGATTAAAGAACTAAATGTAACACCCGAAACCATGAAACTCCTAGGCAGAACACTCTTTGACATAAATTGTAGCAATATTTTTTGGATCTGAGTCCTAAAGCAAAAGAAAGAAAAGCAAAAACAAACAAATGGGACCTAATTAAAATTAAAAGCTTTTGCACAGCAAAGGAAATCATTGAAGAAACAAAAAGACAACCTACTGAATGGCAGAAAATATTTTGCCAATAATATGACCTATAAGGGGTTAATTTCCAAAATATATAAACAAATCATACAACTGAATACCAAAAAACAACCCGATTAAAAAATGGACAGAAGATCTGAATAGACATTTTTCCAAAGAAGACATACAAATGGCCAACAGGCACATGAAAAGATGCTCAACATTGTTAATCACCAGAAATGCAAATTAAAACCACAATGAGACATCACCTTACAACTCTCAAAATGGCTATCATCAAAAATTCTACAAATAACAAATATTGGTGAGGATGTGGAAAAAAGGGAACCATAGTACACTATTGGTGGCACTGTAATTTGATGCAGCCACTATGTAAAACAGTATGGAGGTTCCTCAGAAAACTGAAAATAAAACTACCATATACCCAGCAATTCTACTCTATTCAAAGAAAACAAAAACATTAATTTGGAAAGATACATGAACCCCAATGTTCATAGCAGCATTATTTATAATAGCTGAGATATGGAAGCAACCTACGTGTCTATCATTAGATGAATGGATAATAAAGGTGTGGTATATATATAATATATTATGTATATTATATACATATATATAATGGAATGTTACTCAGTCATTTTTTAAAATGAAATTCTGTCATTTGCAACAATGTGGATGGACCTGCAGGATATTATGCTTAGTGAACTAAGTCAGACAGAGAAGGACAAATACTGTGTTAACACTTATACATGGAATGTAAAAAATAAAAAAATGAATGAATATAATAAAACAGAAAGAGACTCATAGATATAGAGAACAACCTGGTAGTTACCAGTGGGGAGACGGAAGGGATTAAGAGATAAAAACTACTATGTAAAAAAAAAAAAAAGCAACAAGGATATATTGTATAGCACAAGAAAATATAGCCATTATTTTGTAATAACTTTAAATGGAGTACAATCTATAAAAATCTTGAATCACTGTGTTGTACACCTAAAACTAACATAATATTGTAAATCAACTATACTTCAATTACTGAAAAGCAGAAAATAAAGTAAAATAAAACACATGGGGGCCAAAAATAACCATGACAGCTTTGAACAACCAGAAAAGGTGGGAAGATTTACCCAACTGAGGTACTAAAACTTATTATAAAGCTATTCTAACTAAGAGAGGGTAGTTTGGTCAGAGAGATAAACAAGGAGCTCAGTGGAACGAAAACCACATTAAAAGAACCAGAAATTTATGGAAACTTGATGTACGGCAAAGGGGCAGTGCCAATCAAAATAATAATAATAATAATAATAATAATAATATCATCTCAATAAGATCCCCACCTGTAATACACACAAACACACACATAAACACACACGAAAAATAAAGTGAGATCAAAGGCATTAATGGAAAGAGCAAAACTTGATTGAGAAGTGAAAACCACTAGGATTGACACATATACTTTATTGATACTACGTATAAAATAGACAAGTGATGGGAACATACAGTATAGCACAAGGAACTCTACCTAACGCACTGTGGAACCTAAATGGGAGGGAAGTCCAAAAGGGAGTGGATATCTGTATGTGTATGGCTGATTCATTTTGTTGTGCAGTGGAGGTTAACACAACATTGCAAAGCAACCATACTCCAATAAAAATGTTTTTAGAAAAAGAATTAAAAACTTTTAAAAAATATATATAACAAAATCTCCAAATGATACCAATAGTCTGCTTTGTGGACCGCACCAAAGGAAGAGGGACTCTCCCATATGTGCCAAGGAAGCAAAGATAAGAATATTTGTGCAAAATTGTACTAGCAAAACATTAAAGATTTAATATACATCACAAAAAAATCAATACATTGTAGCATACTCTTATAATAGAAGCTATAGAGCAGTGGAAATTAAGAAAATGAAGCTACATATACTAACATAAATAAATCCCACAAACTGTGTTAAGTATAAAAATAAAACTTCAAGGATGCTGTATACAGTATAATAGTATTTATATAAAAGTTAAAACATGCAAGTAATATTATATATTGCTTAAGGATTTATACATATGTTGTAGAAGTACGAAATCATGATTGAGATTATAAATACCAAATCCAGGACAGTAATTTTAAAAGGAACAACAGATCATAATAAAATGTGAACAGTTTGCAAAGATAGCATGGTAGATAGGTCCATGGATATTTTTATATTATTCTTTATAAATTTCAGAATAGAAAAATGCTTATTCAAATTAGAGGTTATAAATATATATGTGGTAAAATGAAATCACACTTGTGAAAGCTCTGGATGTAAGTAAGAAGTGCTCTGAAAATTAAAGGTTGTTCACGATCAGGGGCACAATGGAAATCTGTTTTCTGGATCTACTTGTTTCTCTTTTGGGTGAAGGCAGTTTGAAGCTCAATGCATCAGGGTCAGACATTACGGATCTCCATGACCTACGTCCATCCTTGACTCAGCTCCAAAGCTCAGACAGAAGGAACATAGGAGGGTGTGTGGAAGGGAGCATGTGCATGGTGGAGGTGGGGACAGCATAATGAAGGGGGTCGGTCTTGGGTCACCTCCAGTCCTTACAGCTTCTCTCCAGTTGAGCCCCTTGCACAGGGCAGGAAGCAGTGCATCGAAGAGTATGCAATAACTATTTGGGAAAACATTCATTCATTAATTCCACAAATGTTTTTGAGTACGTACTATGTGGCAGGCACTCAGCACAGCCTGGGTTCATGGCACTCATCAGAAATGAAGTCCCTACTCACTACACCCAACACCACTTTCTAAGTTGTGAACTCTCTCCCGTACCCACATTCATTTGTGTTACTAGTCAGCACATCCAAGTCTCCCAAATAGGTTCCATTAGTTGATTTTAATAATACTTTCCTTATTCATTCCTAGGATATACCATGTGATAACTGAATATACAATGGTTTATGGAGGGACTCTTTGGAGTTTGGGTCTCAAATCTTGGACCTTTATGGCAACTCCATACCTTGGCTCCTCACCTCCAGGATCCCAACGAACATAATTGTAAAAACTTCAAATTGCAGGGTACTAAATAATGTATGAGAGTTGAAAGCCTCTGAGAATTCCAAGACACATTGGGAGGAAATAAGATTGGTCAGCACTCTTCCTTGAGGCTGGATTGCTGTGTGACTTTTGGGCTCGCCCTGGATTCCTCTTGCCAGCTCAGGAAGGTGACCCTGATCTCCCTCTCTAAGGATTAAGGCTGCCATCAACTCACCTGTTATAAGCTCCACCACCTGTGGAAGTAGGTGACTATGAAACTGATTACCAGCAGAACCGTGAAGGCCAGGAGGAAAGCCACAAAGATAAGGGCAGGCATCTCTGGACCTAGGTGACAATAGGCAGAGAAGATATCAAATGGGACTCTGTGAGTTAATACCTCACTCCACTTGGAGACAGAGGTCACCCAGTTTCTCACAGGTGTAGAGGTCAGCTTACCTGGGCTCCCAGTACATTTGTATGTGCCCGGGGCACATACAATGGGTCTGTATATGCAGCGAACAGTATGAGGCTGGCCTGGATGCGAGACTGTGCCTCATGCTGCGCCTTACAGGTGAGCACACGCTCAGACCCCTGCACCGAGGCATTCACCAAATGCAAGCTTTCCAGGGTGTAGGTCCCATCACTATTCTGCTTGGACTTGGGCTGCTCAGCTCCCTTGAACAATTGGAAGTTCTTCAACCAGGTGAGATGCATACTCTGTGGAAAGAATCTCTGCACAAGGCAGGTAACAGCCACCAAGTCCAAGGAGGGTGAAGACTGGGAAACGGTCACTGCAAGGGGAAACTGACACAGCCCAGAGAAAGCAGACAATTACTGTAGGAAGTTCACTGTGGGAACCTGGGGGCTCCTTGAGCATGGGGTCGTCTGTCCAGGGCCTGCCACAGAGGAGGAGTTAGATATTGGTTAACAGATGCATGCATAAGTAATCTCATGGTTGAATGAGAGTGGGAATGCATGAGTGAATGCATGCTTGGATGGAAGCATGGAATGATGAAGCTGTCCTAATCTTTCCTTTCTTTTCCACTGTGGCCATTAAACAGGAAAAGGTGAACCTGAATTCTATTTAAGGACCTATATATCAGTTGACTTACTCTATGACTTTATGAAGATTCCTAGCCTCTAATCTTCATGACTCCACAATACTAATATTTGACAGAGGAAGAAACTTAGGTTTGGAGAAGTGAAGTATTTACTCAAGGTCACAAGTGGCAAAGCAGGGGTTACGCCAGAGACAGGGTTTAACCATTTGCTATTCTGACACCCAAACTATAAGGCTATAAGCATGTATGTTTGCAGGCTGCTGGTATTATTACCTAAAAACTTCTGGAAATTTTTTCAACCAGATTTTTCAGCTATGAAGTAGAATAGATTTATACTGAAGAAAATTTAGGAGATTTCTAAAATACTAAAAGCCATTAAGGGTTTCAGTAGAATTCATAGGAACACACAGCATGGTGCAGTTTTCACACTAAACCAAGGGTTGGGAGAACAAGATTCTGGTCCCTGCACTGACACCACAGCCAAATGCAAGACCCTGTGCAGGTCACCTTCCCTCTGTTTCCAAGACACTTATTATGAAATAGTCTAAGGTCACATCAGCTTTCAGGGGTCCAGTTAAGACAGACTTCAGCTCTTGGTCTAGGGTAGAGAAACCCCTTTTATGTAGTGCAATTTGAAAGAACTAAGGGTATGTTTGTTCCCCAAATATTGTTACTTTATACTCAACCCACCTCGACCTATATCGTTACATCAATGATGCTGCTAATGGGTGGGACCGCCAAGCAAGACACCATCCCCAGAAGGTCACTATCTGTTCTCAATCTTTCCCCTTCAGCACACAGGCAGGGATTCCTACCAAGCAAAGAGCAGAACTCTGAGAACAGATTGTGAAGGTCTGGCAACTAGGTGGTGCCTGTGGAGAACAGGCCAGGGCAAGGTACCACCAAGCAAGTGCCATGGTCTCCAGAGGGTGACAAGGACCAATAAAAGGATGGAGGGTCTCAGCGAGACCACTCCCATCACCAGTGAGTTCTGTGGGCTGTGAGGGGTCCAGGACACTGTTGGGAGGACAGAGACCCAGGCACAGCTAAAGATAACTGCTCCCATGCACTGGGAGAGCAATGTTTGAGTCACTGCACATGTGTTAGCGTATTTATTCTTCACAACCAAATGATATAAACACATACAGCTATTTGGTATTAGAAAAGACAACAAAAAGCCAATAGAAGGACCCTACAAAATCATGTCCCAGTTTCAGTGAAATTGTGAAAAAGGAATTGATTCAAATTTGAACTCTAAAAACACTTGAATTATAAAAATAATTTTATTTAAGTTATATTTTAATTAAGCATAGAATATAGTGACAACTATGCACCAACTCTTGGAAGGAACAAGTGTTGGGAGTGTAAGGAAGTTGTCAAAATTTTTTTCCTGAAAATTTATACCAAGTACCATCAAACCCTTCATTTAAAATTTCACATTCACACACAATCATTAAAAGGTAAATTTGAGGGAGGAGCTTCAAGATGGAAGAAGAGTAGGACGTGGAGATCACCTTCCTCCCCACAAATACATCAGAAATACATCTACATGTGGAATAACTCCTACAGAACACCTACTGAACACTGGCAGAAGAATTCAGACCTCCCAAAAGGCAAGAAACTCACTCACGTACCTGGGTAGGGCAAAAGAAAAAAGAAAAAACAGAGACAAAAGAATAGGGACAGGACCTGCAACAGTGGGAGCGAGCTGTGAAGGAGGAAAGGTTTCCACACACTAGGAATCCCCTTCACAGGCGGAGACTTCGGGTGGCGGAGGGGGGATACTTCGGAGCCACGGAGGAGAGCGCAGCCAGCCACAGGAGTGTGGAGGGGAAAACAGAGAGATACCCACACTGAGGATCGGTGCTGGCCAGCACTCACCAGCCCGAGAGGCTTGTCTGCTCACCTGCCAGGGCGGGTGGGGGCTGGGAGCTGAGGCTCGGGTTCCGGGGTCAGATCCCAGGGAGAGGACTGGGGTTGGCTGCGTGAACACAGCCAGAAGGGGGCTAGTGCGCCACAGCTAGACGGGAGTGTGTCCAGGAAAAGGTCTGGAGCTGCCAAAGAGGCAAGAGACTTTCTTGCCTCTTTTTCTCACAGTGCACGAGGAGAGGGGATTAAGAGCGCCGCCTAAATGAGCTCCAGAGACCGGCGTGAGCCGAGCTGCAGCTATGAGCGCGGACCCCCCAGACAGGCATGAGACTCTAAGGCTGCTGCTGCCGCCACCATGAAGCCTGTGTGTAAGCACAGGTCACTATCCACACTTTCCTTCCCGGGAGCCTGTGAAGCCCGCCACTGCCAGGGTCGCCTGATCCAGGGACTACTTCCCCGGGAGAACACACGGTGCACCTCAGGCTGTTGCAACATCATGCAGCATCGCCCTGCATTCCATACGCGCCCCCCACCCCCGGCCTGAGTGAGCCATAGCCCACTAATCAGCTGCTCCTTTAACCCCTTGCTGTCTGAGCAAAGAACAGATGCCCTCAGGCGACCTACATGCAGAGGCGGGGCCAAACCCAAAGCTGAACTCCCGGAGCTGTGCGAACAAAGAATAGAAAGGGAAATCTCTCCCAGCAGCCTCAGGAGCAGCAGATTAAATCTCCACAATCAACTTGATGTACCCTGCATCTGTGGAACACCTGAATAGACACCGAATCATCCCGAATTGAGGAGGTGGACTTTGGGAACAACAATATATATATATATTTTTCCTTTTTGTCTTTTTTCTGAGCCGATTGGACGACAGGGTCTTGGTGCTCAGGCCGGGGGTCAGGCCTGTGCCTCTGAGGTGGTGAGCCGACTTCAGGACATTGATCCACCAGAGACCTCCCAGCTCCACATAATATCAAACAGCAATAATCTCCCAGAGATCTCAATCCTCAACGCCAAGACCCAGCTCCACTCAACGACCAGCAAGCTACAGTACTGGACACCCTATGCCAAACAACTAGCAAGACAGGAACACAACCTGACCCATAAGTAGAGAGGTGACCTAAAATCATAATAAGGTCATAGACACCCCCAAACACACCACCAGACGTGGTCCTACGCAGCAGAAAGACAAGTCCAGCCTCATCCTCCAGACCATAGGCACCAGTCCCCTCCACCAGGAAGCCTCCACAACTCACTGAACCAACCTTAGCCACTGGGGGCAGACACCAAAAAGAACAGGAACTACGAACCTGCAGCCTGTGAAGAGGAGACCCCAAACACAGGAAGTTAAGCAAAATGAGAATACAGAGTAACAAACAGCAGATGAAGGAGCAAGGTAAAAATGCACCGGGTCAAACAAATGAAGAGGAAGTAGGCAGTCTACCTGAAAAAGAATTCAGAGTAGTGATAGGAAAGATGATCCAAAATACTGGAAATAGAATGGAGAAAATACAAGGACCTAGAAGAACTAAAGAACAAACAAACAATGATGAACAACACAATAAATGAAATTAAAAATTCTCTAGAAGGAATCAATAGCAGAATATTTAAGGCAGAAGAACGGATAAGTGACCTGGAAGATAAAATAGTGGAAATAAGTACCACAGAGCAGAATAAAGAAAAAAGAATGAAAAGAATTGAGGACAGTCTCAGAGACTTCGGGGACAACATTAAATGCACCAACATTCGAGTTATAGGGGTCCCAGAAGAAGAAGAGAAAAAGAAAGGGACTGACAAAATATTTGAAGAGATTATAGTTGACAATTTTCCTAGTATGGAAAAGGAAAGAGTCAATCAAGTCCAGGAACCACAGAGGACCAACACAGAATATATCAAACGAGAATCACGCCAAGACACATATTAATCAAACTATCAAAAATTAAATACAAAGAACAAATATTAAAAGCAGCAAGGGAAAAACAACAAATAACACCCAAGGGAATCCCCAAAAGGTTAACAGCTGATCTTTCAACAGAAACTCTACAAGCCAGAAGGGAGTGGAAGGACATATTTAAAGTGATGAAGGGGAAAAAATTACAACCGAGATTACTCTACCTAGCAAGGATCTCATTCAGATTTGACAGAAAAATTAAAACCTTTACAGACAAGCAAAAGCTAAGAGAATTCAGCACCACCAAAGCAGCTTTACAAACAAATGCTAAAGGAACTTCTCTAGGCAGGAAACACAAGAAAAGGAAAAGACCTATAATAACAAACCCAAAACAATTAAGAAAATGGGAATAGGAACATACATATCAATAATTACCTTAAATGTAAATGGATTAACTGCTCCAACCAAAGGACATACACTGCCTGAATGGATACAAAAACAAGACCCATATATATGCTGTCTACAAGAGACCCACATCAGACCTAGAGACACATACAGACTGAAAGTGAGGGGATGGAAAAAGATATTCCATGCAAATGGAAATCAAAAGAAAGCTGGAGTAGCAATTCTCATATCAGAAAAAATAGACTTTAAAATAAAGACTATTACAAGAGACAAAGAAGGACACTATATAATGATCAAGGGATCGATCCAAGAGGAAGGTATAACAACTGTAAATATTTATGCACACAACATAGGAGCACCTCAATACATAAGGCAAATACTAACAGCCATAAAAGGGGAAATCGACAGTAACACAATCATAGTAGGGGACTTTAACACCCCACTTTCACCAATGGACAGATCATCCAAAATTAAAATAAATAAGGAAACACAAGCTTTAAATGATACATTAAACAAGATTGACTTAATTGATATTTATAGGACATTCCACCCAAAAACAACAGAATACACATTTTTCTCAAGTGCTCATGGACCATTCTCCAGGATAGATCATATCTTGGGTCACAAATCAAGCCTTGGTAAATTTAAGAAAATTGAAATCGTATCAAGTATCTTTTCCGACCACAATGTTATGAGACTAGATATCAATTACAGGAAAAGATCTGTAAAAAATATAAACACATGGAGGCTACACAATACACTACTTAAAAACGAAGTGATCACTGAAGAAATCAAGGGGGAAATCAAAAATTACCTAGAAACAAATGACAATGGAGACACGATGACCCAAAACCTATGGGATGCAGCAAAAGCAGTTCTAAGAGGGAAGTTTATAGCAATACAAGCCTACCTCAAGAAACAGGAAACATCTCGAATAAACAACCTAACCTTGCAAGTAAAGCAATTAGAGAAAGAAGAGCAAAAAATCCCCAAAGCTAGCAGAAGGAAAGAAATCATAAAGATCAGATCAGAAATAAATGAAAAAGAAATGAAGGAAACAATAGCAAAAATCAATAAAACTAAAAGCTGGTCCTTCAAGAAGATAAACAAAATTGATAAACCATTAGCCAGACTCATCAAGAGAAAAAGGGAGAAGACTCAAATCAATAGAATTAGAAATGAAAAAGGAGAAGTAACCACTGACACTGCAGAAATACAAACGATCATGAGAGATTACTACAAGCAACTCTACACCAATAAAATGGACAACCTGGAAGAAATGGACAGATTCTTAGAAATACACAACCTGCCGAGACTGAACCAGGAAGAAATAGAAAATATGAATAAACCAATCACAAGCACTGAAATTGAAACTGTGATTAAAAATCTTCCAACAAATAAAAGCCCAGGACCAGATGGCTTCACAGGCGAATTCTATCAAACATTTAGAGAAGAGCTAACACCTATCCTTCTCAAACTCTGCCAAAATATTGCAGAGGGTGGAACACTCCCAAACTCATTCTACGAGGCCACCATCACTCTGATACCAAAACCAGACAAAGATGTCACAAAGAAAGAAAACTACAGGCCAATATCACTGATGAACATAGATGCAAAAATCCTCAACAAAATACTAGCAAACAGAATCCAACAGCACATTAAAAGGATCATACACCATGATCAAGTGGGGTTTATTCCAGGAATGCAAGGATTCTTCAATATATGCAAATCAATCAACGTGATACATCATATTAACAAATTAAAGGAGAAAAACCATAGGATCATCTCAATAGATGCAGAAAAAGCATTCGACAAAATTCAACACCCATTTATGATAAAAGCCCTGCAGAAAGTAGGCATAGAGGGAACTTTCCTCAACATAATAAAGGCCATATATGACAAACCCACAACCAACATTGTCCTCAATGGTGAAAAACTGAAATCATTTCCACTAAGATCAGGAACAAGACAAGGTTGCCCACTCTCACCACTATTATTCAACATAGTTTTGGAAGTGTTAGCCACAGCAGTCAGAGAAGAAAAAGAAATAAAAGGAATCCAAATCGGAAAAGAAGAAGTAAAGCTGTCACTGTTTGCAGAGGACATGATACTATACATAGAGAATCCTAAAGATGCTACCAGAAATCTACTAGAGCTAATCAATGAATTTGGTAAAGTAGCAGGATACAAAATTAATGCACAGAAATCTCTTGCATTCCTATACACTAATGATCAAAAATCTGAAAGTGAAATTAAGAAAACACTCCCATTTACCACTGCAACAGAAGGAATAAAACATCTAGGAATAAATCTACCTAAGGAGGCAAAAGACCTGTATGTATAAAATTATGAGACACTGAAGAAAGAAATGAAAGATGATACAAACAGATGGAGAGATATATCATGTTCTCGGATTGGAAAAATCAACACTGTAAAAATGACTATACTACTGAAAATAATCTACAGGTTCAGTGCAATCCCTATCAAACTACCAAAGGCATTTTTCACAGAACTAGAACAAAAAATTTCACAATTTGTATGGAAACACAAAAGACCCTGAAAAACCAAAGCAATCTTGAGAAAGAAAAACGGAGCTGGAAGAGTCAGTCTCCCTGACTTCAGACTATACTACAAGGATACAGTAATCAAGACAGTATGGCACTGGCACAAAAACAGAAATATAGATCAATGGAACAGGATAGAAAGCCCAGAGATACACCCACGCACATATGGGCACTTTATCTTTGATAAAGGAGGCAGGAATATACAGTGGAGAAAAGACAGCCTCTTTAATAAGTGGTGCTGGGAAAACTGGAGAGGAACGTGTAAAAGTATGAAATTAGAACACACCCTAACACCATACACAAAAATAAACTCAAAATGGATTAAAGACCTAAATGTAAGGCCAGACACTCTCAAACTCTTAGAGGAAAACACAGGCAGAACACTCTATGACATAAATCACAGCAACATCGTTTTTGACCCAGCTCCTAGAGAAATGGAAATAAAAATGAAAATAAACAAATGAGACCTAATGAAACTTAAAAGCTTTTGCACAGCAAAGGAAACCATAAACAAGATGAAAAGATAATCCGCAGAATGGGAGATAATATTTGCAAATGAAGCAATTGACAAAGGATTAATCTCCAAAACTTACAGGCAGCTCATACAGGTCAATATTGAAAAAACAAACAACCCAATCCAAAGATGGGCAGAAGACCTAAATAGACATTTCTCCAAAGAAGATATACAGATTGCCAACAAACACATGAAAAAAATGCTCAACATCATTAATCATTAGAGAAATTCCAATCAAAACTACAATGAGATATCATCTCACACCGGTCAGAATGGCCATCATCAAAAAATCTAGGAAAAATAATTGCTGGAGAGGGTGTGGAGAAAAGGGAACCCTCTTGAACTGTTGGTGGGAATGTAAATTGATACAGCCACTATGGAGAACAGTATGGAGGTTCCTTAAAAATCTAAAAATAGAAATACCATACGACCCAGCAATCCCACTACTGGGCATATACCCTGAGAAAACGAAAATTTAAAAAGAGTCATGTACCAAAATGTTCATTGCAGCTCTATTTACAATAACCAGGACATGGGAGCAACCTAAGTGTCCATCGTCGGATGAATGGATAAAGAAGATGTGGCACATATATACAATGGAATATTACTCAGCCATAGAAAGAAACGAAACTGAGTTATTTGTAGTGAGGTGGATGGACCTAGAGTCTGTCATACAGAGTGAAGTAAGTCAGAAAGAGAAAAACCAGTACCGTATGCTAACACATATATATGGCATCTTAGAAAAAAAAAAAAAGTTCCTTAAGAACCTAGTGGCAAGACGGGAATAAAGACTCAGACCTACTAGAGAGTGGACTTGAGGATATGGGGAGGGGGAAGGGTAAGCTCTGACAAAGTGAGAGAGTGGCATGGACATATATAAACTAACAAAAGTAAAATAGATAGCTAGTGGAAAGAGGCCACATAGCACACGGAGATCAGCTCGGTGCTTTGTGACCACCTAGAGGGGTGGGATAGGGAGGGTGGGAGTGAGGGAGATACAAAAGGGAAGAGATATGTGAACATATGTATATGTATATGTATAACTGATGCACTTTGTTATAAAGCAGAAACTAACACACCATTGTAAAGCAATTATACTCCAATGAAGATGTTAAAAAAAAAAGACTTTTCTTTGCATACTGACCTTCAAGTGAAGACTGACAATGCATTCCTAGGATCATAGCATTTTCGTCCACTCATACAACCAATATTTATTGAATGCTTTCTGGGTGCCAAGTCCTGGGAGCTAAGCAGGAGGACCACAGTGGTGAATAGAATAGAGTCGCCTTTTCACTAAAGCTACCTGTCCTTCAGTGTTGTTCAATTCTGCATAATGATGATGCTCTGCATCTGTTCAGAGTAATCCTTCATGTTACTTCCCTTCTGGGGTTGAATGCTACAGAAGATAATTATGTCATTCTTGAAAAATCCATGACAAGATTATTCTGAGACATTTCTTCCCAGAGCCAAGTGGCTTCTTTGACTTGATGTCTATTTGAGACAGTAGGCATATGAATTAGGCAGGGGCTTTAGACAGCAATTCAGGATAGTGTTCCTGACACCTTTATAATGATCAAGTTTCACTGTTTGGGACAGTTGAAAAGAAATCACCACCTGTGTTTGTAATCATCTGATATTATTTACTTTCTTGCATAAATGCATAGAACATATGGTAAGATATAATTCTCCATGGATCTTTCTGTAGGTTTAAAGCCTAAATCTAATACTTGGGCAATATATTTCTCATTTTGTAATATTATTATTATTACCTCAGATTGCACTCTATTCTAATTATTTGCAAACACATCACTTTCCTTTCAGCCTCTTTCAATATACTGCCATATTAATTAATTCTTCCCATTTGTTACTTCAATCATTTGCTCTTCACAAATGCATCCATCTCAGCCAATAAATATTAAACATACTCGAATTTCCTTCACCTTAAAAAAATCCACCTCAACTTATCTTTCTCCTGAATGTGTTGCTTTCTCTCTTTCCTCCCTTGCGCAGTCAACTAACTCTTTTGAATGAGCAGTCCGAACCTAGTGTCTCCATTTATTCACTTTCTGTTTATTTCTCAGTCCTTTGGTATATGGATATCACCAGAACCACTCAACTGGAACTCCTCTTGGTAAGGTCTCTGGTCACCAGTGAGTTTTCTCTGCTGTGATAGTAAATTCTATGTATCAACTTGCCTGGGCAATGAGGAGGTTCAGATATTTGATTAAACATTATTCTTGGTGTGTCTTGGGAGGATCCTTCTAGACAGAATCAACACTTGAATTGGGAGACTGAGCAAAGTAGATTGCCCTCCCCAGTGTGGGTGGGCCACATCCGATCCATTGAAGGCCTGATTAGGACAAAAAGGCTGAGTACGAAGAAGTCGCTCTCTCTGCTTGACACTATCTTTGAACCAGGGCATCCGTCTTCTCCTGCCTTCAGACTCAGACTGGACTAGACCCTCAGCTCTCCTGAGTCTCCTGCTTGCCAAGTGTAGATCTTGGTACTTCTCACTCTCCATAATTGCATCAACCAATTCATATATATATATATATATATATATATATATATATATATATATATATATATATATATATATATATATATATACACATACACACACACACACACACACACACTGTTAGTTCTGTGTTTCTGGGGAACCGCAACTAATGCAATCACTAGGTCCAACTTAGTTCTGCTTCACATCCTTATGGCATATGAAGTCATTCACCAAACTCTTCCTCTTCAAACTCTTTCCTCTCTTAGTATTGTCACACCCCTTTCTTCTACTTCTTATCTTATCTTTCTGACCCCAATTCATTGGCTCTCCTCCTCTGAAATGTTCACTAAATTTGATATTTTAAAGTGATTCCTTTTTCTTTTTCCGTACTCTGTTCCCCAGTGGAATATTATTTCAAATTCAACTACTGTGTATTTGCTTTGTCTTCCAAGTCTTAACCTTTGTAAGTAGTCATCCTTCTGATCCATACACGTTCTCCCTGTTGTCTAGATGTTTCTCTCTGGATGCCTGCATGCACTTCAGACTTAACGCATTCAAGAGTAAGCACATTGCTTTGTGACCACCTAGAGGGGTGGGATAGGGTGGGAAATGCAAGAGGGAAGAGATATGGGGATATATGTATATGTATAGCTGATTCACTTTGTTATAAAGCAGAAACTAACACACCATTGTAAAGCAATTATACTCCAATAAAGATGTTTAAAAAAAAATTGGCTTGCAATAACTTCCAGCTGAATCAGTCGATTCAAGCCTTCCTGGAAGGGATTTTGGTGCACACCTGTCCTTAGTGTCTACTGTTTCCTGCAGTCAAGTGCTAAGACAGAGAACTTTCAACCCGAAGAGTGCACGGACTTGGAGACAGAAGTCTGACTCCTTCTCCTTGAAGAGGATGTAGGGGATGGAGGAATGGAATTTGGGGATGAATGCCTGAGAGTTTTATTATTAGCCCAGCGTGTCCTCTCTTCCTTCACCTTCATCCCTTGCTACCCTGAGTCCTTGACCTACTACTGTCTGCACCCCAGGCGTATGGCAGGTGTTTTCACACCAGATATTCCCAGCAATGCTGCCCAGAGGAGCTTGCGAGAGGCTGCATCCACCTTTTCCCACTCTGGGTGCCTGAGCCCTCAGGGTGATGTCAGTCTGGACTGGGGGCTGCTCATCCTGGACCACCCAGCAGGCAAACTTCTTGCCATCCAGAGTGACCTCTGCCTGCAAGGTGTGTTCCAGAGAGTAGGTCCTGTCTGGGCTTCTGATGGCCTGAGGGGAGTTCATGGTTTGTGTCTTATGCTTGTTCTGCATCCGGGTGATGTGCAGGTTGGAAGGGTAGAAGTGGCTCACATGGGTACAGCCACTATGGAGTACAGTACAGAGGTACCTTTAAAAATTAAAAAGAGAACTACCATAGGATCCAGCAGTCTCACTCCTGGACATTATCTGGAGAGAACCATACTTTAAAAAGAAACATGCACCCCAACGTTCATTGTAGCACTATTTACAATAGCCAAGACATGGAAGCACCCTGAATGTCCATTGACAGAGGAATGGATAAAGAAGATTTGGTACATATATACAATGGACTGCTAGTCAGCCATAAAAAAGAACGAAATAATGCCATTTGCAGCAAGATGGATGGACCTAGAGGTTAACATACTAAGTGAAGTAAGTCAGACAAAGACAAATATCATAGGATATCACTCATATGTGGGGTCTAATTTTAAAAACAATACAAATGAACTTATTTACAGAACAGAAACAGACTTACAGATATCAAAAACAAACTTATGGTTACTAAGGCAGAAACGTGGGAGGGGGGAGGGATAAATCAGGAGTTTGGGATTAACATACACGCACTACTATATATAAGATAGATAATAAACAGGGGCTTATTATATAACACAGGGAACTCTACTCAATATTCTGTGATAACCTATATGAGTAAAGAATCTGAAAAAGAATGAATATATGTATATGTATAACTGAATCACTTTGCTGTACACCTGAAACTAACACAACATTGTAAAGCAACTATACTCCAATAAAATTTAAAAACTAAAATAAAATACAGACCATAACACTAATAAAGACTATTGAAAACACTGGAAAAAAACAAAGAAAAGTGGTTCACATGGCACGTGAGATTCACTCTCTGATGCATATGGATTTGCATCCCAGAGGGCTTGGTGGTGATCTTCAGGGTGGGGACAACTAAAGACAGAAACAGAAAGAAACATCCATTGAAATTACCCTAGCCTGCCTGCCCTCTATGTCTTCTTTTCCCAGAAACCAGCCACAAGATCTCTCACACTCAAAAAAGTTACCTTTTAAAAAAAATTAAAGAAATACTTTTTTCTTTGATGCTCAATGTAAGGCAAATAGAGCTAAATGTTAAATTAATTAAATAGGTGTAGGGTATTAGAGCACTGCTCTCTGTATCCATAATATTTGGTATGTAGTGTTTTTGTTTTTATTAATCTCAAGGTATTATTTAACTTCTCCTATGATTTCTTCTTTCACATATTGGTTATTTGAGAGTGTGTTGTTAAATTTGCACATATTTTTGATTTTCCTGTTCTTCTTCAGCTATTGATTTGTAATTTCATTCAATTGTAATCAGAAAAGCTACTTTGTATGATTACAATCATTCAAAAAATCTTAAGACTTTTCTTGCTGCCTACCATATGTTCTATCCTGGAGGATGTTCAATGTGCACTTGAGAGGGATGTATATTAGGGTCTTGTTCAGTGGAATGTTCTGTACATGTTGGTGAGGTCCAATTGATCTGTAGTGTTATTAAAGTCCTCTCTATCCTTATTAATATTTATTCTGGTTCTTCATTTATTATGGAAAGTGGGGTATTAAAATCTCTATCTATTGCTTTATTTCTCTCTAATTCTCCCTTCCATTCTGGAAATATTTGCTTCTTATATTTAGAGTTCTGACATTTGATATACAAATATTAGTTATATTTTCTAGGTTGAATTGACCCTTTTACCACTATATAATGTCCTCTTTGTCTATTGTATCCGTTTTTTACTTAAATTCTATTTTATCTACTCTTAGTATAGCTACCCCTGCTATCTTTTGGTTACAATTTTCATGGACATGTTTTTCCTTTCTTTCACTTTCAGCATTTGTATGCTCGTAGATCTAAAGTGAATCTCTTATAGATAGCATGTACTTGGATCCTTGTTGTTTTTTCCCATTTAGTCAATCTATGTCTATTTATTGAAGAGTTGAATCCATTTACATTTAAAATAATTACAAATGGGGAAGGACTTCCTATTGCTATTTTGTGAATTATTATCTGTATGTCTTGTATCTTCTCCCCTCCTTTCCTCTCTTAATACCTTCTTCTGACTTTCATTGGTTTTGTTTATTTCTGCTCCAATCTAATCTTTTTATTTTCTTCCTTCTGCTGGCTTTGTATTCTGAACAGAGGAACATACTCACCTTAGAGTATTACACAATATTAATTCAGACAGTGGCAATGGGAAGGACACACTGATTGTCCCCAGAGAATAAAAGAACAGCAGAGCTTGGAGTACAATTCTCAGAGCAGACCAGGTAAATGGCAAGTGGCAGGAGAGTTAATTATCCCCTCCTGGAGGGCTTTTCTGGAAGAAAAGATCTGGAAGTGGGTGACACTCACAACCCCTCCTTCTAGTCTCATGATTCCCCAGAGCTACTCCTGGCCGTAGTAGGAGGACACACCCACTCATTGACTTCCTGTGGGTGGGACAAGGTCCCTGACTGAATTGTGGTGACCCCTCAGGTACTTGCCAGCATGTTCCAATCACATTCCAGTTGGAAATAGGTGAGTGGAACTGTGCAGGCTAGAAGAGATTCTGCTTGCCTGAGGATTCCTTTGTTTTGGCTCAGTCGACATTGGGCATTTGGGGGCAAACTTCACCCAGGTTTAGATTTCATCCTGAATCCAGAAGCTAAGATATAGCTACAAGTATCTGTTTCTAATATTCAGGATCAGAAAACAGGTCATAACAGACACAATGCATATTTCTGAGCCCAGGTTTGTCCTGAAATTTCAGAATGACTAGTCAGCCTTCCAGGTCCCAGTTTTCCAACTTTTTGGACCATGCAATGCACACATTTAGTTGCCTTTTTCCTACCCCCAATTTTTTTACTTCAGAATGTCCATGTCTTATGTTCAGTTTCTGGTGGTGTTGGCCATCACAGAAGGGCCCTAACCTCTCAACCTGGCTTGATTGAATATTAGACATAGGACCCCAGAATGAATAACCAGAAGGGTCATCAGCAGGATACCAGCTTACTGGGTTGTTTGTGAATGAAGGGGCCCAGGACCCAGTATGTGAAAACGATGTAGTGCATATTGCAGAGTTTGTAAAAGTCTACTTTTAGCAGGCAAGGGGATGGAGTTTATCAGATTATTTTCACCGTTCATGGACACATAGGTGCCTGGACCAGATATATGGGCATGTCAGGATGCCCTTTCATTAACTTCACACAGTATAGGTGCTACCATCCCATGTGATACATCACTGATGCAGATGGAATCAATCTGTTTGGTTGGTCATTGTGCTTTCCATTTAGAATATTTTGGGGAATTGTCTTCCACTGAAACCATAGATTACTTATCTTTCTGGCCCAGTCCCATTGAACAACTAGACAGGCGCTCGTGGGGACAAAGAAGACATTTTGCAGCCCCGGTTTACAGTACCTCCAGCTTTGACTGGCACTGAACTCTCAGGTTGTTTTACTGGAACTCTTCACCTGAAGTTCCTGTAAGTAATGTCAAATCATTGTTCATGTTCCTTGCCTTGGCCTAAGATGTTCTGAGGTTCTGGTATAGATCAAGATGAGGTCTCATTACACATCCTTTCAGCCATGTGTACTGGCACCAAAGTATAAAAATTATAAATGTGGTTGCCGTATGGGTGAGAAGGAGACCAATGCACAGAAAGGAGGATGGCACCTTCCTTGGGCGTCAGGGTATGAGGATGGCCTGCAGAATAGCAGGCAATTAAATAAACATATTTACAATGAGGACAAATACATTTCTATTAAATGAGAAATGTCAAATAGAATTTGTGTCAGATTTTTCTTTATGTTCTGGGATCAGAGACAAGGCCTGAAGCTAAGGACAAGGTGTTCATAACCAACATACTGTGTTCAGAGAGTGACCTGGAGAAAGAGCCATCTCCCATTTTCTGCAAGCTCTTTTATGATGCAAAAGCCCACTCATCCAAAATAAACGTTGATACTTGCATTCTCCATGAAATTGATATTTTTCCTAATGGGTGAAAATTGGTTCTTAGAGCGTGAAAAAATCTTAATTATCACAATGTTTCATGTTAATGTTCAACCCTATCCAACAAAATCTTATTCCTCAGTATTTAATTGCTCTTGGTGTGCGTTCTTGGGGATCACACAAGCAGCAGCATTATCATTGAGTTCATGGAAGATACACAGAGTGTATGCAAGATGAATTCTACAAAACTATGGAGGACTTTCTCTTGATGGATTTCTCAAATATAATGCATTTGTTTTCTATTGCTGAATAAGTTATTACCAAAAACATAGTGGCTTACAAAAAAAACCCAACACGTCTATTATTTCATAGTTTGTGTGAATCAAGAGTTCAGGAACAGCTTAATTTAGCTGTCATTCACAGGAAGAAGATGAGGTGGAGACACAGGGAAATGTCATCTACAATCCAAGGAATATCTGAGGTTACCAGGGGATGGGAGAGAGGCCTGGAAAAGATTCTCCCTGAAGTTCATAGTAGCTTTATGCATACTTGCACAAACTTGAAAACAACCAAGATGACCTCCAGTAGGTGAACTAGTGAAGAAATTGGCAAATCCAGATAATCAAATATTATTCAGAACTAAAATGATATGCGCTCTCAAGCCCGGAAAAGATGTGGAGGAATCTTAAATGCTTATTAGTAACTGAAAGGAAAAATCTATATGCTGCATGATTCCAACTATGCAACCTTCTAGGAAAGGGCTCCACCCCATGACTTAATTCATTCCCAAAGACCCACCTCCAAATACCATCACTTCAGGGGTTAGACTTGAACATATGAATTTCCGGGGGATACAAACATTCGGTCCATAACAGACTTCCTTAAGTTGTACATAAAGTCCTTGTCTGTGGCAAGGTCCCATGCAGGATACCACACACATTTACTTGTCGTGTCTCCTTAGGCTCCTCTCAGCTGTGACACCTTCTCTGACTGTCCTTGTTTTTGATGATTTCTACAGATTTGATGAATACTGCTCAGATGTATTGTAGGATGCCCCTCTGTTACATTTTGTCTGATGCTTTTCTCATAATTAATCTAGGGTTATGGGTTTTGGGGAAGGCCCCAGAGGAAAAGTGCCATTTCCATCAAATCTACATGATTTATGCCTATTGATATTGATTTATTGTTGGTGAACTCTTGATGACCTGGCTAACTTGTATTAGTCAGGTTTCCCCACTGTAAAGTAACCCCTTTTCCTCCTTCCATTTGTCCCCTTTGGAAGGGAGTCACTACGTGCAGCCCATACTTCAGGGGTAGTGAATTCGGTTTCCCCTTATTTAGAGTGAAGTGTCTTCATAAATTGAGACTTTCCTGCAAAGAAGATTTTTTTAAATTCTCCTTTTATTAATTTATTAAATTATTTATTTGCATCTATATGGACTCATAGATATTTATTACATTTTGGTTTATAATCTGTCTTAGTCTATTTGGGTGCTATAAAAAAATATCACAGACTGGATGGCTTACAACAGAAATTTATTGCTCACAGTTCTGGAGGCTTGAATTCCACTATCAGCTTGGCAGTATGATTGCGTGAGGGCCCTCTATTGGATTGCAGATTTCTCATTGTATCTTCACATTGCAGAAGGAACTGGGATGATCTTGGGGGTCTCTTTTAGAAGGGTACTAATCCCATTCATGACAGAGGATCCCTTATGAACTAGTCATGTTCCAAATGCCCCAACTTCTAACATGGTCACATTGGGCATTAATATTCTAAAATGTGAATTTTGAGGGGACAAAAACATTCAGAATATGTATATATATATATATATATATATATATATACACATACATATATGTATATGTATATATACATACATATACATATATATGTGTATATATATATACATATATATATATCCAATATTTTATATATTTCTTGCCCAAATTGTTCCAGCTTTATCCATTGGGACTTCTTTCAATTTGTGCCTGAGCCCCTTTGACAAACTATTATCAATGTCAGTTTTTGCTTTTTGGTATTGTTTTCTTTTGGTTTTTCACTTCCTTGGTTTCTGAAGAATATTGAATTTTTGATAGGATTTCTGAACACAAAGAAGAGAGATTAGCCTTTAATGAAAAAACTTTAGAACACAAGAGCCAGGTGATTGAATTAGATAATTTTTATTTTGAAATCCAACATCTAGTAAAAACTAATTCATTCATTTATTAAATTAAACAATGGCCTAGTATGTGGCAGTCACTGTTCTAGCACCTGAGGATTCAGAGTCCCTTCTCATAGAACTGATGTCTTGTTTGAGGAAGAGACAACACATACATCAGGGTTCATTTTGCCTGGTGCATGAATAACGTCAATCCCCCAACACAGGGTTCAGATTTCAGTTACCACAGGAACTTTACTGTGAACAATACATAAAGTACAACTTTGCTGCTAAGTTTACTTCATTCCACAAATCATTATGTACTAACAGATGCTCATCGTGATCAGTAACCAATCATATCAATTCTTTGAAAGTCTGTAGTGATTGGTCACTGTGACTCTGTTACAGAGTTTAGGCACAGACAGCAAAATAGGTAGTTATGTTTTCTCCAGTCTCCCAGTGATAAACCCACATGACATTTACAAAAGTGAATAATTATAAAAGGGAATTGGCAACAAAGATGAAAGTGCCATGGAGAGACAAAATATGATGACGCAAGAAGTTATAGTCAAATATAAATGGATTACAGGAGAAATAGCTGACCAAGGAATGGTACCTTAATAGTGTTAGAAAGATTCTAGATATGCAATCAGAAGAACTTAGTAAAGGCAAACTTACCACATAAATGAAGAAAGTGTTAGTGAGGAAAAGGGTGAAAATGTCCCAGAGGAAGTGACAACAGCAAATACTTTGAATTAAAGAAAGTTTGTAATGATTTAACAACATTGAGAGTACAAGGCATAAAATGTCGGAAACTGATCCAAACTTCGCAAGGAGCATAATCACCAAGTTGTAAAAAAGATGCTCTTATATTATAAATTATGCAAGAAGAAGAAGGCAAGCACTGTTCAAACACTTCGGATAAGTTTTTATAAAGAAATAAATTTCTTTAATTCTCAGTGTTTCTAATTTGTCAAACTACATATTATTAGTAGCTGACAGTAAGAGAGTTCCTAATATTTTGAAATCAAATTTTAATGATCACAGAACAATCTTTATTTATCCCATTGATTACTGAGATCTCTTTCCATGATTCTGTTTACACAGTAATTTTTATGGTCCTTCTCTACCATGCAAAGTGAGAACTGCCTATGCTTTTTATGTCAGATGGTAATAAGTGTTCAGGAAACAAATTAATCAGGTTAAAAGGTCATGGAATGCGAGGGTGAGAGAGGAATTGATACTTTATACAGGGTGGTATATGGAAGATGTCTTTGATAAAGTGATATTTGAGCAGAGGCTGTAATGAAGGAAGAGAGTGAGCCTGGCTGACATGTTGGAGGAGAAAGCAGAGGAATGATAGGATTTGACTTACATTCCCAAGGAACCACTGAGGCTGAAACAGGAAAGCCAGTCAGAGACTATAGCAATGGTGCAGGAAGAGATGATGGTGGCTGGGACCAGGGAGCAGTGGTGGGGGTGAGAATGTGCCGATTATGGATGCAATTCAGAAGTGTCCTGGAGGGGATTAGACTGGCTCATGAGAGCTGATATTTACGTTTTCAGGAATTTTGCAAACTAGTTGTTAAACTGTTGCTAACTTGAAATTGACCACATTAGGAGTATTTATACCAAGAAATTTTCTTTATTTATTTTTCCTTTTGGATAGTCAATTGTTGAAGAGTTCCATCTCACCACTGGACATAAACATTTTGAAGGCAGAATTGAATATGTGATATAAAAGAAAGAGAAATCAAGGATGACACCAGGCTTCTGGACACAGTATATTTACCATGAGCAATAGGGTTGGGAAGGATGCAAGATGATAGAAAAACTACTCTTCCCATCACGGAGAGATGAGGGAACACTACTTTCTGGGTTTGAGAAGTTGGCTATTTAGACAACGAGGAAGGAGAATAATTTTTCTTAAAACTAAGATGGGGAGCCATTTGTACTAAAGAGGCACCTCAAAGGGTGGGGAGTCAGGTGAAGGCAGGAATCCAGAGGACAGAATAACTCCTCAGCACAGGGCATTATTGTGTAGTTCATGACCGAGTCCAAGGTGATGGATAAGAGATAACCTGATCTGTGCTGATATGACTTATTTCTCACATTCCAGGGAGATGTACTGAGTCAGCCCCCAGAGCTAATTCCCATGATCCTTGCTCAGGACCATGTATGAAGATCCAACTCTGGAGGCTTCAGGGGCATGTGGGCAGGCAAGTCTCCATGGAGGGGAGGCATTTGGAGCAGAGTCATGGAAGCTCCCAGCTGAGTCCTTCTCCTGGGCTGGGTCCCTCAGGAAGAGAAGGAGGCAGCAGACACTGAGGGTGACACCAGCAGGGGGGAAGGAAGGAGCTGTGAGAAACATGTCCCTATTTAATTATCTGCTCATCACTCAGGAAACGTTCCTTGCATGCCTCCTATGTGCCCAGGTGTTCTCCTCCCAGGATGTCTGTCTTGAGAGGATGGGCAGCCCCTGGGATAGCACTCTGACCCCTCAGCCTCCTCCCCAGGTCCTGATGCCCCATCCCCAGCCCTTCTATTCTGTCACACGGAGGGTCAGAGCAGAAGCCACTCTCAGAATAGCCAATCCAGGGTTCTCAACATTACCCGAAAATGTGGATTCCTTTTGCCCCAAGGAGCCCCAGGACTCAAGTGTCTAGAAATGGTCTCCAAGGGAACCACCCACTCAGCTCCTCCTCATTCAGCACCCTCTGCCCACTTCCTCCACAGAACTGCTAAGAGACACCCTTTGAAAACCCCTGATCCAGCCCACCTCCTCCAGGATCCCACACACCTCCTGGGAGTTGGGCACCTCTTAGAGGGAAACAGGATACTCCTGTGGGTATTGAAGGAAGTGTGTCCCCTTCTCTTTTCTCCCCGTGGGACCTGACCCTGTGTGACCTGTGGGCTGGCTCCCCTACTGACCTTATTTCATCTAGGACAGATCTTGTCCTGTCCTCCCTCCTACCCCAACTTACAGTCAGGCCCAATGCTTCCTGTGGACAAAGATGACAGAGACACCGACCACCAGCAGGACTTTGGGGCCTAGGAGGAGAACTACCAGGAGAGGAGAAGACAGCTCTGGGCCTGGAAATCAGGGGACAAGAGGAGCGATTAGAGGGATCACACAGGAGCTATTCCAAGAGGCCTCCACTTACTCCATCTGAGGCCACCTGGGCCCATCAGCACTCTGAGGCTTTGACCTGCATCCTGGTCTCAAGCTTGAGGCAGATTTCAGCATACAGGAGTCCCTCATTCTCCCACTGTCTTTCTCAGGCTGCAAGGGTGTTATTACTTGGAGAGAAAATGTCAGATGTGAAAATAACTGTGAGACAAGAGAAAATTCAGCAAATCTTAATTGTCTCTCACTAGGCTGCCATCCCATCTTCAACCAGCCACCAGGAAAATTATGGAGAAATAGACAAGGCAGCTAGAGTTATTTGGAAATACCACCACCAATATAAATTTGTCTAAACTTTGAAAATATTGGAAAAGTGTCCTAAGGAGCACAGATCATAGAAAGGGGTTTAAAAGTATGCGTGATTTAAAAGGGTTGGAACAGAATCCCCAGAATCTGTGCATATGTTACCTTACATGTCAAGAGGGATTAGAAGCAGTGATTTGTTAAGGATCTGGAGATGGGCACATTTTCTTAGTGGAGGCCATGTAATCACAAAGATTCTTATAAGTAAAAGATTGAGGCAGAACAGTTGGAGGAGATGTGATTTCAGAAGCAGAGGTCAGACTGATGTGAGGCCATTTGCCAAGGAGTGTGGGCAGCTCTGGGAGTTGGAAAAGGCAAGGAAATGGATTCCTCTCTAGAGCCTTCTGAAGGAGCAGAGTCCAGCCACCCATTATAGACTTCTGACCTCTACAACTGTATGATAATGCATGTGTCTTGTACTAAATCACTAAATGTGGTAATTACTTACACTGACTATAGGAATCTAATTCAAGGAGAACAGATGTGAATAAATGGATATGCATGAGTTAAGGTGCATAACTTCTGGGTAGAAAAATTGAAAAGAAGGAAGTCATGCTGATGTCAACTGAGAGGTAAAGGGAAAAAGAAAAAAGTAGGGGGAAGGGATTTAGGTTCCTGAAAGACAAAAGAGAACCAAAGTATTAGAGGACTCAGAACATTTCTCCCACTATCAAAACCGACCAACCAACCAAAAACTCCGTTAACATCTTGATTTATGCTGTACTAGGGAAGAGAGGTCCATTAGGCTAGAAATATTGTAAAAAAAAAAAAAAACGCTATACCATAAAAACAAACAATAAGATGTGCATCCTCACACCAGACCCACTGGATGCAGGCCTGCAGTGGCTGGAGCCCTCAGATGCCCAGGGTAGGCTTTGGATCTGGGGAGAAGGATCACATCAGCATCTTACACTTCTCTGCAGCCTGCCAACCTAGATGCTCCAAAAAGCATTTCCAGCCTTACTACACTAGCAGGCATCATGGGTCAGGCACCCTTCAGCACCCAGAAGTACCAGCCCTGGTTGAGCCTGAGCAGAAGATGGAAGATTAAAAAGCATTTACAGGCCATGCCAGACAAGATGGCATGGACTCTTCTCTCCTACTCTCCTCGTTCAGTACAACTTGAACCCTAGAAATAACACACAGGACAAGCCTAGAAGGACTCTGAGGTGGAAGAGGAGGAAGACTGTCTAGGGACCTGAGGACTGGAGGAAGAACACAGCAGTCAGGAACCAAGCACAAGAGGAGACACAGGTGTGGCACTAGGAAAAAGAAAAAGTCTAATCAATAATCTAAATTCCTGCCTCAAGAAATGAGAAATGAAGGAGCAAAATAAACCCAAAGCAAGCAGAAGGGAGGAAATAATAAAGAAAGAAGAAAAATCAGTGAAAATGAAAACAGATAAACAATAGAGAAAATAACTGAAACAAAGAGTGGGTTCTGAGATAGCCTTATCCACCAGAGGGCAGACAGCAGAAGCAAGAAGAACTACAATCCTGCAGCCTGTGGAACAAAAACCACATTCACAGAAAGATAGACAAGATGAAAAGTCAGAGGGCTATGTACCAGATGAGGGAACAAGATAAAACCCCAGAAAAACAATTAAATGAAGTGGAGATAGGCAACCTTCCAGAAAAAGAATTCACAATAATGATACTGAAGATGATCCAGGACCTCGGAAAAAGAAAGGAGGCAAAAATCGAGAGGATGCAAGAAATGTTTAACAAAGAAATGTTTAACAAAGACCTAGAAGAATTAAAGAACGAACAAACAGAGATGAACAATACAATAACTGAAATGAAAACTACACTAGAAGGAATCAATAGCAGAAAAACTGAGGCAGAAGAATGAATAAGTGACCTGGAAGACAGAATGATGGAATTCACTGCTGTGGAACAGAATAAAGAAAAAAGAACGAAAAGAAATGAAGACAGCCTAAGAGACCTCTGGGACAACATTAAACACAACAACATTCACATTATAGGAGTCCCAGAAGGAGAAGAGAGAGAGAAAGGACCAGAGAAAATATTTGAAGAGATTGTAGTCGAAAACTTCCCTAACATGGGAAAGGAAATAGCCACCCAATTCCAGGAAATGCAGAGAGTCCCATACAGGATAAACACAAGGAGAAACACGCCGAGACACATAGTAATCAAACTGGCAAAAATTAAAGACGAAGAAAAATTATTGAAAGCAGCAAGGGAAAAATGACAAATAATATACAAGGGAACTCCCATAAGGTTAACAGCTGATTTCTCAGCAGAAACTCTACAAGCCAGAAGGGAGTGACATGATATACTTAAAGTGATGAAAGGGAAGAACCTACAACCAGGATTACTCTACCCGGCAAGGATCTCATTTAGATTTGATGGAGAAATCAAAAGCTTTACAGACAAGCAAAAGCTAAGAGAATTCAGCACCACCAAACCACCTTTACAACAAATGCTAAAGGAACTTCTCTAAGTGGGAAACACAAGAGAAGAAAAGCATCTATAAAGACAAACCCAAAACAATTAAGAAAATGGTCATATGAACATACGTATCTATAATTACCTTAAAAGTGAATGGATTAAATGTTCCAACCAAAAGACACAGGCTTGCTGAATGGATTAAAAAACAAGACCCATATATATGCTGTCTACAAGAGACCCACTTCAGACTTAGGGACACATACAGACTGAAAGTGAAGGGATGGAAAAAGATATTCCATGCAAATGGAAATCAAAAGAAAGCTGCAGTAGCAATACTCATAACAGAAAAAATAGACTTTAAAATAAAGAATGTTACAAGAGACAAAGAAGGACACTACATAATGATCAAGGGATCAATCCAAGAAGATATAACAGTTATAAATATATATGCACCCAACATAGTAGCTCCACAGTACATAAGGCAACTGCTAACAGCTTAAAAGAGAAAATCGACAGTAACACAATAATAGTGGGGGACTTTCACTCCTCACTTACACCAATGGACAGATCATCCAAAATGAAAATAAATAAGGAAACAGAAGCTTTAAATGACACAATAGACCAGATAGATTTAATTGATATTTATAGGACATTCCATCCGAAAAGAACAGATTACACTTTCTTCTCAAGTGTGCATGGGACATTCTCCAGGAGAGATCACATCTTGGATCACAAATCAAGCCTCAGTAAATTTAAGAAAATTGAAATCATATCAAGCATCTTTTCCGACCACAATGCTATGAGATTAGAAATGAATTACAGGGAAAAAAAGGTAAAAAACACAAAAACATGGAGGCTAAACAATACGTTACTAAATAACCAAGAGGTCACTGAAGAAATCAAAGAGGAAATGAAAAAATACCTAGAGACAAATGCCAATGAAAACACGATGATCCAAAACCTGTGGGATGCAGCAAAAGCAGTTCGAAGAGCAAAGTTTATAGCTATACAAGTCTACCCCAAGAAACAAGAAAAATCTCAAATAAACAATCTAAGCTTACACCTAAGGGAACTAGAGAAAGAAGAACAAACAAAGCCCAAAGTTAGCAGAAGGAAAGAAATCATAAAGATCAGAGCAGAAATAAATGAAATAGAAACAAAGAAAACGATAGCAAAGATCAATAAAATTAAAAGCTGGTTCTGGAAAAGATAAACAAAATTGATAAACCATTAACCAGACTCATCAAGAAAAGGAGGGAGAGGACTCAAATCAATAAAATTAGAAATGAAAAAGGAGAAGTTACAACAGACACCGCAGAAATAAAAAGCATCCTAAGAGACTACTACAAGCAAGTCAATGCCAATAAAATGGACAACCTGGAAGAAATGGACAAATTCTTAGAAAGGCACAACCTGCCAAGACTGAACCAGGCAGAAATAGAAAATGTGAACTGACAAATCACAAGTAATGAAATTGAAACTGTGATTAAAAATCTTCCAACGGGGGGGAGGGGAGAAGATGGCAGAAGAGTAAGACGCGGAGATCACCTTCCTTCCCACAGATACAGTAGAAATACATCTACACATGGAACTGCTCCTGCAGAACACCCACTGAACGCTGGCAGAAAACGTCCGACCTCCAAAAAGGCAAGAAACTCCCCCCGTACTTGGGTAGGGCAAAAGAAAAAAGAAATAACAGAGACAAAAGAATAGGGACGGCACCTGCACCAGTGGGAGGGAGCTGTGAAGGAGGAAAGATTTCCACGCACTAGGAATCTCCTTCGCGGGCAGAGACTGCGGGTGGCAGAGGGGGGAAGCTTCGGAGCCACGGAGGAGAGCACAGCCACAGGGGTGCGGAGGGCAAAGCAGAGAGATTCCCGCACAGAGGAGCGGTGCCGACCAGCACTCACCAGCCCGAGAGGCTTGTCTGCTTCCCCGCCGGGGTGGGCGGGGCTAGGAGCTGAGGCTCGGGCTTCAGTCCGATCGCAGGGAGAGGACTGGGGTTGGCGGTGTGAACACAGCCTGAAGGTGTTAGTGCACAACAGCTAGCCAGGAGGGAGTCCGGGGAAAAAGTCTGCAGCTGCCGAAGAGGCAAGAGACTTTTTCTTCCCTCTTTGTTTCCTGGTGCGCGAGGAGAGGGGATTCAGAGCGCCGACTAAATGAACTTCAGAGACGGGCACGAGCCGCAGCTATCAGCACGGACCCCACAGCAACAGGGACGCAGAGGGAAAAACGGAGAGATTCCCGCACAGAGGCTCGGTGCCGAGCAGCACTCAGCAGCCCGAGAGGCTTGTCTGCTCACCCGCCGGGGTGGGCGGGGCTGGGAGCTGAGGCTCGGGCTTCGGTCGGATCGCAGGGAGAGTACTGGGGCTGGCGGCGTGAACAGAGCCTGAAGGGGTTAGCGCACCACAGCTGGCTGGGAGGGAGACCGGGAAAAAGTCTGCAGCTGTCGAAGAGGCAAGAGACTTTTTCTTGCCTCTTTGTTTCGCGGCGCGCAAGGAGAGGGGATTCAGAGCGCCGCCTAAACGAACTCCAGAGACGGGCGCGAGCCGCGGCGATCAGCGCGGACCCCAGAGATGGGCGTGAGACGCTGGGGCTGCTGCTGCCGCCTCCAAAAAGCCTGTGTGCGAGCAGAGGTCACTCTCCACACCGCCCCTCCCGGTAGCCTGTGCAGCCCGCCACTGCCAGGGTCCCGTGATCCGGGGACAACTTCCCCGGGAGAACGCACTGCGCGCCTCAGGCTGGTGCAACGTCACGCCGGGCTCTGCCGCCGCAGGCTCGCCCCGCCTCCTCTGTACCCCTCCCTCGCCGCGGCCTGGGTGAGACAGAGCCCCCAAAGCAGCTGCGCCTTTAACCCCGTCCTGTCTGGGCGGGGAACAGACACCCTCAGGCGACCTACACGCAGAGGCGGGTCCAAATCCAAAGCTGAACCCCAGGAGCTGTGCGAACAGGGAAGAGAGTGGGAAATCTCTCCCAGCAGCCTCAGAAGCAGCGGATTAAAACTCCACAAACAACTTGATATGCCTGCATCTGTTGAATACCTGAATAGACAATGATTCATCCCAAATTCAGGAGGTGGACTTTGGGAGCAGGATATATTAATTTTTCCCCTTTTCCTTTTTTTTGTGAGTGTATATGTATATGCTTCTGGGTGAGATTTTGTCTGTATAGCTTTGCTTTATAATAGCTTTATTTTACTTCACTATATTATAGCCTCTTTCTTTCTTTCTTTCTATTTTTTCTCCCTTTTACTCTGAGCCGTGTGGACGAAAGGCTCTTGGTGCTCCAGCCAGGCATCAGGGCCGTGCCTCTGAGGTGGGAGAGCCAACTTCAGGACACTGGTCCACAAGAGACCTCCCAGCTCCACGTAATACCAAACGGCAAAAATCTCTCAGAGATCTCCATCTCAACATCAAGACCCAGCTTCACTCAACGACCAGCAAGCTACAGTGCTGGACACCCTATGCCAAACAACTAGCAAGACAGGAACACAGCCCCATCCATTAGCAGAGAGGCTGCCTAAAATCATAATAAGGCCACAGACACCCCAAAATACACCACCAGACGTGGACGTGCCCACCGGAAGGACAAGATCCAGCCTCATCCACCAGAGCTCAGGCACTAGTTCCCTCCACCAGGAAGCCTACACAACACACTGAACCAACCTTAGCCACTGGGGACAGATACCAAAAACAACGGGAACTACGAACCTGCAGCCTGTGAATAGGAGACCCCAAACACAGTAAGATAAGCAAAATGAGATGACAGAAAAACACACAGCAGATGAAGGAGCAGGGTCAAAACACACCAGACTTAACAAATGAAGAGGAAATAGGTAGTCTACCTGAAAAAGAATTCAGAATAATGATAGTAAGGATGATCCAAAATCTTGGAAATAGAATAGACAAAATGCAAGAAACATTTAACAAGGATGTAGAAGAACTAAAGAGGAACCAAGCAATGATGAAAAACACAATAAATGAAATTAAAAATACTCTAGATGGGATCAATAGCAGAATAACTGAGGCAGAAGAAAGGATAAGTGACCTAGAAGATAAAATGGTGGAAATAACTACTACAGAGCAGGATAAAGAAAAAAGAATGAAAAGAACTGAGGACAGTCTCAGAGACCTCTGGGACAACATTAAACGCACCAACATTCGAATTATAGGGGTCCCAGAAGAAGAAGAGAAAAAGAAAGGACTGAGAAAATATTTGAAGAGATTATAGTTGAAAACTTCCCTAATATGGGAAAGGAAATAGTTAATCAAGTCCTGGAAGCACAGAGAGTCCCATACAGGATAATCCCAAGGAGAAACACGCCAAGACACATATTAATCAAACTGTCAAAAATTAAATATAAGGAAAACATATTAAAGGCAGCAAGGGAAAAAAAACATATAACACACAAGGGAATCCCCATAAGATTAACATCTGATCTTTCAGCAGAAACTCTGCAAGCCAGAAGGGAGTGGCAGGATATACTTAAAGTGATGGAGGAGAAAAACCTACAACCAAGATTACTCTACCCAGCAAGGATCTCATTCAGATTCGATGGAGAAATTAAAACCTTTACAGACAAGCAAAAGCTGAGAGAGTTCAGCACCACCAAACCAGCTTTACAACAAATGCTAAAGGAACTTCTCTAGGCAAGAAACACAAGAGAAGGAAAACACCTGCAATAACAAACCCAAAACATTTAAGAAAATGGGAATAGGAACATACATATCGATAATTACCTTGAATGTAAATGGATTAAATGCTCCCACCAAAAGACACAGGCTGGCTGAATGGATACAAAAACAAGACCCATATATATGCTGTCTACAAGAGACCCACTTCAGACCTAGAGACACATACAGACTGAAAGTGAGGGGATGGAAAAAGATATTCCATGCAAATGGAAATCAAAAGAAAGCTGGAGTAGCAATTCTCATATCAGACAAAATAGACTTTAAAATAAAGACTATTACAAGAGACAAAGAAGGACACTATATAATGATCAAGGGATCGATCCAAGAGGAAGGTATAATAATTGTAAATATTTATGCACCCAACA
Source organism: Balaenoptera physalus (assembly GCF_965194825.1). Classification (NCBI taxonomy): domain Eukaryota; kingdom Metazoa; phylum Chordata; class Mammalia; order Artiodactyla; family Balaenopteridae; genus Balaenoptera; species Balaenoptera physalus. Next base: position 28,954,925 of record NC_138898.1, read on the forward strand.
TTGGAGCACCTCAATACATAAGGCAAATAGTAACAGCCATAAAAGGGGAAATCGACAGCAACACAATCATAGTAGGGGACTTTAACACCCCACTTTCACCAATGGACAGATCATCCAAAATTAAAATAAATAAGGAAACACAAGCTTTAAATGATACATTAAACAAGATGGACTTAATTGATATTTATAGGACATTCCAACCAAAAACAACAGAATACACTTTTTTCTCAAGTGCTCATGGAACATTCTCCAGGATAGATCATATCTTGGGTCACAAATCAAGCCTTGGTAAATTTAAGAAAATTGAAATCGTATCAAGTATCTTTTCCGACCAGAACGCTATGAGACTAGATATCAATTACAGGAAAAGATCTGTAAAAAATACAAACACATGGAGGCTACACAATACATTACTTAATAACGAAGTGATTACTGAAGAAATCAAAGGGGAAATCAAAAAATACCTAGAAACAAATGACAATGGAGATACGATGACCCAAAACCTATGGGACGCAGCAAAAGCAGTGCTAAGAGGGAAGTTTATAGCAATACAAGCCTACCTCAAGAAACAGGAAACATCTCGAATAAACAACCTAACCTTGCACCTAAAGCAATTAGAGAAAGAAGAACAAAAAAACCGCAAAGCTAGCAGAAGGAAAGAAATTATAAAGATCAGGTCAGAAATAAATGAAAAAGAAATGAAGGAAACAATAGCAAAAATCAATGAAACTAAAAGCTGGTTCTTTGAGAAGATAAACAAAATTGATAAACCATTCGCCAGACTCATCAAGAGAAAAAGGGAGAAGACTCACATCAATAGAATTAGGAATGAAAAAGGAGAAGTAACCACTGACACTGCAGAAATACAAAAGATCATGAGAGATTACTACAAGCAACTCTATGCCAATAAAATGGACAACCTGGAAGAAATGGACAGATTCTTAGAAATGCACAAACTGCCAAGACTGAACCAGGAAGAAATAGAAAATATGAACAGACCAATCACAAGCACTGAAATTGAAACTGTGATTAAAAATCTTCCAACAAACAAAAGCCCAGGACCAGATGGCTTCACAGGTGAATTCTATCAAACATTTAGAGAAGAGCTAACACCTATCCTTCTCAAACTCTTCCAAAATATTGCAGAGGGAGGAACACTCCCAAACTCATTCTACGAGGCCACCATCACCCTGATACCAAAACCAGACAAGGATGTCACAAAGAAAGAAAACTACAGGCCAATATCACTGATGAACATAGATGCTAAAATCCTCAACAAAATACTAGCAAACAGAATCCAACAGCACATTAAAAGGATCATACACCATGATCAAGTGGGGTTTATCCCAGGAATGCAAGGATTCTTCAATATATGCAAATCAATCAATGTGATACACCATATTAACAAACTGAAGGAGAAAAACCATATGATCATCTCAATCGATGCAGAGAAAGCTTTCGACAAAATTCAACACCCATTTATGATAAAAGCCCTGCAGAAAGTAGACATAGAGGAAACTTTCCTCAACATAATAAAGGCCATATATGACAAACCCACAGCCAACATTGTCCTCAATGTTGAAAAACTGAAACCATTTCCACTAAGATCAGGAACAAGACAAGGTTGCCCACTCTCACCACTATTATTCAACATAGTTTTGGAAGTGTTAGCCACAGCAATCAGAGAAGACAAAGAAATAAAAGGAATCCAAATCGGAAAAGAAGAAGTAAAGCTGTCACTATTTGCAGATGACATGATACTATACATAGAGAATCCTAAAGATGCCACCAGAAAACTCCTAGAGCTAATCAATGAATTTGGTAAAGTAGCAGGATACAAAATTAATGCACAGAAATCTCTTGCATTTCTATACACTAATGACGAAAAATCTGAAAGTGAAATTAAGAAAACACTCCCGTTTACCATTGCAACAAAAAGAATAAAATATCTAGGAATAAACCTACCTAAGGAGACAAAAGACCTGTATGCAGAAAATTATAAGACACTGATGAAAGAAATTAAAGATGATAGAAATAGATGGAGAGATATATCATGTTCCTGGATTGGAAGAATCAACATTGTGAAAATGACTCTACTACCCAAAGCAATCTACAGATTCAATGCAATCCCCATCAAACTACCACTGGCATTTTTCACAGAACTAGAACAAAAAATTTCACAATTTGTATGGAAACACAAAAGACCCTGAATAGCCAAAGCAATCTTGAGAACGAAAAATGGAGCTGGGGGAATCAGGCTCCCTGACTTCAGACTATATTACAAAGCTACAGTAATCAAGACAGTTTGGTACTGGCACAAAAACAGAAATATAGATCAATGGAACAGGATAGAAAGCCCAGAGATAAACCCACGCACATATGGTCACCTTATCTTTGATAAAGGAGGCAAGCATATACATGGAGAAAAGACAGCCTCTTCAATAAGTGGTGCTGGGAAAAGTGGACAGATATATGTAAAAGTGTGAAATTAGAACACTCCCTGACACCATGCACAAAAATAAACTCAAAATGGATTAAAGACCTAAGTGTAAGGCCAGACACTATCAAACTCTTAGAGGAAAACATAGGCAGAACACTCTATGACATACATCACAGCAAGATTCTTTTTGACCCAGTTCCCAGAGAAATGGAAATAAGAACACAAATAAACTAATGGGACCTAATGAAACTTAAAAGCTTTTGCACAGCAAAGGAAACCATAAACAAGACCAAAAGACAACCCTCAGAATGGGAGAAAATATTTGCAAATGAAGCAACTGACAAAGGATTAATCTCTAAGATCTACATGCAGCTCATGCAGCTCAATAACAAAAAAACGAACAACCCAATTCAAAAATGGGCAGAAGACCTAAATAGACATTTCTCCAAAGAAGATATACAGATTGCCAACAGACGCATGAAAGAACGCTCAACATCATTAATCATTAGAGAAATGCAAATCAAAACTACAAAGAGATATCATCTCCCACCGGTCAGAATGGCCATCATCAAAAAATCTACAAACAATAAATGCTGGAGAGGGTGTGGAGGAAAGGGAACACTCTTGCACTGTTGGTGGGAATGTAAATTGATACAGCCACTATGGAGAATGGTATGGAGGTTCCTTAAAAAACTACAAATAGAACTACCATACGACTCAGCAATCCCACTACTGGGCATATACCCTGAGAAAACCATAGTTCAAAAAGAGTCATGTACCAAAATGTTCATTGCAGCTCTATTTACAATAGCCAGGACATGGAAGCAACCTAAATGTCCATCAACAGATGAATGGATAAAGAAGATGTGGCACATATATACAATGGAATATTACTCAGCCATAGAAAGAAATGAAATGGAGGTATTTGTAATGAGGTGGATGGAGTTAGAGTCTGTCATACAGAGTGAAGTAAGTCAGAAAGAGAAAAACAAATACAGTATGCTAACACATATATATGGAATCTAAGGGAAAATAAAAAAAGGCCATGAAGAACCTAGTGGCAAGACGGGAATAAAGACACAGACCTACTAGAGAATGGACTTGAGGATATGGGGAGGGGGTGGGGTGAGATGTGACAGGGTATGAGAGTGTCATGGACATATATACACTACCAAATGTAAAATAGATAGCTAGTGGGAAGCAGCCACATAGCACAGGGAGATCAGCTTGGTGCTTTGTGACCACCTAGAGGGGTGGGATGGGGAGGGTGGGAGGGAGGGAGATGCAAGAGGGAAGAGATATTGTATGTGTATAACTGATTCACCTTGTTATAAAGCAGAAGCTAACACACCATTGTAAGGCAATTATACTTCAATAAAGATGTTTAAAAAAAAAATCTTCCAACAATCAAAGGTCCAGGACCAGATGGCTTCACAGGTGTATTCTATCAAAAGTTTAGAGTGCAGCTAACACCCATCTTTCTCAAACTCTTCCAAAAAATTGCAGAGGAAGGAACACTCCCAAACACATTCTATGAGGCCACCATCACCCTGATACCAAAACGAGACAAAGATACTACAAAAAAAGAAAATTACAGACCAATATCATTGATGAATATAGATGGAAAAATCCTCAACGAAATACTAGCAAACAAAATCCAACAACACATTAAAAGGATCATACACCATGATCAACAGGGATTTATCCCCGTGATACAAGGATTCTTCAAAATATGCAAATCAATCAATGTGATACAATATATTAACAAACTTAAGAATTAAAACCATATGATTATCTCAAGAGATGTAGAAAAAGCTTTTGACAAAATTCAACACTGATTTATGATAAAAACTCTCCAGAAAGTGGGCATAGAGGGAAGCTACCCCAACATAATAAAGGCCATATATGACAAACCCACAGCAAACATCATTCTCAATGGTGAAAAACTGAAAGCATTTCCTTTAAGTTCAGGAACACGGCAAGGATGTCCACTTTCACCACTATTATTCAACATAGTTTTGGAAGTCCTAGCCACAGCAATCAGAGAAGAAAAAGAAATAAAAGGAATACAAATTGGAAAAGAAGGAGTAAAACTGTCACTGTTTGCAGATGACATGATACTATACATAGAGAATCCTAAAGATGCTACCAGAAAACTACTAGAGCTAATCAATGAATTTGGTAAAGTAGCAGGATACAAAATTAATGCACAGAAATCTCTTGCATTCCTATACACAAATGATGAAAAATCTGAAAGAGAAATTAAGGAAACACTCCCATTTAGCATTGCAACAAAAAGAATGAAATACCTAGGAATAAACCTACCTAGGGAGACAAAGACCTGTATGTAGAAAACTATAAGACACTGATGAAAGAAATTATAGATGATACAAGCAGATGGAGAGATATACCATGTTCTTGGATTGGAAGAATCAATATTGTGAAAATGACTATACTACCCAAAGCAATCTACAGATTCAATGGAAACCCTATCAAATTACCAATGGCATTTTTTACGGAACTAGAACATAAAATCTTAAATTTTGTATGGAGACACAAAAGACTCCAAATATCCAAAGCACTCTTGAGGGGAAAAAAACAAAGCTGGAGGAATCAGACTCCCTGACTTCAGACTATACTACAAAGCTACAGTAATCAAGACAATATGGTACTGGCACAAAAACAGAAACATAGATTAATGAAAGAAAATAGAAAGCCCAGAGATAAACCCATGAACCTATGGTCAACTAATCTATGGCAAAGGAGACAAGGATATACAATGGAGAAAAGACAGTTTCTTCAATAAGTGGTGCCGGGAAAACTGGACAGCTACATGTAAAAGAATGAAATTAGAACAGTCTCTAACATCATCCACAAAAATATACTCAAAATGGATTAGAGACCTAAATGTAAGACTGGACACTATAAAACTCTTGGTGGAAGACATAGGAAGAACACTCTGACATAGATCACAGCAAGATCTTTTTTGATCCACCTCCTAGAGTAATGGAAATAGAAACAAAAATAAACAAATGGGACCTAATGAAACTTCAAAGCTTTTGCACAGCAAAGGAAACCATAAACAAGACGAAAAGACAACACTCAGAATGGGAGAAAATATTTGCCAATGAATCAATGGACAAAGGATTAATCTCCAAACTTGAACTCATGCAGCTCAATATTAGAAAAACAAACAACCCAATCCAAAAATAGGCAGAAGACCTAAATAGACATTTCTCCAAAGAAGGCATACAGATGGCCAAGAAGCACATGAAAAGCTGCTCAACATCACTAATTATTAGAGAAATGCAAATCAAAACTGCAAGGAGGTATCACCTCACACTAGTTAGAATGGGCAACATCAGAAAATCTACAAACAACAAAACCTGGAGAGGGTGTGGAGAAAATGGAACCCTCTTGCACTGTTGGTGGGAATGTAACTTGATACAGCCACAATGGAGAACAGTATGGAGGTTCCCTAAAAAACTAAAAATAGAAATACCATACGATCCAGCAATCCCACTACTGGGCATATACTCAGAGAAAACCATAATCAAAATGACACATGCACCCCAATGTTCACTGCAACATTATTTACAATAGCCAGGTCATGGAAGCAACCTAAATGCCCATCAACAGAAGAATGGATAAAGAAGATGTGGTACATATACAGAATAGAATATTACTGAGCCATAAAAAGGAGTGAAATTGGGTCATTTGTTGAGATGTGGATGGATCTAGAGACTGTCATACAGAGTGAAGTAAGTCAGAAAGAGAAAAACAAATATCGTATATTAACGCATATATGTGTAACCTAGAAAAATGGTACAGATGAACCGGTTTGCAGGGCAGAAATTGAGACACAGATGTAGAGAACAAACGTATGGACACCAAGGCAGGAAAGCGGAGGGGGTTTGGCGGTGTTGGTGTGATGAACTGGGTGATTGGGATTGACATGTATACACTGATGTGTATAAAATTGATGACTAATAAGAGAAAAAAAAAGAGTGGGTTCTTTTAAAAGACCAATAAAATTGAAAAATTTCTAGTACAACTGCAAAGAAAAAATGAATGACACATATCCAATATCAGGAATGAAACAGAGGACATCACTACAGACCCTTCAGACATCAAAAGGATAGTAAGGGAATGTTATGAACAACTATACAAGCATAAATTTGACAACTTAGAGACAATGGAACAAATACCTCAAAAGCAGAACCTACCACGGCTCGCACTATATGAAATGAATAATCTGAATAGTCTTAAACAATTCAAATTCTTTTTCAAATAAAAAAAGTTTCTCAAGGCCCAGATGGAGTCATGGAAAATTTTTGCCAAGAACTTACAGATGAATTAAAAACAATTTTGGTGCACAAAAACAACAATAAAATATATTTTGGAAAATTTGAATTTATACTCCACTATCAATGATATTAGGGAATTAGTATTGATTATATATTAAGTGTGCACTGGTATTAGTTCTGTAGAAAATCAAGATCCTTAACCGTATGACCACACAATTGTGGACTCCACTGACAACTGGTTGTGCACACAAGAGTAAGTTAAAGTGAACACAATTATGCAACTTCTCTATATCTCTTGTTTAAGGGAAGTTGTTTGTTCTCCCCTTCCTCTCTTTATTCTTTCAGCAGGCAGGGACATGGCCACTCAGTGACCCAGCATTGACTCAGAATACGAGGACACCGCCATGGGTGTGTTGGAAGGAACGTGGGACTTTGAAAGGTTTTCTGGAGGAAAGACTTCTGGATGTGACTCGACCCTCTCTTGATGTTACAAGATAACCTATAAGACATGTTTTATTCATAGAAAGGGGGACTGTCCTTGGGACAGTGCCCAGATGAGGGGGAACCTGTCTTTAATTAGCACATATCTGTCATACAGGCTGGTGGTTCGTGTCCTCAGGGACTCAGATTCACCTTTATTAGTTTAGCCCAATCATCTGAACTAAAGGCAACAAATCTTCAACAACATCTCCCGTCTCCCACTTCTCCCTGAGTCTCTTCTGTAAACTCCAAACCCTCTGCGTTGTTGAAGCAGGAAAGGAGATCACAGCTGAACTGAGATCTGCATTTAGAAAAAGTTCAGTGAGCGACTGTGATCATTGCTGGTCCATTGTCACACATCAGGGGACAAAGGAGCCCTGTGCAGTGACCACTCATGGTCACCTGGGTGCCAGGTTCAGACTCAAACTTCATGTCCTCAGGGCTACCCTTCCAAATTTTCACAGAGTATTAGGTGCAGATGTCTACTGGGGTGATGTTACTGATATGGATGGAAAAGTCTAGGCTGGAGAGAGACTAAGGAGAGGTTAGAAAGAACAAGGAGGAGGGAGGTGGGTGGGTGGACAGGCAATGAGGAACATAATCACTGTTCGTTGAAGAAAGCGAGAGGCAGGACTCTATGAACAGGAAGATCTCCCTCCTTCCTACTTTCTTTCATGGATATTTCTGTCAAAAGATCTATAAAGAATATGCCAAACTCTTACCAGTGGTCACTCTTGGGGGTGTGGGATTTGGGGGAGGGAACTTATTTTAAAATTCTATTTTACACCTATTGACTTCTAGATTGTTCTATAATAGACATGAATTACTACCTTTAATATTAAATAACAAAGGTAAAGAACTGGGTCAGTTGGAGTGGAGACCTCACCCAGAGGTTCGTCTGCATCCTGGTTCTTCTGAGGAGCAGAGGCCTCCAGCGTATGGTTTTTGGTGACCGCCGGCTGTCCGTCATGCTCCACCTGGCAGGTGAGCAGCACAGCCTCCCTGTGGGCAGATGAGTTCACCAGGAGCCAGCTCGTCCGGTTAAAGGTCCCGTCCTTGTTCTCTATGAGGGTCGAGGCCATGTCTATTCGGGACACATTTCCATTCTCCCACCAGGTCAGCTGTAGGCGCTGGGGGTAGAACTTGCTCACCTGGCAGGTGACATTCACCTGGTTCCCCGTCATGGGGTGTTGGGTAATCGTCAAGGTAGGCGGAACTGAAACAGCATAGGCAGAAGCTCTGACCTTATGGAACCAGCAGGTCACAGGAGAGGGGCTGGATAACAGCTTGCAGCACAGCAAGGGAGTCACCAGAGGACAGAGTCAGGCATGCAGCAGGTGCTCAAACACCGAGGGTCTCTTTGCATATAAATGAAATCAGAAGCACACTGCAGGGCACACAGTAGGTGCTCAAGGACTGGGCTCCTATTAGGTTAATAATGTGTGTCATCTACAAGCACAGCCCCTGGCATGCAGTTGGAATACAATAACTGCAGCAAAATATATGAAATCACCAAGCACATAGGGGCCTGGCTTATAGTAGGAGCTCAGTCGTTGGAGAAACAATTGATAAAGTAAAGGAAACTACTTAGCACAGTGCTTGGCACATGAGGGGTGTCCACCTGGCCGCTGCCATTAAAACAGCATTTAGTGAGCAGCTCCTCTAGGAGCCCGGGGATGGGGCAGGACTGTCAGGAAGTAGATTCCAGGCAATTTGAGGCCTGGAGCAAAAAGCAGGGCGGAGGAACAGGCTGGGGCCTTGAGGGCAGGTGCGGGCTTAGGCTGGCGTGAGGGGCATCTACCTCGGATGGTCTCAGACAAGTTGGCTGTCCCACGAAGAGGAGGGTCTCCCTGCAGGGTGATGTGGGTCACCTCGCAGATGACCTGGGAGCGAACATCCCCCGGGGCCAGCACCACCTTGGTTGTGCTGGAGATGCTGTAGGAAACGCTGTTTTCCTCTGGTTCCACGTTGGTCTGGGAGGCTGAGAGCTCATTGCCATTTTTGAACCATTTCAGGGAGATGTTTCTGGGGGAGAACCCGTGGGATTTGCAGGTGAAGCTCACTGTCTGCTCAGGTGTGACCCTCACTGCGGGGCCTGATACCACAGGAGGAGAGGGTTTGGCTACAAAAGGAACATTTATAAATGATGAACATGATTGTAATTATCATCCCTAATGATAAAAATGTGACACCGTTAAGAACCACCACATATATTATTTTTTAAATTCTTCAAATAGTTCTGGGAGGGCAGTGTCATTATGCTCATCTGACAGAGGAGACACACAGGTTCCCAGAGGTGACTCTGTGTCAGAGGCAGGGTTGACATCGAATTCCAGGCCTGAGTTCAAAGTCCACCTTCTTACATCTGCCAGGTGATTTCCCACCAGTTTGGGCAAAGGAACAAAAGTACTGATTGTTCTTACTCTCCTGTTAACTGTTCCTAGCTCGGCTCCCCCTGGTACACTTAGGTAAGTTCGGAGAAATGTTTACAGAAGTAAATGCAGGGGAAACAGGGTCATAGAGGGACCGCATGAAAGCTGAACCAGGCTGACCATCCAATGAGAGGTGTGGCCATGGCACCTCGCAGCTCCTCGTCTGTGAAAGGAGACAGCAGGCATTATCCTTCCCGGTCTGCAGTGAGGGTTAAATCAGGCAGTGGGAGCATTTTTACTATGAGTAAAACACAAGATGATTCACAAAATTAAACAAACACAGATCTCTCTTTAACCCAGACTGTATTTATATCCAGAGCTGTCCCTTTGGGTGTTTATGAATTTACTTAATAATTTTCATTCTTTCCACGAATATTCCAGTAGGACTAATGTATCGATCCCTGAATTTCAAAGGAAAGGGGCAAAGGGATGTTTTTCTGAGTCTGGGTTCTTCTCTTGGTTCAGTTTTGGGTTGAGAAGAAAGATCACTGAGTGCTGAGAAACCAGTGGTGGTTAATTTCTTAATTATTATTAAATCTGTAGAGACACAGACACCGGCCTATAAAGCACCCAGAAGCACACAAATCAGTAAATCAAATGTGAGGGTGGTTTCTCTCTTTAGAAGGTTCCTGTAAGGTGTTTCCCAATTGTTCATTGTTACTCAACACCTCCTGTAAAACTCGGCAGACAGTAAACATTACAAATATTTGCACTTTTAAATACTTAACTTGCTTCCTAAAACTCGTCAAACGTTTGAGGACGTAGCAAGGAGTTACCTTAATATGTCAAATTGTATAAACACCAGCATCCTGGACACCCCTAAAGGGACAAGATACTCTGATCAGTTACCACTTGTCCAGAGTTTCTTCAGAGCCTAAAGATGGCCTGATCTCTCCATCACCCTCAGCACTTTAATCCCCTCACCAGCCCCGTGAGGGAGGCCCAAGAGTGACTCCATATATGGGATAAGGCTCAGGGAGGACGAAGCTGGTCAAGGGCACCCAGCAAGTAAAGGTCAGAGCTCATCTCACTGCATGCAGGACCGATTGATTTTAGTGTCACTGTTCTTTAGCCTTGATCCTCAGTGTCTGTTTCTGGACAAAGTAGATACAAGCACCATCTGGTAAGATGAGCGAGGATATATGGAAAACACAGAGCCTGACATATAGTAGGTGCTTAATCAATAACACCCATAATTTTTAAAAAATGAATAACACCCATGATTGTTATCATAAGATCTGGCCATTCTAGTGCTAAAACTACCCATTTATTTTTTAGGCAGTAAGAAGGCAAAACAAAAGCACAACAGAAACACCAAGAAGAGTCTCAAATCATGCTCCATGCAGCTGTCATGCAAAAAGCCACATGAAACAACTAGTAGAAACACCACATTATAAATCTGTTCCCATTTTTAAAAATAATTCCCTCAAGAAACAAGTTTGGGGAACTGGCTTTCAAAACACACAAGAGATCACAGGCATTTTCCTCCAGATCAGCTCTTTACAGAAGCTGGAAGCATTTTGAAAGGAGGAAGAACAGATTTTGTCAGTGTCACTGTGGTGTGTTGAGGCAGGAAGTCTCCAGGCTGAGCAGGGAGCATTTGCAGGCATTCCAGAGCCTGTTTACACACACACGTGTGTAAAGATGGGAAGGTTTCCCCAGCGATGAAGCTCGGGTCTGAACAGGGTGGTCTGAGTTGGGAGGACGCCCCTCTCAGCCCAGGTGAGCTCTGTTGGAGGTGGGGTGTGTGCCTGCCAATCGACTCCAAATGACTTTCTTGGGCATCCTAAGACCTGTCACCATCACAGGCTATTCTGAAGCACTCACACCCAGGAGAGCTGTTCTTACAACCCAGGCACCATGGAGGACCCACCTCTGTCCTGGAAAAACCACAGCCTTCCCTCTGACCTCAGAGAACACGTGACTCAGGGCTCCTCTGCCCTGGCTGGGCACCAGCATCCTCTGTAGGAGTGAAAACACTCAGCTGCCCAGGCCAACGTCTGACCAATTAAATCAGAATTTCTAGGGTGGAACCAGGGTCTGGGGATCTTTTTACCATCTCCCAGGTGATTCTAATAAGCAGCCAAGGTCAAAAGGAACCCAGCTCCACCCCAACCCCAGTTGTACTTAGTCCTGTAGAGAAAACGACCCCATCCAAGGTCCTCTGGCTCCAGCACATCAGAGCTCACGTTGGTGGAACACGTACCATATGCCAGGATCTGCTCTAAGCTCTTGACATGCGTCCTTCATTCAGTTCCTGCAGCAGCTCTGTAAGGGCAGTTCTGTCACTGATGGACGAGGACACCAAGCCCCAATGTGGGGAGGGACTGGTCAGAGACCCCAGAGCTGGGACGGGGCAGGGCTGGGATGGAGGCCCAGGCAGGGGGGCTCTGCCCGTGCTCTCAACCACTGTGCACTGAGCTCAGTGATACCCAGTCCACCCCATCCAGGACTTCCTAGATCCTCTCCAGTCATCACAGACCCCTGAAAGGCAGCGTGATTACCACCATTTTACAGATTGGGAAACTGAGGACTAGATGGAACTGAGCCTTGCCAAAATCACACAGTCTGGAAGGCCAGCACCATCGCTCCCTGAGGGGCTGTCCTGTCACCAGGTCATTGTACCCTCAGGACATCATGCAAAGGCTGTGTGATTATCCTCTTTCTACACGTGAGGAAATGGGACCCAGCACAGGGAACTGGGTCACAGCCTTGAAATAACACCTCGATTTGGGGGGCCCCTACTCTGTGCTGGTGATTTAGACAGAGCACCTCAAATCCTGCCAACTCTCCTGAAAGGAGAACATGATGATCACCATTTTACAGATGAGAAAACTGAGGCTGAGAGAAATGAAGGGACTGTCTCCTCACCCGCCCACCATGTCCCAAAAGTATTTCTTGTCACCTCCAAGCTTTCATGTCCATCAGCAGAGCAAGCGTCCCACCTTCACAAGCCCCCACACTGACCACCACCCTCCCCTTTTCCCTCGGAGATTCTTGACTTCAAGCAACTACAGGGAGGAGTGGCCTCTGCATGCCCAGGCCTGGGGACCCTGTAGCAACAAGGGAAGACATGGGCTCCTGACCCCTGAGTCTAGAATATGAACTCTTGCTCATGCAGGTGTCCCAGCACCTGCTAGGGAACACCTCCTCCTCCTCCTCCTCAGTCTGCAGAGCCAGAAATGGGCGTGCATGGTGCTGCTGGGATTGCACTGGTCCCTCTTTGCTCTGTCCATTCTACGCTTCCCAGAGCTGCTCCCACATGAGGCCTAGTGAAGGAGCAAGATCGCAACAACGGAGAGAAAAACTCCTGATGCTTTTAAGTGTGCTGAGCCCTGCATTTTAGGAACATTCAGCACATCATGAGACACTGTAGCATCTGTCTGATCTGTGGTAAAGCTAGACTTGCCTCCCATACAGGACTTTTTAGAATGCTTATTGCTAAAGAACAGAACAATACAAGGGTTTAAGAGGACAGGCCTGGAGTTTTCTCCACACTTTGACAAGCACAGTGGGGTGTGCAGAGAGCAGGGCCGTGAGTCTAGGCACTTGGGTTCAATCTCGGCTCCCCTACCTGCTCACAAATCAGGTCCTCTCTCTGAGCCTCAGCGTCCTCATATGTGAAAGGGACAACAGACGGCCCTACCCTCAGAGCACTGGTTATAAGGAGTAAGTGCCATGAGGAGGATTCAGCATCTGACAGGCTGCTGCTCCCCTCCCCCTCCCTCCTTTCTCATCCAGGTAATCCTCTGGGCAGGCGGCCTGGGGAAGAGGATGAGCAGCCTCCTGGGAGGCAGCAGATCTGAATGGCAGTGGAACCACTTATTAGCTGTGACTGGCTGAGCAAGGAACCGACAATCTGGGAAGTTTAGTAATATCGGCAAAATCAGGATAAAGCCACTTTCCCTGCTAATTCCTGGAGCTCTGGGAAGATTCATTTGCTACCATGACTAGGAGGGAAATTTGGCAATATAATCACACAAATTAAAATACACATACTCTCTGATCTAGCAATGCTACTTCCAGTGGGTATTTCCCCTTTGAGGAGAGTGACATATGGAAAGGTTATCCACTGCTGTGCTGTTTCGATAGCCCGAGGTTAGGAACACCTTAGTATCCTTCAACAGGAGACTGTAAAATGAAAACGATTGTCTCCATACCCTGAATGTTAAGTAGCTATTGAAACAATGGGCAACTCTAGGTGCTGATATGGAATGAGGGATTTGGGATCATGTGGCTGAAAGTAGGGAGAAGTTGCCAGTCGCCTCAGGACTTAGGGCCTGAATGCGAGGAGCCTTCTGAACCTATGGGAAAGCAATGAAAACATCATGTTCAATGGTTAATTCAAGGAGCTTTCATTCTTCAACTTCCATGTACCAGGCTCTTCCATGTAACCAGTTCCAATGCTGGTACAGGAAAGAGCCTGGCCTGGAATCAGATTGGGTTCTGGAAGGATCCCCTCACTCACTGGCCATGCCACTGTGGTCTGGGTTCCAGTCACCTCTTGGCCTCAGGCCGCCATCTGTACATGGAGGGTTGGGCAGAGAGTGTCAAAGTTCCCTCCCGTGTCACAGTCCAGGATTCAGGAGTTAGAAAGAGGATCCAGGGTCTTTGTCAGAAAACTCTTAATGAGTGCCTTTGCTGCCTCAATGGGGCTACCCCTAAGTCACCCACATGGGGAACCTCTTCCCTGGGGAGGGACATTCTGAGATGACCCAGCTCTGCTGGGAGCCTTCAGTGACTGTGTGAGTTGGTCCCTGAATCACAGGAGGGATTTCCCAACAGACCCCCAGGAAACACCCAACCTCTGGGCATCTCCTCTACCCCGGGCCATCAGAGTAAACACTGAACCTATGCCTCTAGGAATTTCTTCTCAGTGTGATGTTTCTGAAGAGGAAATAAAGAAACCCTGCCCTGGAGAGACTTCTCTTTGGAAGGGGAAAGAACATAAGTTTCACGGGAGAAGAGCCCTTGTCTGCTTTGTTCACTGCTGCTTCCACAACATCTGGAGCAAGGCCTGGCACACAGTAGGTGCTCAATAGGTGCTAAATAAAGAGAAGACTCAGCCACATTGAGGGGAGCACTCTCTGGAGGCAGGAGGTGACACCTGGGCTGTGACGGGACAAGTCACTCAGACTTTCAGTTCCCTCATCCCTGGAACCAAAGGGCTAGACGGGATGGAAAAGGCAAGGGCTGTGGAGCCAGGCAGACTGGGGTTCCAGACTTTTCCCAGCTTTACCAGTTATGGGGCCTTTGGCAAGTAGCACGACCTCTGCAGTCCTCAGTTTCCCTGATCTGTAGAAGGGAGTGAAATCAGATCATGATATAAGCACCCACTGCTGCACTTGATTCTTTTTTTTTTTTTCTTTTTTCTCTAAGGGTGGAGGACATTCTTCTTGACTTGCTGTCACAGACCAAGGGGACAAAGGAGACCCAGGCCATACTCACCACTCACAGCGAGATGAGTGCCTGGTCCAGACTTAACCTCCACATTAGGGCTTGCTCTCCGGAACTTCACACAGTAGTACATACCGGTGTCTGCTGGGGTGATGTTACTGATGCGGATGGAAAAGTCTGTGTTGTTTCTCCTTGTAGTATCTACAACACTTGTTACTCGAGGGAAGGGGCCTCCTTTGAGACTGTAGATTAACTCTCGGCCTGGCCCTGTGCCCCTGAACCAATTGACGGGCCCCACGGGGAACAGGGAGGTCACACTGCAGTGGAGAGTGGCCGTCTCTCCTGTTGCAACTGAAACTGACCGCTCAGGCTGAATCACCTGCAGCTCGTTCTCACCTGCCACTCCTGGAGGGAAACACAATCCAGTTATTTATTCATCCTTAGGTGATCCAGTAGGTTTTCTCAATTATTTATCAGCAATAGTTTTCATTAACTTAGTGCACCATGAGCCAGCCTTGAACTCAGCCCATTGTGTGTATATTGCATGCAACCTGCACAATGAGCCTATAACGTGAGACCCTAATACAAGAGAGGAATTGAGGCACAGAGAGGTTAAATGATGTGGCAGAGAATGGGTTTGAGTACTTGAGTCCTCTTTGGAAGTGTCATACTTCACCAAATATTTCTGGCTGTTCACTTTGTGGCCTCCTGGAGAGCTGCACTTCTGGCCTCTGCATTAGGTGGGACCACATGACTTCTTTAGACCACGGAGTTGTGAGGAAAAGTGATGATGGATATATTTCGTAGGTTATTCATTTAACTGCAAGAGCCTTTATGGACCAACTTCCGTCTTCCACAGAGATCCTCATTCTCATGATGAGGTTGGCTCCAACAACCTCAATACTTGAGTGGCAGTGATGTGCAGAGCTCCCAACACAATGAACATGTAGTTTAAGAAGAAAGTAGAATATTGTTTCAAGTTCCTAGCATTTTTTTTCCAATGACATAGTCATGTTTTATTAGTTACCTAAGGCTGCTGTAATAAATTATCTAAAATTTAGTGGCTTGAAGTGACAGCTTTATTATAATTCTGGATGTCAAAGGACCAGAAATGGTATTACTGGACTAAAATCAAGGAGTTAGTTGGGCTACATTTCTTCTGGAGGCTCTGATCATGGTCTCTCCAAATTTTTGAGACTGTCTATGCTCCTTTTCTCATGGTTTCCATCTTCTTATGACTCTAATGTTGCTTCCATTGTCACTTGTACTTCTCTAACTTTGGCTTTCCTGCCTCCTTCTTATAAGATTATATTGGGACCCCACTGATAATCTAGGATATTCTCCCCATAGCAAGAGTCTTAACTTAATCACTTTTACAAAATCTCGTTTTCCAAGTAAAGTAAAATATTCACAGGTGAGTATAGGACATAGCTTTCTTTGGGGGGCTACTTTCTTTTTCTTTTTTACTTGATTTATAACATTTTTGTACTGAAGTATTGTTGATTTACAATGTTTTGGTAATTTCTGCTGTACAAAAATTGACTCATTTATACATATATATATTCTTTTATATACATATATACATTCTTTTTTTAATATATTCTTTTCCATTATGGCTTATCATAGCATACTGAATATCGTTCTCTGTGCTATATAGTAGGACCTTGTTGTTTATCCATTCCATATATAATAGATTACATTATCCCTACCCTCTCCCCCTTGGCAACCACAAGTTTGTTCTCTACGTTCGTGAGTCTGTTTCTGTTTTGTGGATAGGTTCATTTGCCTCACTTTTTTTGGGGAGGGGCACCATGTGGCATAGCTTGTGGGATCCTAGTAACCCGACCAGGGATTGAACCCAAGCCCCCTGCAGTGGAAGTGTGGAGTCCTAACCACCGGACCACCAGAGAATTCCCTGTGTCATCTTTTAGATTCCACATATAAATATCATATGGTGTTTCTCTTTTCTCTTTCTGACTTACTTCACTTAGTACAATAATCTCTAGTTGTGTTCATGTTGCTGCAAATGACATTATTTCATTTTTTTTTTCACACACACACACACTGTATTTTATTTTTACAAGAGATAAATAGACTGACACCAAGCATTGTACATGGATGACCACAACAAAAGCAACAATGATTGCAATTACCAAACATGAAACTCACTCATACTATGTCATAATATTGACATTCAGTCCAGTAATCCTCCATTGTAACAGCTCCTTTACTTTGCAGTGAAAATTGATTTGTATATTCTTTGCCTCTGAGTCCTTGTGGGATTTTTTTTTTAATTCAGACAGAAAGTCACAAAAATTATACTCATCCTCATCAGTTCACTCAGTCCCATGTAATTAATTTTTTTTTCATCTTGATCTTTTGTTAGCACTTTTATGAGTTCATCACTTTTTCATTAGAGTTCTGAAAATGCTTATTCACTCAGTTCAGCAGTACAGTCAGTTACCAGAAACCTGTACTTGTCAGAGTCTTTTCCATGAATTTCTTGAAGATGAAACCCTTTTATAGGAACATATTTGCAAAAGCATCAGAGTACCACCAGAACTGTCTGTAAATTACAAAAGACTTAAAGATGACCACAGTTAAAGATTTGATGAAAGTTCATAATAATGCAGTTGACAAGAAAATTAGTTATTTCTGAGATATACATTTTAAAGTAATAACTAGGATTATTACTTATAACATTATACCAGAACATATAAGATTTTTAGAAATTTCATGTAATGTCTGAAACATTTATATTAACATATTTCCACACAAATAACCCAATGAAAGTTTAGTATTAGTTGTTTTGTTTGTTTGTTTATACTGCAGGTTCTTATTAGGCCTCAATTTTATACACATCAGTGTATACATGTCAATCCCAATCGCCCAATTCAGCACACCACCATCCCCACCCCACCGCAGTTTTCCCCCCTTGGTGTCCATATGTCCATTCTCTACATCTGTGTCTCAACTTCTACCCTGCAAACCGGCTCATCTGTACCATTTTTCTAGGTTCCACATACATGCATTAATATACGATATTTGTTTTTCTCTTTCTGACTTACTTCACTCTGTATGACAGTCTCTAGATCCATCCACGTCTCAACAAATGACTCAATTTCGTTCCCTTTTATGGCTGAGTAATATTCCTTTGTATATATGTACCACATCTTCTTTATCCATTCGTCTGTTGATGGGCATTTAGGGTGCTTCCATGACCTGGCTATTGTAAATAGTGCTGCAATGAACATTCGGGTGCATGTGTCTTTTTGAATTACGGTTTTCTCTGGGTATATGCCCAGTAGTGGGATTGCTGGGTCATATGGTAATTCTATTTTTAGTTTTTTAAGGAACCTCCATATTGTTCTCCATAGTGGCTGTGTCAATTTACATTCCCACCAACAGTGCAAGAGGATTCCCTTTTCTCCACACCCTCTCCAGCATTTGTTGTTTGTAGATTTTCTGATGATGCCCATTCTAAGAGGAGTGAGGTGATACCTCATTGTAGTTTTGATTTGCATTTCTCTAATAATTAGTGATGTTGAGCATCTTTTCATGTGCTTCGTGGCCGTCTGTATGTCTTCTTTGGAGAAATGTCTATTTAGGTCTTCTGCCCATTTTTGGATTGGGGTGTTTGTTTCTTTAATATTGAGCTGAATAAGCTGTTTATATATTTTGGAGATTAATCCTTTGTCTGTTGATTCGTTTGCAAATATTTTCTCCCATTCTGAGGGTTGTCTTTTCGTCTTGTTTATGGTTTCCTTTGCTGTGCAAAAGCTTTGAAGTTTCATTAGGTCCCATTTGTTTATTTTTGTTTTTATTTCCATTACTCTAGGAGGTGGATCAAAAAAGATCTTGCTGTGATTTATGTCAAAGAGTGTTCTTCCTATGTTTTCCTCTAAGAGTTTTATAGTGTCCAGTCTTATATTTAGGTCTCTAATCCATCTTGAGTTTATTTTTGTGTATGGTGTTAGGGAGTATTCTAATTTCATTCTTTTACATGTAGCTGTCCAGTTTTCCCAGCACCACTTATTGAAGAGATGGTCTTTTCTCCATTGTATATCTTTGCCTCCTTTGTCATAGATTAGTTGACCATAGGTGCGTGGGTTAATCTCTGGGCTTTCTATTTTGTTCCATTGATCTATGTTTCTGTTTTTGTGCCAGTACCATATTGTCTTGATTACTGTAGCTTTGTAGTATAGTCTGAAGTCAGGGAGTCTGATTCCTCCAGCTCCGTTTTTTTCCTTCAAGACTGCTTTGCCTATTCGGGGTCTTTTGTGTCTCCATACAAATTTTAAGATGATTTGTTCTAGCTCCGTAAAAAATGCCATTGGTAATTTGATAGGGATTGCACTGAATCTGTAGATTGCTTTGGGTAGTATAGTCATTTTCACAATGTTGATTCTTCCAATCCAAGAACATGGTATATCTCTCCATCTGTTGGTATCATCTTTAATTTCTTTCATCAGTGTCTTATAGTTTTCTGCATACAGGTCTTTTGTCTCCCTAGGTAGGTTTATTCCTAGCTATTTTATTCTTTTTGTTGCAATGGTAAATGGGAGTGTTTCCATAATTTCTCTTTTAGATTTTTCATCATTAGTGTATAGGAATGCAAGAGATTTCTGTGCATTAATTTTGTATCCTGCAACTTTACCATATTCATTAATTAGCTCTAGCAGTTTTCTGGTGGCAGTTTTAGGATTCTCTATGTATAGTATCATGTCATCCGCAAACAGTGACAGTTTTACTTCTTCTTTTCCAATTTGTATTCCTTTTATTTCTTTTTCTTCTCTGATTGCCGTGGCTAGGACTTCCAGAACTATGTTGAATAGTAGTGGTGAGAGTGGACATCCTTGTCTCGTTCCTGATCTTAGAGGAAATGCTTTCAGTTTTTCACCATTGAGAATGATGTTTGCTACGGGTTTGTCATATATGGCCTTTATTATGTTGAGGTAGGTTCCCTCTATGCCCACTTTCTGGAGAGCTTTTATCATAAATGGGTGTTGAATTTTGTCAAAAGCTTTTTCTGCAGCTATTGAGATGATCATATGGTTTTTATTCTTCAATTTGTTAATATGGGGTATCACATTGATTGATTTGCGTATATTGAAGAATCCTTGCATCCCTGGGATAAATCCCACTTGATCATGGTGTATGATCCTTTTAATGCGTTGTTGGATTCTGTTTGCTAGTATTTTGTTGAGGATTTTTGCATCTATATTCATCAGTGATATTGGTCTGTAATTTTCTTTTTTTGTAGTGTCTTTTTCTGGTTTTGGTATCAGGATGATGGTGGCCTCATAGAATGAGTTTGGGAGTGATCCTTCCTCTGCAATTTTTTGGAAGAGTTTGAGAAGGATAGGTGTTAGCTCTTCTCTAAATGTTTGATAGAATTCACCTCTGAAGCCATCTGGTCCTGGACTTTTGTTTGTTGGAAGATTTTTAATCACAGTTTCAATTTCATTATTTGTGATTGGTCTGTTCATATTTTCTGTTTCTTCCTGGTTCAGTCTTGGAAGGTTATACCTTTCTAAAAATTTGTCCATTTCTTCCAGGTTGTCCATTTTATTGGCAAAAAGTTGCTTGTAGTAGTCTCTTTGGATGCTTTGTATTTCTGCGGTGTCTGTTGTAACTTCTCCTTTTTCATTTCTGATTTTATTGATTTGAGTCCTCTCCCTCTTTTTCTTGATGAGTCTGGCTAATGGCTTATCAATTTTGTTTATCTTCTCAAAGAACCAACTTTTAGTTTTATTGATCTTTGCTATTGTTTTCTTTGTTTCTATTTCATTTATTTCTGCTCTGATCTTTATGATTGCTTTCCTTCTGCTAACTTTGGGTTTTGTTTGTTCTTCTTTCTCTAGTTCCTTTAGGTGAAAGTTTAGATTGTTTACTTGAGATTTTTCTTGTTTCTTGAGGTAGGCTTGTATAGCTATAAACTTCCCTCTTAGAACTGCTTTTGCTGCATCCCATAGGTTTTGGGTCGTCGTGTTTTCATTGTCATTTGTCTCTAGGTATTTTTTGATTTCCTCTTTGATTTCTTCAGTGATCTCTTGGTTATTTAGTAACGTATTGTTTAGTCTCCATGTGTTTGTCTTTTTTACGTTTTTTTCCCTGTAATTCATTTCTAATCTCATAGCGTTGTGGTCAGGAAAGATGCTTGATATGATTTCAATTTTCTTAAATTTACTGAGGCTTGATTTGTGACCCAAGAAGTGATCTATCCTGGAGAATGTTCCATGCGCACTTGAGAAGAACATGTAATCTGCTGTTTTTGGATGGAATGTCCTATATATATCAATTAAATCTATCTGGCCTATTGTGTCATTTAAAGCTTCTGTTTCCTTATTTATTTTCATTTTGGATGATCTGTCCATTGGTGTAAGTGAGGTGTTAAAGTCCCCCATTGTGTTACTGTCGATTTCCTCTTTTATAGCTGTTAGCAGTTGCCTTCTGTATTGAGGTGCTCCTATGTTGGGTGCATATATATTTATAATTGTTATATCTTCTTCTTGGATTGATCCCTTGATCATTATGCAGTGTCCTTCCTTGTCTCTTGTAATATTCTTTATTTTAAAGTCTATTTTATCTGATATGAGTATTGCTACTCCAGCTTTCTTTTGATTTCCATTTGCATGGAATATCTTTTACCATTCCCCCACTTTCAGTCTGTATGTGTCCCTAGGTCTAAAGTGGGTCTCTGGTAGAAAGCATATATATGGGTCTTGTTTTTGTATCCATTCAGCCAGTCTATGTCTTTTGATTGGGGCATTTAATCCATTCACGTTTAAGGTAATTATCGATATGTATGTTCCTATGACCATTTTCTTAATTGTTTTGGGTTTGTCTTTATAGGTCCTTTTCTTCTCTTGTGTTTCCCACTTAGAGAAGTTCCTTTAGCATTTGTTGTAGAGCTGGTTTGGTGGTGCTGAATTCTCTTAGCTTTTGCTTGTCTGTAAAGCTTTTGATTTCTCCATCAAATCTAAATAAGATCCTTGCCGGGTAGAGTAATCCTGGTTGTAGGTTCTTCCCTTTCATCACTTTAAGTATATCATGCCACTCCCTTCTGGCTTGCAGAGTTTCTGCTGAGAAATCAGCTGTTAACCTTATGGGAGTTCCCTTGTATGTTATTTGTCGTTTTTCCCTTGCTGCTTTCAATAATTTTTCTTTGTCTTTAATTTTTGCCACTTTGATTACTATGTGTCTCAGCGTGTTTCTCCTTGGGTTTATCCTGTATGGGACTCTCTGCGCTTCCTGGACTTGGGTGGCTATTTCCTTTCCCATGTTAGGGAAGTTTTCGACTATAATCTCTTCAAATATTTTCTCTGGTTCTTTCTCTCTCTCTTCTCCTTCTGGGACCCCTATAATGTGAATGTTGTTGCGTTTAATGTTGTCCCAGTGGTCTCTTAGGCTGTCTTCATTTCTTTTCATTCTTTTTTCTGTAGTCTGTTCTGCAGCAGTGAATTCCACCATTCTGTCTTCCAGGTTACTTATCCGTTCTTCTGCCTCAGTTATTCTGCTATTGATTCCTTCTAGTGTAGTTTTCATTTCAGTTATTGTATTGGTCATCTCTGTTTGTTTGTTCTTTAATTCTTCTAGGTCTTTGTTAATCATTTCTTGCATCTTCTCAATCTTTGCCTCCATTCTTATTCCGAGGTCCTGGATCATTTTCACTATCATTATTCTGAATTCTTTTTCTGGAAGGTTGCCTATCTCCACTTCATTTAGTTGTTTTTCTGGGGTTTTTTCTTGTTCCTTCATCTGGTACATAGCCCTCTGCCTTTTCATCTTGTCTATCTTTCTGTAACTGTGGTTTTTGTTCCACAGGCTGCAGGATTGTAGTTTTTCTTGCTTCTGCTGTCTGCCCTCTGGTGGTTGAGGCTATCTAAGAGGCTTGATGGGAGGCTCTGGTGGTGAGTAGCGCTGACTGTTGCTGTGGCGGTCAGAGCTCAGTAAAACTTTAATCCACTTGACTGTTGATGGGTGGGGCTGGGTTCCCTCCCTGTTGGTTGTTTTGCCTGAGGCAACCCAACACTGGAGCCTACCTGGGCTCTTTGGTGGGGTTAATGGCAGACTATCGGAGGGCTCACGCCAAGGAGCACCTCCCAGAACCTCTGCTGCCAGTGTCCTTGTCCCCACGGTGAAACAGAGCCACCCCCCGCCTCTGCAGGAGACCCCCCCAACACCAGCAGGTAGGTCTGGTTCAGTCTCCCCCAGGTTCACGGCTCCTTCCCCTGGGTCCCGATGCACACATTACTCTGTGTGTGCCCTCCAAGAGTGGGGTCTCTGTTTCCCCCAGTCCTGTCGAAGTCCTGCAATCAATTCCCACTAGGCTTCAAAGTCTGATTCTCTAGGAATTCCTCCTCCCGTTGCTGGACCCCCAGGTTGGGAAGCCTGACGTGGGGCTCAGAACTTTCACTCCAGTGGGTGGACTTCTGTGGTATAAGTGTTCTCCAGTCTGTGAGTCACCCACCCAGCAGTTATGGGATTTGATTTTACTCTGATTGCGCCCCTCCTACCGTCTCACTGTGGCTTCTCCTCTGTCCTTGGACGTGGGGTATCCTCCTTGGTGAAGTCCAGGGTCTTCCTGTCAATGATTGTCCAGCAGCCAGTTGTGATTCTGGTGCTCTTGCAAGAGGGAGTGAGAGCACGTCCTTCTGCTCCGCCATCTTGGTTTTATTTCATTTTTTTAATGGCTGAATAGTATTCCATTGTATATATGTACCACATCTTCTTTATCCATTCATCTGTCGATGGACTTTTAGGTTGTCCTCATGTCTTAGTTATTGTGAATACTGCTGCTATGAACATAGGGGTGCATGTATCTTTTTGGATAAGAGTTTTGTCTGGATATATTCCCATGAGTGGGATTGCTGGATCATATGGTAATTCTATTTTTATTTTTCTGAGGAACCTCCATATTGTTTTCCATACTTACATTCCTGCTAACAGTATAGGAGAGTTCTCTTTTCTCTACATCCTCTCCAGCATTTGTTATTTGTAGAGCTTTTAAGAGCGACCATTCTGACTGATGTGAGGTGGTACCTAATTTTAGTTTTGATTTGCATTTCTCTAATAATTAGTAAGCATCTTTTCATGTGCCTATTGGCCATTTGTAGTTATTCTTTGGAGAAATGTTGTTGAGTTGTATGAGCTGTTTGTATATTTTGGAAAGCAAGCCCTTGTTGGTCAAATACTTTGTGAATATTTTCTCCCATTCAATAGGTTGTCTTTTTGTTTTGTTTATGGTTTCTTTTGCTATGCAAAAGCTTGTAAGTTTGATTAGGTCCCATTGTTTGTTTTTATTTCTATTGCCTTGGGAGACTGACCTAAGAAAATTTTGGTACAATTTATGTCAAAAAATGTTTGGCCTATGATCTCTTCTAGGAGTTTTATGGTGTCATGACTTATGTTTAAGTCTTTAAGGCATTTTGAGTTTATTTTTTTGTATGGTGAAAGGGTATGTTCTAATTTCATTGATTTACGTGCAGCTGTCCAACTTTCCCAGCACCACTTGCTGAAGAGACTATCTTTTTCCCATTATATATTCTTGCTTCCTTTGTCAAAGATTAATTGACTGTAAGTCTGTGGGTTTATTTCTGGGCTCTCTATTCTGTTCCATTGATCCATATGTTTGTTTTTGTGCCAATACCATGTTGTTTTGAGTACTGTAGCTTTGTAGTATTGTCTGACATCTGGGAGGGGTATGCTTCCTGCTTTGTTCTTTTTCTTCAGGATTGCTTTGGCAATTCTGAGTCTTTTGTGGTTCCACATAAATTTTAGGAGTATTTGTTCTAGTTCTGGGAAAAATGTCATGGGTAATTTGATAGAGATTGAATTAAATCTGTAGATTGCTTTGGGTAGTATGGCCATTTTAACAATATTAATTCTTCCAATCCAAAAGCATGGGATATCTTTCCTTTTCTTTGAATAATCTTCAATTTCTTTTATTAATGTTTTATAATTTTCAGTGTATAAGTCTTTCACCTCCTTAGTCAGGATTATTCCTAAGTATTTTATGTTTGGGGGTGTGAGTTTTAAAGATATTGTTAGTTTTACATTCCCTTCCTGATATTACATTGTGAGTGTAAAGAAATGCAACCAATTTCTCTGTATTAATCTTGTATCCTGCTACCTTGTGGCATTTGTTGATCAGTTCTAGCAGTTTTAGTGTGGAGTCTTTAGGATTTTCTATATATAGTATCATATCATCTGCATATAATGACAATTTTACCTCTTCCCTTCCAATTTAGATACCTTCTATTTCTTTTCTTGTCTGATTTCTGTAGCTGGGACTTCCAATACTATGTTGAATAGAAGAGGTGAGAGTGGACATCCTTGTCTTTTTCCAGATTTTAGTGGAAAGTCTTTCAGATTTTCACCATTGAGTATTATTTTAGCTGTGGGTTTGTCATAAATAGTTTTGTTCCCTGTATACCCATTTAGCAAGAGTTTTTATCATGAATTGATGTTGAATTTTGTGAAACGTTTTTTCTGCATCTATTGAGATGATCATGTGGTATTGTTTCTGGGGTGTATCATATTGGTTTATTTCTGTATGTCGAAACATCCTTGTGAACTTGGGATGAATCCAGCTTGTCCGTGGTGTATGATCCTGTTTATTTGTTGTTGGATTTGGTTTGC
This sequence comes from Balaenoptera physalus, assembly GCF_965194825.1. Lineage (NCBI taxonomy): Eukaryota > Metazoa > Chordata > Mammalia > Artiodactyla > Balaenopteridae > Balaenoptera > Balaenoptera physalus. The sequence continues at coordinate 28,980,625 of NC_138898.1, forward strand.
TAATGTTTTGTTGAGAATTTTTGCATCTATATTCATCAAAGATATTTGCTTGTAATTTTCTTTTTTGGTGGTGCCTTTGTGTGGTTGTGATATCAGGGTAATGGTGGCTTCATAGAATGTCTTTGGGAGTGTTCCCTCCTCTTCAACTTTTTGTAAGAGTTTGAGAAGGATCAGTATAAGTTCTTCTATGTATGTTTGGTAGAGTTCACCTGTGAAGCCATCTGGTCCTGGACTTTTGTTTGTAGGAAGTTTTTAATTACAGATTCTACTTCACCGGTCATGATCAGTCTGTTCAAATTATCTGTTTCTTCTTGATTCAGTATTGGTGGGCTGTATCTTTCTAGAAACTTGTCCATGTCTTCTATGTTGTCGAATGTGTTGGCATGTAATTGTTCATAGTATTCCTTTATGTTTTTTTGTATTTCTGCAGTATCAGATGTAATGTCGCCTTTTTCATTTCTTGTTTTGTTTATTCAGGATCTCTCTCTTTTCTTCTTGGTGAGCCTGGCCAAAAGTTTCTCAATCTTGTTACCCTTTCAAAGAACCAATTCTTGGTTTTTTTCTACTGTTTTTTTAATCTCTATTTTATTTCCTCTCTGATATTTATTATTTCCTCCCTTCTGCTGACTTTACATTTTGTTTGTTCTTTTTTTCTAATTCTTTTAAGTGGTAGGCTATGTTGTTTATTTGAGAATTTTCTTGTTTTTTTGATGAAGGCTATGAACTGTAATGCTATGAACTTCCCTCTAAGGACTGCATTTGTTGCATCCCATAGATTTTGTATTGTTGTGTTTTCATTGTCATTTGTCTCAAGGTATTTTTTTAATTTCCTCTTTGATTTTATCATCGACCCATTGGTTTTTTAGTAGCATGTTAATTGGTCTCCATGTAATCTTTTTTCTCATTTCTTTTTCTGTGGTTGACTTTTAGTTGAATGCTGTTGTGTTCAGAAAACATGTTTGAGATAATTTCTATACTCTTAAATTCCTTGAGGTCTGTTTTGTGCCCCAATATGTGATCATTCCTAAAGAATGTTTCATGTGCACTTGAAAAGAATGTGTAGTCTGTTGGTTTTTGTTTAGTGTAAGGTCCTGAAAATATCAATGAAGTCTAACTGTTCTATTGTATCATTTAGAACATTCTGTCTAGAAGATCTGTCCATTGATGTGAGTGGAGTGTTAAAGTCTAATTATTGTATTCCTGTCAATTTCTCCCTTTATTCCTGTTAGTATTTGTTTTATGTATTTGGCTGCTCCTATATTAGGTGCATATATGTTGACTAGTGTAAAATCCTCTTCTTATGTTGAGCCTTTTATCATTACATAGTGTCCTTCTTTATCTTTAGGGTCTTTGTTTTAAAGTCTGTTTTGTCTGATATGAGTATTGTGACCCCCACTTTCTTCTCATTTCTGTTTGCATGAAGTATCTTTTTCCATCCCCTTACTTTCAATCTATGTGTGTCTTTTGCCCTAAACTGGGTCTCCTGTAGGCAGCATATTGTAGGCTCTTGTTTTTTTATCCACTCTGCCACTCTGTACCTTTTTGATTGGAGCTTTCATTCCATTGATATTTAACGTAATTATTGATAGCTATGTATTTATTGCCATTTTAAGCCTGTTTTCTCATTGATGTTGTATTTCTTCTTTGTCCCTTTCATTTTCTTTTTGTGGTTTGATGATTTTCTTTTGTATTATACTTATTTCTCTTCTTTGTGGTTTTGTGAGTCTACTGTATGTTTTTGATTTGTGGTTACCCTCTTTTCAAGTATATTAACCCCATCTATATCTACTTGCCTTAGACTGGTAGTCATAGAGGCTCAAACACATTCTAGGAAATGAAAACAAATGTACATTTTCTTACTCTCCTCTCCCACATTTTATCAGTATGATTCTGATGTCCTCTTTTACATGTTCATGTTCATCCTTTTGCTGTTCATTGTGGTTATCATCACTTTCACAGAATTTTTTTTGATTTTTAAAATCTGCATACTAGCTTATTTAAGTGATTTGCTTTCCAACTGTGATTTTCTCTTTCCTATATATTCTTACTTCTTTTCTAGAGAAGACCTTTCACTATTTCCTTTAGAATAGGTTTAGTATTGCTGTTTTCTTTTAGCTTTGCTTGTCTGAAAAATTCTTTATCTCTCCTTCTATTCTAAATGATAAGCTTGCTGGGTAGAGTATTCTAGGTTGCAGATTTTTCCTTTTCAGGGCTTTGCATATATCTTGCCACTTCCTTCTGGCTTTCAAAGTTTCTGTAGAGAAATCTGCTGATAGCCTTATAGGGGTTCCCTTTTAATTAACTCTTTCTTTTTCTCTTTCTGCCTTTAGAATCCCCTCTTTATCAACTTTTGCCAATTTTTATTAGAATACGTCTTAGTGTAGGTGTCTTTGGGCTTACCTTGTTTGGGACCCTCTGTGCTTCCTGTACCTGGATATCTGTTTCCTTCTTTAGGTATGGGAAGTCTTCAGCCATAATTTCTGCAAATACATTTTTGATCCCCTTTTCTCTTTCTTTCCTTTCAGGAATCCCTATTATGTGTAGATTGGTAAACTTTATATTATCCCATAGGTCTCTTATATTGCTTTCATTTTTTTTTTTCATTTGGCTTTCTGTCTGCTGTCCTGATTGGGTGATTTGCATTATTCTATCTTCCAGATCACTTATTTCTTCTTCTGCATTATTCATTCTGCTATTCATTGTCTTTAGTTCACTTTTTGTCTCAGCAAATGAGTTTTCTATTTTTTCTTGGTTCCTCTTCATAGTTTGTAGTTCCTTTTTACAGTGTTTTGCATTTCTGTTGATACCCTTTCTTAATTCCTTCAGTATTTTCATTATCTCCTTTATGAAATCTGTGTCTATTACACTACAGAGGTCTGTTTCATTGTTTATTCTTTCAGGGGAATTCTCTTGGTCTTTTAACTGGGATTGGCTCCTTTGCTTCTTCATTTTATTTATATTTTTCTTATTCTGTGAGTTTAGGAGAAAAAATTATCTACTGTGGTCTTTGAAGACTCTTTATATGTGGGAGTGTCCCTGTGTAGCATGTGTGAGTTTAACATTTTTGGTGTGAGGGCTGTTTTTAGTATGGATGCCTGCCAACTCTTTCCTCAGTGTGTGTTGGCCATTATCCCCTTGGTAGGGGGTGTGCAGATGCAGTGGTTGGTGCCTGGTCCTGGGGTTCTTGGCAGCAGTGTTGGCTCACACGTGCCTTGGAGCATGTGATGGGAGTGGAGGCAGATCTCAACCACTCCTGTAGCTCCAGGGGGCAGCAGTAACATCTTGTAACTGCTCCTCGTGACTGCCCCTGAAGCAAGGGGTTAGTGGTGGTGACTGACAATAGCTCCTGGAGCTTGTGTAGGCAGTGTCCTGCCACCTGAAAGCATGCATGGGGAAAAAGGCTGCAATGGCATGTCCTGCTCCTCCCCCACACATCCCCCAAACAATGGTGCCTGGCCTCTAAGGTGGCCCAGGCTTCCTCTGCATACACCCTCAGGGGGTTGCACCAGGCTCCAGGACCTTCAGGCTGTTTCCTCACAGACCACCCCAATCCTTTCCCGAGGTCTTATCTCTGAATCCCAAGCTTCAGCACCCAGCCATCCCCCGCATGGGCAGATGAACATCTCAGTCTGGGGAATGCAGGGGCGTGGTACTGACCATCTGTTCCGGTCTCTCTCCATTCTAGCTGCTGCAAACCAGTTGTTGCATTCTCTTCTGAGGCTCTGAAGCTCCCCATCTGTCCTAGCTGATCTCCTCACTTGTGAGGGGACTTGCCAGGGTGCAGAACCTTTCCTCTTTCACAGCTCCCTCCAAGGAGTACAGGTCGCATCCAGATTCCTGTCTCATTTTCATTATTTTTTCTTTTGTCCTACCCGGTTACATGGAGAATTTCTTGCCCTTTCAGAAGTCTACGCTCTTCTGCCAATGTTCATTAGATATTCTGTGAGAATTATTCCACATGTAGATATATTTTTGTTGTATTTGTGGGAAGAGTTGAGCTTCACATCTTCCTAGTCTGCCATCTTGATTGCTTCTCCTATATTGAGGGGTATTTTCTGTCTACCACACACATCTGTCCTGACAGTTACAGAAACCAGTTGCCATAAGAAAACTCTATGTATGTGTCATTGTCACACAGGATGAATGACAAGGCAACATACTGGAATCTGAAGAAGGGCTAGTCAAGCAGCCCACTGGTCAAATAGTTTGTAAAATTAAACTAGATCAGTGACAGAAGAGGAAATAAAATATTCACAAATACATAGAAATCAAACAACCTTCTCTTTAAAAATCAGTAGGTCAAAGAGGAAATCACAAGAGAAATTAGAATGCCTGGAGAAAAATGAAAACATAAACACATAACACCAAAACGTGTGAGATGAACAGAAAGCAACCCTATAGGGAAATTTATGGCTGAAAATGCAGACATTTAAGAAAAGATCACAAAACAGTAACTTTACTATATACCATAAGAAACTAGAGAAAGAAGAGTAAAATAAACCCAAAACCCAAAGCTAGAAAAGAATGGAAATAGTCGAGATTAGTGAAGAGAAAAATAAAATGTGAATTAAAAAAAACAACAGAGAAAATCAACAAAACCAAGAGTGGTTCTTCAAAAAGTTTCATACAATTGACAAAATTTTAGCTAGAAAGACTAAGAAAAAAAAAAAAAAACAGGGAGAGAGATAGAGAAGGCCCAAATAACTAAAATCAGAAATAAAAGAACATACTAATAGTTTTACAGAGATAAAAATGATTAGAAAAGGGTACTATGAACGATTAAACACCAAAAAATTGGATAACCTAGATAAAATGGACCAATTTCTAGAAATACACTACACCAAGGCTGAATTATGAAGAAATATAAAATCAGAGTAGTCCTATAACTAGCAATGAGATTCAATCAATAATCAAAAACCTCCCAACAAAGACAGGTCTAGGACCACTTGGCTTCACTGCTGAATTCTCCCAAACTTTTAAAGAAAACTAACATTATTCCTCCTCAAACACTTCCAAAAAATTGAAGAGGAAGGAAGACTTCTTAATTTTTTCAGAGCCTATTAAAACTCATTCTCAGCATTATCCTGACACCAAAGCCAGACAAAGGCATAAGAAGAAAATACAGACCAATATCTTTTATGACTATTGATACAACAAATCGTCAACAAAATGTTATCAAACCCAATTCACTAGGATATTAAAAGAATTATGCACCATGACCAACTGGGATTTATTGTGAAAATGGTTCAACATATGAAAATCAAACAATTCATTTTACCACTTTAATAGAATAAAGAGGAAAAAAAGATCATCTCATCTGATGCAGAACAAGCATTTAATAAAAGTCAACATTTTCCATGATAAAAACAATCAACAAACCAGGAATAGATGGAAAATTGCCCAATAAATGAAGTCATATAGGAAAAACCCACACTAACAGCCTAGTTGATGGTGAAATTCTATAAGTTTTTCCCCAAAGATCAGGAATAGAACAAAGATGCCCCTTTTGCCACTTCTGGTCAACACAATACTGGAATTTCCAACAAAAGCAATTAGGCAGGAAAAATATATAAAAGGCATCCAAATTGGAAAGATAAAAGTAAAACTCTCTTGTTTGTACATGACATGCATAAGAATGAAGCTGGATCGTTACCTTACACCATATACAAAAATGGTGTATAATCAAAGACCTAAATGTAAGAGCTAAAACCATAAAATTCTGAGAAAAACTCACAGGTCAAACACCACATGACATTGAATTTGGCAATAATTTCTTGGATATGACACCAAAGTCAACAAAAAAATATTTTAGAAATTTTAATCTTGACTTCATCAAGATTAATACTTTCCTGCATCAGAAGATACTATCAAGAGAGTGAAAAGACAATTTACAGAATGAGAGAAAACATTTGCAAAGCATACATCTCATAAGGGATATGTATCAAGAATATTTAAAGAAATCTCACTATTCAGCAACAAAATAACAAACAACTCAATTTTAAAATGAACAAAAGAATTGAATAGATGTTTCTCCAAAGAAGATATACAGATGGTCAATAAGCATGTGAAACGATGTTCAACATCACTAATAATTGGGAAAATGCAAATTAAAACCACAGTGAGATACCCCTACATATCCTGTAGGATGGCTGTTACCAAAAACAAAACAAAACAAAAAAATTGAAAATAAGGGTTGGTAAAATGTTTAGAAATTGAAACTCTTGTGCATTGCTGATAGGAGTGCAAAAATGGTGGAGTCTCCGTGGAAACACTAGTGTTATTTTTGTTTTTTGTTTGTTTGTTTGTTTTCGTTTTTTTAATCTCTTGCCTGGGCTCCCTGTTGGCCAAACTCAACCAAGGCCTGAGAACCCTTTTGATGTGGTCTGTTAGATCAGCCCCTATGGGCAGAGCACATAATGGAGAAGGGTGGAGAGTGAACTTGGAAGGGTAAATGGAAGACATATGTCAACTGCTGTATTTGTAGCTCCTAGAACATTGCGAGACATTATTTTTTTTAATGTAACAGCTTGTTTGAGGTATAAGTCACATATAATACAATTGACCTATTTAAAGTGTATGATTCAATGGATTTTAGTATGGTCACATACTAAAGAGTTGCACAACCATTATCATAATTAATTTTAGAACATTTCATCACCCCTAGAAAGAAACCCCATGCCCATTACTAGTCACTCCCATTTCGTCCACTTCCCGGCCCTGGGCAACAACTAATCTACTTTCTGTCTCTATAGGCTGAACATTTCATATAAATGGTATCCTAAAATAGATGGTCTTTTATGACTGGCTTCTTTGGCTTAGCATGTTTTCAAGGTTCATCCATTTTGTAGCATGTATGCATGCTTCATTCCTCTTTATTGCTTAAAAATATTGCATTGGGGCTTCCCTGGTGGTGCAGTGGTCGAGAATCTGCCCGCCAATGCAGGGGACACGGGCCCAGGCCCTGGTCTGGGAAGATCCCACATGCCACGGAGCAACTAGGCCCGTGAGCCACAACCACCGAGCTTGCACATCCGGAGCCCGTGCTCCACAGCAAGAGAGGCCGTGATAGTGAAGAGGCCCACGCACCACGATGAAGAGCTGCCCCCGCCCGCCGCAACCAGAGAAAGCCCCCACACAGAAACAAAGACCCAACACAGCCAAAAACAAATATTTAAAAAATATATATATATATTTCATTGTATGAATATACCACATTTTATTTATTCGGTCATCAGTTGATGGGTATTTGAATTGTTTCTGCTTTTTGGCTATTATGAATAATGCTGCTATGAACATTGGTTTACAGTTTTTTGTATGCCTGTGTTTTCTTTTTTATTTATTTATTTATTTATTTTTGGCTGCGTTGGGTCTTCATTGTGGCATGCGAGCTTTCTCTAGTTGCCGCGAGCAGGGGCCACCCTTCATCACGGTGTGCGGGCCTCTCATTGCAGTGGCTTCTCTTGTTGCGGAGCACGGGCCTCAGGTGCACGGGCTTCAGTAGTTGTGGCACAAGGGTTCTAGAGCACAGGCTCAGTAGTCGTGGCACACAGGCCCAGCCGCTCCGCAGAACATGGGAATCCTCCGAAACCAGGGCTCGAACCCACGTCCCCTGCACCAGCAGGCGGACTTCCAACCACTGCACCACCAGGGAAGCCCTATATGTTTAACATTTTAAGGAACTGCCAGGCTGTTGTCCAAAACAGTTGCACCATTTTACATTCCCACCAGCAATGTATTAGGATTCCAGTTTCCCCACACCTCTCCAATACTTATTATCTTTTTTTTTTTAAGTTTTTTTAACTCTTTGTTATTTTTTTAAGTTAAACGTAGAATTTACTATATGATCCAATAAATCCACTCTTAGGTGTATACCCTAAATAATTAAAAGCAGAAATTCAAGCATACAATTGTCCATCAATGTTCATAGCACCATTATTCTCAATACCAAAAGGTAGTAGAAACAACCCAAAATTTCATCAACTGATGAATGTATAAAGAAAATGTGGTGTGTGTGTGCATGTGTGTAAAATGGAATACAACTCAGCTGTAAGAAAGAATGAAAATTTGCTATTTGCAGCAAACATGGATGGACTTAGAAGGCATTGTGCTAAGTGAAGTAAGTCAGACAAAGACAAATACTGTATGATATCACTTATATGTGGAATCTAAAGAATACAACAAACTAGTTAATATAACAAGAAAGAAACAGATTCACAGACAGAGAAAAAGCTAGTGGTTACCAGCGGGGAGACGGAAGGTGGGAGGGACCCTATAGGGTTAGGCGATTAAGAGTTACAAACTATTATGTATAAAATAAGCTACAAGGATATACTGTACAACACCAGGAATGTAGTCAATATTTTATAATAACTATAAAAGGAGTGTAACCTTTAAACACTGTGAATCACTATATTGTACGCCTGTAACTTATGTAATATTTTACAGCACTTATATTTCAATAAAAAAGGTAGTATAAACAACCCAAAATTCCATTAATGGATGTAAGGATAAACAAAATGTGATATATATATATATATATATATATATATATAATATATATATAATATATATACACATATACATATAAAATATATATGAAATATGTATGAAATATATACAATAAATTTCAGCCCTAAAAAACAATGATATTCTGACACCTTCCACAGCATGTATGAACATTAAAAATACGCTCAGTGAAATAAGCTAGATTCAAAAGGAAAACAGATGATTCCACTTATATCAAGTCCATAGAATAGGCAAATTCATAGAGAAAAAGTAGATTACGGGTTACCAGTGGCTGCAGGGAAGGAGAAATGGGGAGTTATAGCTTAATGGATACAGAGTTTCTGCTACAGTTGTTGAAAAAGTTCTGGAAATGTATACTGGTGATGGCTTCACAACATTGTGAAGGAACATAGTGCCACTTTGTAACCTTCTAAATAGTTAAAATGGTAAATTTCATGTTATGTATATTTTACTGCAATAAAAGATGTGAACCGAAATAAGATGATTGCCCCATGCAAGAAAACAAAATGTGTGGTTCTAAATGCTGATACATTTGAGAAACCTACAAGTGAATGGGGAGATAGAACAATGGAGGCAATCAAAGAAACAATAAACTCCAAAATCGTGTTTTGAAAAGAATTGTGGGTGGTTGACTATGTTTGGACAATGAGTTATGAGTTGAAGGGACATGAGTCACTGCTGGGCCAATCATTTAACTACAGTTGCAAGTTTTCCAGGTTGCGTTCACAGCCTCACTGACTACCAAGTTTCTGGAGATACAGAGAAATGTAAATACCTTCCATCTTCCCTGAAATGTCCTATTACACAGGCATGGGTCTAACTGCAGAGATATAAACCAGAGGAGCAGGCTGTTGTGGCGCCACAAGCAAATCCTGTGTTCTTTTCTATTTCTTCCCTACTCCTTAGGGAGAAAATTAGTGGCTCACCTTTGCAGAGTGTGAGCTGGTAAACTCACCCACTAAGCACTGTTTCTAACCAATCATGCCACCTAAGGAGGGCACCTGCTATTACAGGGAAGGTCCTGTGATGTGCCAAGAATATCAAGTGGTTTGGATTTTTAAGTCTGGAGAAGAAGAGTGACGTCAGGGAAGCTGAACTGCAAAGACAAAAATGGGAAGAAATATGAAAGAATGTTGGAGGGAGAAATGGAAGGAGAGGAGGAGAAAAGAGGGATCAGAGGGTTGAGAGGAGCCAGGGGATAGCAAAAACTCTACAATCTGTGTATCAATAATTCTCCTATTACCTCTCTGCTCTAGGCCTTTCCCCTGAACTCTGGACTTGTATGTCCAACTATCCACTCGTCATCTTCTTTGGATAGAAATAAACATCCCACAGTTAACACATCTAAAACTGAACTGAATTTCCCTTACACCCTCTATATCTCACCTGAATCCCCTTTCTTCTTCCAGATGCTCAGGTCTCAAAACCTTGGAGCTTTTCTCTCCCACCACAAATCCTACACATCAAGAAATCCTGTTGCCTCCTCTTCAGCGTGCATCCAGAATCTGAATTCTTTCTCTTATCTCTACTAGCTACTCTCCAGGTGTAACCCACTTTTACTTTTTTTGCATGAATGTCATGACCTCAAATGCTCTAGTTGCCTCTATCTGTGTCCTCTGCAGTCTATTCTCAACGAAATGCTACAGTAAATTAAAACTCCTGTTAGATCATGTCACTTCTCCCTTCAAAACTTTGCAATGGCAACGATTTCACTCAGAGCAAAAGCCCAAATCCTTCAACACAGGAGGATGATTCTACTTTCAGGACCTTTGCACATGCTGTTCCTTGTCAGGAAGGCTCCTCCCCCAGATAACCACATGGCTCACTCCAGAATCTTCTTTCAATCTTTGCTCACATTTCCCCTTCTAAGTGATGCCCCCCACACACACAAGACTACGAGGTTTAAAATACATCCCACACTACAGATTCTCCGAATTCTGTCATCCCGCTACTGTTTTTTTTTTAACACTTATCACTTTCTAATATACTATATTATTTACTTAATTATGTCTATTGTTTATTTTCAGTTCTTCCACTAAGATAAATACCCATGCAGGCTACTACTTTGACTTTTATTCACCAAGGCACCCCATGTTGCAAAATATATATGTATGTTGTGGGAATTGCCCAGTGTGACATCTCCCTGAGGCACTGAATTCTAAGTGGGTAAACTCTGTGAAAATTATGTCAGAAACTGAGTTTCCCATGTAGATGAGTTGGTGAAAAACAAAAAGGAACTTGCATGTATGCAGGAAGCAGAAGAGCCCAGAAAAAGGAAAACCACAAGCCCTCTTCCCCACACTCCACCCTTCTACACACCCATTGGCAGAAACTGCAGAAATCTCATGGGATGGAAACAGGGCCACAGTATCAAGAAGAGCAATTGTTAAAATCATGATCTCTAGTACGAGATTGCTTGAGTTCAAATCATACCTCTACCATGTACCACTGAGTGACCTTGAACTTCTCCTTGCTCAGTTTTCTTATCTGTAAGGTAGGGGTGACAAGAGGATCTAGCTTGGATATAATGATTACATGAGTTAACAGCTGTGGGCATTTCCAGCAGTGTCTGGCACACAATGAATGTTCAAGAACATGCATAGTTATTACTCATTAGATTTCTTGAGGCATGGAGGCTTCAACTAGCATTCAATGATATAGCTATAGATAGTTATAGATATGGATATAAATATAATTACAGATACAGATATGGATATGGATATGAATATATAGGTCATATAGGCAAGAGTCTCTGTGTCTTTGGTACCCTCTTTTCTTCCTCACTCCTATCCAGCATGGAAGAGTGGACTCCAAGATAGCAATGCACAAAATTCTACTCATTTACCAGGAGAGATGTTTTCTTGTCTTAGGTGTGGGTAAGACGTAGATTTATAGAGAAGTAGAAAAGGAGGGATGTTGCTGAAAGACGGCAAAGACTAAATATCTGATCATGTCATCTCATGTAGACTGAAAAATGATTTAGGGGAAAAATAAGGAAGTCTTTTTGAAATCCAATGTGTCTGGGAACAATTCCTCACACCCACTTATACACATACATACACACACGCACACATTAATACATGCATCCACAAACATGTATTAAAGTGTAACCTAGTATGCTAGTGTACTGGTTGTTTTGAGGATCAAACGAAATTATAACGCACGTTAAAAGCTTAGTGAAAAAAAAAATTTAGCACATAGATAAACCATCCAACACATCATTGACAAAAGTTTGGGAGTACACATTGCAAGATTTGTACTCTGCTGTTCTCTGAGTGGCATGATGGGTGATGACAAATCTGTTGTTTCCCTCTCAGAATTTTCTGATTTTTCTTCCATTAGCCTTCTCTGAGAGGCTGAGTAGCACAACATGGTTAAAAGAATCAACTCTGGAGCTGTACGGCCTGGACAAGAATCCTGTGCTCCACTGCCTTAGATAGGTGATGTCAGGCAAGTTACTGTCTCTGCCTCAGTTTCCCCATCTGCAAATCAGGGGTAATAGTCATAGCTACCACACTGGGATGTTGTGAGGATTAAACAAGTTAATACACACAAAGCTGTTATCGTTGGTGTTGGAAGCATCATCTGTTTCAATATCTCTGGTAACCAACTGCTGGCAATGGATCCACAGAGAAAATGCTCAGATCCCTGATTTCATGCTCTTGAATAATGCCCACTCCTTGGACTTCTGTGGCTTCCCGGGTGGCACACCCATGTTTACATTTAAGACCTAAAAGTTCAGGGGTAGGGAGAGGTCCAGGGGTCAGGGAAAGGGGATTCTACCCCAAGGAATGCTTACCTGTGAGTCCCAGCAATAGAGTCAGCAGCAGGCAAGGAGGAGGATGGTTGGACAAGGAAACAGGGATGGGCATCGTGGAAACCTGAGGAGCCTGCTCTGTCCAAATGTGTGTCCTGGGGAGAACCTGCACTTCCGTGCTCTGTGGAGAGGAAGGAAGCCCCACCTCCCAATGATGTAAGAGGAAGTGCCTATGATGGGGTGAAATGGCTGTGAGATCTTAATCTTACTTCTAGGTTCTAGACAGTTCCTGCTTCAGATGGTGAAATGGAAATCAGGCAGAGAAAGCAGATGGAAAGTGAGGAGTTACTCATCTTATATTTTCAGAGGGATTTGACAAGCCTAACAGAAATAAACTTGCTCCCTACTTGGGGTCTCTGTTCTCTCCACTGGGCCCCTCACTCCATTCATGGTGAACCCCTATTTGGAAACCCCAGGCAAACTCACAGATCCCAAGAAGGATCTGTGGTTGTGGGCTGTGTTCCAAAGTCCCAAGCCCAGGAGCCTAGGATGTGGCTGGCTTGTGGCCTCATTCTGGAACTTACCTCAACAAAGACCAACTCAACTGAAAAAAGGAAGAGGGTTCTCCAGGGCCTCTCAAATATGGGATGGAACTTGATCTGCTCCTGAAATGACATTCTATTCCAACCCTTTATTAATATAACTGGTAAAACTTAGCCCAAAAGCACAGTGCAATGAGGACCTCAGAACTTGTATCACCTGCATCTAAGAGAGGAATCATTTCCTACTTCATTCAGGATAGGAAGTGGGTTATAAGACCCAGAAATTACACTCCCAGGCATTTATCTAAGAGAAATGGAAACTATGTCCACACGAAACTGGTGCACATATGTTATAGCAAATTTCATTGTAAAGCAAAAAACTTGAAAAAAATTAAAATGTCTCACAAGAAGTGAACAGTTTATCAAACTGTTGTGCATCCATACCAGGAAATACTACTCAGCAATACAAAGGAATAAGCTATATATGTGTGTAACAACTGAAAGTCTCTTGAAGGCATTATGTTGAGTAAACAAAGACAATCTCAAAATATCAATTCCACTGATATAACAGTCTCAAAATTATATATAGGGAGAAAACAGAATGGCATTTCCCAGAAGTTTGGTTTGGTGGGGATGTGTCACTTTAAAGGGCTAGCACATGGAAGACTTTGTGGTCATGGAATGTTCTGCATCCTGATCATGGTGGTGGTTACACAAACATACACACAAGAGGATCAACATGAACCAAAACTGAGAATGTTACAAACTCAGCTATAAATAAGAATTTCATAGTCACAATAACATAGACACTGTCTATTAAGTTATCCAAAACTATGCTTATTTTAGGATGATAAGGATATAAAATGTGCGTATGTGTCATGAGGTCAGGAGTAACAAAACATTACATACCCATCTTCCATAGTGGGATATCAGTAAATAATGCCTAAGAGTGAGAAAACAAGAAGTGCTATAGAAGCATGCTGTATGACATTTGGCATTAAAACCTAAAATAATCAGTTAAAAGATTTGAAAGTGGTTTCTTCTCAAAGGTGGAAAATGGCAGAAGGTTAGAGAGACTCCAGTTTTCATATGTAGAACTTGTAGAACTATTTGTCTTATAAATCATTTGGATATGAATCTTTGATAAAGACAAAACTAATTTGGATGATTGGATTAAAGTTAACAGAGTTACACACACAAAAATGCCCTTACAATTAGCAATGCTGAGAATTTTGTAAGCTTGCTGGATAAAATATTGAAGATCTACCTCAATTACAGTCAGTAGTCAAAACTAGTGAAAGCAATAATAATAATTTTTAAAGATTACATAAACTAGAAATTATTAAAGATAGCTGTAACTAAAGATGCATAAGACCATTGGGGGAAAAATTGTAAAGCTGGGAATTTAAAATTTCTTTAAAAATGGAATAAATGGAGGTATATCATATCCATGAATGAGAAAACTCAATATTGGAAAAGATTTCAATTTTCCAAAATTAATGTATAAATTCAATGTAATCAAATAATAATTCCAAAACGGTTTTTCATGAAACTTGAAAGAGTGATTCTAAAATGCATTTGGAGACTGAAACTAAGGGGTTGAGAAAGATAAATCATACAAATGGAAATGCCAAGAAAACAGGGGTATCAATGCTCATATCAGACAAAATAGACTTTAAGGAAATGCTATAACAAAAGACAAAGGAGGGATTGGTTCAAGATGGCAGAGGAGAAGGACGTGTGCTCACTCCCTCTTGCAAGAGGAACAGAATCACAACTAACTGCTGAACAATCATTGACAGGAAGACACTGGAACTCACCGAAAAATATACCCCACATCCAAAGACAAAGGACAAGCAGCAATGAGACGATAGGAGGGATGCAATCACAATAAAATCAAATCCCATAACCGCTGGGTGGGTGACCCACAAACTGGAGAAAAATTATACTACAGAAATCCACCCAATGGAGTGAAGGTTCTGAGCCCCACACCAGGCTCCCCAACCTGGGGGTCCGGCAACGGGAGAAGGAAGTCCCAGATAATAAGACTTTGAAGGCTAGTGGGATTTGATTGAAGGACTTCAACAGGACTGGGGGAACCAGAGACTCCACTCTTGGAGAGCACACACACAAACTAGTGTGCAAATCAGGACCCAGGGGGAAGGAGCAGTGACCGCATAGGAGACTGAACCAGACCTACCTGCTAATGTTGGAGGGTCTCCTACAGAGGTGGGGTGTGGCTGTGGCTCATGGCAGGGACAAGGACACTGGCAGCAGAAGTTCTGGGAAGTACTCCTTGGCATTAGCCTTCCTGCAATCCGCCATTAGCACCACCAAAGAGGCTGTAGCCTCCAGTGTTGGGTCACCTCAGGCCAAACAACCACCAGGGATGGAACTCAGCCCCACCCAACGGCAGTCAAATGGATTAAGGTTTCACTGATCTCTGCCCACCAGAGCACCACACAGCTCTACCCACCACCTGTTCCTCCCATCAGGAAGCTTACACAAGCCTCTTAGATAGCCTCATCCACCAGAGGGCAGACAGCAGAAGCAAGAAGAACTACAATCATGCAGCCTCTGGAACGAAAACCACATTCACAGAAAGATAGACAAAATGAAAAGGTAGAGGACTATGTACCAGATAAAGGAACAAGATAAAACCCCAGAAAAACAACTAAATGAAGTGCAGATAGGCAACCTTCCAGAAAAGGAATTCAGAATAATGATAGTGAAGATGATCCAGGACGTCAGAAAAAGAATGAGGCAAAGATCAAGAAGATGCAAGAAACGTTTAACAAAGACCTAGAAGAATTAAAGAACAGACACCTAGAAGAATTAAAGAACAAAGAAACAGAGATGAACAATAAAATAATTGAAATGAAAAATACACTAGAAGGAATCAATGGCGGAATAACTGAGGCAGAAGAATGGATAAGTGACCTGGAAGACAGAATGGTGGAATTCACTGCCATGGAACAGGATAAAGAAAAAAGAATAAAAAGAAATGAAAACAGCCTAAGAGACCTATGGAACAACATTAAACGCACCAATATTCGCATTATAGGGATTGCAGAAGGAGAAAAGAGAGAAAGGACCTGAGAAAATATTTGAAGAGATTATAGTCTAAAACTTCCCTAACATGGAAAAGGAAATAGCCACCCAAGTCCAGGAAGTGCAGAGAGTCCCAAGCAGGATAATCCCAAGGAGAAACACTCCAAGACACATAGTAATCACATTGACAAAAATTAAAGACAAAGAAAAATTATTAAAAGCAACAAGGGAAAAACAACAAGTAACATACAAGGGAACTCCCATAAGGTTAACAGCTGATTTCTCAGCAGAAACTCTACAAGCCAGAACGGAGTGGCGCAATATATTTAAAGTGATGAAAGGGAAGAACCGACAACCAAGATTACTCTAGCCGGCAAGGATCTCATTCAGATTCGACAGAGAAATCTAAAGCTTTACAGACAAGCAAAAGCTAAGAGAAATCATCACAACAAAACCAGCTCTACAACAAATGCTAAAGGAACTTCTCTTAGTGGGAAATATAAGAGAAGAAAGGGATCTACAAAAACAAATCCAAAACAATTAAGAAAGTGGTAATAGGAACATACATATTGATGATTATCTTAAATGTGAATGGATTAAATGCTCCAACCAAAAGACACAGGCTCGCTGAATGGATACAAAAACAAGATCCATATATATGCTGTCTACAAGAGACCCACTTCAGACCTTAAGACCCACATATACTGAAAGTGAGGGGATGGAAAAAGATATTCCATGCAAATGGAAATCAAGGGGAAGCTGAGGAAAAGTGAGAGTAGCACTGACATATATACACTATCGAAGGTAAAATAGTTAGCTAGTTGGAATCAGCAGCATAGCACAGGGAGATCAGCTCGGTGCTTTGCAATGACCTAGAGAGGTGGGATAAGGAGGGTGGGAGGGAGGCTCAAGAGGGAGGGGATACGGGTAAATATGTATGCATATAGCTGATTCACTTTGTTGTACAACAGAAACTAACACAGTATTGTGAAGCAATTATACTCCAACAAAGATCTATTTTTAAAAAAAAGAAAAAGAAAAAGAAAAGAAAGCTGGATAGCAATACTCATATCAGATAAAATAGACTTTAAAATAATGTTAAAAGAGACAAGGAAGAACACTACATAATGATCAAGGGATCTATCCAAGAAGATATAACAGTTATAAATATATATGCACACAACATAGGAGCACCTCAATACATAAGGCAACTGCTAACAGCTCTAAAAGAGGAAATTGATAGTAACAAAATAATAGTGGGGGACTTTAACACTTCACTTACACCAATGAACAGATCATCCAGACAGAAAATTAATAAGGAAACACAAGCTTTAAATGACACAATAGACCAGATAGATTGAATTGATATTTATAGGACGTTCCACCCGAAAACAGCAGATTACACTTTCTTCTCAAGTGCACACAGAGCATTCTCCAGGATAGATCACATCTTGGCTCACAAATCAAACCTCAGTAAATTTAAAAAAATTGAAATCATATCAAGCATCTTTTCTGACCACAACCCTATGAGATTAGAAATAAATTACAGGGGAAAAAACATAAAAAACACAAACACATGGAGGAAAAACAATACATTACTAAACAACCAAGAGATCACTGAAGAAATCAAAGAGGAAATAAAAAAATACCTAGAGACAAATGACAACAAAAACACGATGATCCAAAACCTATGGGATGCAGCAAAAGCAGTTCTAAGAGGGAATGTTTATAGCACTAAAATCTTACTGCAAGAAACAAGAAAAATGTCGGGGTCCTCGGGAAGATGGCGGAAGAGTAAGACGCGGAGATCACCTTCCTTCCCACAGATACAGTAGAAATACATCTACACGTGGAACTGCTCCTACAGAACACCCACTGAACGCTGGCAGAAAACGTCCGATCTCCAAAAAGGCAAGAAACTCCCCCCGTACTTGGGTAGGGCAAAAGAAAAAAGAAATAACAGAGACAAAAGAATAGGGACGGCACCTGCACCAGTGGGAGGGAGCCGTGAAGGAGGAAAGATTTCCACGCACTAGGAAGCCCCTTAGCGGGCGGAGACTGCGGGTGGCAGAGGGGGGAAGCTTCGGAGCCACGGAGGAGAGCGCAGCCACAGGGGTGCGGAGGGCAAAGCGGAGAGATTCCCGCACGGAGGCTCGGCGCCGAGCAGCACTCTCCAGCCCGAGAGGCTTGTCTGCTCACCCGCCGGGGCGGGCGGGGCTGGGAGCTGAGGCTCGGGCTTCGGTCGGATCGCAGGGAGAGGACTGGGGTTGGCGGCGTGAACACAGCCTGAAGGGGTTAGTGCACCACAGCTAGCTGAGAGGGAGTCCGGGAAAAAGTCTGCAGCTGCCGAAGAGGCAAGAGACTTTTTCTTCCCTCTTTGTTTCCTGGTGCGCGAGGAGAGGGGATTCAGAGCGCTGCCTAAACGAACTTCAGAGACGGGCGCGAGCCGCAGCTACCAACGCGGACCCCACAGCAACAGGGGCGCAGAGGGAAAAACGGAGAGATTCCCGCACAGAGGCTCGGCGCCGAGCAGCACTCTCCAGCCCGAGAGGCTTGTCTGCTCACCCGCCGGGGCGGGCGGGGCTGGGAGCTGAGGCTCCGGTTTCGGTTTCGGTTGGATCGCAGGGAGAGGACTGGGGCTGGCAGCGTGAACACAGCCTGAAGGGATTAGCGCACAACAGCTGGCTGGGAGGGAGACCGGGAAAAAGTCTGCAGCTGCCGAAGAGGCAAGGGACTTTTTCTTGCCTCTTTGTTTCGCGGCGCGCAAGGAGAGGGGATTCAGAGCGCCGCCTAAACGAACTCCAGAGAAAGGCGCGAGCCGCGGCGATCACCGCAGACCCCACAGCAACAGGGGCGCAGAGAAAAAAAAAACGGAGAGACTCCCGCACAGAGGCTCGGCGCGGAGCAGCACTCACCAGCCCGAGAGGCTTGTCTGCTCGGCGGGCGGGGCTGGGAGCTGAGGCTCGGGTTTCGGTTTCGGTTGGATCGCAGGGAGAGGACTGGGGCTGGCGGCGTGAACACAGCCTGAAGGGGTTAGCGCACCACAGCTGGCTGGTAGGGAGTCCGGGAAAAGGTCTGCAGCTGCCGAAGAGGCAAGAGACTTTTTCTTGCCTCTTTGTTTCGCGGCGCGCAAGGAGAGGGGATTCAGAGTGCCACCTAAACGAACTCCAGAGAAAGGCGTGAGCCGCGGCGATCAGCACGGACCCCAGAGACGGGCGTGAGACGCTGGGGCTGCTGCTGCCGCCTCCAAAAAGCCTGTGTGTGAGCACAAGTCACTCTCCACATCGCCCCTCCCGGGAGCCTGTGCAGCCCGCCACTGCCAGGGTCCCGTGATCCGGGGACAAGTTCCCCGGGAGAACGCACTGCCCGCCTCAGGCTGGTGCAACGTCACGCCGGCCTCGGCCGCCGCAGGCTCACCCCGGCTCCTCTGTACACCTCCCTACCCGCGGCCTGAGTGAGCCAGAGCCCCCGAAGCAGCTGCTCCTTTAACCCCGTCCTGTCTGTGCGGGGAATAGACGCCCTCAGGCGACCTACACGCAGAGGCGGGTCCAAATCCAAAGCTGAACCCCAGGAACTGTGCGAACAGGGAAGATAAGGGGAAATCTCTCCCAGCAACCTTAGAAGCAGCGGATTAAAACTCCACAAACAACTTGATGTGCCTGCATCTGGTGAATACCTGAATAGACAACGAATCATCCCAAATTCAGGAGGTGGACTTTGGGAGCAGGATATATTAATTTTTCCCCTTTTCCTTTATTTGTGAGTGTATATGTATATGCTTCTGGGTGCGATTTTGTCTGTATAGCTTTGCTTTACAATAGCTTTATTTTACTTCACTATATTATAGCCTCTTTCTTTCTTTCTTTCTTTCTTTCTATTTTTTCTCCCTTCTACTCTGAGCCGTGTGGACGAAAGGCTCTTGGTGCTCCAGCCAGGCATCAGGGCCGTGCCTCTGAGGTGGGAGAGCCAACTTCAGGACACTGGTCCACAAGAGACCTCCCAGCTTCACGTAATACCAAAAGGCAAAAATCTCTCAGAGATCTCCATCTCAACATCAAGACCCAGCTTCACTCAACGACCAACAAGCTACAGTGCTGGATACCCTATGCCAAACAACTAGCAAGACAGGAACACAGCCCCATCCATTAGCAGAGAGGCTGCCTAAAATCATAATAAGGCCACAGACACCCCAAAATACACCACCAGACGTGGACGTGCCCACCAGAAAGACAAGAGCCAACCTCATCCACCAGAGCTCAGGCACTAGTTCCCTCCACCAGGAAGCCTACACAACCCACTGAACCAACCTTAGCCACTGGGGACAGATACCAAAAACAACAGGAACTACGAACCTGCAGCCTGTGAAAAGGAGACCCCAAACACAGTAAGATAAGCAAAATGAGATGACAGAAAAACACACAGCAGATGAAGGAGCAGGGTCAGAACATACCAGACTTAACAAATGAAGAGGAAATAGGTAGTCTACCTGAAAAAGAATTCAGAATAATGATAGTAAGGATGATCCAAAATCTTGGAAATAGAATAGACAAAATGCAAGAAACATTTAACAAGGACGTAGAAGAACTAAAGAGGAACCAAGCAATGATGAAAACCACAATAAATGAAATTAAAAATACTCTAGATGGGATCAATAGCAGAATAACTGAGGCAGAAGAAAGGATAAGTGACCTGGAAGATAAAATGGTGGAAATAACTACTGCAGAGCAGGATAAAGAAAAAAGAATGAAAAGAACTGAGGACAGTCTCAGAGACCTCTGGGACAACATTAAACGTGCCAACATTCGAATTATAGGGGTCCCAGAAGAAGAAGAGAAAAAGAAAGGGACTGAGAAGATATTTGAAGAGATTATAGTTGAAAACTTCCCTAATATGGGAAAGGAAATAGTTAATCAAGTCCTGGAAGCACAGAGAGTCCCATACAGGATAAACCCAAGGAGAAACACACCAAGACACATATTAATCAAACTGTCAAAAATTAAATATAAGGAAAACATATTAAAGGCAGCAAGGGAAAAAAAACAAATAACACACAAGGGAATCCCCATAAGGTTAACATCTGATCTTTCAGCAGAAACTCTGCAAGCCAGAAGGGAGTGGCAGGATATACTTAAAGTGATGAAGGAGAAAAACCTGCAACCAAGATTACACTACCCAGCAAGGATCTCATTCAGATTCGATGGAGAAATTAAAACCTTTACAGACAAGCAAAAGCTGAGAGAGTTCAGCACCACCAAACCAGCTTTACAACAAATGCTAAAGGAACTTCTCTAGGCAAGAAACACAAGAGAAGGAAAACACCTACAATAACAAACCCAAAACATTTAAGAAAATGGGAATAGGAACATACATATCGATAATTACCTTGAATGTAAATGGATTAAATGCTCCCACCAAAAGACACAGACTGGCGGAATGGATACCAAAACAAGACCCATATATATGCTGTCTACAAGAGACCCACTTCAGACCTAGAGACACATATAGACTGAAAGTGAGGGGATGGAAAAAGATATTCCATGCAAATGGAAATCAAAAGAAAGCTGGAGTAGCAATTCTCATATCAGACAAAATAGACTTTAAAATAAAGACTATTACAAGAGACAAAGAAGGACACTATATAATGATCAAGGGATCGATACAAGAGGAAGGTATAACAATTGTAAATATTTATGCACCCAACATAGGAGCACCTCAATACATAAGGCAAATACTAACAGCCATAAAAGGGGACATCGACAGCAACACAATCATAGTAGGGGACTTTAACACCCCACTCTCACCAATGGACAGATCATCCAAAATGAAAATAAATAAGGAAACACAAGCTTTAAATGATACATTAAACAAGATAGACTTAATTGATATTTATAGGACATTCCATCCAAAAACAACAGAATACACATTTTTCTCAAGTGCTCATGGAACATTCTCCAGGATAGATCATATCTTGGGTCACAAATCAAGCCTTGGTAAATTTAAGAAAATTGAAATAGTATCAAGTATCTTTTCCGACCACAACGCTATGAGACTAGATATCAATTACAGGAAAAGACCTGTAAAAAATACAAACACATGGAGGCTACACAATACATTACTTAATAACGAAGTGATCACTGAAGAAATCAAAGGGGAAATCAAAAAATACCTAGAAACAAATGACAATGGAGATACGACGACCCAAAACCTATGGGACGCAGCAAAAGCAGTGCTAAGAGGGAAGTTTATAGCAATACAAGCCTACCTCAAGAAACAGGAAACATCTCGAATAAACAACCTAACCTTGCACCTAAAGCAATTAGAGAAAGAAGAACAAAAAAACCCCAAAGCCAGCAGAAGGAAAGAAATTATAAAGATCAGGTCAGAAATAAATGAAAAAGAAATGAAGGAAACAATAGCAAAAATCAATGAAACTAAAAGCTGGTTCTTTGAGAAGATAAACAAAATTGATAAACCATTAGCCAGACTCATCAAGAGAAAAAGGGAGAAGACTCAGATCAATAGAATTAGAAATGAAAAAGGAGAAGTAACCACTGACACTGCAGAAATACAAAAGATCATGAGAGATTACTACAAGCAACTCTATGCCAATAAAATGGACAACCTGGAAGAAATGGACAGATTCTTAGAAAGGCACAAACTGCCGAGACTGAACCAGGAAGAAATAGAAAATATGAACAGACCAATCACAAGCACTGAAATTGAAACTGTGATTAAAAACCTTCCAACAAACAAAAGCCCAGGACCAGATGGCTTCACAGGTGAATTCTATCAAACATTTAGAGAAGAGCTAACACCTATCCTTCTCAAACTCTTCCAAAATATTGCAGAGGGAGGAACACTCCCAAACTCATTCTACGAGGCCACCATCACCCTGATACCAAAACCAGACAAAGATGTCACAAAGAAAGAAAACTACAGGCCAATATCACTGATGAACATAGATGCAAAAATCCTCAACAAAATACTAGCAAACAGAATCCAACAGCACATTAAAAGGATCATACACCATGATCAAGTGGGGTTTATCCCAGGAATGCAAGGATTCTTCAATATACGCAAATCAATCAATGTGATACATCATATTAACAAACTGAAGGAGAAAAACCATATGATCATCTCAATAGATGCAGAGAAAGCTTTCGACAAAATTCAACACCCATTTATGATAAAAGCCCTGCAGAAAGTAGGCATAGAGGGAACTTTCCTCAACATAATAAAGGCCATATATGACAAACCCACAGCCAACATTGTCCTCAATGGTGAAAAACTGAAACCATTTCCACTAAGATCAGGAACAAGACAAGGTTGCCCACTCTCACCACTATTATTCAACATAGTTTTGGAAGTGTTAGCCACAGCAATCAGAGAAGACAAAGAAATAAAAGGAATCCAAATCGGAAAAGAAGAAGTAAAGCTGTCACTATTTGCAGATGACATGATACTATACATAGAGAATCCTAAAGATGCTACCAGAAAACTCCTAGAGCTAATCAATGAATTTGGTAAAGTAGCAGGATACAAAATTAATGCACAGAAATCTCTTGCATTTCTATACACTAATGACGAAAAATCTGAAAGTGAAATTAAGAAAACACTCCCATTTACCATTGCAACAAAAAGAATAAAATATCTAGGAATAAACCTACCTAAGGAGACAAAAGACCTGTATGCAGAAAATTATAAGACACTGATGAAAGAAATTAAAGATGATACAAATAGATGGAGAGATATACCATGTTCCTGGATTGGAAGAATCAACATTGTGAAAATGACTCTACTACCCAAAGCAATCTACAGATTCAATGCAATCCCTATCAAACTACCACTGGCATTTTTCACAGAACTAGAACAAAAAATTTCACAATTTGTATGGAAACACAAAAGACCCCGAATAGCCAAAGCAATCTTGAGAACGAAAAATGGAGCTGGGGGAATCAGGCTCCCTGACTTCAGACTATATTACAAAGCTTCAGTAATCAAGACAGTTTGGTACTGGCACAAAAACAGAAATATAGATCAATGGAACAGGATAGAAAGCCCAGAGATAAACCCACACACATATGGGCACCTTATTTTTGATAAAGGAGGCAAGCATATACAGTGGAGAAAAGACAGCCTCTTCAATAAGTGGTGCTGGGAAAATTGGACAGGTACATGTAAAAGTATGAAAATAGAACACTCCCTGACACCATGCACAAAAATAAACTCAAAATGGATTAAAGACCTAAGTGTAAGGGCAGACACTATCAAACTCTTAGAGGAAAACATAGGCAGAACACTCTATGACATACATCACAGCAAGATTCTTTTTGACCCAGCTCCCAGAGAAATGGAAATAAGAACACAAATAAACAAATGGGACCTAATGAAACTTAAAAGCTTTTGCACAGCAAAGGAAACCATAAACAAGACCAAAAGACAACCATCAGAATGGGAGAAAATATTTGCAAATGAAGCAACTGACAAAGGATTAATCTCCAAGATTTACAAGCAGCTCATGCAGCTCAATAACAAAAAAACGAACAACCCAATCCAAAAATGGGCCGAAGACCTAAATAGACATTTCTCCAAAGAAGATATACAGATGGCCTACAGACACATGAAAGAATGCTCAACATCATTAATCATTAGAGAAATGCAAATCAAAACTACAATGAGATATCATCTCACACCGGTCAGAATGGCCATCATCAAAAAATCTAGAAACAATAAATGCTGGAGAGGGTGTGGAGGAAAGGGAACACTCTTGCACTGTTGGTGGGAATGTAAATTGATACAGCCACTATGGAGAACAGTATGGAGGTTCCTTAAAAAACTACAAATAGAACTACCATACGACCCAGCAATCCCACTACTGGGCATATACCCTGAGAAAACCATAGGTCAAAAAGAGTCATGTACCAAAATGTTCATTGCAGCTCTATTTACAATAGCCAGGACATGGAAGCAATCTAAATGTCCATCGACAGATGAATGGATAAAGAAGATGTGGCACATATATACAATGGAATATTACTCAGCCATAAAAAGAAATGAAATGGAGGTATTTGTAATGAGGTGGATGGAGTTAGAGTCTGTCATACAGAGTGAAGTAAGTCAGAAAGAGAAAAACAAATACAGTATGCTAACACATATATACGGAATCTAAGGGGAAAAAAAAAAAAAAAAAAAAAAAGGCCATGAAGAACCTAGTGGCAAGACGGGAATAAAGACACAGACCTACTAGAGAATGGACTTGAGGATATGGGGAGGGGGTGGGGTGAGATGTGACAGGGTAAGAGAGTGTCATGGACATATATACACTACCAAATGTAAAATAGATAACTAGTGGGAAGCAGCCGCATAGCACAGGGAGATCAGCTCGGTGCTTTGTGACCATCTAGAGGGATGGGATGGGGAGGGTGGGAGGGAGGGAGATGCAAGAGGGAAGAGAAATGGGAACATATTGTATATGTATAACTGATTCACTTTGTTATAAAGCAGAAGCTAACACACCATTGTAAGGCAATTATACTTCAATAAAGATGTTAAAAAAAAAAAAAAAAAAAAAAAAAAAAAAAAAAGAAAAATGTCAAATAAACAATCTAACCTTACACCTAAAGGAACTAGAGAAAGAAGAACAAACAAAACCCAAAGTTAGCAGAAGGAAAGAAATCATAAAGATCAGAACAGAAATAAATAAAATAGAAACAAAGACAGCAATAGCAAAGATCAATAAAACTAAAAGCTGGTCCCTTGAGAAGATGAACAAATTGGTAACTTTAGCCAGACTCATCAAGAAAAAGAGGGAGAGGACTCAAATCAATAAAATTAGAAATGGAAAGGGAGAAGGTACAACAGACACTGCAGAAATACAAAGCTTCGGGGCTTCCCTGGTGGCACAGTGGTTGAGAATCTGCCTGCCAATGCTGGGGACACGGGTTCGAGCCCTGTTCTGGGAAGATCCCACATGCCACGGTGCAACTAGACCCGTGAGCCACAACTACTGCGCCTGCGTGTCTGGAGCTTGTGCTCCGCAACAAGAGAGGCCGTGACAGAAGGAGGTCCGTACACCACGATGAAGAGTGGCCCCTGCTCGCCGCAACTAGAGAAAGCCCTCACACAGAAACGAAGACCCAACACAGCCAAATAAATAAATAAATAAATAAATAAATAAATAAATAAATAGTGTTCCCTTTAAAAAAAGAAAAGAAAAGACATATAAAGCATCATAAGAGACTACTACAAGCAACTCTATGCCAATAAAATAGACAACTTGGAAGAAACGGACAAATTCTTAGAAAGATATAACCTTCCAGACTGAACCAGGAAGTAACAGAATATATGAACAGACCAATCACAAGTAATGAAATTGAAACTGTGACTTAAAATCTTCCAACAAATAAAAGTCCAGGACCAGATGACTTCACAGGTGAATTCTATCAAACATTTAGAGAAGAGCTAACACCCATCTTCTCAAACTCTTCCAAAAAATTGCAGAGGAAGGAACACTCCCAAACTCATTCTTTGAGGCCACCATCACCCTGATACCAAAACCTGACAAAGATGCTACAAAAAAAGAAAATTACAGACCAATATCACTGATGAATACAGATGCAAACATCCTCAACAAAACACTAGCAAACAGAATCCAACAACACATAAAAGAATCATATACCATGATGAAGTGGGATTTATCCCAGGGATCCAAGGATTCTTCAATATTTGCAAATCAATCAAAGTGATACACCATATTAACAAACTGAAGAATAAAAACATTATAATCACCTCAATAGATGCAGAAAAGGCTTTTGACACAATTCAACACCCATTTATGATAAAAATGGGTGGGCAGAAAGTGGGCATAGAGAGAACCTACCTCAACATAATAAAGGTGATATATGACAAACCCACAGTAAACATCATTCTCAATGGTGAAAAACTGAAAGCATTTCCTCTCAGATCAGGAACAAGACAAGGATATCCACTCTTACAACTATTATTCAACATGGTTTTGGAAGTCCTAGTCACAGCAATCAGAGAAGAAAAAGAAATAAAAGGTATACAAATTGGAAAAGAGGAAGTAAAACTGTCACTGTCTGCAGATGACATGATACTATATATAGATAATCCTAAAGATGCCACCAGAGGGCTTCCCTGGCAGCACAGTGGTTAAGATTCCACCTGACAATGCAGGGGACACAGGTTCGTGCCCTGGTTCAGGAAGATCCCTCATGCCGTGGAGCAACTAAGCCTGTGCACCACAACTACTAAGCCTGCTCTCTAGAGCCCACAAGCCACAACTACTGATGCCCACATGCCTAGAGCCCATAATCGGCAGCAAGAGAAGCCACCGCAATGAGAAGCCCATGCACTGCAATGAAGAGTAACCCCTGCTCACCACAACTAGAGAAAGCCAGGGTGAAGCAGCAAAGACCGAACTCAGCAAAAAATAAATAAATAAATTAATTAATTAATTAATTTTTAAAAAAGATGCCACCAGAAAACTACTAGAACTAATCAATGAATTTGGTAAATTTGCAGGATAGAAAATTAATGTACAGAAATCTCTTTCATTTCTATACATTAACAACAAAAGATCAGAAAGAGAAATAAGGAAACAATCCCATTCACCATTGCAACAAAAGAATAAAATACCTAGGAATAAACCTACCTAAGGAGTTAAAAGACCTGTACTCAGAAAACTATAAGACACTGATGAAAGAAATCAAAGGTGGAACAAACAGATGGAGAGATATACCATGTTCATGGATTGGAAAAATCAATATTGTGAAAATGGCTATACTACCCAAAGCAATCTACAGAGTCAATGCAATCCCTATCAAAATACCCATGACATTTTTCATACAGGTAGAAAAAATAATCCTAAAATTTATATGGAACCACAAAAGACCCTGAATTCCCAAAGCAATTTGGAGAAAAAAGAACAAAGCTAGAAGTATCATGCTTCCTTACTTCAGACTATACTACAAAGCTACAGAAATCAAAACAGCATGGTATTGGCACAAAACAGCCACATAGCTCAATGGAACAGAATAGAAAGCTTAGAGATAAACCCACACACTTATGGTCAGTTAATCTATGACAAAGAATGCAAGCATATACAATGGAGAAAAGACAGTCTCTTCAATAAGTGGTGCTGGGAAAACTGGATAGCAACATGTAAAAGAATGAAATTAGAACATTCCTTCACACCATACACAAAAATAAATTGTAACTGATTAAAGAACTAAATGTAACACCCGAAACCATGAAGCTCCTAGGCAGAACACTCTTTGACATACATTGTAGCAGTATTTTTTGGATCTGACTCCTAAAGCAAAAGAAAGAAAAGCAAAAACAAACAAATGGGACCTAATTAAAATTAAAAGCTTTTGCACAGCAAAGGAAACATTGACAAAACAAAAAGACAGCCTACTGAATGGAAGAAAATGTTTTGCAAATAATATGACTTATAAGGTGTTAATTTCCAAAATATATAAACAGATCATACAACTCAATACCAAAAAACAACCCAATTAAAAAATGGACAGGAGACCTGAATAGACATTTTTCCAAAGAAGACATACAGATGACCAACAGGCACATGAAAAGATGCTCAACATTGTAAATCACCAGAAAATGCAAATTAAAACCACAATGAGACATCACCTTACACCCGTCAAAATGGCTATCATCAAAAATTCTACAAATAACAAATATTGGTGAGGATGTGGAAAAAAGGGAACCATAGTACACTGTTGGTGGCACTGTAAATTGATGCAGCCACTATGTAAAACAGTATGGAGGTTCCTCAGAAAACTGAAAATAAAACTACCATATACCCAGCAATTCCACTCTATTCAAAGAAAACAAAAACACTAATTTGGAAAGATACATGGACCCCAATGTTCATAGCAGCATTATTTATAATAGCTGAGATATGGAAGCAACCTACGTGTCTATCATCAGATGAATGGATAATAAAGATGTCGTATATATATAATATATTATATATATTATATACATATATATAATGGAATGTTACTCAGTCATTTTTAAAAATGAAATTCTGTCATTTGCAACAGCGTGGATGGACCTGCAGGGTATTATGCTTAGTGAACTAAGTCAGACAGAGAAGGACAAATACTGTGTTATCACTTATACATGGAATGTAAAAAATAAAAAAAAATGAATGAATATAACAAAACAGAAAGAGACTCATAGATATAGAGAACAAACTGGTAGTAACCAGTGGGGAGTGGGAAGGGGATTAAGAGATAAAAACTACTATGTAAAAAAAAAATAAGCAACAAGGATATATTGTATAGCACAAGAAAATATAGCCATTATTTTGTAATAACTTTAAATGGAGTACAATCTATAAAAATCTTGAATCACTATGTTGTACACCTAAAACTAACATAATATTGTAAATCAACTATACTTCAATTTCTGAAAAGCAGAAAATAAAGTAAAATAAAACACATGGGGGCCAAAAATAGCCATGACAGCTTTGAACAACCAGAAAAGGTGGGAAGATTTACCCAGCTGAGGTACTAAAACTTATTATAAAGCTATTCTAACTAAGAGAGGGTAGTTTGGTCAGAGAGATAGACAAGGAGCTCAGTGGAACGAAAACTGCATTAAAAGAAACAGAAATTTATGGAAACTTGATGTACGGCAAAGGGGCAGTGCCGATCAAAATAATAATAATAATAATAATAATAATAATAATAATAATAATAATATCTCAATAAGATCCCCACATGTAATACACACAAACACACACATACACACACAAAAAAAATAAAGTGAGATCAAAGGCATTAATGGAAAGAGCAAAAGTTAATCGAGAGGTGAAAACCACTAGGATTGACACAAATACTTTATTGATATTATGTATAAAATAGACAAGTGATGGGAACATACTGTATAGCACAAGGAACGCTACCCAAAGCACTGTGGAACCTAAATGGGAGGGAAGTCCAAAAGGGAGTGGATATCTGTATGTGTATGGCTGATTCATTTTGTTGTGCAGTGGAGGCTAACACAACATTGTAAAGCAACCATACTCCAATAAAAATTCTTTTAGAAAAAGAATTGAAAACCTTTTTTAAAAAATATATAACAAAATCTCCAAATGATACCAATAGTCTGCTTTGTGGACCACACCAAAGGAAGAGGGACTCTCCCATATGTGCCAAGGCAGCAAAGATAAGAATATTTGTGCAAAATTGTACTAGCAAAACATTAAAGATTTAATATACATCACCAAAAAATCAATACATTGTAGCATACTCTTATAATAGAAGCTATAGAGCAGTGGAAATTAATAAAATGAAGCTACATATACTAACATAAATAAATCCCACAAACTGTGTTAAGTATAAAAATAAAACTTCAAGGATTCTGTATACGGTATAATAGCATTTATATAAAAGTTAAAATATGCAAGTAGTATTATATATTGCTTAAGAATTTATACATATGTTGTAGAAGTACGAAATCATGATTGAGATTATAAATACCAAATCCAGGACAGTAATTTTAAAAGGAACAACAGATCATAATAAAATGTGAACAGTTTGCAAAGATAGCATGGTAGATAGGTCCATGGATATTTTTATATTATTCTCTATAAATTTCAGAATAGAAAAATGCTTATTCAACTTAGTGGTTTTAAATATATATGTGTTAAAATGAAATCACACTTGTGAAAGCTCTGGATGTAAGTAAGAAGTGCTCTGAAAATTAAAGGTTGTTCACGATCGGGGCACAATGGAAATCTGTTTTCTGGATCTACTTGTTTCTCTTTTGGGTGAAGGCAGTTTGAAGCTCAATGCATCAGGGTCAGACATTAAGGATCTCCATGACCTACATCCATCCTTGACTCAGCTCCAAAGCTCAGACAGAAGGAACATATGAGGGTGGGTGGAAGGGAGCATGTGCATGGTGGA
This sequence comes from Balaenoptera physalus, assembly GCF_965194825.1. Lineage (NCBI taxonomy): Eukaryota > Metazoa > Chordata > Mammalia > Artiodactyla > Balaenopteridae > Balaenoptera > Balaenoptera physalus. Next base: position 29,011,461 of record NC_138898.1, read on the forward strand.
GGTGGGAATGGCAGAGTGAAGGGGGGCAGTCTTGGGTCACCTCCGGTCCTTATAGCTTCTCTCCACTTGAGCCCCTTGCACAGGGCAGGAAGCAGTGTATCGAAGAGTATGCAATAGCTATTGGGGAAAACATTCATTCATTAATTCCAAAAAGGTTTTTTGAGTACATACTATGTGGCAGGCACTCAGCATGGCCTGGGTTCATGGCACTGATCAGAAATGAAGTCCCTACTCACTACACCCAACACCACTTTCTAAGTTGTGAACTCTCTCCCGTACCCACATTCATCTGTGTTACTTGCCAGAACATCCAAGTCCCCCAGATAGGCTCCATTAGTTGATTTTAATAATACTTTCTTTATTCATTCCTAGGATGTACCATGTGATAGCTGAATATACAGTGGTTTACGGGGGGACTCTTTGGAGTTTGGGTCTCAAATCTTGGACATTTATCGCAACTCCATACCTTGGCTCCTCACCTCCAGGGTCCCAACGAACATAATTGTAAAAACTTCAAATTGCAGGGTACTAAATAATGTAGGAGAGTTGAAAGCCTCTGAGAATTCCAAGACACATTGGGAGGAAATAAGATTGTTCAGAACTCTTCCTTGAGGCTGGATTGCTGCATGACTTTTGGGCTCGCCCTGGATTCCTCTTGCCAGCTCAGGAAGGTGGCCCTGATCTCCCTCTCTAAGGATTAAGGCTGCCATCAACTCACCTGTTATAAGCTCCAACACCTGTGGAAGTAGGTGACTATGAAACTGATTACCAGCAGAACCATGAAGACCAGGAGGAAAGCCACAAAGATAAGGGCAGGCATCTCCGGACCTAGGTGACAATAGGCAGAGAATATATCAAATGGGACTCTGTGAGTTAATACCTCACTCCACTTGGAAACAGAGGTCACCCAGTTTCTCACAGGTGTAGACGTCAGATTACCTGCACTCCCAATACATTTGTATGTGCCCAGGGCACATACAATGGGTCTGTATATGCAGCGAACAGTATGAGGCTGGCCTGGATGCGAGACTGTGCCTCATGCTGCGCCTTACAGGTGAGCACACGCTCAGACCCCTGCACCGAGGCATTCACCAAATGCAAGCTTTCCAGGGTGTAGGTCCCATCACTATTCTGCTTTGACTTGGGCTGCTCAGCTCCCTTGAACATATGGAAGTTCTTCAACCAGGTGAGATGCATACTCTGTGAGCAGAATCTCTGCACAAGGCAGGTAATAGCCACCAAGTCCAAGGAGGGTGAAGACTGGGAAACGGTCACTGCAAGGGGAAACTGACACAGTCCAGAGAAAGCAGACAATTACTGTAGGAAGTTCACTGTGGGAACCTGGGGGCTCCTTGAGCATGGGGTCGTCTGTCCAGGGCCTGCCACGGAGGAGGAGTTAGATATTGGTTAACAGATGCATGCATAAGTAATCTCATGGTTGAATGAGAGTGGGAATGCATGAGTGAATGCATGCTTGGATGGAAGCATGGAATTATGAAACTGTCCTAATCTTTCCTTTCTTTTCCACTGTGGCCATTAAATAGGAAAAGGTGAACCTGAATTCTATTTAAGAACCTATATATCAGTTGACTTACTCTATGACTTTATGAAGATTCCTAGCCTCTAGTCTTCATGACTCCACAATACTAATATTTGACAGAGGAAGAAATTTAGGTTTGGAGAAGTTAAGTATTTACTCAAGGTCCCAAGTGGCAAAGCAGGGGTTACGCCAGACACAGGGTTTAACCATTTGCTATTCTGACACCCAAACTATAAGGCTATAAGCATGTACGATTGCAGGCTGCTGGTATTATTACCTAAAAACTTCTGGAATTTTTTTCAACCAGATTTTTCAGCTATGAAGTAGAATATATGTATACTGAAGAACATTTGGGAGATTTCTAAAATACTAAAAGCCATTAAGGGTTTCAGTAGAATTCATAGGAACACACAGCATGGTGCAGTTTTCACACTAAACCAAGGGTTGGGAGAACAAGATTCTGGTCCCTGCACTGACACCACAGCCAAATGCAAGACCCTGTGCAGGTCACCTTCCCTCTGTTTCCAAGACCCTTATTATGAAATAGTCTAAGGTCACATCAGCTTTCAGGGGTCCAGTTAAGACAGACTTCAGCTCTTGGTCTAGGGTAGAGAAACTCCTTTTATGTAGTGCAGTTTGAAAGAACTAAGGGTGTGTTTGTTCCCCAAATATTGTTTCTTTATACTCAACCCACCTCGACCTATATGGTTACATCAATGATACTGCTAATGGTTGGGACCGCCAAGCAAGACACCATCCCCAGAAGGTCACTATCTGTTCTCAATCTTTCCCCGTCAGCGCACAGGCAGGGATTCCTACCAAGCAAAGAGCAGAACCCTGAGAACAGATTGTGAAGGTCTGGTAACTAAGTGGTGCCTGTGGAGAACAGGCCAGGGCAAGGTACCACCAAGCAAGTGCCATGGTCTCCAGAGGGTGACAAGGACCAATAAAAGGATGGAGGGTCTCAGTGAAACCACTCCCGTCACCAGTGAATTCTCTGGGCTGTAAGGGGTCCAGGACACTGTTGGGAGGACAGAGACCCAGGAACAGCTGATGATAACAGCTCCCATGCACTGGGAGAGCAATGTTTGAGTCACTGCACATGTGTTAGCTTATTTATTCTTCACAACCAAATGATATAAACACATACAGCTATTTGGTAGTAGAAAAGACAACAAAAAGCCAATAGAAGGACCCTACAAAATCATGTCCCAGTTTCAGTGAAATTGTCAAAGAGGAATTGATTCAAATTTGAACTTGAAAAACACTTCAGTTATAAAAATAATTTTATTTAAGTTATATTTTAATTAAGCATAGAATATAGTGACAACTATGCACCAACTCCTGGAAGGAACAAGTCTTGGGAGTGTAAGGAAGTTGGCATAATTTTTTTCCTGAAAATTTATACCAAGTACCATCAAACCCTTCATTTAAAATTTCACATTCACACACAATCATTACAAGGTAATTTTGAGGGAGGAGTTTCAAGATGGAAGAAGAGTAGGACGTGGAGATCACCTTCCTCCCCACAAATGCATCAGAAATAAACCTACATGTGGAATAACTCCTACAGAACACCTACTGAATGCTGGCAGAAGAACTGAGACCTCCCAAAAGGCAAGAAACTCCCCCAAGTACCTGGGTAGGGCAAAAGAAAAAAGAAAAAAACAGAGACAAAAGAATAGGGGCAGGACCTGCACCAGTGGGAGGGAGCTGTGAAGGAGAAAAGGTTTCCACACACTAGGAAGCCCCTTCACAGGCGGAAACTGCGGGTGGCAGAGAGGGGATGCTTCAGAGCCATGGAGGAGAGCGCAGCCACAGGGATGCAGAGGGCAAAGCGGAGAGATACCCGCACGGAGGATCGGTGCCGACCAGCACTCCCCAGCCAGAGAGGCTTGTCTGCTCACCTGCCGGGGTGGGTGGGGGCTGGGAGCTGAGGCTCTGGGCTCCAGAGATTGGATCCCAGGGAGAGGACTGGGGTTGGCTGCATGAACACAGCCTGAAGGGGGCTAGTGCGCCACAGCTAGACGGGAGTGTGTCCAGGAAAAGGTCTGGAGCTGCCAAAAAGGCAAGAGACTTTCTTGCCTCTTTGTTTCACGGTGCACGAGGAGAGGGGATTAAGAGCGCTGCCTAAATGAGCTCCAGAGACCAGTGCGAGCGGAGCCGCAGCTATGAGCGCAGCCCCCACAGACAGGCATGAGACCCTAAGGCTGCTGCAGCAGCCACCAAGAAGCTTGTGTGAAAGCACGGGTCACTATCCACACTTTCCTTCCCAGGAGGCTGTGCAGCCCGCCACTGCCAGTGTCCGGGGATCCAGGGACAACTTCCCCGGGAGAACACACGGTGCGCCTCAGGCTCTTGCAACATCATGCAGCCTCGCCCCGCATTCCATACCCCTCCCTCCCCCACCACCACCCCCACCCCTGGCCTGAGTGAGCCAGAGCCCACTAATCAGCTGCTCCTTTAATCCCGTCCTGTCTGAGTGAAGAACAGATGCCCTCAGGCGACCTACATGCAGAGGCGGGGCCAAACCCAAAGCTGAACCCCCGGAGCTGTGCGAACAAAGAATAGAAAGGGAAATCTCTCCCAGCAGCCACAGGAGCAGCAGATTAAATCTCCACAATCAACTTGATGTACCCTGCATCTGTGGAACACCTGAATAGACAACGAATCATCCCAAATTGAGGAGGTGGACTTTGGGAGCAACAATATATATATATATATATATATTTTCCTTTTTCTCTTTTTTCTGAGCCGAGTGGATGACAGGGTCTTGGTGCTCCGGCCAGGGGTCAGGCCTGTGCCTCTGAGGTGGGTGAGCCGACTTCAGGACATTGATCCACCAGAGACCTCCCAGCTCCACATAATATCAAACAGCAATAATCTCCCAGAGATCTCAATCCTCAACGCCAAGACCCAGCTCCACTCAACGACCAGCAAGCTACAGTGCTGGTCACCCTATGCCAAACAACTAGCAAGAAAGGAACACAACCCCAGCCATTAGCAGAGAGGCTGCCTAAAATCATAATAAGGTCACAGAAACCCCAAAACATATCACTGGACGTGGTCCTGCCCACCAGAAAGACAAGATCCAGCCTCATCCTCCAGAACACAAGTACCAGTCCCCTCCACCAGGAAGCCTACACAACCCACTGAAGCAACCATATACACTGGGTACAGACACCAAAATCCAAGGGAACTATGAACCTGCAGCCTGTGAAAAGGAGACCACAAACACAGTAAGTTAAGCAAGATGAGAAGACAGAGAAACACACAGCAGATGAAGGAGCAAGGTGAAAACCCACCAGACCAAACAAATGAAGAGGAAATAGGTAGTCTACCTGAAAAAGAATTCAGAATAATGATAGTAAAGATGATCCAAAATCTTGGAAATCGAATGGGGAAAATATAAGAAACGTTTAACAAGGACCTAGAAGCACTAAAGAGCAAACAAACAATGATGAACAATACAATAAATGAAATTAAAAATTCTCTAGAAGGAATCAATAGCAGAATAACTGAGGCAGAAGAATAGATAAATGACCTGGAAGATAAAATAGTGGAAATAACTACTGCAGAGCAGAAAAAAGAAAAAAGAATGAAAAGAACTGAGAACAGTCTCAGATACCTCTGGTACAATATTAAACGCACCAACATTCGAATTATAGGGGTCCCAGAAGAAGAAGAGAAAAAGAAAGGGACTGAGGAAATATTTGAAGATATTATAGTTGAAAACTTCCCTAATATGGGAAAGGAAATAGTTAATTGAGTCAAGGAAGGGCAGAGAGTCCCATACAGGATAAATCCAAGGAGAAACACGCCAAGACACATATTAATCAAACTATCAAAAATTAAATACAAAGAAAAAATATTAAAAGCAGCAAGGGAAAAACAACAAATAATATACAAAGGAATCCCCATAAGGTTAACAGCTGAGCTTTCAGCAGAAACTCTGCAAGCCAGAAGGGAGTGGCAGGACATATTTAAAGTGATGAAAGGGAAAAACCTACAACCAAGATTACTCTACCCAGCAAAGATCTCATTCAGGGTCGATAGACAAATTAAAACCTTTGCAGACAAGCAAAAGCTAAGAGAATTCAGCACCACCAAACCAGCTTTACAACAGATGCTAAAGGAAATTCGCTAGGCAGGAAACACAAGAGAAGGAAAACACCTACAATAACAAACCCAAAACAATTAAGAAAATGGTAATAGGAACATACATATGGATAATTACCTTAAATGTAAATGGATTAAATGCTCCACCAAAAGACATAGACTGGCTGAATGGATACAAAAACAAGACCCATATATATGCTGTCTACAAGAGACCCACTTCAGACCTAGGGACACATACAGACTGAAAGTGAAGGGATGGAAAAAGATATTCTATGCAAATGGAAATCAAAGGAAAGCTGGAGTAGCAATCCTCATATCAGACAAAATAGACTTTAAAATAAAGACTATTACAAGAGACAAAGAAGGACACTACATAATGATCAAGGGATCAGTCCAAGAAGAAGATATAACAATTGTAAATATCTATGCACCCAATATAGGAGCACCTCAATTCATAAGGCAAATACTAACAGCCATAAAAGAGGAAATTGACAGTAACACAATCATAGTAGGGGACTTTAACACCCAATTTTCACCAATGGACAGATCATCCAAAATGAAAATAAATAAGGAAACACAAGCTTTAAGTCATACATTAAACAAGATGGACTTAATTGATATTTACAGGACATTCCATCCAAAAACACCAGAATACACTTTCTTCTCAAGTGCTCATGGACCATTCTCCAGGATAGATCATATCTTGGGTCACAAATCAAGCCTTGGTAAATTTAAGAAAATTGAAATCGTATCAACTATCTTTTCTGACCACAATGCTAAGATACTAGATATCAATTACAAGAAAAATTCTGTAAAAAAATACAAACACACGGAAGCTAAACAATACACTACTTAATAACAAAGAGATCACTGAAGAAATCAAAGAGGAAATCAAAACTACCTAGAAACAAATGACAACGAAAACACGACGACCCAAAACCTATGGGATGCAGCAAAAGCAGTTCTAAGAGGGAAGTTTATAGCAATACAATCCTACCTTAAGAAACAAGAAACATCTCAAATAAACAATCTAACTTACACGTAAAGCAATTAGAGAAAGAAGAACCAAAAAAAAAAAAAAAAACCAAAAGGTAGCAGAAGGAAAGAAATCATAAATATCAGAACAGAAATAAATGAAAAAGAAATGAAGGAAACAATAGCAAAGATCAATAATACTAAAAGCTGGGTCTTTGAGAAGATAAACAAAATTGATAAACCATTAGCCAGACTCATCAAGAAAAAAAAGAAGAAGACTCAAATCAGTAGAATGAGAAATGAAAAAAGAGAAGCAACAACTTACACTGCAGGAATATATAGGATCATGAAATATTACTACAAGAAACTCTATGCCAATAAAATGGACTACTTGGAAGAAATGGAGAAATTCTTCGAAAAGCACAACCTTCCAAGACTGAACCAGGAAGAAATAGAAAATATAAACAGACCAATCACAAGCACTGAAATTGAAACTGTGATTAAAAATCTTCCAACAAACAAAAGACCAGGACCAGATGGCTTCACAGGTGAATTCTATCAAACATTTAGAGAAGAGCTAACACCTATCCTTCTCAAACTCTTCCAAAATATAGCAGAGGGAGAAACACTCCCAAACTCATTCTACGAGGCCACCATCGCCCTGATACCAAAACCAGACAAAGATGTCACAAAGAAGGAAAACTACAGGCCAATATCACTGATGAACATAGATGCAAAAATCCTCAACAAAATACTAGCAAACAGAATCCAACAGCACATTAAAGGATCATAGACCATGATCAAGTGGGGTTTATCCCAGGAATGCAAGGATTCTTCAATATACACAAATCAATCAATGTGATACACCATATTAAGAAACTGAAGAATAAAATCCATATGATCATCTCAATAGATGCAGAAAAAGCTTTTGAAAAAATTCAACACCCATTTATCATAAAAACCCTCCAGAAAGTAGGCACAGAGGCAACTTACCTCAACATAATAAAGGCCATAGATGACAAACCCACAGCCAATATCTTCCTCAATGGTGAAAAACTGAAACCATTTCCACTAAGATCAGGAACAAGACAAGGATACCCACTCTCACCACTATTATTCAACATTGTTTTGGAAGTTTTAGCTACAGCAATCAGAGAAGAAAAAGAAATAAAAGGAATCCAAATCGGAAAAGAAGAAGTAAAGCTGTCACTGTTTGCAGATGACATGATACTATACATAGAGAATCCTAAAGATGCTACCAGAAAAACTACTAGAGCTAATCAATGAATTTGCTAAAGTAGCAGGATACAAAATTAATGCACAGAAATCTCTTGCATTCCTATACACTAATAATGAAAAATATGAAAGTGAAATTAAGGAAACACTCCCATTTACCACTGCAACAAAAAGAACAAAATACCTAGGAATAAACCTACCTAAGGAGACAAAAGATCTGTATGCAGAAAACTATAAGACACTGATGAAAGAAATTAAAAATGATACAAATAGATGGAGAAATCTACCATGTTCTTGGATTGGAAACATCAACATTGTGAAAATGACTATATTACCCAAAGCAATCTACAGATTCAATGCAATCCCTATCAAACTACCACTGGCATTTCTCACAGAACTAGAAAAAAATTTCACAATTTGTATGGAAACACAAAAGACCCCAAATAGCCAAAGCAATCTTGAGAAAGAAAAATGGAGCTGGAGGAATCAGGCTCCCTGACTTCAGACTATACTACAAAGCTACAGTAATCAAGACATTATGGTACTGGCACAAAAACAGAAACATAGATCAATGGAACAGGATAGAAAGCCAAGAGATAAACCCACATACATATGCTCACCTTATCTTTGATAAAGGAGGCAAGAATATACAGTGGAGAAAAGACAACCTCGTCAATAAGTGGTGCTGGGAAAACTGGACATGTAAAAGAATGAAATTAGAACAACCCCTAACACCATACACAAAAATAAACTCAAAATGGATTAAAGACCTAAATGTAAGGCCAGACACTATCAAACTCTTAGAGAAAACATAGAACACTCCATGACACAAATCACAGCAATATCCTTTTTGACCCACCTCCTAGAGAAATGGAAATAAAAACAAAAATAAACAAATGGGACCTAGTGAAACTTAAAAGCTTTTGCACAGCAAACGAAACCATAAACAAGACGAAAAGACAACCCTCAGAGTGGGAGAAAATATTTGCAAATGAAGCAACTGACAAAGGGTTAATCTCCAAAATTTACAAGCAGCTCATGCAGCTCAATATCAAAAAAACAAATAACCCAATCCAAAAATGGGCAGAAGACCTAAATAGACATTTCTCCAAAGAAGTTATACAGATTGCCAACAAACACATGAAAGAATGCTCAACATCATTAATGATTAGAGAAATGCAAATCAAACCTACAATGAGATATCATCTCACACCAGTCAGAATGGCCATCATCAAAAAATCTACAAGCAATCAGTGCTGGAGGGGGAATGGAGTGAAGGGAACCCTCTTGCACTGTTGGTGGGAATGTAAATTGATACAGCCACTATGGAGAACAGTATGGAGGTTCCTTAAAAAACTAAAAATAGAGCTACCATACGACCCAGCAATCCCACCACTGGGCATGTACCCTAAGAAAACCATAATTCAAAAAGAGTCATGTTGCACAATGTTCATTGCAGCTCTATTTACAATAGCCAGGACATGGAAGCAACCTAAGTGTCCATCGACAGAAGAATGGATAAAGACGATGTGGCATATATATGCAATGGAATATTAGTCAGCCATAATAAGAAATGAAATTGAGTTATTTGTAGTGAGGTGGATCGACCTAGAGTCTGTCATACAGAGTGAAGTAAGTCAGAAAGAGAAAAACAAATACAGTATGCTAACACATATATATGGGATCTAAAAAAAAAAAAGTTCATGAAGAACCTAGGGGCAGGATGGGAATAAAGATGCAGACTTACCAGAGAATGGACTTGAGGACATGGGGAAGGGGAAGGGTAAGCTGAGACAAAGTGAGAGAGTGGCATGGACATATATACACTACCAAATGGAAAACAGATAGCTAGTGGGAAGCAGCTAGCCCAGCACAGGGAGATCAGCTCGGTGCTTTGTGACCACCTAGAGGGGTGGGATAGGGAGGGTGCGAGGGAGGGAGATGCAAGAGGGAAGAGATATGGGGATATATGTATATGTATAGCTGATTCATTTTGTTATAAAGCAGAAAGTAACACACCATTGTAAAGCAATTATACTCCAATAAAGATGTTAAAAATAAATAAATAAATAAATAATTTAAAAAAATAAAAATAAATTAAAAAGGTAATTTCAAAAAATTATTTAACTGTTCTATCAATTTTAAGGGGCCTCTTTTCATCAAAATGTTCTCTTTTGAAGTGCCCGCAGGATCATTATGATCATAGATTTTTTTCTTTCTTGTTTCATCTTTAAATGTGGGACGATTCACTTGGGATCCCAGCAGTTCTAAAACATCATTTACATCAATTACTTGAAATACACTTTGCCAAGTCTCTGATTTCACTTAGCAATGGATGTGGATTCTAATTGTACAGTGTGGTCTGATGTTTGCCACATTTCAATCAAGGAACGACCCACCCCCTAGAGCAGAGGGTTTCTGGGCCCCACACCACCTCCTGCAGCCACCTGATCTCAGGGCAGCAGTGCTGGGTGGTGACACCTTCTATCTCAGATTCCTGAAGCTCTTCCGCAATGCTCTGCCTCAGGAATTCTCCACAATCGTGAAATGCCATGCAGCCCATGCAGGCACATCCCAGCCTCCCTCCTCCATGGACAATCCTGAGGAAGAGTCTACAGAGTTCCTCAGAGGGTCCCCAGTGGCACTGAGCCTCAGTCATCCACAGGGGCACCCAGTTCAACAATACCCATTCTGGGGTGTCCCTCGTTCCCTGTCTCACTAGCTCCATCTCTTATCCCAGCCTCACTGAATCATCTCACAACCACCTGCACCCAAGACCTAGTTTCAGGCTGTGCCTCCAGGGAAACACAAAGAAAGACACCCAGAAAGTTATTTCCATGGTGGGAAACCCAACCTGAGATGCAGGAAGTGTTGAGCAGGGAGGGTTTAATGAGGGGGCTAATTTATAAATAATCAATTTGTTTGTGAATATTTTTATCATCTATGACTTTTGCTTCTCCAAACAATTGTCCTAACTCCAGGGAATTATATAAAAATACTCCCTGCATTATCATTTTCCTATTTTACACTCAAAGATACTGAAACTCAGAGAACTTAAACAACAAGCAGGAGGTCCCACAGCTGGTGAATAGCAGTCAGAGCCTGAATTCATGTCAAAAGTTCTCTCACTCACCAGCTTCACAGCCTCAGGCGGACTTCACTTATTACAACCTCAGTTTCCTTCTATAAACCATGAATGCGATAAGCAGTACAGGGCAGTTGTACACATTAAATAAGCCAATCCATACAAATGTGTATATTGACAGTGTGCTGTGTTCACTTGAGTCATTAATATCAATATTTTATCCATGTAAAATGATGTGTTTCCCTCCACAATAATAGCAAAAAAATGAGGAAAATATTTTGTAAACTTTAAAGCCCTATAAATATTTAAGGAATTAATTTTACAGCTGTGCAGCCTTGGACACCTCATTTGCCTTCTCTGGGCTTTAGAGTTGTAAACAATGAGATGATCACTAAGATTCCTACTAGGTACACTATGAAGGGATTTCATATAATGTGATTTGCAGACCAGTCAAGCATTGATCTAGGCCAAGAAAATCAAAATCAATCAAAAAAAAACTGATGAAAAATTAAGCCCTTACCCAGATATGAGTAAAGATAAAAAAAAAATCATCATTGCATCTAAAATTTAGAAGTTCACAAAGGCCTTTAAATCCTCTTCATATAAAAAAATTATAATAATAAAATTAAATTCCCAGAAGATATTTTTTCTCCATTTTACAGCTGAAGAAACTGAGTTCTGAGAAGTGATGTGAATAGTAATAATAAAGAAAAATAACAATTGTCACTTCTCTGTGGTTAATGTGCAAGAGATGTGTTAATTACTTTACCAGTATCATTACACTGAATTCTTGCCACAACAAAGTGAGGGATATCCCATTTATCAGTCGAGGAAACTAAGGCTCAGAAACTTCAAGCCCAACTCTGCACTAACCCGTCTGGACAAAGAGAATGTCCTTATCACGGAGGTACTGGTCTAGCTGGATGGTTTTCTGGGAAACCAGTGTGGACCTGTGCTTGACTTGGCAGAGGACAGGGGAGTACACGTTGTCAGCCTGCAGAGAGATGAGCACACTTCTGGTCACATTGTAGGTGTCTCCACTAAGGTGGATGCTGGTCTGGGGCTTTAATAGCTGGTGGGTGTTTTTAATGCAGGTCACAGTAACTTGACATGTGCAGAATCTGGAGGACATGAAGGTCATTTGGATGCTTCTGCCCAGCTCAGATCACTGAAGGGGGCCTTGCAGGGCATAAGAGTGCCTGCTCCTGCCTGTAGGAGAGACCCCACCTGTGAGAGGAGCCCAAACCCAGTGAGAACAAATCCCCAGCATCACCGTGGAGAAGCCCCATCGTCTCCCCTTCCATAGGCTTTAAAGATTACATTCTGACAGTTCAGTTATGAAGCTGATATCAGAGGCCAGACAAGAAGCTACAGGGACCACAGCAGTTTGTAAGGAGTCCGACTCCCAACCACACCTCACAGCCAACACCCACATCCCACAACCCTGCTTACAGACTCTGAGACCTATCCCACCAAGTTCTCACTGCAGCCCTAGGAGGAGGGAGCTACTCCTATCCCCATTTCACAGACGAAGACAGTGAGGCCCAGAGCCTAAGTACCTTGTCCAAGATCCACAGCTGGTCAGTAGAGCCGAGGTTCTTAGCCAGGAAGTAAGGACCCAGGGTCTGTGCTCAGTGACCAGGCTCAGCTCTGTCCTCAGTCCCTAGACAGGGAAGGGTATCTCACTGCTCCCAGAACAGCACAGAGACAGGGTAGGACCACAGGCTTTGGGGTCACACTCAGCCCAAGTTTGTATTCCCAGCCCCTCCACTGCATAAGCTTGGACAACTCAACTCTCTAAGCCTCAGTTTCCTCATCTGTAAAATGGGGATGATTCTTAATTCTCAGAGTTAATTAATTAATTACATATAGTAACTAGTAAAGAATATGAGACACATGGTGATCACTCTATAAATGATAACTATCGTCATCCAATACTCACAACCACCACCTAAAGAATTGGTATTAATCATATTTCTAATGTTAGAGGGGGAAAGGCTGAGAGGGTTAGTAACTCACCCAAGTTCCTCACAGCAAACAGAACTCACATTCCAACCCCAGACTCCAAGTCAAGGGCTCTTTCTGTTACATCACAGCTGCCTCTATTTCTCCATAGTTTCCCCATAATAGTCAGTGAACTTCAATCATTTCCTCCTTTCAACCCAGCATGGTCTGGGCATCATGGAGACTGCCATCAGTCTTTACAGAGCACCCACTGTGCATTCCAATGTCTGGATGCCAAGCAGGGGTCAAAGGAAGGAGTCCCAGCTGGTCCCCACCTGGTGGGCATAACAGTCCTCATTGCTCAGAGGAGGTAACTGAGCTCAGAAACAGCAGTGCTTTGCCTGAGGTCCCAGATGGCCCGTGGCAGCTCTGCCAGGTGACACTGATCCATTTGACTCCAAAGTCTGGCCATGACCGAACTTCTGCTTCAGAGCTGTGAGGGTCTCAGCACGGAGGAGACGCATAAATGGACAAAACCCCCTGTCGGGACTTGCAAGAGGCCCCATAGTTTCAGAGCCAATGGTGAGAATTGAATGATGTGGGCAGACATGACAATTCAGGAAGAAATAAATATGAATACAGAGTATTTAAGAGGGGAATTTGCAAAAGACTTGAGATAACACTAAGATTTGTATTCTTAGACAGGATGGAGGAAAAAATACAGAAAACACATTGAATTGTGAACAGACAGCCCTGTCTTCTAATCCAAGCTCTGCTATTTGAGACCCCTGAGACTGGTCTCTCTGCTGCCTATCCTGGCTGTCAAACATCAGACAACATATGTTAGGATGCCTGTCACACAGTAAGTGCTCTACAGGTGTCAGCAAACATGACCAGAAGCACAGAGGTGGGAGTGTGTAAGGGGTGAGAGCTGAAGAAGGGCTTTAGGGGTCAGGCTGAGAAGGTGTTGCTGCAAAGACACGTTAACAACAAACAGAAGGAGGTCTGATGTCAGAAAAAGAAGTTTCCCCGCTGCAGATCACAAGGCACATCAAACAGCCACACAGGGGAGTGGTAGAATCAAAGTGATGCTCTCACGGGGCTAACCTTGCAGCAGTGGGACAGATACATTCATGCAGGTGAAGGAGAAAAATAAGACAGAGAGAAAAAACTCAGCATGAGTCAATAAAGAAATAGTGTAACTTGCTTCGGATCAGAAAGGACCAGTTTGTAATTTTTCACACAGATCTATATATCCTGCTGGGTGGATGTTTTTCTTATTTCTTCTGGACACACACCAAAAAAAGGCACTGAGAAGTTGAAACGTAGTGGGTTCATTGCCCCTGAGAATTCTTAGAGCAGGCAGAAAAGGCCAGTTCTTTCAGGGAGAAATAGAATGCAGGGTCAATGCTCCTGTTGTGAAGATGTGTGGTTTTGCAGCCCAGCATCCTGTCTACCCTTTTGCTTGTGGTGGCTTGGGCTGTAATACACGCTACAGGCCCAGAAGCTCACACTGCCTGTAGGGAGTTGTCCTATCCCACTTCCTGTGGTTCTGGAGAGCTGTCAGTCCACACTCTGGCTCACCCTTGGCTGGTCCAGGTCTGGCCAATTCTAATACTCCTATCTCTCCACCTCTCCTCCCCTCCCCAATTTATCCCCTCTGGCCCAGTCATTCACTCTCCCAAGCTGATTCCAGCTGGACCAAGGAAAGATCCGTCCTCAGGGTCTGAACTGCTGGTGGGCAGCTCCCCCTAGTGGAGGATGTTATCTAGGACACAAAAGGTAGATAGGAGGAGATAGAAGATTTGGATAGGGTGGGGGTGAGAAAGAGAAGAAGCAGAAGGAAAATGAGGGACAGAGGAGGGGAGAAGAGAGAAAAAAGAGACTGAGAAAGAAGTGAGAGAGAGCAAACTCAGTAGTAGAGAGAATGAGGATCCTGCACCTGCACCCTCCCTGCTTCCCAGGCAATCTTGTCAAGAATTCTGGCCTCTCTTTAAAATTGAACTCCAGAAACTCTCAGCTGAACCAGTCTTGATTATAGCTTTCCTGGAAGGGATTTTGGTGCCCATCTCTCCTTAATCTCTGCCTTTCCCTGCAGTCAAGAGAACTTTCAACCTGAAGAGTGCATGGAATTGGCGAAGTCCTACTCCTTCTTGAGGAAGATATAGGTGAGGCGGGAATGGAACTTGGGGATGAAGGCTTGAGAGTTTTATCACAATCCCAGGGCATCCTCCCTTCCTTCACCTTCATCCCTTGCTGCCCTGAGTCCCTGACCTACTGCTGTCTGCACCCCAGGCAGATGGCAGGTGTTTCCAGCCTGGCTGCCCAGAGGGGCTGGGCAAGAAGCTGCACCCGCCTTTTCCCACCCTGGGCCCACAAGGTGGTGTTGGCTTGGTCTGGGGGCTTTTCATCCTGGACCACCCAGCAGGCAAACTTGCTGCTGTCCAGCATGGCCTCTGCCTGCCAGGTATGCTCCAGAGTGTAGGTCCCGTCTGGGCTTCTGATAACCTGAGGGGACTTCATGGTCTGTGTCTTGCACCTGTACTCCATTCAGGTGAGGTGCAGCTGGTATGGATAGAAGTGGCCCACATGGCACAGGAGATTCACTCTCTAATGCACATGGATTTGCATTCGAGAGGGCTTCGTGGTGATCTTCAGGGTGGGGGCCACTGGACAGAGAAACAGAAAGGAACATCTGTTGAAATTACCCCTATCTGCCTGCCCTCTATGTCTTTCTCTCCCAGGAACCAACCCTAGAGCTTTCATTCTTAAATCAGTTACCTTTTTTGAAAAAGAAAAATATTTTTCTTGTATGCTCAATGTAAGGCAAATAGAGCTAAGTGTTAGCATTCATTAAATATGGGTAGGGGTACATGGTGTCTGCTATGTTATTTCCTGTGCATTTGAAATATTTCATATCATGAAATATTATTTTAAGAATTATAAACTATAATTTCCATGAGAACAAGGACTTAATTTTATTCATTTCTATATCCTTAGCACTTAGAACAGTGCCTGACACACAGTAGATATTGTGGATGAATGGATGAATTAATTCATTTGTGTTGAAAAAATAATACATATTTAAAATTTAAAAGAGTAATGATATTAATAAAACAAAGATGTTTGGAATGGAAGCTTAGTCCAGATAATAATAATAAAATCAAATATACATAAACAACTTACTGAGTGTCAGGCAGTGTTCTACGTGCTTTACAAGAAATAGCTCATTTAATACTCACATGAAACCTACAAGGTAGGTGATAATTTTATTCTCATTCTAAGGGGAAATTGAGGCACAAAGAGGTTAACTTACCGAAGATCACATTGATTGTGAAGTGGTACAGTCGGGACTAAACCCACATGGGGGCCTCTGGAACCCGTGTCTTTAACAACTCTACAGCGGGATCAGCCACGGCAAGGCGGAATTCCAATTTCCCAACTGGAAGTCCAAGGGGGCTTCGGGCAAAAGACTCCGAAAGTCAATCCAGGAAAGCGATGCCCCTACCCAGCCTCCCGCCTCCTCAGCTTGGAGCATTCAGAGAGGTCCGTGCTCTTCCGCAGAGCTCTGCCAGGACCCCGTGCGTGACTTCGCAGGTCATCTCCGACAAGACATCTTGGCGGGACAGTGTCTCCACACCTTACTGGTGACGGAGTAATTGCCTTTGTCGCCGGTCACCAGGTGCTGAGCTGAGGCTGGATGCTCATCTCTGTCCTTCATCCAGGTGACATTGAAGTCTGAGCAGCCGAAGGAGTCAGTGGTGCAGTTGAAAGGCACCGGATTCCCAGGGGTTGTCCTGTGAGTTGGGCCCGCCAGAGAGATGAAGGGCTGCCCGTATTGGAAAGAGATGGCTGTGACGGTGCGCTGAGAGCCCGCCGCGTCCCACAGCAGCAGCCGGAGAGAGGCGCTGTGGTGTGTGCAGCCCTGGGGACTTACTATGTGCCCTGTCTGGCTGCAGCCTCGGGGAGCATATAAACAGATGCTAACAAGTAAACAAGCAAATACAGAATTACAACTGGACCTCAGTGACCTCAGGGAAACCCAAAGAGTGCAGACATAGGAAATGCCTGGAGGACTTATTCTGGAAAGGCTGTATGAGAAGGATTCCTGGAGGAGGTGACATCTTGAGCTGAAACTGAGGAACAGATAGGAGCCAGACATGGGCCAGGGCAGGGGAATAACATTCTAGAAAGTGGGAACAGCAGGTGAGAAGTACCTCGAGCTGGCAGAGTTTGGTTGGCTTGAGAAACTGAGATGTCTGTAGGACTTCCGCATCATGGGCAGAGAGGTCCAGATGGAGAAGAGCCCTGTGGAACATGGGGATGCTCTTGATTCCTTTCTGAGTGTGATGGGAAGCCGTCAGAGATTCTAAACAGAGATGCAAGCTGGTCTCACTGGCATGTTTTAGAAGATAATTGGGGCTGCTGTGTGGAGAATGGAAAGGAGGGTGGTAACCTGGGGGAAGGGAAGCCAATGAGGAAGCAGCACAGAGCTCCAGGTGTGAGGTGATGGTGCCTGGACCAGGGTGGTGAGAAAGGGAGGGACCCATTTGAGGTACATTTGGAAGATACAGCCAGCAAGACTCGTGATAGACTGGAGGGGAGCCAAGGCACAGAATGAACTATGGATAAATGATTCCCAGGTTTTCCTCTTGAGCATTTGGGTGGATGGTGGTTCTAGGTTTTGAGATGGGGCTAAATGGACCAAGTTGGGATGGGTGAGATTTGGTGAGGAATCAAGATTTCCATTTTGGACATAAGTGAGAAGCCAAGAATCACTGCGGGCAGGCATGGCTGGCCCTCCTCCTCAGGTCCTTCCCATTATCACCCCATTGGGCCTCCATCCTCTGCTTGTTCACTTCCAGTGACAGGGGGCTCACTGCACTGGAGGTGGCTTCATCCATCCTCACAAGCTAGGGTGAGGCCAGAGTACTTCTTCTCCTAACCTAGGATCTATCTCCTAGAGTCATCCTGACAACTGCAGGACTAGACTCTTCCCTCCCCATCGGAACAGACTACAGAGATCTGAGAGCAGAAGTATCTCCAAGGCTTCACTACATCCCCTGAGCCCCTTCTCTGTGCCAGTATGTGAACTGGGTACTGAGAACACAGAGATGTATCAGACAGGACCCGTGTTGCTGGGGTGGGGAAATAAACCAGCAGCAACAGCACAGGGTGACAGATGATGGAGCACAGTTCAGGAAGCCATGGGAGCCTGTCCCCTTAGCACACAGCTCTGCATCATGCTCTCCTCTGAGTAGATCCTAGTGGTAATCATCTCCCCTCCCGCACACCACACCCTGTGGATCATAAAACACTCTCAGGGGCATGTGCTCATTTTCATCTGCGTCCCAACTGTGGGAGGCTGGTATTATTGCCCCACTTTCCAGAAGAAGAAGCAGAGACTCAGAGAGGTTTAGTGACTTGCACAAGGTCACACAGCCTGTGAGTGGCCAAGGAGGGATGTTAAGCATGTCCACCTGACTGTGGGTCCAGCACTCTTTTCACGATGCCAGAGCCTCCATCACTCAGGGGGGTTCTCGGTCCCTCTGTCTTTGCACCCCCACACCCTCTCTGAACTAGACCTGGTAGCCACCCAGACCAGAGCTGACATCAGGGATACTGGGTGGGGCGGTGCTCCTCTTTCATCCCTTGACCTCCCCCCAGCCCCTTACCCTCATGTCACATCTTCCACCTCTTGACCCCCAAAGCTCCCATCATCCCCATTATCCACAAGGTCCACACTGAGGTAAAGGCATGAGACAAGCACCCTGGCAGGCAGGCAAACAGCTTAGCTACTCCTCCCATGCAGCATGAGGTGGCTGGGTTTGGTAATCCCTGTCCTCTCTGAGGGTCTCTGTGGGTAGCACTCGGGCTCACCTGTGAGCCTCAGCAAAAGGGAGAGCAGGAGGGTGCCCAGCACCTGCCCAGGTGTGGCAGTCATGGCAGGAGGCTCCCAGCATCCCTGGAATACGCTGGCTTCAAGCCCTGGATGAGGCTCCACATGAGCCCAGGAGCCACTGCCTGGTCTCCTGACAGCCTGGGGCTGGCCTCACAGTTCCTGGCCACCCACCCATGCCCAGGCCTGGAGCAGTGGTTTGAGCTGCAGTGAGAGAAGTGGCCACTGTGACCCAGGTCTCCTTCCAAAACCCCAAACCCTCAGGGAGACCTGAAGTCTCCAGTGGGGAGGCGTCTGCAGCCTCTGGCCTGGGCTCTGATTGTCTCTGATGCACGCACAAAGGGTCTGCCAAAGGATCCACACCTGGGACCTGATTCAGAGATAGGAGGAGGAACAGAAGAACACTTCACCGCACCCCTTCCAGATTCCGAACACTTCACCGCACCCCTTCCAGATTCCTCAGCAGGGACTGGGGGGCAGCACCGGGCCGTGGTGAGGGAAGGAGGGTATGATGTTGATATTACACTGGATGGAAGGTTGGCCTTTGGAAGCAGCCTAGCTTGAACTGGGCTTTCACACAATAACTTTTTCCTAAAAGTTTGATAAAGTTATTCATCCCTGGTCACCCATTTGTTCAATGATTACAGAGCAAGTGTCCAAAAGCAGTGGGCTCTGCCAGAGAGACAGAGGTAGGCAGGCAGGAGAAATGTGACAGAGCCAATGTACATAAGTAAAACCAGGTAAAGGCGACACCCCTGCAAAGTTCAGACAGTGCAGTGAAGTAAGTGGTCACACCAGCCCCTGGACCTTGGTCAAACCCGGGCCTCAGTTTCCTTATCTGTAGCAAGAGGCGAGTGACATCTACACGTGATGTTTGAGTCTAATTCAGATAAGGTCTAAAGTGTTAAGCACAAAATAGGAGCTAAATACATGAGAGCCTCCATCCTAAGAAATGAGACCTCTCCATCTCCATACCCTCCACATGCCTTTCTGCTCTTAGCTCAGCTCTGTCCCCAGAAACACTGTGTGAGCCAGGTAGGGAGTTTTAGATTTTCTAGTATCCACGTTGAAAAAGTAAAAAGTAACACATTAAATAAATTTTAACAAATACATTTTATTTAACTCAACATCTGAAATTGTATCATTTCAACATGTAAGCAATATAAAAATACTGTGGTAGATCACAACTAGCTGCTGGACAATCATCAACAGGAAGACACTGGAACTCACCAAAAAAGATACCCCACATCCAAAGACAAAGGAGAAGCCACAATGAGACGCTAGGAGGGGCGCAATCACAGTAAAATCAAATCCCATAACTGCTGGGTGGGTGACTCACAGACTGGAGAACACTTATACCACAGAAGTCCACCCACTGGAGTGAAGGTTCTGAGCCCCACGTCAGGCTTCCCAACCTGGGGGTCCGGCAACGGAAGGAGGAATACCTGGAGAATCAGACTTTGAAGGCTAGTGGGATTTGATTGCAGGACTTCGGCAGGACTGGGGGAAACAGAGACTCCACTCTTGGAGGGCACACACAAAGTAGTGTGCGCATCGGGACCACGGGGAAGGAGCAGTGACCCCAGGGGAGACTGAACCAGACCTACCTGCTAGTGTTGGAGGGTCTCCTGCAGAGGCGGGGGTGGCTGTGGCTCACCATGGGGACAAGGACACTGGCAGCAGAAGTTCTCGGAAGTATTCCTTGGCGTGAGCCCTCCCAGAGTCTGCCATTAGCTGCACCAAAGAGCCCAGGTAGGCTCCAGCGTTGGGTTGCCTCAGGCCAAACAACCAAAAGGAAGGGTACCCAGCCCCACCCAACAGCAGTCAAATGGATTAAAGTTTTACTGAGCTCTGCCCACCAGAGCAACAGTCAGCTCTACCCACCACCAGTACCTCCCATCAGGAAACTTGCACAAGCCTCTTAGATAGCCTCATCCACCAGAGGGCAGACAGCAGAAGCAAGAAGCACTACAATCCTGCAGCCTGTGGAACAAAAACCACATTCACAGAAAGATAAAGATGAAAAGTCAGAGGGCTATGTACCAGATGAAGGAACAAGATAAAACCCCAGAAAAACAACTAAATGAAGTGGAGATTGGCAACTTTCCAGAAAAAGAATTCAGAATAATGATAGTGAAGATGATCCAGGACCTCAGAAAAAGAATGGAGGCAAAGATCGAGAAGATGCAAGAAATGTTTAACAAAGACTTACAAGAATTACAGAACAAATAAACAGAGATGAACAATACAATAACTGAAATGAAAACTACACTAGAAGGAATCAATGGCAGAATAACTGAGGCAGAAGAACGGATTAGTGACCTGGAAGACAGAAAGATGGAATTCACTGCTATGGAACAAAATAAACTAAAAAGAATGAAAAGAAATGAAGACAGCCTAAGAGACCTCTGGGACAACATTAAATGCAACAACATTCGCATTATAGGGGTCCCAGAAGGAGAAGAGAAAGAGAGAAAGGACCAGAGAAAATATTTGAAGAGATTATAGTAGAAAACTCCCCTAACATGGGAAAGGAAATAACCACCCCAGTCCAGGAAGCACAGAGAGTCCCATACACGATACACCCAAGGAGAAACATGCTGAGACACATAGTAATCAAACTGGCAAAAATTAAAGACAAAGAAAAATTATTGAAAGCAGCAAGGGAAAAATGACAAATAACATACACGGGAACTCCCATCAGGTTAACAGCTGATTTCTCAACAGAAGCTCTACAAGCAGGAAGGGAGTGGCATGATATACTTAAAGTGATGAAAGGGAAGAACCAACAACCAAGATTACTCTACCCGGCAAGGATCTCATTCAGATTCGATGGAGAAATCAAAAGCTTTACAGACAAGCAAAAGCTAAGAGAATTCAGCACCACCAAACCAGCTCTACAGCAAATACCAAGGACCTTCTCTAAGTGGGAAAAACAAGAGAAGAAAAGGACCTACAAAAACAAACCCCAGGAAATTAAGAAAATGGTAATAGGAACATGCATATCGATAATTACCTTAAACGTGAATGGATTAAATGCTCCAACCAAAAGACACAGGCTTGCTGAATGGACACAAAAACAAGACCCATATATATGCTGCCTACAAGAGACCCACTTCAGACCTAGGGACACATACAGACGGAAAGTGAGGGGATGGAAAAAGATATTACATGCAAAGGGAAATCAGAAAAAAGATGGCGTAGCAATTCTCATATCAGAGAAAATAGACTTTAAAATAAAGACTATTACAAGAGACAAAGAAGGACACTACATAATGATCAAGGGATCAATCCAAGAAGAAGGCATAACAATTGTAAATACTTATGCACCCAGTAGAGGAGCATCTGAATACATAAGGCAAATGCTAACAGCCATAAAAGGGGAAATTGACAGTAACACATTCATAGTAGGGGACTTTAACACCCAACTTTCACCAATGGACAGATCATCCAAAATGAAAATAAATAAGGAAACACAAGCTTTAAGTCATACATTAAACAAGATGGACTTAATTGATATTTACAGGACATTCCATCCAAAAACAACAGAATACACTTTCTTCTCAAGTGCTCATGGACCATTCTCCAGGATAGATCATATCTTGGGTCACAAATCAAGCCTTGGTAAATTTAAGAAAACTGAAATCAGATCAAGTATCTTTTGCAATTACAATGTTATGAGACAAGATATCAATTACAGGAAAAAATCTGTAAGAAATACAAACACATGGAGGCTAAACAACACACTACTTAATAACCAAGGGATCACTGAAGAAATCAAAGAGGAAATCAAAAAATACCTAGAAACAAATGACAATGAAAACACGATGATCCAAAAGCTATGGGATGCCGCAAAAGCAGTTCTAAGTGGGAAGTTTATAGCTATACAAGTGTACCTCAAGAAACAAGAAAAATCTCAAATAAACAATGTAACCTTACACCTAAAGGAACTAGAGAAAGAAGAACAAACAAAACCCAAAGTTAGCAGAAGGAAAGAAATCATAAAGATCAGAGCAGAAATAAATGAAATAGAAACAAAGAAAACGATAGCAAAGATCAATAAAACTAAAAGCTGGTTCTTTGAGAAGATAAACAAAATTGATAAGTCATTAGCCAGACTCATCAAGAAAAAGAGGGAGAGGACTCAAATCAATAAAATTAGGAATGAAAAAGGAGAAGTTACAACAGACACTGCAGAAATACAGATCATCCTAAGAGACTACTACAAGCAACTCTATGCCAATAAAATGGAGAACCTGGAAGAAATGGACTAATTCTTAGAAAGGTAAAACCTTCCAAGACTGAACCAGGAAGAATTAGAAAATATGAACAGACCAATCACAAGTAATGAAATTGAAACTGTGATTGAAAATCTTCCAACAAACAAAAGTCCAGGACCAGATGGTTTCACAGGTGAATTCTATCACACATTTAGAGAAGAGCTAACACCCATCCTTCTCAAACTCATCCAAAAAATTGCAGAGGAAGGAACACTCCCAAACTCATTCTATGAGGCCACCATCACCCTGATACCAAAACCAGACAAAGATACTACAAAAAAAGAAAATTAAAGACCAATATCACTGATGAATATAGATGCAAAAATCCTCAACGAAATACTAGCAAACAGAATCCAAAAACACATTAAAAGGATAATACACCATGATCAAGTGGGATTTATCCCAGGGATGCAAGGATTCTTCAATATACGCATATCAATCAATGTGATACACCACATTAACAAATTGAAGAATAAAAACCATATGATCATCTCAATAGATGCAGAAAAAGCTTTTGACAAAATTCAACACCTGTTTATGATAAAAACTCTCCAGAAAGTGGGCATAGAGGGAACCTACTTCAACATAATAAAAGACATATATGACAAACCCACAGCACACATCATTCTCAATGGTGAAAAACTGAAAGCATTTCCTCTAAGATCAGGAACAAGACAAGGATGTCCACTCTCACCACTATTATTCAACATAGTTTTGGAAGTCCTAGCCACGGCAATCAGAAAAGAAAAAGAAATAAAAGGAATACAAATTGGAAAAGAAGTAAAACTGTCACTGTTTACAGATGACATGATACTATACATAGAGAATCCTAAAGATGCCACCAGAAAACTACTAGAGCTAATCAATGAATTTGGTAAAGTTGCAGGATACAAAAGTAATGCACAGAAATCTCTTGCATTCCTATACACTAATGATGAAAAATCTGAAAAAGAAGTTAAGGAAACACTCGCACTTACCATGGCAACAAAATGAATAAAATACCTAGGAATAAACCTACCTAGGGAGACAAAAGACCTGTATGCAGAAAACTATAAGACACTGATGAAAGCAATTAAAGATGATACCAACAGATGGAGAGATAGACCATGTTCTTGGATTGGAAGAATCAATATTGTGAAAATGACTATACTACCCAAAGCAATCTACAGATTCAATACAATCTACAGATTCAATACAATCCCTATCAAATTACCAATAGCATTTTTTACAGAACTAGAACAAAAAATCTTAAAATTTGTATGGAGACACAAAAGACCCCAAATAGCCAAAGCAGTCTTGAGGGGAAAAAACGGAGCTGGCGGAATCAGACTCCCTGACTTCAACTATACTACAAAGCTACAGTAATCAAGACAATATAGTACTGGCACAAAAACAGAAACATAGATCAATGGAACAAGATAGAAAGCCCAGAGATAAACCCATGCACATATGGTCAACTAATCTACAACAAAGGAGCCAAGGATATACAATGGAGAAAAGACAGTCTCTTCAATAAGTGATGCTGGGAAAACTGGACAGCTACATGCAAAAGAATGAAATTAGAACACTCGCTAACACCATATACAAAAATAAACTCAAAATGGATTAGAGACCTAAATGTAAGACTGGACACTATAAAACTCTTAGAGGAAAACGTAGGAAGAACACTCTTTGACATAAATCACAGCAAGATCTTTTTTGATACACCTCCTAGAGTAATGGAAATAAAAACAAAAATAAACAAATGGAACCTAATGAATCTTCAAAGCTTTTGTACCGCAAAGGAAACCATAAACAAGATGAAAAGACAACCCTCAGAATGGGAGAAAATATTTGCAGACGAATCAACAGACAAAGGATTAATCTCCAAAATATATAAACAGCTCTTGCAGCTCAAAATTAGAAAAACAAACAACCCAATCCAAAAATGGGCAGAAGACCTAAATAGACATTTCTCCCAAGAAGACATACAGATGGCCAAGAAGCACATGAAAAGCTGCTCAACATCGCTAATTATTAGAGAAATGCAAATCAAAAGTACAATGAGGTATCACCTCACACCAGTTAGCATGGGCATCATCAGAAAATCTACAAACAACAAATGCTGGAGAGGGTGTGGAGAAAAGGGAACCCTCTTGCAGTGTTGGTGGGAATGTAAATTGATACAGCCACTATGGAGAACAGTATGGTGGTTCCTTAAAAAACTAAAAATAGAATTACCATATGATCCAGCAATCCCACTACTGGGCATATACCCAGAGAAAACCATAAATCAAAAAAACACATGCACCCCAATGTTCATTGCAGCACTGTTTACAAAGCTAGGTCATGGAAGCAACCTAAATGCCCATCGACAGACGAATGCATCAAGAAGATGTGGTACATATGTACAATGGAATATTACTCAGTCATAAAAAGGAACGAAATTGGGTCATTTGTTGAGACATGGATGGATCTAGAGACTGTCATACAGAATGAAGTAAGTCAGAAAGAGAAAAACAAATATCATATATTAACGCATATAAGTGGAACCTAGATAAATGGTACAGATGAACCGGTTTGCAGGGCAGAAATTGAGACACGGATGTAGAGAACAAACGTATGGACACAAAGGGGGGAAAACGGCGGGGGGTGGGGTTGGTGGTGTGATGAATTGGGCAATTGGGATTGAAATATATACACTGATGTGTATAAAATGGATGACTAATAAGAATCTGCTGCATAAAAAAATAAATAAAATAAAATTCAAAAATTAAAAAAAATATGGGGGCTTCCCTGGTGGCGCAGTGGTTGGGAGTCTGCCTGCCAATGCAGGGGGCACGGGTTCGAGCCCTGGTCTGGGAAGATCCCACCTGCCGCGGAGCAACTAGGCCCGTGAGCCACAATTGCTGAGCCTGCGCGTCTGGAGCCTGTGCTCCGCAACAAGAGAGGCCGCGATAATGAGAGGCCCGCGCACCGCGATGAGGAGTGGCCCCCACTTGCCGCAACTAGAGAAAGCCCTCGCACAGAAACGAAGACCCAACACAGCCATAGATGAATAGTTTAAAAAAATATATATAAAAAAATTAAACAAATAATCAAATAAAAATAAAAGTACTGTGGTATTATTACTTTATTTTTTCCTTTGGTCTTCACAGTTACAGTGAAATGTAGTCTTACCCAAACAATAAAGTTGTGATTAACAAAAAATATATATATTACAGTGCTTCAGTTTTTAAAAATTTGAAATAATTAACACTAAATACAATTAAAACTTCAGCTTCTGCGTGGCACTGGCCGGGCTCAACTGCCACATTGGACAGCATGGTCTTGGATGAAATGTGCCTTCCTCAGGAAAGCCTTCTTACAGTGAAGTTCAGGTACTTCTCTTGCGTAGCATTTATCACAGCTGTAATTTAATTTTTAATTAGCAACCAGTTGCATAATTTCCCTCATTAGGCAGTAACCTCTGCGAGGGCAGGGGCTATGTTCTTGTTCACTACTGTAAGTGCCGAGAGCATAGTAAGTGCTCAATGGATGTTTGTTGATTAGATGGATAGATGGATGGATGTTTGGATAAATAAACAAAGAGGAAATGTATGCCATGCGGATAAGGAAAAGGAGGAAGCACTACCAAAGAGAAAGCAGAGACGGCTTCCTGGAGGAAGTGATTTTGCCTTCAAGGGCCCCTGTATCTGCCCTTCAGCTTCAGTCACACCATGTGCATGGAAGGAGGAGACTGGTGACACCAGGGCTGGGCTGCAGGGGCTGCGTAGCCGCGGGCTGCCTGCCTTGAGAGAAGTGGGGAGATTGGAGTTCTCTCGGGGGTGGTCCAAGGAGGCCGGGGTACCCACAGGGCTCACTCAGGCTGGACCGCATGCCCACTGCGGGAGGCTCAGTTTCCTCTGAATGGAGCCAAGTCATCTTCTTCCTGATTCCAGTGCCGCAGGACACGGATGTGCCCCAGGCTGCAAGTTCCACCTCTTAGGGGTCCCGGGGCCTCAAGAGCCCTCATCATGAGTGTGAGGTCCAGCGCAGCCCTGGCCTAATGGGCTGAGGGACCAGAGAGGGGCAGAGAGGCCCTAGCTCTTCAGAAAGGGGCATGCATGGTCCCTAAAATTCAACCCCTTGCTGCAAGGACCCATGATCTTTCACCCTCACCACCTGTTAGCGGGATTCAGACTCAGCTTAGACAACCACTCATGTCACGCTGCCTCCTCCAAACAAAGCTCCGTCTCTCCCCAAGGCAGTCACCCGACTCCGTGAGGGCAGGGACCCCTTCTTGTCCGCTGGCTCCATGTCGGAATCCTCAGTGCCCAGCACAGCACCTGACACAGAACGGCCTCTGAACACACGTTTGCTGAATGAATTCATTTCATTAGCAGTTTGTTCATTCCTACAACTCTTGGTAGAGTGCCAAGTGCCCTTCAAGGCACCGAGCAACTGAGCAGGACAGGTCTCCACCCTCAAGGAAGCTACGTTCTAGACAGGAGGCTGAAAACAAAGGAGCAAATGTGCAGTGTGATTTCAGGAGAGTTAACACTATGAAGGAAAGTAAAGAAGGCGGGAGAGAGAGTGAGGGCGTGTGTTTGGGACGGTGCATAGGAAGACCAGACCTCAGGGGAAGGGGTGTGTGAGCTGAGACCTGGACAAAGGGAGGAGAGGCCGGGGCCATGGGGGACCTGGGGGAAGAGAAGGACCCACCCTGCGGAGCAGGCATGAGCTGGGGCTTCTGATCAACAGCAAGGTCACTTGCAGAGGGAGGGGCAGACAATCATGAGAGAAACCACAGGGCCTGACCTTGTAGGTCATGGTAAAGAGGTGAGATTGCAATCCGTGCGCAACACATCGGTGGGCTGAGGGCAGAGGTGTGCGGGGATCCAATTTGTAAGTTAAAAACTCCCACTCTGGTGGCTGTGGTGAGGATGGTAGGAGAGGGTCAGGGAGGAGGCAAAGGAGGAGAAGAAGCAAGAGGCCATTGCAGTTGTGGACAGCTGGACACGGGAGTCTAGAGCCTGCGGAAGAAAGAGGGACAGTGGGGAAAGGGGTTGGAAACTTGCAAATTGTAAGCATGTAAATAACCACAGGCACTGCATAGGATGAGACCAACTTCAGAAAGGATGGAGAGGAAAGAGGGGGAGGGTCCCAGGGCTGAGATTGTGATCTGGCTCTGTCACCAGTTTTCATGTGATCTTTGGGCTCTCAGATTCTACAGCTGGAGGGGTTTGGGCCCAGTGATCTCTAAGGACCTTGTTCCTTGAATATCCACGGGCCTGGTTTCATTTCCTGCACTCTGGAGTCCCAGCCCAAACCCAGGCCTCGTTCACCATGTCTGCTGAGCCTGCCTCCCAGGCAAAGTGCCAGGGCTGATAATTGTGGGTGTACGAACCCTGCAGTTGCACAGGGCCTGTATACACAGGGCTCACACTTGATTTACTGCTCTTCTGTCACCGCCTTGAACCACTTAATACTTTTGGAACACGGGGCCCTGCATTCTCAGTTTGCACAGGGCCCTGCTAAATATGTGGCCTGTGCTGCCACATGCCCTTGGCCTCCAGGGGTGAGGGGAGGCAAACTTATCCCAGAGGTAGCAGGCATGAGGCATAGGGTAGGAGGCCGCTCAGGTTGCTGTGTGCCAGGACCAACTGAGGACCCTTGCTGGACCCCTCTGTGGCATCCGGGTCCCTGACATCACTAGCACCACTCTCCCACCACCCCTCCAGACTCTTTGACATCCCACAAATCCCAACAACTTCTCTGTTCCAGAAACTGAAGACTTTAGCCACTATGGATGGATTGGCTCTAGTGACCCCCAGCTCCATGAAAGCAAACAAATACAGTAATGGGAGATGATGGGTGAAGATCAAGGCCTTAACCCCCAAAAGTGGCTTTGATGATGGACTTTTAGGCTCCATGCACTTCAGTGGGGGTGCATGTGTGGGAGCAGGGGAAGGAAGTGAAACCCAGTGACATGAGGCGACTGCTTGATAACACGCAGCTAGAGACCAGCAGGTGGAAGGGAACCAAAGAGGAAGTGATGGGGGACTCATTTCGCTTAAGAGAAAGAAGGACTTTCTAACAATAATGCTGTTCAACAATGAAGCCTCTTACCTTCAGAGGCAGGAACTTCCCTTCCCAGGGGTGTGCAAGTACAGGACTCACGTCAGGGATGAAGATTCTGTCTGAGCAGCTGGATTGGAGAAGAGTTTTTCAAACCATAGACCACAAAGCATTCATGAGTCATGAAATCAATGTAGTGGACCTAATCCAGCATTTTTTAAAAATGGAAAAGAGAGGAGGTGGGGAAGGGAGGGGATGGGAAGGGAGAAAAAATAAATATCTGGGTTTATCCTACATAGTTAGGGAAAGTACTCTTTCTTGAAACTTTCAGTGTGTGTGTGTGTGTGTGTGTGTGTGCATGCACACACACACGCGCGCACATTGGATGGCAGTGTAAAGTGTATTACTCATCAAAAAGATTGAAAGCCTCAGGAGGCTGATCTCTAAGATCCTTGCTACTTTGTAGTTATGTGAGGCAAGGTTTTTAGATTTTATGGATGAAATTATGAGACTAGGATTCTAAGATTCATTTATTTCTTTTTCATCCATTTACTTCACATTTATTTATACTTCTTCTAAGCCATGCTGGGTGCTAGGGAAAAAAAGATAGATCAGAATCAGCTTCTGCCCTCAAGTCAAGTGATGGAGACAGACATTTAAACAGATACTTATAATACAGAGTGGTAAGTGCTTCAGCAAGCCCTCAGCTAAGATTGGTGCATATTTCACCCAATCCTATGAGGGAGGTGCTTTTCTCAGCACTGTTTTGCAGATGAGAAAAAAATCAAGGCCAGATGGTTACATGAAAAGTTCATCAGAGTCCCCCAGCAGGCCCATAATTTGAACCCAAGACCCTCTGCATGCAGAGCTGCATTTTTAACCACTGGACTGTGGTGTGAAGGGCAGAGGTGGGGGTGTGAAGGCTCAAGGAGGAAAGGGCTGGCTGGGGCAGCTGGGGTGGCATGAAGGAGAGGTCAGGGCAAGTGTCACAGCAGAAGGGACCCTTAAGTCATGTCTTGAAGGAAGAACAGGAGTTTGATGGCTTAACAAGATGACAAAGGCATTCATTTTCTCAAGAGACAGGCCAGAAGCCATGTTGAGAACAGGAAAGAGTGTGGGATTTAGAGCAGGCAAATCTAGTTTGAACTTTCATTGCAGCTTTTACTAGCTGTGTGACCCTGGGCAAGTCACTTAACCTCTCTGGCCTCCATTTCTTCTAAATGGAGGTTATCATGAGATTAGAGATCATGTACGTGATGCATCTAGCACTAGCACAGTAGGAGCTTTGTGTTGATTACAACCCGCTGATGAGGGTTCCCTGAGTTTGAATCCCAGCTCTGCACTTATCATCTGGGTAACCCTGGGCAAGTTTCTAACCTCTCTGTACTTCAGTTTCCTCATCTTTAAAATAGGAAGACTATGGACCACGTAAGCTTATGGAAATAAAATAACTCAATACATGTGAAGTACTTAGAAGAGTATCAGGCACAAATCAGGTATGTGATAGAAACTGGCTACTGTTAATACTTCCATGTGCTACACTCTGTGCTAAGGGCTTTATAGTTTTATTCATTAATTAGATTAACAAATGATTGGTGAGGGGTTTCCATGTTTCAGGCAATGTTCAAAGTGCATCAGGGAATCTCAATTAGTTTACCACATGGCTGGACCCCGAGTATGATACCGAGTTTGTTTTCTGGGGGGTGTGCAAGCGGGAACAGGATCTGGATGGGAGGTAAGATGTGGGTGAGAAATGGGGCTGGAGAGCTGGAATGGGCCAGGTAATGAACAGTGTTTTATGTCGTGTCGTCCTGTAAGCAGTGAAGAGCCCATGGAGATTTTCAATCTGGGGAATTTTAATCTTAGAATTTATGCTTCCCCAGTTGCAAAACTCTGAGTCTATGCCAAAGTCTTTATGATTCCAAGATTATAGTCCTATGACTTTTGTGACCCTTAATATTTCTTACTTGCTGTGGTAGATTGATATAAAAAATGGCCACAATAGGGACTTCTGGTTTCAACACCAACCTTTGAAGAGCTTGAAAGTCATTACTCCTGTCCTTACAACAAGAAAGAGTTAGACAAGCTGAAAATCAATGACTTTTCTTGAATCCGTCACAGACCTGAGCTTGCAGGGCAAACACCACCCAAAAATCTGGTGAGTCAAGTGCACGCAAAGAGATACGGCACCAAAAACTGGCCTACCTGTAGCAACGCCATAAGTCAGTGGAACACTTAAGGAGTAATTCTGATGAATCACTGAAGGCTGAGTGTGGGCTAACGTAAGAGTGAGAAACTCCCGGGGACCCCAGTCATGGGGGGTGGGGAAGACCTCGTATTTTTGCAGAGTTTTCCTCCAGGAACCTCACCAGGTTCTAATGGAGAGGATCTGAGAGACTTCCCCATGTAGCTCTGGCAAGAGGCAAAGAGCAGCCACAGGTAGCCCTTCTGGACCCTTCTCCCTAACCTCCAGTGGACAGAATTGTGCCAAAGGGCAATTCTGATACTTTATCTCAGCTAAGGCAAAAGGAGCTCTGCACCACTCCAGCCCTCTCCAGCCTTCCTGTTTCACCTAAGGGGGAAAGTGTGTGTGTGTGTGTGTATGTGTATGTGTGTGTAATGTATAAATATTTTGGGTTGGCCAAAAAGTTCATTCAGTTTTTCTGTAAGATGTTATAAAAACCCAAACGAAATTTTTGGCCAACCCTATATATATATGTGTGTATATATATATATATATATATATATATATATATATATATATATATATGTGTGTGTGTGTATATATATATATACATACACCATACACAACAGAGGAAATAGGCTGGGATGTTGCACCTGGGGTGGGGAAGGGACCAGAAGCAGGGATAGCAGGAGTTCTACCTCTAGAAGAGGAAAAGCAACACTTTTAAAGCCCACACCCCTGAGACGAGACGTAAGCCCACAAAAAGACTGAGACTTAATTGGAAGATTAGAGAATGCCCTCTGTCTGCCCTGCTCTACCACCACCACACCAGTAAGGCTCCAGTGTAAATAAGCACAGTGGATTACAGCTGAAAAAGCTGCAAGACACGGACTCTGAGGAGCTGTACAAGGGGAAGTTCCAGAGCCAAAAGGGAGGAGGAAATAAGGACACAAAGGAACGTGAAGCCCCAGGTGCCTAGAGCTACAAGAAGCATTAAATGTGGCCCGAGTCCTAGCAAGATTAATATCAATCCTCACACTAAAGGTCTGTTTCCCTCAGTATTTATTATCCTATACAACATGTACAACTTTCAACAAAAATTTACAAGGCAGGATTGCTATAACAAATTACCACAAGCTTGGTAGCTTAAAACAACAGAAATTTGTTCTCTTACTGTTCTGGAGGCCAGAGATTCAAAATCAGCATCACTGGGCTGAAATCAAAATGTCATAGGGCTGCGCTCCCTTCTTTGCCTTTTCCAGCTTCCAGCAGCTGCCAGCATTCCTTGGCTTGTGGTTGAATGACTAATCACTTTCTGCATGGTCATATCACCTTCTTCTCTTCTCTTCTCTCTGTGCCAAATTTCCCTCTGCCTCTCTCATAAGGATGCGTGCGGTTGCACTAAAAGTCCACCTGGATAATCCGGCATAATCTTCCCATCTCAAGATTCATCATTTAGCCTACCACATATGCCAAAAGGCAAGAAAAAATATAGAGTGAAGAGACAAAACAATCGTCAGAAGCAACTCATATATAACACATGTTGAAATTATCAGACAGGGAATTTAAAATAACTAACTAAAATGCTAAAGATTCTAATGGAAAGACATTTTCCAAGATAACATATATCAGGCCACAAAACAAGTCTTAATACATTTTAAAAGATTGAACTTATATGGAGAAAAGATGGCCTTTTAACAACTAGTGCTGGAGCAATTAGAGGTCCATATGCAAAAAAGAAAGATTCCCAACATAGATCTTATACCTTGTATAAAAAGTAACTAAAATGAACTCAAAATATATCATAGACATAAATGTAAAGCACAAAACAACAAAACTCTGGAAGAAAACATAGAAGAAAATCTGCTTTACTTGGGTTTGGTGAAAAGTTTTTAGATACAATACCAAAAATACAATCCACCAAAGAAAAGAGTTGATAAGTTGGACTTTATAAAAATTTTGTTCTGTAAAAGACAATGTGAAGAGGATGAAAAGACAGGCCACAGATTGAGAGTAAATACTGGCTAATCACATATCTGATAAAAGAATCACACTCACAATATGCAAAGATCTTCTAGAACTCAACAATTAGAAAACAAAAAACCCAGTTAAAAATAGGCAAAAGATATGAACAGACATCTCACCAAGGAAGATATACAAGTGGCAAATAAGCATAGGTAAAGATTCTCAACATCATTTGTGATTAAGGAAATGCCAATTAAAATAAAATGCAAATTGAAACAACTATTACATACCTATTAAAATGGACAAATTCCAAAAAAAACTGGCAATACCATGTGCTGGTGAACATGCAGAGGAGCAGGGACTCATTCATTGCTGGTGGGAATGAAAAATGGTACAATTACTTTGGAGGACAGTTTGGCAGTTTCTTGTAAATCTAATCGTAGATTTACCATATGATGCAGCAGTTGCACACCTAGACATTTACCTAACTGATGAGAAATGTTATGTCCACACAAAAGCCTGCATACAAATATTTATATTCCTGCATATTTATATTTATATTAGGAATATTTATATTCCTAATAAAGCTGGAAGCAACTAAGATGTCCTTTAATAAGTCGATGGATAAACAGTGGTACACCCATACTATGGAACACTCCTCAGCAATCAAAAGGAACAAGCTGTGAGAGAACAGATTTGTGGTTGCCAAGGGGGAAGAGGGGTGGAGGAGAGATGGACTGGGAGGTTGGGGTTAGTAGATGCAAACTATTACATATAGAATGGATAAACAACAAGGTCCTACTGTATAGCACAGGGAGCTATAGTCAATATCTTGTGGTAAAGCATAATGGAAAAGAATATATAAAATATATATATGTGTAAGTGAATCACTTTGCTATACAGCAGAAATTAACACAACATTGTACATCAACTATAATTTAAAGAAAAGGAACAAGCTGTTAATCCACACAGCAGTATGGATGAATCTTAAATGCATGTTGCTAAGTGAAAGAGGTCAGACTCAGAACATTACCTAATGTTTGATTCCATTTATATGATTAAGAAAAGGGCAAAACTATAGAGATGAAAAACAGATCAGTGGCTTCCAGGGGACTGGACAGAGGGAGATGATTGACCAGGTGAAGCACAGCAGATATTTTAGAGCTGTGAAACCATTCTGCATGGCACTGTAGTGGTAGGTACATGACCATCCATTTGTCAAAACTCATAGAACTTTACAGTACAAAGAGTGAATCTTAATGTATCCAAATTTTATAAGAGAATCTAACTACATTACATATGTGTGACTGAAGGGTATGGGGAATAGGCGTGCTGACCTAAGTAACTCTAGAAATAACTGAAAGCAATAAGACTAAAGACCAAAAGAACTGTCCATAGCAGTTCTCTAGTTTGTAGAATTACATCTCACAGGAGTATGGGTTGACAATTCTGAAACTCCCATACATGTGCGCTAGAATTGAACAATGAAGTAAATGGATGGCAGACGATGGGAGCCAGGTTTCTTACTGTTGAGGTGGCGGGGTGGGGGGGTGGTTATAGATAAGCAAGGAGAGAAGAATAGAATGAACTCTATGAATGAATTTGTGTTGGAGACATTAGCGCGAACTCATCTTTTGCTTAACATAAATGCTAATGGATAGATGTAGAAATAATTATAGTTATGTGTATATACAGGCTCCCACCATCTGCCTGCATTTCCTAGCTCTGCCCACTGAGAGTGGCCCCCAGTAGCAACAAGCGCACTTAGCATCCAGATCTTGGTTTCTAATACCATTCATAAATAAAAGGAACTAGGTTACTTGGAGAAAACACATTGGTATGATAAATGATGGAATAAGCAAATAGCAGAAGAATTCCAAATAACTTATATAGATTGTGCCCCCTCAAGGAGGTGGAGAATACTCTCCATCTCTTAAGTGTGGGCTGTGCATAGTGACTTCCTTTTACAGAGAACAATATGGAAAGAGGGGAAAAGAGTAATGTTCCAGTGGAGAAACCCGGCAAACACTACCTCAGCCAGGTGACTAAGGTTACCATCATTAATGATTAGTAACACTGATGGCATGTTCTCTTGATACAGTGTGCTTAGAATGACGCTTCACCTCTGAGGTCTTCTTCCTCAAACCCCGTAACTCCAGCCTAATCGTGGGAAAAAATCCCAACACCCAAACTGAGGGACATTCTACAGAAAACCTGACCAGCACTTCTCAAAACCATAAAAGTCATCAAAAGCAAAGAAAGTCTGAGAAACTGTCACAGCCAAGAGGAGTCTAAGAAGACATAATGATTACGTGTAATATGGCATCTGGATGGGATCCTGGAACAGAAAAAGACATTAAGGAAAAACTAATGAGATCTGAATAAAGTATGGAGTTGAGCTAATGATAATGTATTAATATTGGTATCAATATTAGCTGTGACAAATGTACCGCAGTAATACAAGATGTTAACAATAGGGGAAGCTGTGTGCAGGGGTATATAGGAACTCTCTGTACTACCTTTACAACTTTTCTGTAAATCTAACCATTATAAAATAAAAACACTATTGAAACATAATTTTTAATGACCACCATAGTTTATGTTCCTGGGTCATACCCTTTACAATGTGACTTTGCTGCTTCTCCCTTGGAGAGGTGGTTTCCATTTCCTCACCTCTTGAGTATAGCCTGTGATTTGCTTGGACCAACAGAATGTGATGGAACGCGATGCCAGTCATTGAGTTTCCAGAGGCCTTACATGTTGCTGAAGGATGAGAGACATGGCCCAGGCACCTTTCTTACCCCAGCTGATAACCAGCCAACTGCCAGAATTGTAACTGAGCCCATTCTTGCTAGACTAGCCAGCCCCCAGCAAGACCCGCCCTCTGATCCAGGCACAAGAGGCAACACAAAATTAGCCCAGCCTGACCCAGCCACCAGCGATCCGTATGAGCAATAACAAAAGCTTTTTGTTTAAAGCCTTTTGTTTGTTATACAGCAATAGCTAAGTGATTCACTTGTATGCACAGCAGTGTCTATACAAGATTGTGATTGTAACATGTGATTACAAAAGATTAGGGCAATTTAAAGGCTTGTCAATAAAAGACTGATCGAATAATTACGAGATCAGACAATGGAATAGTATGCAGCTGTTCAAAAGAATGAGGCAGCTCTACCTGAATCACTATGGAACAAATCCCATGATACTTTTTTTAAACTTTTTTTCTCTAGTGGTTTGAGAGATGGCAATTTTATTTATTTATTTATTTATTTATTTATTTATTTATGGCTGTGTTGGGCCTTTGTTGCTACATGTGGGCTTTCTCTAGTTGCAGCGAGCGGGGGCTACTCTTTTTTGTGGTGCTCAGGCTTCTCATTGCGGTGGCTTCTCTCGTTGCAGAGCACAGGCTCTAGGCACCCAGGCTTCAGTAGTTGTGGCACGTGGGCTCAGTAGTTGTGGTGCATGGGCTCAGTAGTTGTGGACTTCCATGATACATTTTTAAGTGAAGCAGCAAGATGCAAAAGAGTATACAGAGGAAGCTACCGATCCTGTAAAATATTTGTATTTGCACAGACTTTCTTCTGGAGGATCCACAAGACACATGACAACGGCTGCCTCTAGGAAGAGGAACTGGAAGGCAAGGGAACAAGAGTGGAAGGGAGACTTCTTTTTCACTCTACAGTCTTTTTTATCTTTTGAATCATGTAAATGTGTAATTTATTCAAAAATAAATAAAAGCAGAATGGAAAAACTCCTGTGCCTTGCAAATTCAGTCTTTTATTCTCTATTCCCAAGATTCCTGAGAGATCCAGCGGGACCACAAATAGCAGTGGGGGAACCAGGCTGCATTTTCTCCCTCCCTCTTCCAGACAGCCTCCACCACGTACTAAGTGAAGCTTGTTTCTCTCGTTCCCTTGTTGGTCCGCGTCACTGGGCCTGCACAACCCTGCCTGCCACTAGAGGGCAGCGTGAGGCTTCCTTCCTGGCAGGGAACTGTGGAGGGATTATGGGCTGCTCTGAATAGCAGGCTGTCTCCAAGCGAAAGATCCAGGGCTTTCCGTACTTAATTAAATAATTATAACAATAGTAATAATAGTAATAATAATAATAGGTTTTGACTTGGGAGAAGAACATCCCAGAACCCCACTCCAGTCACTGATCAGCCAGCCATTACTCTTCCAGTTCACATGGAAGCCTGTGTATCTTATGGGGGTTGGGGGTTGGGGAGAGAGCACGAGGGAAGAGGAGCGCACCTCTACCCGGCTCTATAAAACCATTTGGGGATCTCGACCTTTAGGCCGCTTAAGACTGACCCTCAGGACGTCTGGAGGGTTTGCCATTGACCCCCTGTAAACTGGAAGTGATGACTGTAAGAATGAATTAAGCACTTAATCTGTGAGAATGACTGAACTAAGCACCCTATAGACTATTCCATCCCCATTTTACAGATGAGGACGCTGTGGCCTCAAAAGACAAAGTAACTTGCTCCTGGCTATGCAGCTGGCAAGCGCCAGAGTAGGATTTGAATCCAGGTTTCCCAGGCTCCTGAACCCCTGCTCTTACCGCTTATCTTGCCTCCGAGGGCAGCTGGGTGGGATTTCAAAAGAGATGGCTGAGAAACAGCGTCGGAAAGGGACATCGGAGCCCGTATTCACTGAGCCCCTCCTACGTTGCAGGTGCGCATCCTTGGAGGAGGCTGTGTTGCCGTGGAGTTAGGCTTTATAACGCTTGCGCACGGTCAGACGGAGAAGCCGGCGGGGCTGAGACCCGGACCGAGACCTGGGGCCGCTCCTGCCTGGCTCGGCCGCTGCGGGACTTCGGCGCCTCCGCAGAGTACAGATGAGTCGGCAGGAGAGTGTCCCGCGGCTCGGGGAGGGGTGTCTGCGGGGCGCGGGAGCGCAAGGGGCACCCCCAAACAGGCCCTCTCAGCAAACGGAGTTCCTGTTCTCATGCAAATGCCTTTGTTCTTGCTCCAGGGTCGACAGGACAGGACCGCAGCTGACGCGGGCTGCAGGCCGCCTTCCCGCGATCGCTCTGTAGGGCCTTAAAGACCAACGCGCTGGGAACCGAAACGCCGGCACCGCCGAACCCCATGCTGCTCTCGCGCTCGGAGCATATCAGTGCCCGCCTGCGAGAGGGGCAGCAGAGAGCTCCCGGCAGCGCGGCGGGCTGGCCCCTGAGGGCTCTCGCTCCCGGCCCTCCATCCCTGCCTCGGCTTCCCCATCTGTACCGGGAGATGTACAGAAGGGCTCGGCACAGTGCCCACTCCTTGCTGGAATCCGTTTATCCAAGCACAAGAAGGTGTTTGCCTTTCATAGAGAGAAGGGAGGCAATACACAAAGAAATAAACAGACAAGATAATTTCAAATAACAACAAGTGTTAATAAAATGGCAAACACAAATAAACAGCCAGCGCCAGGCTTCTGTTCTAAATGCTATAAATATGTGCGTTTGCTCATCCAGTCTCACAAAAGACCTATGAGACAGATTAATTATCACCCCCTTTCACGGATGGGAAAATGGAGGTTGAATCAACTATTCAAGGAAAATTAGAGGCTGAATAATATATTCATGGCAAAACAGGCTGAACAATTTACTCAAGTGTCCAGTAGATGGTGGAGACCAGCTTTAGACTCAGTCCGGCTCCAAGGGTAACCTCTTAATCACTCCACCTGCCACTTCCGTTAGTGTAAAGATGTAAAATGGAGACATTAAAAAGAGAGCGCTGGGCTAGAGGAGAGCTATTCCCGAACATCTCTATGTCATGGGGCGACTAAGTTGATGCCTGAATGAGGGGATCCAGCTGTGCAAAGAGCTGGGTACTCCAGGCAGAGGGAACAGCGAGGGAAAAGGCCTAGAGGTGGGAGGGGTAGACTCCTTACATTTTGTAAACACAAGGAAGGTCAAGAGGGCTGCAGCTCATTGAACAAGGGCAAGAGTGATGGGCGAGGAGACTGCAGGTGGCCAGAGGCCGAGTGGAAGAGGCTTTGCAGGTCTTGGCAAGGAGCTGGGATTTTATTCCAGGTGTGATGGGAAGTCATGTTGCTATTATGGCTGCTGAAGTTTTGTGTGAATAATGGGCTGGACTAGCCAGTGGAGGCCCTTCCTGCTCTGCCAGGCTTGGGCTGGAGGAGGAAGTTGATCACTCAGGTCTTAAACATACCCATCTGATCACATCTGATCTCCTGGTATCTAGGAGATTCATGTTGACATTCACCAAGTCCCCAGCCCTTGGTCTCCAACACAAACTTGGAGATGTCAGATCGGCTAAGCCCTCATCTTACAGGCAGGGGTGAGACAGAGGACCACATTGAAGGAAAGGGGCAGGGACGGTGTCTGTTTCATACACTGATGTACATCCACCAGCACAGGCCTCAGATCCAGGCAAGGGGGGCCCTGCCCTGCTCCCTGGTTCTCATGCTTTAAAGGGCCTCTCTCTGGCCCTCCACCAGCTGCATATGTCCTCACAGGGCCAAGGGGACATGCCCACCCAAGACTTCATTCCCTTTCTAGACACACTCTGGGGCCCCAGGATCCCTGAGCTCCCTGCGCAGGGGTCCCAGCTGCTTCCAGGGCCTGTGCAGGCCTCTCCTTGGCTTGTTCTCTGGAGGCAAAACACTAGGTTCAGGATGTAGCCAAAGGGCAGCGTGGAGCATGGGGTGAAGGGAGCTTGGACAGGCAACCTGGGATACATGTGAGTCACACAGTGTGGCATGGAGCCGGGGGTGAGAAGGGAGAAGGCATCTGGGGAGCTGGAGGCTGGGGTGCAGCTCTGCCCGCCACCACTCTACATCTCAGTGCATATGTCTGAGGAGTCTGAGTTTTCCAAATTGAACCTGGCCTTCCAGGTTGTTATGAAATTATATTCATCAAGAAGGATAGAACATTTTTAAAACAATGTATTAGCTTGATATATAACATTTAAATATTTAGATTTGGGAGGTGAGTGGGCCCCAGGCCCCACCAATATCAGGAGTGGGTCTGGCCTAGAACATAGGAGAAATTCAGTATTTATCAAATGGATGGATTAATCTCATTTAATCCTCACACAGACTCTACAAGGGAAATAGCATCATCTGTGTTATATTGATGAGGAAACTAGGCTGGGAGAGATTTACTGACTGCCCCAGTTCATCACATTAGAAAGGAGCAGAGCTGAGCCTCAAGCCCTAGTGTGTCTGATTCCAAAATCCTTTGTAATTGGTTCCTGATGAGTTCACACCCATCATGAACAGGTTAGATATATTATAACAGCTTGAGCATGTCACTGATTGGTCTTGTTGGATACAAGCACTGTTTATATTACATGAAAAAGAACCCCTCCTCCTGATTATTGCTTTATCCTCTCAGGCACTTGGGAGGTAATAGGACAGGAGCTAGTGTCCAATTTAACAATTGGGAAACTGAGGCCTTGAGCAATAACCCAAGTTATCATAAGGCTTTAACAAATAGGGTTTACTTTGCTTGTGTAACAAGAAATCTGGAGGTAGCCAGACCAGGGCTGGTATAATTGGTGCACCATCCTCAGCAAATAGCTTCTCCCTCATGGTCTGTTCTCGTTATTTCTGGCTATATAACAAACAACCCCCATCAATAACTATTTTATTGTTTTCTACAGTTTCGTGGGTCAGAAATTTGGGCAGGGCTCAGCTAGGTGATCCTTCTGATCTGTAGGCATCAACTAGTCGCTTGTCATATTCAGCTGATGGTTTTACTGGGATGCCTGATGCTTTAGTGAGGATGACTACAGTGCTAAGCTCAGCTGGGTCCCTCTCCCTTTCTATGTAGTCTCAGGGGCTCTCCAGGTGTTCTCTCCAGCAGAGTGGTTTGACCTTTTCCATGGTAGCTCATGGATCCAAGAGGCCATGGCAGAAGCTGCCAGTCCTCTTAAGGACAAGGCCCAGAATGGCAGAACATCATTTCCATTCTACTCTTTTTGTCTAAGAAGTCACAGGCCAGCCCAGATTTAAGTGAAGTGAATTTACTCTTTCAAATAGACTCTTCCTTTTGAAAGAAAGAGGGTCAAAGAATTAGCAACCATCTTTAATTTACCACATGGTCCAAAAGGGCTGCTTGAGATCCAGTCATCACATGTCAAATTCCAGCCAGCATGTAGAAAGAGAGGAGTGATGAGACATCACTCCCTTTTAAGACATTCTCTAGAAATCACATAAACCATTTCTCATTGGCAAGAGAAATTCATGGCCATACCTAGAATATGAAAGGGAAGCTAGGAACTGTCATCTTCATTCTAGACTGCCACATGCCCAGCTAAAATTAGGGATTCTATTGCCTAAGGAAGACAGGGAGAGTGAATATTGAGGCAAGACTAGAAATCTGTTCCATTGTTGGATTTTTTTTTACTACCAACAGCCAAATACATTCCTAATGGACATGTTTCATTTTCAGTCTTGTTCCTCCTAATACAACCGCCACACTGTCACCAAAATAACCCTTCTTTTTAAATTATTCTTTTATGTTTCTAAAAGGTAAATCTTTTCATCATTCCCATGCCAACAGCAAGTGTCTGAAGATTTTTGTGTGGGGGCCATGGGATTTTAATGCCTAAAATAACAATGACAGCATTCGCCACACACCAGGCGCTGCACCAAGCACTATGTGAACATCTTACTCAATTCTCACAGTAACCAAATACGAGAGGATTGTACATGAGGAAACAGAAATCCAGAGAGGTAAAGTGACTTGCCCCAGGTCACACAGTGAGTAGGTGCAAGACAGAGATTCCAATCCTTGATGTCGGATTTCAGGGATGTGCTGAGGAACCCACACATGTGAAGCCCAGGGACTGTTTACTGGTAACCACCCTGGAGGACGGGCAAGGCCCTGCTTGGTGTGTGAGTGTTAGAAGAGGCAAACAAGAGCCAAGAGCCTGCAGATACTCCTTCCTTGCTGTAATCCTTCAGTCAGGGAGCCTGCATGAAACCTCAGGGTCAGGCAGGCATACTGAACCTCATGGAATTAAACTGGCACCTGGAATTCATCTCTTTCCATTTCCTTTACACCCTGAAAGAACCCCAGGTCACGAGTAAGAAACTCTGCAGAACTGGGTAATTGTTCAGCAATGATCAGGGTACAGACCCAGTGACCCCCTGGCCTCTCTGGGCCCAATTAAAGGAGGCACCTTCCAGCTCTGAGGTTCTCTGTTCTGACCCCGAGTTCTTCTTGCCTTTACTTTACCCTGTTCAAGAACCTACAGTGGCTCCTGATACCCTTGGGTTCAGTTTTGCCCTGCAAGGGGGGTGGAGGAAGGGAAAAGGACAGACAGACCTGGGTTCAAATTCTGATTCCATCTTTTTGATGAGTCTCAGTTCCTGCATCTGTCAAATGGGAGGACTATAATCCCTAATCTGCTCATTTATCCACTTGTTGAGGACCACATAGGACAAGGGATAGGAACGGCCTTTGCAGACCAGAGCCAGTGAGGGATGCAGTCCCCACTTCAGCAGATTGCATCCTTGGAGGGCAGGGACAGCTGTGGGGGGGTGGGGGGTGGGGGGGATCAGAGAGCTTGCTACACCTCCGGAGAGGGGGTAAAGAGCTCCTGCCCACAGCCCTGCAGAAGTGGCCAAGGGTGGGCATTTATACATAGGTGTCCTTTCAGGGGGCACAGTGAATCAGAGCAATGGTTCTGGAGCCACATAAACCTGTGTTTGAATCCCGGCTCTATGCTTAATAGCTGAGGGACCCTAGAACAAGTCAGGTAACTTCCCTGTGCCTCCATTTTCACACCTACATGATGGGACTGAAAAGGCAACCTATCTCATTGGGATTTTGTGAAGAACTGAACGAGAGCGTGCATTTAAAGCATCTAATTTAGTGCAGATGAACTGTCCCCTGATAGTAGTGGCAACAGTGATGAAC
Organism: Balaenoptera physalus; assembly: GCF_965194825.1. Classification (NCBI taxonomy): domain Eukaryota; kingdom Metazoa; phylum Chordata; class Mammalia; order Artiodactyla; family Balaenopteridae; genus Balaenoptera; species Balaenoptera physalus. Next base: position 29,054,610 of record NC_138898.1, read on the forward strand.
ACTTTTTGAGTTCTACTTAAATACTGTACTGTGCGTTTCATTGATCATCTTACATAGGCCTCACCACAACCCAAAGATGCAGTTAACATTATTATTCTCCACTTACAGAGATGGAGGTACAGTTAGCTCGAATAACCCGCCCAAGGTCACAGTAAGTGCTGGAGGCTGAACCCGAACACAGGGGGGTTCTCTGCCCCAGAGTCCACCTTAATCCATGTTCCATTACCGTTCAGACTTTATATTCTGTACCCGCTAGTGCCTCCATAACTCCATAACTGCCACAACAGCTTATTGGAGCAGGAGATGTCACCTGACCCAAATGCTTCTGAAATATAGGCCAGTCAGCTGCCAGTGGTATCGCCTGGTGCAAAAGCTCCACCCAGCAGGGCTGAGCACAATTAACTAAACCAATCAGCACCAATCAGGGATGTGTGTTTGAATCTGGATCCCAGAGTTGGGAAAATGCATAAAAACTGAAAGACCCCACAAGGTCAGTTATTGCAAAGACAATGTGAAGGCACAGAGGAAGTGAAGACCAGCAGACTATGGCTGCTGAGCGGACCGTGCACTAACTCAGTCCCCGGAGCACTGAGTGCTGAGTGATTTTTCAGTGGCTAAGCTGCATTCTGTGAGGCGTGGTCAAACTCTTGCCTTCCACTCCCTGCAAGTAGCTTTACAACAATCACCGGGGCTCCATATAACCTGAGAGTTTCTGCTCTTCCAAAATGAGGCTAGTTCAGCTTTTGCCTTTAACCTCAGGGTAAATACCCAGGGAAGGCAGTGTTAGGACACCCCTCCATAGCCCCCCAGGCCTGGTGCTGGCCAGTGGAGGCCAGGAGAAATAGCCTGGCCCCGTGCCTGTTACACCAGAACCCCAGGTCAGTCCTTGGTCCACTTCTCCATCTATGACCATGCCCTTAGTGATCTCACCTACCATCAGGGTTGACTCCAGGCTAGGCTTCTCCCCTGTACTCTAGACTCATATGTCCAGCAGATGAATCAACACCTGCATTTTGTGTTGTCCAGGCATCTCAAATCTAACCTGTCCAAAACAGAACTCCCAATCATTCCTCCAACACCCAGCCCTCCTGCAGGATTTCCATTTCAGGAAATGCCAACCCCGTAATTCTAGTTGCTGAGATTCAACACCTTGGCACCATCCCTGACCACTCTCCCCATCTCACCCTCCTGCATTCCTTCAGTCAACCAATCCCATTGCTTCTACCTTCCAAAGTTACCCATAACCTGACCACTTCTGCCCCAGGCCACCACCACCTCCCTGGTCTGAGCTGGCAGCATCTGTCACCTGGGGTGACTGCAACAGCCTTTTCCTGCTCTGTGCTCACCTTCTACAGTTGTTCTGCACTCAGCAGCCAGAGAGGTCCCACTAAAATGTAAGCCAGATCTTTCAGTCCTCTCACTCAAAACCCACCAACTGCTCCCCTTCACATGCAGCAGGAAAGCAAAAGTCTTTACAAAAGCCTTCAAGGTCTTACGTGTCTGGCCTCATCAGTTTGCCCTATAGATCTGCCTCCCTGCCAGCCCCGTCCCCCACTCTCGCTCTGCTCCAGCCACGCAAGGGGCTTGCTGTTCCTGAAAGAAGCACTCCCAACGCCCCAACCCCCAACCCCATACCCAGGGCCTTTGTATTTGCAGTTCCCTCAGCCTAGAATGCAGTTCCTCAGCCCACATGGCTCCCTCCATCATCTTATTTGGGTCACCTCAGCAGAGAGGCCTTCCCTGGGTACCTTAACAATTGCCACCCACCCAGTCTCCTTCCCTGCTTTATTTTTCTCTATAGCACTGAGTGCGATCTGACATGCTGTGTATTTTACTTCCTGTGGTCCATCTCCTGCGCTAGAATGTAAGCTGCATAGGGGGAAGCATCTTCATCCATCGTGTTTACCACTGTGTCCTTATCATCAAGAACACAACGTCCAGCATGTAGTAGGTGCTCAGTGAATCATTGTCATATGAACAAAGAAGCACACAGCAGAGGGCTTCCTGGAGACAGCCCAGCCCAGTTTCCACTCCCCCAGCTGCACCCTCTGGTTGTTCCCAGGCTAGTCCCCTCACTTCCTTGATCCTTTTAGGGGTAAGGCCCACAGCCCCATCCCAAAACATCAGAACCAAAGAACTAGCCAAGGAGGAATTATTCCAAATAGGTGGGAATTTCTTAAGTATAACTTTTTTTCCTTAATACAAAAGTTCTTATGTCCCAGCTGTTGGTTCCCCTGTCAAAGCTTGTCCTACCCTGAGAGCTTGGTGCTGGCGCTCTGCGTTCACACCAGGGATCCACTGTCACAGAACCACCGGTGAGCAGCGCTGGCTTTCCAGAAGGTTCCCAGGGAAGCTGGGGTGCCTCACCTCCCACACACACCTCAACTCCCCCCACAGGAGGGACATCCTGTTGATAACTGATGAGACTGTAACTGGTAAGCAGGTCATTGTACTAGTCTCTCCATTTTGCTGTACTTGAAATTTTTCTTAAAAAAAAACAAAACAGGGCTTCCCTGGTGGCACAGTGGTTGAGAATGTGCCTGCTAATGCAGGGGACACGGGTTCGAGCCCTGGTCTGGGAAGATCCCACATGCTGCGGAGCAACTAGGCCCGTGAGCCACAACTACTGAGCCTGCGCTCCGCAACAAGAGAGGCCACTATAGTGAGAAGCTCGTGCACCGCGATGAAGAGTGGCCCCCACTTGCCACAACTAGAGAAAGCCCTCGCACAGAAACGAAGACCCAACACAGCCAAAAATAAATAAATAAATAAATAAAAATTAAAAAACAAAACAAAACAAAACCAAGAGTGTTTTCTCTGACCTTCCTTCTCCGGCACACATCCTTGGAGGACTTCTTATTGCCCCCGTCCTCCCCACCATCAACCATCACACAACTTCTCTCTTCCCCTCCCCTCTGGTTTGAGAGCAGTTTAGCTCCATTTACTAGTTGCCTGTTGGCGTACTGGAGTCATTGGGGAAAACTCAAAAATCTTTGAAGCCCAGTTGTTCCCCCAAGTCCCCCAGGTTTGGAACCTAATGGTTTTTTGAGGGGATGCTGGACACTGAGTGTTGGTAAATGCTCCCCAGGTGATCCTGGCACTTTCCAGAGTTGAGCAACCATCTTGTCAACCCAGAGCCATCCCTGGTTCTGTGCTGCCTCCAGAGGCCTCCTGTTAACGGGGTAGCCTCCTTGGAAGGCAGTTGAGCAACAGCTTTTGTTACCTGTGCCCCCACTGCCACCCCTGGGGGTCCCACCACACCTGCCTACGTGACTTGAGGAGTTGTTTCTTCCAGACCCAGACCATGTGCTTCACGCACCATCAGGGTATCTGCCTGGATGACATTCTTTCCATTACCTTATGCCACATGGGTTCACATCATCGTCACCATTTGGAAAGCACAGAGAAGCACCTAGGAGCCAACCACAGCCCACTTCAGTCCCAGGAATTCGTGAATAGAAAGAATCCATTGTCGCTGAGTCACTTTAAGGGAACAGTGGAAAAACACATTCAAAGGACATTGAGATAATGAGTATGCTAATGTGATTTCCACTGGGTGCCTGTGCTACCTCCAAAAATGCTGTCAGACCTTCCTCATGGATTCAAAACTTCCACTGAAGTCAATGGAGGATTGGGGTTAAAATAACATCAAAGTTTTCACTTAAATGGACAAAACTGGGGAGTTATGAATTAAGGGCGAGCTTCACATTGGCCCTGACACTGCCAACCTTGAGGGGAAACACGGGCCCTGGTAAGTTGCATCTGGCCAGGCAGTTGGTGCCTTTGGTTGGACAAATGAAAATCCCAGCTCTCCACTCACTGGGTGGGTGACCTTGGGCAAGGCAAATTGTTTCTCTGATTGACACTCAATTTTCCCATCTGTAAAATGGCATGGATGAAACCTACCTTGCAGAGGTAGGATTGCTTCCAGGATTAAAGAAGAAGTGTGTGTGTAAGAGGAGTCAGTTGTGAACAAAACAGATGAACTCTGTTGCAGTGGAGCTGCCATTCTAGTTGGGGAGGCAGACACCAAACCCAGGAACAGATAATACCAAGTAAGTGGTGATAAGTGCTATGGAGAAAGAGAAGAAGAGAAACTTTCAAGGAAAGGGGCAGAGCTTTAGAATCAGACAGACCCGAATTCAAATCCAAGCTTGCCCCTTGCTGGCTGTATAACTCTTGGGAAAGTGATTTTGTCTCCCTGACGCTCTTCTCATACGTTCAGTGAGATCTGTTGATCATTCTTCCACGCATTGAACAAATATTCACAGAGTTCTGCCTTGTGTCACGCATTCTTTTGAGTGCTGGAGGGGCCACAATGAATAAAACAGACAAAAATCCTTGCCCTCAGAAGCTTAAACTCTAGAGGAGAGAAACAGACACTGAACAGCATACACATATCGGGTGATGAAGGAAAATAAAGCAAGGTAAGGGAGTAGAGATTGATGGAGAAGGTGCTATTTTATGTGGTGGGGGGGGGGGGGGCGGGGATCAGGGCATGCCTCTGTGAGGAGGTGATATTGAAAGACATGGGGGAATGAGCCATGTGGGCAGCTGGAGGAAGAGCATTCCCAGACAGGGGAGAAAGTAAGGGCAAAGGTCCTGAAGCAGGAACCTTGCATGGGGGATAGGAGGATTAGAGAACCAGAGACAAGGTCTGTGAAGCCCCTCGCACAGCACCTGGCTCTGAGTAGGAGTTCAATAGATAGCAGTTATTATCTGTGCCTTTTTCTGGGGGTAGGTCACTTTCCACTACCATAAAAGTTCTTGGGGGGCTTCCCTGGTGGCGCAGTGGTTGAGAATCTGCCTGGCAATGCAGGGGACACGGGTTCGAGCCCTGGTCTGGGAAGATCCCACAAGTCACGGAGCAACTAGGCCCGTGAGCCACAACTACTGAGCCTGCGTGTCTGGAGCCTGTGCTCCGCAACAAGAGAGGCTGGTGCATCGTGATGAAGAGTGGCCCCCGCTTGTCGCAACTAGAGAAAGCCCTCACACAGAAACGAAGACCCAACACAGCCAAAAATAAATAATAAATTAAAAAAAAAAAAAAAAAAAAGTTCCTGGGGGCTCTGTGGATTGGCGGTTTTTTCATTTGCTTTCTTCTCTTGTTTTCTGAGTGAGAACCATCAAGTCAAACTCCCAGCCCACCTGCCAGCCCACCTCTCTGTCTCCAGTCCAAAGCCAACAGGAATGTCTGACAGTGGCAGTGGCAGTGGCACTGGGGGAGGAGGGGTGCAGAGTGAACAATGGCCATTAGATAATAATGGCAGCATTTGAATTTCTTTCCTCTCTGCAGCCTCACAGATTAGACGCCCTAGAAATACTGTGCCCATTGCCAAGATGCACCTCCATCTGGGGTGGAAGGCAACATCTGCTAAACAGCTGCATCTTATTTAAGAGCTGGTACTTAATTAAATTACTCGGCTCTGGTAGGGGCAAGCAGAGCTGAGCAGCAAGGGGCAGGCCCGTCACAAGCATACCTTCCACCTCTCCCAGAGTGTCCCTCCACACACCTGTTTGATCCCACCAACCCGGACATCTACACATTTCCAGTACACGCCATGCTCTCTCAGGCTACCTCCTTGCCTTTACTCACGCTGTCCCTCTGCCAGGGACATTCTCTTGCCTAACCAACTCCTCTGTGCCTTTCAAAAGGCCCAACTCAAATATCAACTCCTCCTCCATGAGGCCTTTTCCAACTTCCCAGTCTCAACACATTTCCTCCCTTGAGCTCGCGCCATTCTTGGTGCATTCCTTGACTGGAGTGTTCATATCATTACATTGCAATGACATACACCCTGCCATTCTGTGAGCTCCTCATGGTTGGGAACCATGTTTAATTCATCTTTGTAATCCCAGCATTGTGCCTGACTCCCCATAGACACTTAATACGTATTTGGTTAATAAATGGATGGATGGAGGGAGGGATGGAAGAAAGAGAGAGAAGGAAGAAGGGAGAGATGAACAGATGGAATAACTGCCACCATCTAAATCCAAGCCACCGTCGTTTCTCACTGGGACAAATTACCAGTTTCCTTCTGATCGAGTTTCTACTCTTGCCGGAAGTAGTCCATTCTACTCAGAGCACTTAGGAATCTTTTAAATATGGAATTAACATTATGTCACTGCTCTGTTTAAAACCTCCCAGGAGCTTCCACATTCCTAGTCCTGGCCTACAAACCCATATAGGACCCAGCCCCTTCCTGCCCTCTGATCTCATCTCCTCATTTTTCTATGTTCCGACTGCTTTGGGAACCAGCCAAGCTCTCTCTCACCTCAGGATCTTTGCATCTGCTAGTCCCTCTGCCTGGAACTGGCTTCCCCTGGCAGTCTGTCAACCTGGCATTCTCTTAGTCTTCAGATCCAGCTCTAATGCCACTGCCCCAGAGAGGCCTTTCTTAATCTCCTAGTTAAAATACCCACACCCTCTTGATTCCCAAAGGCAAAGGGCATTTGATCCAGCCAACCAGGGCTTTAGCTGCTAAAATCCAGCCAGCTCCCCAGAGCATCAGCCTCACCTAGGGTGGTGGTTCAGACCTCTCCCCAGGGGTAGCCACAAGCCACGCCTTTCCCTGAGGCCTCACTCCTCTTCATCAACTGAAGATCCTTCATGAATGGGCTGCTGCAATTAAACCATTGGAGCAACATTGGACCATTTCTTTACTATGGCACTTAGAGCTGGAATGGCTTGTTGTTTTGAGGGTTTCTATTTTCAGCTCCGTTTCCTAGGGGTAGCAGGGAGAGGGTAGGCAATGAATCCTGGTCTATTCAAGCAAAAAGATGCTTCAGTGAATCCTAGAATTTCAGAGTCACAAAATTCTAGAATCATTGTCATGGAATGTGAAAGCAGTAAATATTGTAATTTTAGTTACAGGTTCCTAGATTCATGGGATTCTAGAATCTTACACAACAAAAATTAGAATCTTAGTGTCAAACCACTCATAGTCTTAGAGCGATGGAATCTTAAGAGATTTCTCACTCTGTTGAGTTCTCTGCTGTGCTATTACCTCCTCAGAAGACCTTCTCTGATGACCTTATCTACAATGTGACCCCCTCCACCACACTCTATCACTCTCTATTGTTTTACTCTGGTTCATTTTGCTTCACAGCATTGATCATCACCTGACATCTGCTATATATTTCTCTGCTTATTTGCTTATTGCCTGTCTCCCCCACTCATTGGATTAAGGTCAAGAACTCTGTTTTATTCACTGCTTAGAAAGGACTTAGAACATGTAGTAAGGACTAAAAAAAAAAAAAAATTTCCATTCATCTAATAAATATTTTTTGAGTACCCACTTCACGTTGGCCCCTTGGAGATGTCCCAGGATGGGAAGTAGGTCTCATTTTGCATTGCTCAAATCCAATTGGTATTAAACACCCAGGGCACTGTGTTGAAAAGGATTCACAGGGCTCATCCAAGCTTGGGGGTTGAGGGCGGGGGGGCGGGGGGGTTGATTAGCAATGTCTGACATGGACCCCGCAATGGAGAGAGGCAGCCATCTCTTCTCTGACCTCTAATCTTACACTTATCAAAACTGAGGTCCAAAAGAGGATGGGAGTGCACCAGAGTCGGCCAGCTTGGGGGTGCTGCGGCCAGGATTGGAACCCCCATCGCTCTGTCTCTGCTCTCCAGCCTCACCTCACAGGACTGCTGCCTCAGCCTGAGTCTGTCTCAAGGGCATGGGTTTAATGCCCTCCCCATCCCTCCAGCCTTTTTGCTTTCACTCCTCCCAGGTCTTCCCAGGAGTGAGGGGCAGCTGAAGTCCCTGGCCCTGAACCCCAGCCTGGGAACCCAATTCTAGAATGCTGCCTGAATGCACAGCCAGTTATTTTTAAAAATCCAAAAGGGAAAGGAAGAAAGAGAAAACACTGCTTCGGTCTCTGTGCCAACCCTGGCTGAGAGAATAGAGACTTGAAAGGAACAAAGGGTTTCCTCAAACACAGCAGATCAAGGACTTGGCTTATGTGGTAACCAGTAACCAACCACCGTGCATTGTGACAGATCCTTTAGAAGGTAGAGGGCTCTGTTCCTGCTGCAGCTCTGGGGGTGGCAGGGAGGCACAGGGGACATCCTCACCCCCACCCACCCCCACTCCAGATCAGGCCACTACAATCATAGACTTTGAGAAGCCCTGAATGTTAGGGCCTCAAAGGCCCTACAGAGCCTGGAGTCTGATACCCTCTTTGTCAGACAGGCAGGAAGAAGCCCTGGAGAGCTCATGGTCACAGAGGGAGCCATGGGCTAGGGCACTTCTCTTTTCACTAGGTTCCCTTTCAGGAGGGTGGAAACCAGTTAAATGTTCCTACCTCCCCCCTTACCTTTTGTACTCACTAAGGCTGCCTGTGAAAGCCTTCTCAGGAACCCTCCTAACCACCAAATCTCCTGTTCCCTTCCTCCGACAGACTTCCCCTTTCAGACTTATACCTATAGGGTATAAGTTTTACCCTCTAGGTCTCCAGGGTCAGCACTGGTCAGTTCTGAGGTCACAGAAGAATTATAGTTGAGTCCCAAACATCACCTGATTCATGTAAGGTGAAGCACGTACTACCAGGTGCTGTGTCAAGCCCCTTACAGGTGGTGCCCCATGTGGGTGGCAAAACAATCCTATGATGTAGGCACCATTATCCCCACTTTTCAGATGAGAAAACCAAGTCTCCAAAAACTGGATAAAGTGCCTAAGGTGACACAGCAGTGGTTTGGCAGAGCTGATGCTTGGACCCACCAACTCCTAAGCCAGCCTCCTGTTCCCCCAACCCTCCCTCATGTATCAAAGTCAACAGTGCTTCATCCGAGGCATGGGACTGAGGCAGGCCCAGTGGGGCCAGGTTGGGAATGAGGAGCTTCCCTCCATCGGATGCCACCCTGCACACAAGCCATGCATTCATCCCCAGCCCAAGCCAGCCTCCAGCCTGAGCGTGGCACCGGCCTTTCCAGTCTCCTTTTCATTCACCCTGTGTCACTGTCTCACCATGTCTCTGTCCTGTGGCTCTTCCCTACTCCGCTTGTCAATCTGTGTCGTCTTCCTTCTGTGAACCTCTCTCTGCATTGTCGTCCATCCCTGGCTCCCTGTCACCTTCTCCCAGTCCCCCTATCCCTGAGTCTTCCCTTTCTCTCTCTGCATCACATGCTACTCTCTCTCCGTATTCTGTGTCTCCTTTAATCCTCAGGCTCTAGCTCTGTGTCTCTACCTCTCTTGCCCCAACCCCTCTCTCTCTGGGTTTTTATGTCTCTTTCTCCCTCTAAAACCACTTCTCTCTCTCACTCCGTCTCTCTTCTCTCCCTCCCTGATGTCTCTCTCTGTCTCTGTCTCTGTCTCTCTCACTCTCACTCTGTCTCTCCATCTTTCTTGCCTCCATCTCTGCAGCCTTATTCACCTTCCCTCTCCCCAGCCCTCCCGAGCCTGCTCCTTCCCTCTCACACCCCCATATTCCAGCACATCCCAGCTTAGCCATAGGGGCACAAGGAGGGACGGGTCAGGGGTATTCCAAAAGGTGGGAGGGGTCATGTTAGAGGGAACTGAGCCACCCCTTCCTTTTCTTCCTCAGAAATGACTGGTTGCTTTCCTGGGAGGCAGACGAAAAATCCCTGAATAGGGATTTAAAGCACTAAGCTCTGATTCCTTCTTTTTAATATTTATAAAGAGAGAAAGGGGATAATTTCAGGAAGATCATTTCAAGGCGAAAACCCACATATTTTCAATAGAATTATTCCAAAAGCCCCTTTCCGGCTCATTGGAGTGTATAATTTTGTAAGTTAAAGACACGAGGCCTGGTTTCCAAGTTCCCTAAAATGACGCAGCTAAGTGAGGGCCAAAAAGGAAGTGTAAGATGAGAAGGAGGGGATGGCGATAGAGGGAAGCCACAGATTGGGGCCACACGTAGGCCGAGGGGGCAGCAGCAGACAGCGTCCCTGCCCCACCCTCCCCTCCTCTGCCCATGTCCTTCAACAGATCAGACAAACTCAGGCATAACCATCGTCAAATACCTGTCCCCAATCCTGAGACCTCTAAGTCCAGAGCTGCAGAGCCAACTGTCCCTGCAAAGAGCTCACAGGCTCCTCAAGTAAGATGTGTCCAGAGCCGCCACCACCATCTTCCTTCCCAGACCTCTTCTGTCCCAACCATCCAGCTGTCAGAGTCTGCCTTGGGTCCTCCCTCCCCCCGTCACTTCTAGTTAGTTGTCAAGCCTTGTTGATTGTATACCTCACCTGGAAAATCCCTCCGCCCACACTCCCAAAGTTGGGCCTCATCATCCCTGGCCTAGACCATTGTAATGGCTCTGAACAGGGATCAGGGCCTCTGGTCTGTGTATGGTCTTCCCAAAGCCCAGCTCTAAGAATGATCTTCCCTTCTTCAGAAACAGTCACATCTCCCATCATTTGCATGGTGAAGACCAAATTCCTCTACCCTGGTATCCATGATCTAGCCACAATCTACCAACTTTGTGTCTTTGTACTTACCGTCTTATCACAAACTCTTCATATGGCTAAAGTGAGCCAGTCTCTTTTCTACCTACCGGAAAGGAATGAGAAATATTTTCTTTCTCCAAACCTTGGCAGAGGCTTCTCCCTTCTCCTGGAATGCCAGACTGCCATCTTGGCATGTGTATCTCCAACCCACCCTCAAGGCCCATCTCAAACACCACTCACCATCTATGAAGAATGGACACAATGGCTCATCATTCTTCCTTCTGCACGTTCTCTTTCCTTCTCTTTGACATTTCACTTTGAACATGAGATAGGTTGCAGGACCTGAGAGCAGGCGAGCTCTGTGGCTGAGACAGAGGGAACAAGAAGGGATCACTCCTTCTGACATTCTCCCAAACCAGACCAAGCTGGATTCTGTGGTTCTGATGAGTGCCTAAAATTGTTGGCAGGATCCCCTGCTAATAATTACAGTTATCAAACTAATTAGCAATGTCATTGCAAAGATCAAATATTGAGCAATTACTATGAGCCAGGCACCTGTTAAGTGCTTTGCCCACATTATCTCACATAGTTCACGATAAGCCAATATTGTGGGGACCATTATCATCTCAGTGGTACAGATGAGGAAACTGAGGCTCGGAGAGGGGCAGCAGCTTGCACAACATCACACTGTGAGTCACAGGTTCAGGATTCTGGCCAGACCAGCCCAACTTTGGAATCCTTGCGTTTAACCTCAGACACACTGAGAATGTTGACTCATCAGTATTAGCAGGAACTGAGTGATGTGATCCCTGACTCATCCCCACTGAAGGGGGTCCACTGGCTCTGAGGCCATGGTCATGGTCCCTCCATTGGGCCCAGCTTGCCAATCTCCTCAATGAACCAGTTCTTGTTTGAAAAACATGGACCTTTCAGATGCTGATTCTGCAAACCCCAGGGGCACAGCTTGTCTTCTTTTCTCTGGAGAAAGGCACAGATGGGAGAGGCAGAGCACAGAACTTCAAAAGAAGTCCACAGGGGCAAAAGTGGTCCTCTCCCCCCACCGACTTGCCCTGGCACCAGACTTGGTTTGACCTGGCCGAGGTTATTCCCTGGTCTACCTCTGAAAGCCCTCAGGGATGCTGCCAGGCTGTTCCCACAAAACTCAGCCTCATTGTGACTCCTGCCAAGGGCTGTCCCCTAATTCTCAGACTCTGGCTTCACCTCTCACTAGGGCACATATACAACCCTCCTCACTGGTCTCCCTGCTTCCATCCTAGGCCTTATCTACACAGTGACCTTGTCATTTTAAACAAAAATCACAAGGCCTCTTTAGTTCTTTAAACCCTCCATGTTAGTTAGAATAAAGCCAAACTGTTCATCCTGGCTCCCATGTCCTGTGTGCTTTGGCCTCCAGACCTCCCCGGGCTTCAATATCAGCCTCTCAACAGAGACCAGGACAAATCAGGTTCTTTCCCATCTTGGGAACTTTGTTCTTCTCTTTCCTCAGTTCTGTTCCTGGTCTCTTCATTCCTGTCCTCAGTTAAAAAAATCATCCTTTCTCCAAGGCCTGATCCTAATTATTCATAGTAGCTTCTGCCCTGTACATATTCACACCAGTGGTGCTGTTCATTTCTCTGTATTGTGCAGTTAAATATTTGAGTGTTTCCCGGACATGGTCCTGCCCACCAGAAAGACAAGATCCAGCCTCATCCACCAGAACACAGGCACTAGTCCCCTCCACCAGGAAGCCTACACAACCCACTGAACCAACTTAGCCACTGGGGGCAGACACTAAAAACAACAGGAACTACGAACCTGCAGCCTGCAAAAAGGAGACCACAAACACAGTAAGTTAAACAAATGAAAAGACAGAGAAACACACAGAAGATGAAGGAGCAAGGTAAAAACCCACCAGACCAAACAAATGAAGAGGAAATAGGCAATCTACCTGAAAAAGAATTCAGAGTAATGATACAAAAGATGGTCCAAAATCTTGGAAATAAAATGGAGAAAATACAAGAAACGTTTAACAAGGACCAAGAAGAACTAAAGAGCAAACAAAAATGATGAGCAACACAATAAATGAAATTAAAAATTCTCTAGAAGGAATCAATAGCAGAATAACTGAGGCAGAAGAACGGATAAGTGACCTGGAAGATTAAATAGTGGAAATAACTACTGCAGAACAGAATAAAGAAAAAAGAATAAAAAGAAGTGAAGACAGTCTCAGAGACCTCTGGGACAATATTAAATGCACAACATTCGAATTATAGGAGTCCCAGAAGAAGAAGAGAAAAAGAAAGGGAGGGAGAAAATATTTGAAGAGATTAGAGTTGAAAACTTCCCTGATATGGGAAAGGAAATAGTCAATCAAGTCCAGGAAGTGCAGAGAGACCCATACAGGATGAATCCAAGGAGAAACACGCCAAGACACATATTAATCAAACTATCAAAAATTAAATACAAAGAAAAAATATTAAAAGCAGCAAAGGAAAAACAACAAATAACATACAAGGGAATCCACATAAGGTTAACAGCTGAGCATTCAGCAGAAACTCTGCACGCCAGAAGGGAGTGGCAGCACATATCTGAAGTGATGAAAGGGAAAAACCTACAACCAAGATTACTCTACCCAGCAAGTATCTCATTCAGATTCAATGGAGAAATTAAAACCTTTAGAGAGAAGCAAAAGCTAAGAGAATTCAGCACCATCAAACCAGCTTTACAACAAATGCTAAAGGAACTTCTCTAGGCAGGAAAAACAAGAGAAGGAAAAGACCTACAATAACACACCCAAAACAATTAAGAAAATGGTAATAGGAACATACATATCAATAATTACCTTAAATGTAAATGGATTAAATGCTCCAACCAAAAGACATAGACTGGCTGAATGGATACAAAAACCAGACCCATACATATTCTGTCTACAAGAGACCCACTTCAGATCTAGCGACACATACAGACTGAAAGTGAGGGGATTGAAAAAGATATTCCATGCAAATGGAAAACAAAAGAAAGCTGGAATAGCAATCCTCATATCAGACAAAATAAACTATAAAATAAAGACTATTACAAGAGACAAAGAAGGACACTACATAATGATCAAGGAATCAATCCAAGAAGAAGGCATAACAATTGTAAATATTTATGCACCCAATATAGGAGCACCTGAAAACATAAGGCAAATGCTAACAGCCATAAAAGGGGAAATTGACAGTAACACAATCATAGTAGGGGACATTAACATCCAACTTTCACCAATGGACAGATCATCCAAAATGAAAATAAATAAGGAAACACGAGCTTTAAATGATACATTAAACATGATGGACTTAATTGATATTTAGAGGACATTCCATCCAAAAACAACAGAATACACTGTCTTCTCAAGTGCTCATAGAACATTCTCCAGGATAGATCATATCTTGGGACACAAATCAAGCCTTGGTAAATTTAAGAAAACTGAAATCATATCAAGTATCTTTTCCGATCACAACGCTATGAGACAAGATATCAATTACAGGAAAAATCTGTAAAAAAATACAAACACATCGAGGCTAAACAGTACACTACTTAATAACCAAGGGATCACTGAAGAAATCAAAGAGGAAATCAAAAAATACATAGAAACAAATGACAATGAAAACACGACAATCCAAAACCTATGGGATGCAGCAAAAGCAGTTCTAAGAGGGAAGTTTATAGCAATACAATCTTACCTCAAGGAATAAGAAACATCTCAAATAAAAAACCTAACCTTACACCTAAAGCAATTAGAGAGAGAACAACAACAACAACAAAAAAAAGAACCCAAGTTAGCAGATGGAAAGAAATCATAAAGATCTGATCAGAAATAAATGAAAAAGAAATGAAGGAAACAATAGCAAAGATCAATAGGAGGGAGAGAAGATGGCGGAAGAGTAAGACGCGGAGATCACCTTCCTTCCCACAGATACAGTAGAAATACATATACACATGGAACTGCTCCTACAGAACACCCACTGAACGCTGGCGGAAAACGTCAGACCTCCCAAAAGCCGTGTGTATGAAAGGCTCCTGGTGCTCCAGCCAGGAATCAGGGCCGTGCCTCTGAGGTGGGAGAGCCAACTTCAGGACACTGGTCCACAAGAGACCTCCCAGCTCCACGTAATACCAAACGGCAAAAATCTCTCAAAGATCTCCATCTCAACATCAAGACCCAGCTTCACTCAACGACCAGCAAGCTACAGCACTGGACGCCTTATGCCAAACAACTAGCAAGACACGAACACAGCCCCATCCATTAGCAGAGAGGCTGCCTAAAATCATAATAAGGCCACAGACACCCCAAAATACACCACCAGACGTGGACATGCCCACCAGAAAGAAAAGATCCAGCCTCATCCACCAAAACTCAGGCACTAGTTCCCTCCACCAGGAAGCCTACACAACCCACTGAACCAATCTTAGGCACTGGGGACAGATACCAAAAACAACGGGAACTACGAACCTGCAGCCTGTGAATAGGAGACCCCAAACACAGTAAGATAAGCAAAATGAGAAGACAGAAAAACACACAGCAGATGAAGGAGCAGGGTCAAAACACACCAGACCTAACAAATGAAGAGGAAATAGGTAGTCTACCTGAAAAGGAATTCAGAATAATGATAGTAAGGATAATCCAAAATCTTGGAAATAGAATAGACAAAATGCAAGAAACATTTAACAAGGACCTAGAAGAACTAAAGAGGAACCAAGCAACGATGAAAAACACAACAAATGAAATTAAAAATACTCTAGGTGGGATCAATAGCAGAATATCTGAGGCAGAAGAAAGGATAAGTGACCTGGAAGATAAAATGGTGGAAATAACTACTGCAGAGCAGAAAAAAGAAAAAAGAATGAAAAGAACTGAGGACAGTCTCAGATACCTTTGGGACAACATTAAACGCACCAACATTCGAATTATAGGGGTCCCAGAAGAAGAAGAGAAAAAGAAAGGACTGAGAAAATATTTGAAGAGATTATAGTTGAAAACTTCCCTAATATGGGAAAGGAAATAGTTAATCAAGTCCTGGAAGCACAGAGAGTCCCATACAGGATAAATCCAAGGAGAAACACGTCAAGACACATATTAATCAAACTGTCAAAAATTAAATATAAAGAAAACATATTAAAAGCAGCAAGGGAAAAACAACAAATAACATACAAGGGAATCCCCATAAGGTTAACATCTGATCTTTCAGCAGAAACTCTGCAAGCCAGAAGGGAGTGGCAGGATATACTTAAAGTGATGAAGGAGAAAAACCTACAGCCGAGATTACTCTACCCAGCAAGGATCTCATTCAGATGTGATGGAGAAATTAAAACCTTTACAGACAAGCAAAAGCTGAGAGAGTTCAGCACCACCAAACCAGCTTTACAACAAATGCTAAAGGAACTTCTCTAGGCAAGAAACACAAGAGAAGGAAAACACCTACAATAACAAACCCAAAACATTTAAGAAAATGGGAATAGGAACATACATATCGATAATTACCTTGAATGTAAATGGATTAAATGCTCCCACCAAAAGACACAGACTGGCGGAATGGATACCAAAACAAGACCCATATATATGCTGTCTACAAGAGAACCACTTCAGACCTAGAGACACATACAGACTGAAAGTGAGGGGATGGAAAAAGATATTCCATGCAAATGGAAAACAAAAGAAAGCTGGAGTAGCAATTCTCATATCAGACAAAATAGACTTTAAAATAAAGACTATTACAAGAGACAAAGAAGGACACTATATAATGATCAAGAGATCGATCCAAGAGGAAGGTATAACAATTGTAAATATTTATGCACACAACATAGGAGCACCTCAATACATAAGGCAAATACTAACAGCCATAAAAGGGGAAATCGACAGCAACAAAATCATAGTAGGGGACTTTAACACCCCACTTTCACCAATGGACAGATCATCCAAAATGAAAATAAATAAGGAAACACAAGCTTTAAATGATACATTAAACAAGATTGACTTAATTGATTTTTATAGGACATTCCACCCAAAAACAACAGAATACACATTTTTCTCAAGTGCTCATGGAACATGCTCCAGGATAGATCATATCTTGGGTCACAAATCAAGCCTTGGTAAATTTAAGAAAATTGAAATCGTATGAAGTATCTTTTCCGACCACAACGCTATGAGACTAGTTATCAATTACAGGAAAAGATCTGTAAAAAATACAAACACTTGGAGGCTACACAATACACTACTTAATAACGAAGTGATCACTGAAGAAATCAAAGGGGAAATCAAAAAATACCTAGAAACAAATGACAATGGAGACACGATGACCCAA
Organism: Balaenoptera physalus; assembly: GCF_965194825.1. Taxonomy (NCBI): domain Eukaryota; kingdom Metazoa; phylum Chordata; class Mammalia; order Artiodactyla; family Balaenopteridae; genus Balaenoptera; species Balaenoptera physalus. The sequence goes on from NC_138898.1 coordinate 29,071,362, forward strand.
AACCTATGGGACGCAGCAAAAGCAGTGCTAAGAGGGAAGTTTATAGCAATACAAGTCTACCTCAAGAAACAGGAAACATCTCAAATAAACAACCTAACCTTGCACCTAAAGCAATTAGAGAAAGAAGAACCAAAAAACCCCAAATCTAGCAGAAGGAAAGAAATCATAAAGATCTGATCAGAAATAAATGAAAAAGAAATGAAGGAAACAATAACAAAAATCAATGAAACTAAAAGCTGGTTCTTTGAGAAGATAAACAAAATTGATAAACTATTAGCCAGACTCATCAAGAGAAAAAGGGAGAAGACTCAAATCAATAGAATTAGAAATGAAAAAGGAGAAGTAACCACTGACACTGCAGAAATACTAAAGATCATGAGAGAATACTACAAGCAACTCTATGCCAATAAAATGGACAACCTGGAAGAAATGGACAGATTCTTAGAAATGCACAACCTGCCGAGACTGAACCAGAAAGAAATAGAAAATATGAACAGACCAATCACAAGCACTGAAATTGAAACTGTGATTAAAAACCTTCCAACAAACAACAGCCCAGGACCAGATGGCTTCACAGGTGAATTCTATCAAACATTTAGAGAAAAGCTAACACCTATCCTTCTCAAACTCTTCCAAAATATTGCAGAGGGAGGAACACTCCCAAACACATTCTACAAGGCCACCATCACCCTGACACCAAAACCAGACAAAGATGTCACAAAGAAAGAAAACTACAGGCCAATATCACTGATGAACATAGATGCAAAAATCCTCAACAAAATACTAGCAAACAGAATCCAACAGCACATTAAAAGGATCATACACCAGGATCAAGTGGGGTTTATCCCAGGAATGCAAGGATTCTTCAATATACGCAAATCAATCAATGTGATACACCATATTAACAAATTGAAGGAGAAAAACCATATGATCATCTCAATAGATGCAGAGAAAGCTTTTGACAAAATTCAACACCCATTTATGATAAAAAGCCCTGCAGAAAGTGGGCATAGAGCGAACTTTCCTCAACATAATAAAGGCCATATATGACAAACCCACAGCCAACATTGTCCGCAATGGTGAAAAACTGAAACCATTTCCACTAAGATCAGGAACAAGACAAGGTTGCCCACTCTCACCACTATTATTAAACATTGTTTTGGAAGTGTTAGCCACAGCAATCAGAGAAGAAAAAGAAATAAAAGGAATCCAAATTGGAAAAGAAGAAGTAAAGCTGTCACTGTTTGCAGATGACATGATACTATACATAGAGAATCCTAAAGATGCTACCAGAAAACTCCAAGAGCTAATCAATGAATTTGGTAAAGTAGCAGGATACAAAATTAATGCACAGAAATCTCTTGCATTTCTATACACTAATGATGAAAAATCTGAAAGTGAAATTAAGAAAACACTCCCGTTTACCATTGCAACAAAAAGAATAAAATATCTAGGAATAAACCTACCTAAGGAGACAAAAGACCTGTAGGCAGAAAATTATAAGACACTGATGAAAGAAATTAAGGATGATACAAATAGATGGAGAGATATACCATGTTCTTGGATTGGAAGAATCAACATTGTGAAAATGACTCTACTACCCAAAGCAATCTACAGATTCAATGCAATCCCTATCAAACTACCGCTGGCATTTTTCACAGAACTAGAACAAAAAGTTTCACAATTTGTATGGAAACACAAAAGACCCTGAATAGCCAAAGCAATCTTGAAAACGAAAAATGGAGCTGGGGGAATCAGGCTCACTGACTTCAGACTATATTACAAAGCTACAGTAATCAAGACAGTTTGGTACTGGCACAAAAACAGAAATATAGATCAATGGAACAGGATAGAAAGCCCAGAGATAAACCCACGCACATATGGTCACCTTATCTTTGATAAAGGAGGCAAGCATATACATGGAGAAAAGACAGCCTCTTCAATAAGTGGTGCTGGGAAAATTGAACAGATACACGTAAAAGTATGAAATTAGAACACTCCCTGACACCATACACAAAAGTAAACTCAAAATGGATTAAAGACCTAAGTGTAAGGCCAGACACTATCAAACTCTTAGAGGAAAACATAGGCAGAACACTCTATGACATACATCACAGCAAGATTCTTTTTGACCCAGCTCCTAGAGAAACAGAAATAAGAACACAAATAAACAAATGGGACCTAATGAAACTTAAAAGCTTTTGCACAGGAAAGGAAACCATAAACAAGACCAAAAGACAACCCTCAGAATGGGAGAAAATATTTGCAAATGAAGCAACTGACAAAGGATTAATCTCCAAGATTTACAAGCAGCTCATGCAGCTCAATAACAAAAAAACGAACAACCCAATCCAAAAATGGGCAGAAGACCTAAATAGACATTTCTCCAAAGAAGATATACAGATTGCCAACAGACACATGAAAGAATGCTCAACATCATTAATCATTAGAGAAATGCAAATCAAAACTACAATGAGATATCATCTCACACTGGTCAGAATGGCCATCATGAAAAAATCTAGAAACAGTAAATGCTGGAGAGGGTGTGGAGGAAAGGGAACACTCTTGCTCTGTTGGTGGGAATGTAAATTGATACAGTCACTATGGAGAACTGTATGGAGGTTCCTTAAAAAACTACAAATAGAACTACCATACGACCCAGCAATCCCACTACTGGGCATATACCCTGAGAAAACCATAGTTCAAAAAGAGTCATGTACCAAAATGTTCATTGCAGCTCAATTTACAATAGCCAGGACATGGAAGCAACCTAAATGTCCATCGACAGATGAATGGATAAAGAAGATGTGGCACATATATACAATGGAATATTACTCAACCATAAAAAGAAATGAAATGGAGGTATTTGTAATGAGGTGGATGGAGTTAGAGTCTGTCATACAGAGTGAAGTAAGTCAGAAAGAGAAAAACAAATACAGTATGCTAACACATATATATGGAATCTAAGGAAAAAAAAGGCCATGAAGAACCTAGTGGCAAGACGGGAATAAAGACACAGACCTACTAGAGAATGGACTTGAGGATATGGGGAGGGGGAGGGGTGACATGTGACAGGGTGAGAGAGTGTCATGGACATATATACACTACCAAATGTAAAATAGATAGCTAGTGGGAAGCAGCCGCATAGCACAGGGAGATAAGCTCGGTGCTTTGTGACCACCTAGAGGGGTGGGATGGGGAGGGTGGGAGGGAGGGAGACGCAAGAGGGAAGAGATATGGGAACATATGTATATGTATAACTGATTCACTTTGTTATAAAGCAGAAACTAACACACCATTGTAAAGCAATTATACTTCAATAAAGATGTTTAAAAAAAAAAAGATCAATAAAACTAAAAGCTGGTTCTTTGAGAAGATAAACAAAATTGATAAACCATTAGCCAGACTCATCAAGAAAAAAAAGGGGGAAGACTGAAATCAACTGAATTAGAAGTGAAAAAGAGGAAGTAACAACTGACACTACAGAAATACAAAGGATCATGAGAGATTACTACAAGCAACAATATGCCAGTAAAATGGACAGCATGGAAGAAATGGACAAATTCTTAGAAAAGCAAAACCTTCCAAGACTGAACCAGGAAGAAATAGAAAATATAAACAGACCAATCACAAGCACTGAAATTGAGACTGTGATTAAAAATCTTCCAATGAACAAAAGCCCAGGACCAGATGGCTTCACAGGCGAACTCTATCAAACATTTAGAGAAGAGCTAACAACTATCCTTCTCAAACTCTTCCAAAATATAGCAGAGGGACGAGCACTCCCAAACTCATTCTACGAGGCCACCATCACCCTGACACCAAAACCAGACAAAGATGTCACAAAGAAAGAAAACTAAAGGCTAATATCACTGATGTACATAGATGCAAAAATCCTCAAGAAAATACTAGCATACAGAATCCAACAGCACATTAAAAGGATCATACACCATGATCAAGTGGGATTTAACCCAGGGATGCAAGGATTCTTCAATATACACAAATCAATCAATGTGATAAACCATATTAACAAATTGAAGGATAAAAACCATATGATCATCTCAAAAGATGCAGAAAATCTTCCGACAAAATTCAACACCATTTATGATAAAAACCCTCCAGGAAGTAGGCATAGAGGGAACTTGACTCAACATAATAAAGGCTATATATGACAAACCCACAGCCAACATTGTTCTCAATGGTGAAAAACTGAAACCAGTTCCACTAAGATCAGGAACAAGACTAGGTTGCCCACTCTCACCACTATTATTCAACATTGTTTTGGAAGTTTTAGCTACAGCAATCAGAGAAGAAAAAGAAATAAAAGGAATACAAATTGGAAAAGAAGAAGTAAACCTGTCACGGTTTGCAGATGACATGATACTATACATAGAGAATCCTAAATATGCTACCAGAAAACTACTAGAGCTAATCAATGAATTTGGTAAAGTAGCAGGATACAAAATTAATGCGCAGAAATCTCTTGCATTCCTATACACTAATGACGAAAAATCTGAAAAAGAAGTTAAGGAAACACTCGCACTTACCATGGCAACAAAAAGAATAAAATACCTAGGAATAAACCTACCTAAGGAGACAAAACACCTGTATGCAGAAAACTATAAGACACTGATGAAAGAAATCAAAGATGAAACAAACAGATGGAGAGATATACCATGTTCTTGAATTGGAAGAATCAATATCGTGAAAAAGACTATACTACCCAAAGCAATCTACAGATTCAATGCAATCCCTATCAAACTACTAATAGCATTCTTTACAGAACTAGAACAAAAAATCTTAAAATTTGTATGGAGACACAAAAGACCCCGAATAGCCAATGCAGTCTTGAGGGAAAAAAATGGAGCTGGAGGAATCAGGCTCCCTGACTTCAGACTATACTACAAAGCTACAGTAATCAAGACAGTATGGTACTGGCACAAAAACAGAAATATAGATTAATGGAACAGGATAGAAAGTCCAGAGATAAACCCACGCACATATGGTCACCTTATTTTTGATAAAGGAGGCAAGAATATACAATGGAGTAAAGACAGCCTCTTCAATAAGTGGTGCTGGGAAAACTGGACAGTTACTTGTAAAATAATGAAATTAGAACACTCCCTAACACCATACACAATAATAAACTCAAAATGGATTAAAGTCCTAAATATAAGGCCAGACACTATCAAACTCTTAGAGGAAAACATAGGCAGAACACTCTATGACATAAATCACAGCAAGATCCTTTTTGACCCACCTCCTAGAGAAAGGGAAATAAAAACAAAAATAATCAAATGGGACCTAATGAAACTTAAAAGCTTTTGCATAGCAAAGGAAACCATAAATAAGACAAAAAGACAACTCTTAGTATGGGAGAAAATATTTGCAAATGAAGCAACTGACAAAGGATTAATCTCCAAAATTTACAAGCAGCTCATGCAGCTCAATATGAAAAAACCAAACAACCCAATCCAAAAATGGGCAGAAGACCTAAATAGACATTTCTCCAAAGGAGATATACAGATTGCCAACAAACACATGAAAGGATGCTCAGCATCACTAATCATTAGAGAAATGCAAATCAAAACTTCAATGAGGTATCACTTCACACCAATCAGAATGATCATCATCAAAAAATCTACCAACAATAAATGCTGGAGAGAGTGTGGAGAAAAGGGAACCCTCTTGCACTGTTGGTGGGAATGTAAATTGATACAGCTACTATGGAGAACAGTATGGAGGTTCCTTAACAAACTAAAAATACAACTACCATACGACCCAGCAATCCCACTACTGGGCATATAACCCTGAGAAAACCATAATTCAGAAAGAGTCATGTACCACAACGTTCATTGCAGCTCTATTTACAATAGCCAGGACATGGAAGCAACCTAAGTGTCCATCGGCAGATGAATGGATAAAGAAGATGTGGCACATATATACAATGGAACATTACTCAGCCATAAAAAGAAACGAAATTGAGTTATTTGCAGCGAGGTGGATGGACCTAGAGTCTGTCATACAGAGTGAAGTAAGTCAGAAAGAGAAAAACAAATACCGTATGCTAACACATATATATGGAATCTAAAAAAAAAAAAAGAAAAAGAAAAAAGGTTCTGAAGAACCTAGGGGCAGGACAAGAATAAAGACGCAGACGTAGAGAATGGACTTGAGGACACAGCGAGGGGGATGGGTAAGCTGGGACGAAGTGAGAAAGTGGCATGGACATATATATGCTACCAAATGTAAAATAGATAGCTAGTTGGAAGCAGCCACATAGCACAGGGAGATCAGCTTGGTGCTCTGTGACCACCTAGAGAGGTGGGATAGGGAGAGTGGGAGGGAGACACAAGAGGGAGGAGATATGGGGATATATGTATAAGTATAGCTGATTCACTTTGTTATAAAGCAGGAATTAACACACTATTGTAAAGCAATTATACTCCAATAAATATGTTTAAAAAAATTTTTGAGTGTTTCTAACAAGTTTTCCATCAGAGGCAGCAAAATGGCAGACTAGGAAGCTCCAAGCTCTCATTCTTCCAACAGAAGCATCAAAAACAAAAACAAAAACCCAGACACTGGGCTGAACTAGTATAGGCGCTCTGAAAAACAATCAAGGGTTTATAGCAACCAAATGAACACACAATCAAGAAAAATCCACCTTCAAAACAGTAGGAAACATTTTGTGGTGATTTTATTAGCTCTTATTCCATCTTCTCCCTGGCACAACAGTAGTCTTGGTCCAGGGAAGGCAGCAGCCCAGTTCCTAGTTCCCTCCCTCAAACCAGAGGTTGCAAAGCAGACCGTATTTGCAACATTCTAATCTGATGGGAGCTGCCTGAAGAACTGGTCCCTGTTTCATCTAATTTGGATCTCAGATGGGAGAAACAGCAGGCACTGCTCATGAAAGCTTCAGGGAGAATGTAGAACCACAGATGCCTGGGTCCATAGGTGGTCTATTTTATGTGTCCACCCATAATCTCTTGCCCCAAGCATCTTGATGGGATGTTCACTTGAAATAAAAAGATACTAGATGGTAACTCAAAGCTGTATGAAGAAATAAAGATCTCTGGTACAGGTAAATACTTGGGGAAATGTAAAAGCAAATATTGTAATTTTGGTTTGTAACTCTACCTTTTATTTTTTACAAGATTTAAAAGACAAATAAATAAAAATTAATTATAAATCTATGTTAGTAGGTACACAATGTATAAAGATGTAATTTGTGACATCAATATCTAAAGTGAGAGAATGAACAGAGCTGTAAAGGAGAAGAATTTTTGTATGCAATTGTAATTAAGTTAGTATCAATTCAAATTAGAATGTTATAACTTTAGGATGTTATATGTAATCCCCATGGTAACCATTTTAAAACTCTATATTTTATAGGTCTGTCTAATTATCTATAGAATATATTTTATAGATGCCATACATATCTATAGAACATACACAAAAGGAAATGAAAAGGGACTCAAAACATATCACAAAAATAAATTAACCAGGGACTTCCCTGGTGGCGTAGTGGTTAAGAATCCACCTGCTAGTGCAGAGAACACGGGTTCAATCCCTGGTCTGGGAAGATCCCCCATGCCACGGAGCAACTAAGCCCGTGCACCAAAACTACTGAGCCTGTGCTCTAGAGCCCATGAGCCACAACAACTGAGCCCATGTGCCACAACTACTGAAGCCTGCATGCCCTAGAGCCTGTGCTCCACAACAAGAGAAGCCACTGCAATGAGAAGCCTGCACACCGCAACAAAGAGTAGACCCCACTCGCCGCAACTAGAGGAAGCCCACGCACAGCAATGAAGACCCAACGCAGCCAAAAAAATAAATAAAATTTTTTAAAAAATTAACCAAACACAAATAAAGGCAATAATGGAGGAAATAAGGGATAAAAAAACTATAAGACATACAGAAAACAACAAAATGGCAAAAGTAAGTTCTTCCTTAATAGTTATTACGTTAAATGAAAATGGATTAAGGTCTCCAATTACAAAACATAAATTGACTGAATGAATTTAAAAATTTATATCCAACTAAATGTTGTCTACAAAATCTCATTTTAGGTCCAAAGACACAAAAATGTTGAAAGTGAAAGGATAGAAAAAGGTATTCCATGCAAATAGTAACCAAAGAGAGCTAGGGTGGATATACTAATATCAGACAAAATAGACTTTAAGCCAAACACTGCTATAAGAGACGAAGAAGGACATTATATGTTAATAAGTGTCAATTGAACAAGAAAATATAACAATAATAAACATATATGTACCAAACAGCAGAGCTCTAATATATTGTCCATCCTACTCCCTGAATGTTAGTCGCATGAGAGCAAGAACTGGATCTTTATTATTCATTGCTTTGCTCCAGTGTTAGGTACTGTGTCTAGCACACATTTACTCAATTCCCACTGTTCCCAGCAGGTGACCATGGGGAAAGCAGGCAGGTAGGATCTGGAAATTGTCAACAAGCCTCAGGCAGGTGATTGTCCTCAGCTCTCCCAACTACACCCCCTCCAAAAGTTTGTGATCTTTTCTTTGCCATGCTTGGGCCAATCATGAAGATGAGAATGAAGGTGTTTAGGAATTGAGGGCAATTTGAGTCCCCTCAGCCAAGCATTTCCAGGAACCAAAGGCTTATGGCTGCACAATAGGGAATCTGAGGACCCAAGGGGGGTGCATCATTGGAGGTCATCCAGTCTAACTGGCTCATGTTACCTATGAGGACACTGGGGCTTAGAGAAGGCAGAGCACCAGCTAAAATTCACACAGGAAGCTAATGGCAGAGCTGGCATTCAGACTGAAATCAGCTGACTGCCCACCCCATTCTATTTCTATAAAGTTGCCCAGGGGACTGATCAAGGGACTGCCTATGACATGAATTTCCTCTAAGTCATTCCCTACCCCTCCACTTTCCCTTTCACTCCTCTCTTTCTTCTCCATTTCTGCATGACACTCTTTGCTCTCCATCCCCATACCATACAAGGCCTCTTATTTGACTCTTACAATGGCCTTGTGAAAAAAATGCCTTTGTAAGCCATATTTTACAGATAAAATAACTGAAGCCTTAAGATAGGAAGAGGTCAGCCAGTGAAGCTATGTGGGGCTAGAACCTTGCCCAGCCTTCTGACTCTAGGTTTCAAGGCCTTGTCTGCCTTATTAGATGCCCTTGCACATATCAAGAGACTTGTTTCAGCAAAATCCATCATGCTCACTGCCAACTTCCTAGGAAAGCTTTCTTCCAACCACAAAGACTCCTGGCTCCCTTTCTCCTATGGATTTCCCTTTTCATCTCAGGATGACCATGGATGACCAGGTACCCTCCAAACTGGAGTATGCAGGGAGGCTGGAGCCCAGACTCCAGGCTGGAGGCATAGGCGAGGATGTGGGGTCTCCCAGGTCTGGACATCCTCAATCTCAACTAGCTCAGTGCAGCTGCCACTTGACAGGTGCTGAGCTAAATGCTTTGCAGATATTATCTCAAGTTCATGCCCACCATGCCCAGTAAGGTCAAAACCTTCACCGTTTTGCAGTTGAGGGCACAGATTCAGAAGGGGAAAGGGGCAGAAACATGGGATCCTGGGGATCCGAGGCCTGTGGGGCAGGGGTCTCAGAACTCAGCAGTTCCTCCCTTTCGTCAGTGGTGGGGATCCCAGGACTGCGGTCAGGAGAGGACTGGGGGTGGGGTAGAGAATGTTCCTCGTGGGGAGGCAGGGGATCCTAGTTCTTCCACAGTTAGGGGGAGGGGTCATTGTGCCTTTAGGGAGGCAGTGGGCCGTTGGCTGGAGGCCCAGTGTTCTGGCTGCCGGTCACTTGATCTTCTTACTTTTCCTGTCAGTGAGGAAGCTGTTTACTCCCAGAAAGTCATTTATTCCCTGATAAGATCAACCTCATTGTTAAAAAGAATTCTCACTTCCTGCCCAGGAGGAGGTGAAAGGCAAAATTCCAGCACTTGGAGCCCCGTAAACAGTGTGCGACAGGCTGTAGAGAACACTGTCCAACAGCCCCTATCTTCAAACTGGGGAAACTGAGGCCCCAAGAGAGGGAGAGTTGGGGAAAGAGTCAGTGGCAGAGCTGAACCCAAATCCAGCCATCCTGAGATGCCCAGCCCCACATCACTGTGCACCCTATCAAAGCACGCTGCAATTCCCTGAGCTGGCTTTTGATTTTAAGATTCCACTTGCCATCCTAAGAAAACATGCTAACAAAACATTCTGACAATATTTTAGTGTAACACTCTAATATACTATTATAACATAATATTCAAATACTATGTTCTGACACAGCTTAATATTCTACTTCAACATTTTAGCACAGTTCTAACCCACATTCTAATCTAACACTCTGAAGCAACATACTATTCTAACACATAACATTATGTAACGTCCTGCTACAATATTATAAGACACTGTAACACAACATTCTAATCTAAGGATATGACATTTCTGTATTATTTTAACACAATTCTAACGCAACACTCTAAAATAACTTTCTAAGTTATTACTCTAATACTGAGCACTCTGAGAGCCTAAGCCTCTGAATTCCACTGGACAAGGTGACACTGAGAGCCCCAGTCAGGCTGACATGCTCATGACCTAGATACAGACCAGGCTACCTCCCCCTCATCTGGCCATGCCCAGTCTGCTTCCGATCTGTGAGGCCAGAGCACCCCTTAGCTCTGGGGTCCCCAGGATCCAGGTGAAATGGACCCAGCTGCCCAGCCTCAAGGCACAAGGTGGGGCTCCTTGACCTCTGATGGCTACCTCTCCCCCCCACCCTCCAAGCTCCATGTTTCTATGGGCTGGGGTGGGGTGGGGGGGTGGGTGAGGGAGAAGGAGGAAGAGACTTGTTCTGATCCCATCGGAGCACACTGGGACAGGTGAAGACAATCCCAATATTTGGATCAGGTTTTTCTTGCCACCTTCTACTTGGGTTACTAAGACCAGGGGTGAGAGGATCTGCCTGGAAGATACAGCCAGGATGGAAGAAGAGAATCAGGACCTCAAAACAGCATTAACTCCTTCAGGTCTGAGGAAGCCAGGATGCTGGAGCTTAAGGATTGGTGAGAGTAAGAGTTTCAGAACTTCTCTTAGCCAAGGATCCACCTGTTCACCTAGAATCATACCCTGGCCGCTCCCCCTACCCCCAGATTTCCCATGATTCATTCCCTCACTTTCTTTTGGTCCCTCCTACTGCAATGTTACCTTCCTGAGCAGCCCTCTATGACCAAGAGTCTTAAACAGCAGCACCCTCTCGTTGGGCCCTCTTCCCTGCGAAGTTCTCCTTCAGTACATACACCTGCCTGATACGTATTTCTGGTGATTTGTTCATTTGTCTCCTCCTCCAAACCTGTGGTTCTTCAAACATCACTGCGCACTGGAGTCACCTGGGGAGCTCTTTAAAATCCTGCTCCCCCACTGCAGACCAGTTGAAATCAGATCGCTTGGGTAGGGCCCAGGCATCAGGGATTTTTTTAAACCTCCCCAAGTGACTTCAATGTGCAGCCAAGGCTGAGAGACCCTGAGTTAAAATGTCAGCCCCTGGAGGCGAGGATCTCGTCCATCTTGTTAACAGTGTCTGATGGATAGTAGGTGCTCAGTAAGTATCTATTAAGTGAATAAACACATTCAACAAAATATTTCCATTTTAAATCTTTTACACGTAGAAAAAAATTAAACAGTACAAAAGGTTTCCCAATGAAAGGTGAATTTTCTCCTTCCCTAGGCTAAGTTGAGTCTCAAAAGGCAAGGCAGCATTAACCTGTCCCTACACCCCCCCAAAAAAAGAAAGGAAAGTGCATTCCCTACAGAAGGCATAACATGTGCAAAGGCCCTGAGCATTATCTCTGGGTCTCTCAACATTTCTGCCTCGGAGATTCTTTTACCGTCTCAGAATCTGTCGGCCTATGCCACTCACGACCATGCCAGGGCCCTTCCAGAAGGCCTCCCCAGGAGTTTGGCTTCTCCAAGTTTCCTTCAAGCCTCAGTTTCTTCTTCAATGGGGATGATTATCCCCATAGCCTCCTAGTTGGGGAGGGTGGTGGTGGTATTCTGAGCATATATTGAGATAATAGATGTAAAGTGCTGTGCGTCATAATGACTGAGAGCCCTCTCTGTGCCAGGTGTGAGCCTTGTTCTTTAGAAATGCCACCTCATTGAATCTATACAACAGCTATAGGTGAACTATTATTGTGCCACTTTGCAGATGGGGAAACCGAAAGTCAGAATGGTGGGAGACTTATCCAAGGTCATCCAACCTGGAACCAAACCCAAGAAATGTGTTCATCTACAAAGGCCGTGGAAGCCTCAAGGCCTCTCAACCCCACAAGTACCATGTCTGTAGGATTTGAGAATTCCCAACTCCATGAGTACAAGGTGGCCAGGATATAGCCGACAGTCTGGTTTCATGATTTATTTCACTCCCATCCAATTGTTTGCCAAAGGGAGGGGTGGGGGTGGCTGGTGGCTAGGAGCCTGGGCTGCCCAGTCACGGGGTGGGCTTGTCTGATCGCCAGCCAATCCGGGCTGCCGGAGCTGGCATTGGAAAGGCCCTGGCCCCATCTTGCCGGGACACTCTATCTTTGTCCTGGTGCACAAAAGAGGCTTTGTCTTGCCCCAGCAGCGCTTATTCCACATGCTCCCGACTGCCCCAGCCCCTCTGCCTTGAGAAAGGCCCACTTTGTCGAGTCAAAAGACTAACTTGTTTCTTTTTCATCAAAATGTGTTGACTGACCTGGTTGATTTATCTTGGGAAAGTGGTGAGTGAGGAAGGGGAGTGAGGTGACAGAGACCAGCACAGTCTAGAAGGCCATGTAGTCCAGCCTGACTTGAGGGTGGGCACCCAGAGAGCACCTGAGACAGAGGGATAGCCACACACTGAATATGCTCTCAGGGAGTCAGGACAGTCCCCCAGGCTCAAGCAGGGATTCCACTATTAGCAATTCATTTCTTTGGCTTCAACCTTTGAAAGTAGCTAAAAAATAAAAATAAAAACTTCATTTGAATGAGACTGCTCTGTTATCACACCTGAGTGTGAATTAGTTTTCCTGAGAATAAGGGTGAGTCAGTAGCAAGAGAGAGCAAGCAGCAGAAAGGGGGCCACTAGGAGCCCAGAAGAAAGGAGGAGGGCTCTACTCACAGATAAAATGGGATTAAGTGAGTGAAGAGATATAAGTAGATGTTTTCTTTGATAATTTTTCCCTGAAATCAGTCCTCTCCCTCCACATCTACCAACTCCATTGTTCAGTCTCTTCATTCACTCATTCATTCATCCATTCAAGAAACATTTGTTGAACACCTACTCTGTGCCAGAGATTCCTTCAGGCACTGGGGCCACAGTGGAGAATAAGACCCCCGCCTTCAGGAGGCATGCACGTTATGGGGGCTACAATCAGTAGACAAGCAAGCAAATGAATTAACACACTTATTGAGATGGAGCTATGAGCGGTGAGGAATAATGCAGGGCGGCTGGAGAGTGGCTGGGGTTGGGGGAAGAGCTGCTTTGGCCAGGCTCCCTGAGGAGGGGACGATCGCCTGCAGTGGGAAGATGGAAAGAACCAGCCGTGGAGAGGCCAGGGGACAAGTGTTCCGGTTGGAGGGAACAGCACACAGGGAGGCTCTGGGGTGGGACTGACATGGAATCTTCCAGATGCACCAGAAGGCCAACATGATTGGAACCAAGTGCCTGAGGGGGAGAGTGGTAGGGTGAAGAATCCAGAGGAGCAGGGCCAGATCCACAGGGCTTGGTGGCTCCTAGTTACGCTCACACTCAGATTTTTATTCGGTGCAAGGGGGTAACGTGATCCAACCCTTATTTTTAAACCCTCCTCCCCCACCCCCCACAATCATCAGGTGAGAACTGTCAGTGGCTGGGCCCATGGGGGTGACATTGGTGAGGGGAGAGTGGACAGAATTGAGAGGTATTTTTAGAGCTAGGACATAGACTCTGAATGAATGAATGAATGGATGGATGGATGAACACTTGAGGTGGGAGCTGGGAAATGTAGATTCTAGTTCCTGTTCTGCCACGGAGTTCCAGTGTGACCCTGGGTGAATGAAGCCTTTCCCCTCTCGGACCTCAGTCTCCCCATCTATGAAGTAAGGCCCAGGGAGGCTGGAACCGCTGACACCGAGGTCTCCTGCAGCGGGGACAGCCAGCCTTGGGTTCCTGAGCCCCTGATGCTCTCAGAGGCGGGGACTGTGATCCAGTTACTAATCCAGTCCAGCCTCGTTGGCCCAAGGGCAGCTGCGGAAACCTGGTGTTGATGCAGTGACTCACGCTTGATCCCTCTGCTGTCAGCAGAAACTGGGACAGCCAGCGGCCTGAGCCTCGCCCGCAGGCTCAGAAAGGCTGGCAGGATGCCACCACACAGCTGGGGGAAGCAGCAGGCTGCCAGCACTGGGCTTCCTGAGCCCCTCTGGGAACGTTCTAGCCGCTGTGGCCACCATACCTTCCCACCCGGCCCAGGCTTGGCACCGGGGGCTGTACCCAACATCTGTGAGCTAACAGGAGGCACTGGCAGGAGAATACGGCCTGCTGTGTGCCCACTCAATCCCCTCTCTTGGTGAAGTAGACATTTCTACCCCCATTTTATTGATAAGGAAACTGAGGCCCAGAAAGTTGTAGGTGGCAGAACCGGGAGTCCTACTAAATTTGACTAATTTCCTGCGTTGTTGCTCTGATCTGCCTCCTAAGTGTGGAGAGAACAGTAGTGAAAAAGAAAGAAAGAAAAGCTAAATATGTTTTAATAAATATAGAAACTCAATGTCACACCTCATATTTAACTGCAGCTGGGGACTTTCAAACAAAAGCTTCTTCTTTTTACAGCCTAAAGTGCATCTTTTTGCAGTGTCGATAAGCCACTTGACCATTGTTCACAGCTCTTTTGCTGCTCATTTATTCATTTGCACTTTCAGCAAATATTTGAGAGCCAAGGATTCTGTGAGGCCCTGATGAGGGGGTCACAGCCATGAACAAAAAGTGACTTAGTGCCTGTACTCACTGGCTTATATAGTATAGAGGGTGAGACAGATATTAACAAAAAATTTTGGAGACTCTACAGTCATTTTCTTATTGTGTCTTTAAGTTACTTCCTTCTCTGAGCTTCTCTCTCCATGAGGCTGCAGTAAGGATTAGATAAGGTATTGCCCAGCCTACTGTATATGCTCATTAAATGTTAGTTGTTGTTCTTATCATTCGCTGTGAGTACCTTCAACAGCTTACCAGTTGACTGTGTGAGCGGGGTCCACTGAGAAGCAGATGTCAAGATTGGATTAGACAGGCTAGAGATTTTGAGAGGGAGCAAGAGAAGACACGGAGAGTCTTCAAACTGGAATGATACAGGTCTGACACTTGGGGATGGGGAACGGGAGAGAAGGCAGGTTGGGTCGGCAGAGTCTCAGTCTGCAGCACGACTCCAAGAAAGTTTCCGCCATGCTGATGGGGAATCCTTGAGCCAAAGTCATTATCGGAAGGGTTCTGCATCTCTGCAGGATGGCCTGCTTCAGTACCCCTGCCATGGTCAATCACTGGCTGAGAGCAGCCCATGAGAAGCAGGGGCTCCGCAGGAACAAGGTGGCATGTCCCCAGGGGCAGCAGCTGGAGCTGTCAGTCAAACCCGCTCCCTGCAGCAGCAGACCTGAGTGGTGCATCTTCACAGCTACCACAAAAACCAGACTTGGCCCTGGTGCCAGAGAGTCCCCAAATCCCATGCCAGCCCATCAAAACGACTTAGCACAGCGTGCTGTGCCCTCAGCGTGATAAGTTCACTGGCTAGGGGAACTTTGCGAGGGTGCTTGGCCAATGTCAAGCACACACCCTGGACAAGTTTTAGACTGTGCAACGTGGAAAATATGATGGGAAGTAGACCAAACGGGGGCCCATTTAGACCAGCCACTGCTGACTTCAGAAGGAGAAGTTGGAACTCCTCTTGCAACAGTAAGGAGAATCCAAAAATATACCAAGGAGACAGCTGCTGAGAGCCCTTGCTGTTCTGGGGAAATGAACTCTGGGGAGGGCTCCCCCCACCATGGAAGAAAGGTTGCTGGGGTCCTTGGGTCCCACCCAATCGGAAGGGACTTGTGTTTCTAGAGAAACTTCCCGCTTAGTGAGGGAAGGGACCTTTTCACTCATCAGGTCCAACGTTCTCGTTACACAGATGGGGAAATTGAGACCCGAATGGGGACAAGAGCTGCACAAAGTCCCCTAAGAGTCGCAAGCTGCTCACACCCTGTTCTCTGGGGCAACTGCGCTGCCACCCGAGGGGGAGGGACTGACACTCTCAGGCATTAGTCGGCTCATGGTGGTTAAAAAAAGAAGCCTCGTGGCACTTGTGAGGAACACATCTCCCAGCTTCGGGTGCCGAGGGGCTGCTGCCTCCCCCTGAGCCAGCAGTTGGGTCCCACCACTGGGGCGGGGGCATCAGGCACAGAGGAGGAGGGGCCTGGAAAGGGCAAGGACCCCCACTCCCGGGAGGCCTTCCTCCCCCCTCACAGCTTTGAAACAGTGTGGACACAACCCCATTGGCAATAGTGTTTGTGATGTCATCACTCTTGCCACTGGCCCAAGGATGTGGGGACAGCCGTTCACATCCAGACACCCCATCTCCTGGGCATGAGAGGACATAGCAAGCATAGGCCTGGCCAGAGGAGTGGCCTGTGTGCAGGTGAGAGGGCCTAGGGACCTCAGAGGGCCCTGGCTTCATCCCCCACCTCCCACTTCGTGGATGGGAGAGCTGAGGCTCTTGGAGGGCAGTGGTGGTCCATTGTCACATGACAGTTGCCAGGTCTAACCCCAGGCCAGGGGTAATGCCAGACAACCCAATGGTGCTTAAAGAGCCTGCCCCACCGGGAGCGGGAAGAGTGATGGTTACCGCTCATTAGTGCTGACTCTGTGCCAGGCACAAGTTAAGATTCCTGCAATCCTCGGTAATTCTATGAGGCAGGTATTACTCTGAATCCCATCTTCTACGTGAGGAAGTTTAAATGAGGTGCCAAAGGCCACAGAGCTGGAAACTGGTAGAACCAGGACTTGAACCCAGGCAGGAAGACTCCAGGGCCCAGGCAGTTAACCACAAGATGCCTGCCTCTTGTTGAACAGGTGAAGACAAAACTCAGCTAATAATAATGATTGTTAACTTGAATCTGCCATTTATTGGCACTTATAATGGAACGTGCTGTGCTAAGTGCTCTATATAAATGCATCCATTCACCCAATAAACACTGGGCATCAATGTATGTCGGACACTGGGCATACAGCTGTCAAAAAGAGGGTCAGGATGCCTGCCTTCCTAGAGCGTATGTTCTAATCTTCACATGTGGGGGGTAGTCTTATCCCCATTTTTAGATGAGACACAGAAAAGGGGTGTCACTTGCCCAAGATCACACAGCAAGGAGTAACAAAGCCCACATTTGAGCCCAGGCCTGGCTGAGGCCTCATCCTCTGCTTTTAGGGACTCTTTTTTAGCAATATCCCCAGAAGGGACTAAACCAGAGATGGCTGCACCGACGTACGTCCAGGACTCCTGTCCTCTCAGAGCCCCTGAACACACCATCCCACCCAGCCTTAGCCTCGGTTCCCAGCTGGCAAACGCACTAATGTCCCCTTCCTCTTCAAGCTCTTGTGAGATTCCTTCCTTTCTCCCTCCCTCCCTTCTTTCCTAAAACTAATTATGATGCCTCCTGACATTGTACAGACATCACAGTTTATGAAGCCCCTCCTCTTCTTCTGGAGGTTATTTTTGCTCAGTTGTGCAGAAGAGAAAACCCAGGGGGTCAGAAAGATGAAGTGATTCACCCAAGGTAGTGACCGGATCAGAATTGGAGCCCAGACGTGTGTGCCTCAAAGTGACCCCAGTCAGTGTCCTGGCAGGGTCCTGGCAGGGTCCTGGCAGGTGCAGACGGCACTAGCCAGTTGAGTCGTTTGATCCTAGTTTCGTAAAAGTATGATTTACAAGGGGGTGTGCAGGGTATAGGAACCCACAAAGGATAAGGCAGTACCCCAGGGCTGGTGCAAATGGATCTATTATCAACCTAAAGGGTGAGGGGAGAGAGAAGCTGCTGTCATCCCAAGACAGAAAGCCCCCTGACAGCAGCTGTGGCCTTCAGTTGGGGGACATAGCCCATCTGAGATGACCCTTCAGGGAGAGAGCAGGGGAATAGATACCCCAACCTCACCTCCTCCCTTCAAAGTCCTACCGGTGCTCCCCACGGGCCAGGTCCAGCTGGAGGCCAGAGGACAAGGGAGGTCATTGACATGGTCCCTGAAGGCCAACCTCCCAGGACAGAGAGTAGGGAGAAGGGTGGGAAGAGGACCCAAGAAGGAAACCACAAGATCTCCGGCCAAAGTAAGGTGTGCTTTCCCTAGTTACCACCCTGCCCTTGCATGGGCAGAGCAGGCTCTGTTTCCCATACCAGCAAGGCCACTAACGCATGTGTAAGAGTCAGGATGGCTAGCTCATGACGCAGAAACAAACAACCCCCAATTCTCAAGGCTTCATATGGTGGAAGGCTTATGGCCTGCGAGCCGGCCACTTGCTTTGGTAAATGAAGTTTCGTCAGAACGTAGCCACAAGCACTCGTTGACGCCTTGTGCGTGGCTGCTTCCTGGCTACGACGGCAGAGTTCAGCGGCTGCAGCAAGCCTAAAATATTCATTTTCTGGCCAAGAAAGTTTGCCAACCTCTGGCTTAAAAAAAACAAAGGTTTGTTTCTTACTCATGTTACGTATGCATCTGCAGTTGGCAGGGCCTCGGCTCCGTATCGCCCTAGTCAGGCACCCAAGCTGGCTGGCCCTCCCGTCCAGAGCCCACCAGCCTTCCTGGCAGAGGGTAGAGGAAGCAAACCCTCCCCAGCTCCAAGGTTTCTACCAGGAAGAGGCGTGCCTCACTTCTGCACATAGATCTTTCACTAAATCAAGTCCCATGACCATGCCTAACTTCAAGGGGGCAGGAAAGCACAATCCCTCCAGGTGCCCACACAGGGAGAACCAGAAAGAAACAGCGGACAGCACCCCTGACAACCGCAGCCTGTGAACATGGCGAATGGGGGTAAAACAAAGAAATGAGACTCCATGAGTTGCAGCAAAACTCACCAGACTTCCTGCTGGGCACAGGGCTCAGCAAAGCCAGGCAGGTTCAAGCCTGGGGGTGGAAAAACTAGAGAAAACAGACATGGCACCCCAGCCTTGCTCCCCAGCTTTATTATGGTGTCTAGGGATAAAATCTTGAGATCAGAGGAGCCCTGGGTCCTTTCCTTGGGACTCAGCTTTGAAAATGTGTATGGGGGGAGGGATGGGGGCAGTCTTGGGCCTAGACTCCTAGGGGCTCCCTTCTCTCCCTATCAGGGACCAGAAGCTGGCCAAAAACCCAAGAGATCTTGTCTCAGTTGCTGGCTTTATGACTAGACACCTTCCAGCTGTGTGGACTGGGCAGGTCGCTTCCCCTCCCTGAGCCTCCATGTTCTCAACTGTAACGATCACGTCACCATGTGGTCCTCAAGGTGAGGTCCTGGGGACAGCGCGTCAGCATCACCAGGGAACCGATTAGAAGTCAAAGTCTCGGCCCCCACCCCACATACACTGAATGGAAATTCTGGCTGTGGGGCCCAGCATTCTGGGTTTTAACAAGTCTCTCAGGTGACTCTGGTGCTCGCTCAAGTGTGAGAGCGGCTGGTAGAAAGTGAGACTTAAATGAATCGAGATGTGCAAAGCCCAGGCATGAACCTGCTTTCCCTGCAGCTTCCCCACCTCTGTACATGACAACTCCATTCTTGCTCAAGCCAAAAAGCCTGCAGTCATCCTGGATCAGGGTTCTCCTACCCCCAGCCTGCAGCTGAACCTTTAAAATGTATCCAAAGGTGCCCCCTCGTCACCACCCCCTCCACTCCAGCCACCCCAGCCTCCATCGTCTGACACTCACATACCGCAATAACTTTCCAGTTCACCTTCCTGCTCTCGCTCCCTGCAGCACCTCCTCACCCCACCTGCCCGAAGCATCCTCTTAAGAACGAAATCAGATTATTCCACTCCTCCACTCAGAACCTCCAATGATTCCAACTCACTCCAAAGAAAATCCTACTGGACGCTGCTGGTCTGATACCCACTGACCCCTCCACCTCCTCCCCGCCAACTCCCTCCCCTCGCTTGCTCTGCTCCAGCCACGAGGACCTGCCCTCTGCTCCTCCAACATGCCAGACACGCTCCCACCTCGGAGCCTTGGCTCTGGCTGTTTCCTCTGCCACAAACCCTTCTCTGGATATCCTCACATGGCTCACACCCTCACCTCCTTCAGATCACCATTCAAATGTCACCACCTCAGAGAAGCCTTCTCTGACCCTGCCATCATGCACTGTCCCCACCTCCTGCTCTGTTTTTCTCCATAGCACTTATCAGCACCTGACATACATCTCTATTGTTTCCCTATTTATTGTCTGCCTCTCCCCACTCAGAGGGAGGTCCATGAGGCCAGGGACTGCCTGTTTTGTTCACTGCTGTATCCCCAATGCCTGGAATATTGCGTGCACAGAATAGGCCCTTAATAAATATTTGTCAAGTGAATGAATGAATAAATAAATTTTAAAAGCAACAACAACAACAAACAGGTAAATGCTGTTTCCTCTCCCTGCTCCTACTGTCAATGATTTGGTCCAGGGCCCTGGCTGCATCCAGCATGAGGCTGTCCCATGGGCACTCCCAAGAGTTACACTACAGAAAGATCCCAGGATTAAGGACTGGGGCTCTTGAGTACCACTCTGGAATCAGCAAGCCTGTGTTCACATCTCTGCTCTTCCACTGTCTAGCCCTGTGACCTGGGGCAAATCATATCACTTCTCTGGTCCTCAGTTTTCTCATCTCTAAAATGGGGATGGGGCTTCCCTGGTGGTGCAGTGGTTAAGAATCCGCCTCCCAGTGCAGGGGACACGGGTTCGAGCCCTGGTCTGGGAAGATCCCACATGCCACAGAGCGACTAAGCCTGTGCACCACAACTACTGAGCCTGCGCTCTAGAGCCTAAGAGCCACAACAAATGAAGCCCGCACGCGTAGAACCCGTGCTCTGCAACAAGAGAAGCCACCGCAATGAGAAGCCCGAGCACCGCAACAAAGAGTAGCCCCCCTTCGCTGCAACTAGAGAAAAGCCCCCACGCAGCAACAAAGACCCAACTCAGCCAAAAATAAAATAAATAAATTTTTAAAAATAAAATAAAATAAAATGGGGATGATGTGAATAATGTGTACCTTACACCTTAAAGGGCTGTTGCAAGGACTAAAAAAGGGGCAAGTGAAGGGTGCAGCACTATACCTCCTACCAACTAAGCACTCATTACATAGAAATTGCTATTGTTTTTCTTTCTTCTACCCAAATGGCCAATGGCCTGAGGTATTTGGGCAGCAGGAGAGTTTATTAAGAGTATAACTGGCTTCAGGGAAAGGGGGCCTGGGTTTGAGTCCTAGGAGCCGCCCTCTTGCTATGTGACTTTACATGAGTCACTAGTCCTCTCTGGGCCTCCATGTCTCCTTCTGAGCAGTGAGAGTAGGAGGTGTCGCAGGCGGTAGTCTTTTTTTTTTTTTTTTTTAATTTTTCTAGATTATACTCCATTTAAAGTCATTAGAAAGTGCTTGGGTTTTGTTTTTTTGTTTTGTTTTTTTTTTAAGATAGTAGTCATCTTTTCTTTTTAAAATTTATTTATTTATTTATTTATTTCTGGCTGCGTTGGGTCTTCGTTTCTGTGCGAGGGCTTTCTCTAGTTGCGGCAAGCGGGGGCCACTCTTCATCGTGGTGCGCGGGCCTCTCACCATCGCGGCCTCTCTTGTTGCGGAGCACAGGCTCCAGACGCGCAGGCTCAGTAGTTGTGGCTCACGGGCCCAGTTGCTCCGCGGCATGTGGGATCCTCCCAGACCAGGACTCGAACCTGTGTCCCCTGCATTGCCAGGCAGATTCTCAACCACTGCGCCACCAGGGAAGCCCGCAGGCGGTAGTCCTGATGGTCCTTGCAGCTTCCTCCCCAAGTCCTTCCGGAGAAACAGCCCCTAAGGCTGGGCTCACCGAACCCTCTGTGTGGCCCACACCGTGGCGGCCCCTGGGCTGAGCGGGCTGGCTCAGCCACACGCTGTCCTCTCTCACCATCTTCACTGGCTCTGTGGTGGGGGTGGGGGGGACGACAGGGACAAGAGGCAGTACCAGGATGTGGCTGAGAGGACCGGAGCTCCAGGTCTAAACTGGAACTCTACCTCCTGGGGCAGGTCACTTAACCTCTTGTGCCTTGGTGTCCTCATCTGTAAAACGGAGATAATTGATTGTGACGATGAAATAAATTGCTATGTGCAAAGTATTTAGACAAGTGCTTGGCACAGAATAACAACTATTATTATCATTAGCTATTATTATTACTAGTAGCCGCAGCCAGTCTCTGAAGACCAGGCCCATGCTAAGTGTTTTACAAACGCTGATTTGATTCTCACAAAAACCATATGACAATCTTGTCACCATTTTAGAGATGAACAAGTTTGGCTCAGAGACTTAAGCCACTTGCCCAAGGTCACACAGCCTTCAGATGGAGCTGAGTTTGAGCACAGTGCTCCCTCAAGCCAGCCACTCTCCACGCTGTTTCCCTTAGCTCTCTGGTTTACTGATGGGAAACTGAGGCTCAGAGAACTCAGTCTGGGCTGGAGTCCTGCTGGGCCTTTCACCAGGGCATTCCTGAATCCAGGCAACCTGGTAGCTGGAGGCAGTGCTATGGGGCTGTTCTTACTTTCATTAATGGAGAAGGAAACTGAGGCTCAGGAGACAAAGGAGCTCTCCAAGGCCACTCAACATGCGGGCAGAGACAGGACCCAGGTCTGGTTGCCTACTAGCCGGGTGGCACGGTCTCCGAGGAAAGAGATCCCAGCACCCACTTGGGCAGTAAGTGGGTGCTGCCCTCCTTCAGCCCTGCAGCCCCCTCTCCTCCTCCCATCCCTCTGCTTTATGACCTGTTTTATGAGCCCGGCCTGGCAGCTTCCACGTTGCCATGGGAACCCGCCTGGTGCAGGCTCCTGGCAGCTCTATCTGAGATTGGCAATTTTAAGTCAGGAGCCAATCGTTGGCGGGGGGGGGGAGGGGGGGGTGCGGGGGGAGGGGGCGCGTCCGAGGATTGGGGTCTATGGGACCCCAGGGATGCATGGTGCCTGCCTGCCCCTCTGCTCTGCTCCAGCTCTCATGTGCCAAGGAGCTCAGGACTTCACAGCTGGGAGATCATGGAGCCATTGGAGCCCTGGAGGGGACTGGAGCTGGCTGGGAAATGAGATGGGCCACCAAGTGGGGTCATGGAAAGCTAACAGAGCTAGAAGAGTGGACACACATGCTCAGGGACACACAGAGACACAAAGACAGACAACACAAAGGTCCTCACAATGGTATACATAGACACACACAGACTCAGACACACACACAGAAGCAGAGCTATGCACACAGCAGCCACAGGAAAAGACATACATAGACACACAGAAATCCAGAGGGATGCTCAGGTCCCCAGACACACAGACATCCAGAGACATACAGAGGGCACCCAGAGACACATGCAGGCACACACAGACACACAAGGGGATATACAGACACACACACCTCACCAGCTCTGTGAGCCAGGCACACTGGCCAACCTCTCCAAGACCTAGTCTTGCAAACTGTCAAGTGGGTGTCATAATCCCCAGCTTGTGAGGATAGGGGAGGAGTAAGGGGCAAAATGCCTACAAGTGCTTAGATGTCTTCATTCATCTGCTCAAACAATACGGACTGAGCACCTACTATGTGCCAGGTATCTCCTCCAAGCTGCAAGAGAGCTAACAAGGACCACACTCACAGGCTAGTCAGGGAGAGAATAAACATAAACACACAAGCAAAACAGTTTTAAATTGTGAGACTTGTCATGGAGACAATAAAACAAAATAAGAGTGACTCCACAGAAAAATGAGTTAGGGTAGTCAGGGAAGGCTTCTCTGAGGAGGCAATATTAGTCTGAGATGGATGTGATGGAGCTGGTCATGCAATGGTGTAGAAAAGACCAGTGCAGCCAGCAGGAACAGCATGTGCAAGGGCCCTAAGGTCCAAAGGCAGGGCTCCATGGGTCCAGGGAGCACCAAGAAGGCCAGTGCAGCTGCAGCAGAGGGAGAGGGGCAGGTGGTGAGTCTGAGGAAAACTGGGGGCCAGATCAGGCAGGGCCTTGAAGGCCAAGTTATGGACTGTGGGTTTCATTACACATGAGGTAGAACCCACTGAAGGGTTTCCATCGGGAGATGACCTGGTCAGAACTGCATTTTAATAGGCTACTTGGGCTGCCTGGATGAGGCAAGACTGGACATGGGGAGACCAAGGTGGGGCTGTGGCAGCATCCAAGCGAGGGATGACTTACAGGCTGGACCAGTAATGGCAATGGCAGTAGAGAGAGATGGTCCATGAATTCACACATTTGATGCATTTTTATTGGGTTTCTACACTGTTCCAGGCACTGGAGACACAGCAGCAAACAAAACAGACAGAAACCCCTGCCTTCTTGGGGTGTAGGATCTAGATGGAAGAGGAAGGTCAATGAGTAAATAATTATAACAGAATACATCAGCAGGTGATGGTGGTGCTGAGTGCTATGGAGGAAAACAAAGCAGGGAAGGGAGGGGATGGGAAGGTCAGGGAGGGATGAGCCGGTCTGCAGTTTTAAACCTGAGTTTTGGGAAAAGCTTCACTGAAAAGGTGACATTTGAGCTAAGACCTTAAGGAGGGGCAGGAGTCAAATTTGGGGTCGGGGGAACAGAGAATTCCAGGCAGAAGGAACAGCAAGTGCAAAGACCCTGAGGCAGGATCATTCCAGTGTGTTTGAGGAAAGCAGGAAAGTCCATGTGACTGTGGTGAAGTCAGATGTGGGGGGAAGCAGGCAGATCACTGCAGGGAGGAGAGGAAGGAGAGAGGAAGGAAGAGAGGGTGGGGCTGAATGGTTGGGAGAGATCACAGGACCTGGATGCCTACACTGGGGAGGGCAAGAGCTCCAGGTCACCATGGCCCATCTCCAATCTGCCCAGGGGGCCCTGGCGCAAGGAAACAGAATTTCCTCTATTCATCCCCAAACCTTCATCAGCCAAAAAGCAAAAAAGTAGGGGGAGGAGGGAAAGATGTCCCCATGAAAGGAAACCAGTTAGAGGGTACCCTCATCCAGGACAGACTCCTGCCCAGGTCAGAAGGAACTTCTAGTGGCTTTGTCAGAACTCCCGCTGCCCTCAAGAGCAAAGAGGGAGGTAGTGGAAGCCACGTCGTCGGAATCAGGATGACCTGAGTGGAGCCTGCCACCAGAACAAGTCACCCCATTTGCTGCTGGCCTGACCCTACTCTCCCTGGGGAGAGTAGGAGTGTGTACATACAGGACCTGACCCATGAGTTCAAGGAATGCTGGTCGCGCACATTCATTCTCCTGAGCAGGTATCTTAGGGTGGACTGGGGCTGGGGTTGTGACTCCCATGGACTGGTCTGATGGGGCCTCAGAAGGCACAGAACAGGGCGCATGGCCCTCAACAACTGGTCTTCGGGCTCCCCACCCTGCCCAGAGACACCCCAGCCTTGACACAGTGCAGCAGGTGGTACCCAGAGGTGAGCCCCTAAGCTGCAGGTGAGCAGAATGGATTTCCTGCGTGGCAGGTGGTTAATAAGGGTACTGCCTCCTGTGGCTCTCCAGGGCCCAATGCCCTAGGCTGGATTTCAGGCTCATTAGTATCTTGGAACAAACACCTCTCTGGTTTCGAGCTCTCCGCTGCCCAGCCCTGCTTGACGGGAGCGGGGGTGCTGGAGGGGGACTCACAGGGCCATGGTCCACCCACCAAGTCAGCCCCAAGGCAGACGCCGGTTCAAGGCAGCTGGCTGAGAAGCCCTCCCTCCCCGAGTGGCATTCTTATCTGTCCAGAGGGGACCATAAGCCTTGCCCACCTGCCTCCCAGAGCTGGGTGAAGTGAATTAAAGGATGGAAGTGAAAGTGCCTGAATCATTAAAGAGTCAGGCGGGCCTCTGCATGCCATCTGGAGGGATCCAAGGTGAGTGAGGAAAAGTGCCCTGTGCCTGCTGCCCCCCACCCACTTCTGCCCTTCCCTGGGGCCCCTCCCCCAGCAGCCCAGGGATTCTGTTCTGTAAGACACTAGGTCAGAGAATGACCATAGGATCCAGCAATTCCTCTTCTGTGTATAAACCCAAAAGAACTGAAAGCAGGGACTCGAACAGGTATTTGTACGCCGTGTTCACAGCAGAATTATTCACAACAGCCAAGAGGTGGAAGCAGCCCAAGTGTCCATCGACAGATAAAAATAGGTAAACAATATGTGGTCTATACGTACAATGGAATGCTAGGCAGCCTTAAAAAGGAACTTCTGACACCTGCTACAACGTGGATGAACCTTGAGGACATTATGCTAAGTGAAATAAGCCAGTCACAAAAAGACAAATACTCTGTGATTCCACTTACATGAGGCATCTAGAGTAGTCAGATCCCTAGCGACGAAAAGTAAAATGCTGGTTGCCGGGGCAAGGGGGTGGGGAGTATGGGGAGTTATTGCTTAATAGGTACTGAGTTTCAGATTTTCAAGATGAAAAGTGTCTGGAGACTGATGGTGGTGGTGGTGGTTACACAACAATGTGAATGCACTTAATGCCACTGTACTGCACACTTAAAAATGGTTAAGATGGTAAATTTTAAGTTATATATATTTTACCACTATAAAAAAATTGCATGCACATACACACACGTGCAGAAACACACACACACATGTACCACCACCACCACCACCACCAGATCAAGCCTCTGCTCAACATCTTTCTGTGGCTCTCACCACACGTCCCACAGCCCCCCATGCTCTGCACCCCAATCTCTCTGCCCAGTCTCCTACCTCTCCCCTCGCTCACCCGCTCCAGCCCCACTGGCCTCCTTGTCCTTCTTCCAACCCACTAATTTCATGCCAGCCTTAAGGCCTTGACACCCGCCGACCCTTTTGCCAAGAAGGCTCTGCCCCAGAAATCTACAGAGCCTGGCCCGCCTCATCCTCCAGCTCTCACATCAAATTTCACCTCCTTAGAGGTGCCCCCTGACCACCTGGACTAACAGTGCCCCCAACCCCACTCCTTTCATTCTTTATCCCTTTACCTGAATTTATGTCTCTTCACAGCGTCAATCACCACCTGAAATCATACTTTATACTTATCCACTCTCTACTTGATTAGAATGTCAAGCCCGGAGGGCAGGAATCTCATGTGAGTAGCCCTAGAACAATACCTGGCACATAGTAGGTGCTCAATAAACAGCTGTTGCATGAATGGAGGATGGATGTACAATATTTGTTTATGACATACACGTTTTGTTCTGTAGGTGCAGGCCTGGAAGTATTCCCACAGGCTTACAGTGGTGAACCAAGGAGAGTGGGCAGAAGGGGCTGTGGGCCGTGCCTGGCAAAGGACCTTCCGTGGTTTACTCAACGCGCCAGGTACTGCCTGAGACTTACAGTGGAGATTATGGTCATGTGGTACCTCTGTAATTTTTTTAAAGAGCTCTGAGACAACAATGCTCTGTCCCACGTAGTAAGTGTCCAAGTGTAATACTCTCACCTCACCTCCCAGCAAGTCCTCAGGTTGTTACGATCACTCTCATTTCACAGTGAATCTAATTCTCCATCCCCCTGAGGGCCCCTGTGCTCCTGTTACACACCAGGAGTGTGTAACCATTCTCGGCTCAGAAACACCACAGTGTAGAAACAATCCTGTCTTCACGGAGCTTTAGTGGGGAGGCAAGCAATAAACACATAAGTAAAACTTGTCTGCAGGGGAAGGACGCTATGGATGATGTAAAGGGGTGACAGGTGAGAGTAGGAGATCAGGGAAGGCAGTGGAGGAGGGGCTGCAATTGAAGGAGGGAGACCAGGCAAACCTTCACTGGGAAGGTGACGTTGAAGCAATGACCTGAAGGGGCCAAGGAGGGAGCCATGTGGATCCGTGCAGGCAAAGGTAAGTGCAAAGGCCCCGAGGCAGAAGCATCCCAGCCCCCTGCATGCTGGAGCACTAGCCAGGAGGTCCCTGGGGCTGGGGGCAAGCTTGAAGGAAGGGAAGCTCAGAAACGTGAAGTCCTTTGCCTCACAAGGAGGAGGGCAGCCTGTCTGACTGTAAAGTCAGGGCTCGTAACTGCAAAGGGCCCGACACTAGTCCTAGAAGAGGCAGCCGCAGGGGTTGAGCACGTCTTAGGTGCCAGGCACTGCACTAGGCGCACTGGGGAGTCACAGTGGTGAAGCCCCTTCTCCCGGGGCTGCCGCTCCGATGGAGGGTGGAGACGAGCCTGTGAGAAGTCAGCAGAGAGCCAGGCGGATTTCTACAAGAATCACGTGATTGTTTTTTCCATTTCTGTGTGCGTTGAGGGGGGCACACGTGCACACAGCATGCGTGTGCCTACCTCCAAGTGTGTGTCTGCCAGAGCCCACATGCTCCTGCACAACTGTGCAGGGGTCTCGAGTTAGATGGCAGTGTGCTTAGCCCCCTTCATCCGGGTGAGTGTGAGGGAGTGGGCTCCTTGTGTTGCCCTTGTGTTCACGAATCCTGGAAGGGCTCCAGGTCCATCCTGGGGCACGTACCTGTGCCTGCACATCTGAAACTGCGAGTGTGTCACTGCACATGTGTGTCTGGGTGTGTGCAGTGGTTCTGTCTCTGGATCATGACTCCCTGGGTTGGAATCTAGGTTCTGCCGTTTATTTGGTATGACCTTGGCAAATCACCTAACCCCTCTCTGCCTCACTTTCCCCATCAGTAAAATGGGGACATTAATAAGACGTACCTCATAAGATTGTTGTGAGGATCAAATAAATTAATATACGCGGAATGCTTGGAACAGCGCCTGGCAGATGTGAAGAGCAATGTCTGAGCTGTTATTACATCAGGGCTCTGTCTGCATGTGTGCACCTGAGTGCATGTCCTGTCTGTGTATCTGTCTGTGGGCACAGCCTCAGTCTTATCCCTGCATTCGCTACCTTCCTCTCTGGCCAATGAGAGCAAATGTGCTGGCCGGGGTGGGGGCCTGGGGAAGGACTGGCAGGAGGGGGCTCCCACCACAACCTGGCCAGCTGGACTTTTCACAGCCCAGTGACTCTGTTCCTCTGAGTGGCCAAGCAGCTAGACCGGCAAGCAAAGGAGGGGCCCCTCCTCTGGGTTTCCCCGAGCCTGTGTAGAGGCATCTCTAGTCCTGACCATAGGGCCCGGACTTATATGTCTGATGCCCCTCAGGATTGGGGGATCTCAGAGGGCAGGGTCATGTCTGAGCCACCTCTGTGTCCCCACATCACAGCATTCACTCTTAGTGACAGCTGACACTTACTGAGAGCTTGGCTGAGTGTCAGGCCCTATACTCACACGTGGCCTAATTCTCTGAATCCTCACATTGGTGTATTGAGATAGGTCCTCCCATTATTCCCACTTTACAGATGAGGAAATCAAGGCCCAGAGAGATGAAATGCTTACTAAAATCACACAGCTGGTAAGTGGAGAGGCCAGAATTCAAACCAGGCTGTCTGGCTCCGGAAGCTGTAATCTTTTATCATGTCTCTTTTACTGAGTTAAATATACTGAGTTAAATTTACTAAATAAGTATATATTAAGTGAGTGAATCAACGAACAAGAAACGAAAGAATGAAGTTTAGCGTGGAATGAAGAGGCTAAGAAAAAGGTGGATAGTGATTCTGGCAGAGGAAGGGACCAGCTTGGCTCCCTGCTGGGAAGCCCTGGGGATGGGAGAGGAAGGTGGATGGGGCCAGATGGTGGGGGTCTGGAAGACCAAGCAGAGGGGCTTGAATCTGAGCTGGCTCTGCTATTCTGAGACCTGGCCACAGTGAAGTGCCATGGGGACAGGCCACCTGGATCCTTCCTTGTGGATAAATTGGTGAGCTGAGCCCAAGCCTCTAGGAGAGCTCATGGCTGAAGGTGGAGTAACAACAGAGTTGGTTAGAACAAAAGTCCTGCTGTCAATCTGAGGTTGGAACCACAGTGCCCTTGCTTCCTGGCCAGGAGACATTGGGGCAAGTCACCTCCCGTTAGTGAGCTTTAAGTTTCTCATTTGAATCAACTTGTTGAAGAGATAAAAGTCATTAGCCCAATGCCTGACACAATAAATGTACTCAATAAATAATCATTTCCTACCTAGCAAGAACTTTAAAGTAACTATAATAAGTTGATCAAAGGATCTAGTGGAAAAGGTGAACATGCATAAACAGATGGGGAGTTTAGGAAGAGACAGACACTATTTTTAAAAAAAGAGCTGACTGGAAATGCTAGAACCATGCTAGAAGAGAAACTATCAGAGAGGAAGAATTCTTTTGATGAGATTATCAGCAGACTATACCCAGGAGAGAAAAGTGAACTTGATGGTGGGTCAAGAGTAATTCTCCAAACTGAAAATAAAAGTTCATAGTGCAGTCTCCCCAGATTTGTTAAGACGGTTGAAGCCCAGAGACAGAAACACGATGCTCAGTAGTATCATTCCTTCAGTCATTTAACAAATATGTATTGAGCTCCTAATATGCATCAGACAGTGTTTTCAGACTGGGATCTCAACAGTGATCAAGAGGACAAAGGTCCCTGCAATCATGGAACACACACCTCAGGAGAGAGTCAGACTAATAAATAAGTAAAACATATAGTTTGTTACATGATGATATGTCCTGTGGATAAAAACACAGGAGGGGGTCAGGAAGAGTAGAGGGAGATATAATTTTAGATAAGATGGTCAGAGAGTCCTCAATAGGAAGATGACATTTGAGCAAAGGTCTAAAGCAGGTAATGGAGAGAACCATGTGATTATCTGAAAGAGCATTCCAGGCAGAACGGATGGCTGGTGCAAAGGTCCTGGGGCATGAATGCTTACAGTAAGTTAGTGGAGAAGCCAGAAGGCCCGGGTGGCCAGAGCTGAGTAATCAAGAATGATAGGAAACAAGGTCAGAGAGGTAAATGGGAGGTGGGGGCCACCAGTAGGGAAGCAGATGATAATGTTGGGATTTTTACTTCAACTGTAAGATGGGATCCATTGGAGGATTTTGGTCAGAAGAGTGGCAGGATCCCTCTGTGTAGAACGGACTGGAGAGGGCCAGGTGGAAGCAGGGAGGCCAGTGGGAGGTCTCCAGTAACTATCCAGGTAATATTATAGCACCTGGAACAAAGGTGATGGCAGAGGAGGCAATGGCAGGCTTTAGATTGGAGGTGCATTTCTAAGGATGGGCTGATGTCAGGAGAGTCGTAATTGTTATTGTTGCTGTCATTAGGGCCCCTCACAAGCTTTCTCAGGGAGTCCCCACCCAGACAAGCAGGAACAAAGGTGCCCACCTGGTCCCTCCTGCCAGGAGAATCTCATTGGTCTTGTTGGGTGGCCAATTGCCAAGAACCATCTCCCGGCGCTAGGTGGGGCAGACTCCTAGACCCCCCAGGGAGCCCCGGGCTGGAGGCAGGCTCAGGTCTGCTCTGTGCAGCCCCAGCTCCACAACGGCAAGGCTGAGTTGTTTACTCAGAATCAGCAAAGGTCAACAGCAGATTCATCTGAAGAAGCTGGTCCCTGCAGCGCCAGGCAGCCCCCTTCTCCCCCTAAACCGTCATGGAGAGAGGAAGCGGACAACCTCTCCAAGACACCCCAAAATGCTCACTTCCCGGGCCCCTCCCCCTCCTTCTCCACAGCACTGCTCAGTCTGGCCCCTGCCCCCGCCTGGCTGGCTGTCACGGGCTCCCTGCTGGTGCCTCTGCATCCATCCCACCCTCTTCCATCCATCCCACTAAGGGCAGGAGAGGGGCCTTTCTGAAAAATATATCAACAGCATGGAATCCTCTTCCCACATTTCTACGCTCGGCAAACTCCCACTGGTTGATCAATGCCTCTTCTCCAGAAGGTCTTCCTTGACTACCTGCAGGCTGGGTTCTCCTCTGACTCCTACAGCCCCTGTGCTCACTCCTTATTCCATTCACATTGTGTTACAAAGACTAGACAAGCAGGCAGGTGTGCCCCTGCCCACCATCCACGGCAGACATCACTGAATGGTCAAGACGCTCTTCCGCACTGAGCACGGATATGGCCTCAGGATCACTGCATTCTAGGACTAAGTGCTAGAAAGAGGTGAACAGATAGGATAAAACCTTTTATTTCATCTCCAATTGTTAATCATATGCACTACACACACACACACATACACACACACGTGCACGCACCATCACCTTTAGACAGTTGCTTTCTGGAGGGCAGGGTTAAGTGTCCTATTCATCTCCCTCTCTCTCTCTAGGACACCGCCGAGGGTCTGGTACTGAGGAAGTGCTCTCAAAGGCTCATCCTACACCAGCCCTGACTGCAGCCTGGGACGGCTCGGAAGAACATCACGGACAAACTGGCCCTCTCCGCACATTTCAGATGAGACAACTGAGGTCTGGAGAGAAGGCATCAGCCCAAAGCCACCCAGAAAGACAAGCTGCACCACCCAGGACTAGGACCCCAATCACCTCCACCTCCCCTGTCCAGCTGAGACTCTCTGTGTTACACTGAGCTTCCTGGAATTTCCTTTGTACCAAATTCCAATTAGCATTTGTGTCTGATCTCTTTGACATTGGGCCTCCCTCGGAGGAAACTCACAGACCATTTGGGGAAATTTGGGGGAATCAAAACCTTCACCCTTTCTCGACTCTCTTCGTAACTCTGTCTACATTAACTGTTAATTTCCATCTCATGTTAAAAGCCAAGGTCTATAGTGTAGGGGTTAGGCTTGACAGGTCCCAGTGATGACCTATGTCCCATAATAAAAGCATTCTGGGGACAATATGTCCTGGAAATGCTATGTGAGATCTTCCCCATTGTGAAGCTTCACATTACACATTAGCATATATGTAAAAGAATCTAACTGAAGCCAAAAAAAAAGAAAAAGCTTGTCAAATTTTGCTTAATCTTGTTCTTTAAAGTTATTTAACCACACAACTTTTTTTTCAAAGTTCTTCTTTGCATCTCTATCGGTTACGATTCTTTGAGTTATATCAGAAACCTCAGCTGAGCTCATTTAATACAACAAGGAGAGTATGTTAGCTTTTGTGACTGAAAAGTCTAGAAGCAATGAGGGCCTCAGGTATAGTTAGATCAAGGCCTTGGCTCCATTTCTTGGGAATTCCCTTTGGATCTCTATTCCCTCCCCTGTACATTTGTCAGCTTCATCCTCAGTTTGGCTTCCCTCATGGAAACAAAATGGCTGCAGCAGATCTGGGCATCACATCTGAGTACCCCATGGCACAGAGGAGGAGCCTTCTCTTCTCCCCATTATGGACTGGATGTCCTCACCCTATTTAGACCAAGTGTTCATCCCTGAGCCAATCACCAGGCAAGAGGAATGAGCATCAGCCAAGGAGAGGCCACCCCAAGGATGAACTTAATGTCTTCCACAAAGCCCATGGCAATGTCCCCTCCCTGTTAACACTCATCCCACCAACCCACACCCCATTTTTCCCAGCTAAGAAAACTCTGATTTTTCCCATGGAACTGGTGTTCCACTGATCTCAAGGAGAGTAGGTCCCTACCTGAGCCCTGAGGGTGAAACTTGATTGTTCCAAAGGACATATAACCTTATTCCTCTTCACCAGCAAATTAGTCTGGAATGGCTGTATGACTTGGTTCTGGCTCGTGAGATGCAAGCAAAAATCTGCTAGGTGGGGTTGCTAGGAAAGCTTTTGCCTTTTTGATGTAAAGAACAGACCTGGCTGTCATGTCCCTTTGCCCCATTACCATTCCTTTTTCTTCAAACCTAGTATGAGGATTTGATACCTGGAGGTGTGGCAGCCATCTTGGGACCATGAGGCAACAACCATGAAAACAAATGCCACTGTGCCAGAGATGGCAGAACATGAAGATTGAGCCTGAGGCACAGACAGCATCATTGGGCAGCTGTGCATACCCTGGACTGCTATTTTAAGTAAAAAATTAGAAATTCATATTTGTTTAAGCCAAAGGCATTCTTAACTGACACAAAGCCAAGTCATTTTTTGCAAACTAGGACTTGTGAGAGCATAAAGACACAGCCTTGGAGACACAGCTCAAGTTTAATCGAATCCCAGATATTTTCTCAAACACATTCGGCTCCAGGGATGTTTGTGAGAGAGCAGATCGTCCAAGCCTTCCACTCCAGCAGAGAGTTGAGTAGGGTGTCAGGAGCCATGAAGCAGCAGGCTACAGAAGGGGGCCACTGCCTTATCTACTGCCATTGCAGGGCATCCCAGGGTTGCTTTGGGGCTTATTTCAGAAAGTTTTAGTTATCACAACACAAAAGCACATTCTTGAATCCAGATACCAAGTTGGGGTTCAGCAAAATCTATCCATAGCTTCAAACTTATCTCCCCCTTCCATCCCAGTCATCTTACTTCTAGAATCTCCCTTGAGAAAATAACCCAAAATCAGAGGAGAAAAAGCCAAGAAACTGCCATCATAGCCACATATACAATAGCAGAAAAAAAAAAAAGAAAACTAGATAAACATAAGTGTCCTAAAAGAGGGGAATGATTAAGAAACTAATGGACTATTACATGGACATGAAAATGATGTTTACAAAGTTTGCAATAGCAAAGGGAAATAGTCATGATATTTGTTAATAAAAAAGCCAGTTCTAACATCATATATATATAGTATGATCTCAATTATATAAAAATTGCATTGGAAAAAATAAACCAGGAAAAAGTGTACTGATGTGTTAACAGTGATTGTGTCTGGTTGGGGTATCATGGGTACGTTTTGGGGGAATTTTTCCTGCTGTTCTGTATTTTCCCATTTTGCCTATATGTTCTACTTTTATAAGCAGAAAGAATAAAATTGACTTTTCTTTTTAAAGCTTCCAGGACCCTCTACTGTGTGAGATCATTGCTGTCATCTCCCCTCCAGTAAAGCAGATAATCAAGGGCTTCCTAGAATGGGTGACCCCCTTCTGCACTGAGCCAAAATAAAAACAGCTTCCAAACCTGGCGTATTTGATTAATAGCTTGAAATTTTTTCAACAGGCAAAGGGAGTGGTGGGAAAAGGGGAAGATCAACACCCTATTTTTAAATGGTGACGTGAGCTCACAGGAACTAAAGGCAAGAAGAGGTACACACCATTCCAGGCCTTATGCAAAGCTATGCAAATGAGACACACTCCCTGGCTAAGCAAGAATTCTGGGTCTGAGTTCCCACCTGGAATCCTGGGTCTCACTGAGCTGAGCAGAAAGGGAAGAGGGAGAGGAGGGAATAGTGATGACCATCATTCGTTGAACACCTACTAAGTGCCCAGCTTGCAAAGCATTTTCACAGCCTGGAGAACTTCTGACCCTCACCACATCTGTGGCGTAGGTAAAAAAATCATCTCTACTTTGCAGATGCATCAAATGGAGTTCACAGAGGCATCAGCCAACTCCAAAGCTGGTGGTGTTTGTGGCCAGGCTAGGCAGCCCTGGGGAACAAAGGGTGTGGCAGCTCTGAGGGTGTCAGTCCTCGATGGGGAGGAGAGGAGGAGAGAAGAGAGATGCAGGCTGCTGGGGGTCCACGGAGCACAAAGGTCCAGAACCCCTGGATGCAATGCCATTAGACTTGCAGGTGGGATGCATGCAACGACCTTGGTCCTCACCTGGCCTTTGTGCTCTCTATGCCTTCTGCCTGGAACACCCTCCCTCGCTATACCTCCTCAGTCGGCTTTTCGCTCCAAGGTCACCTTATCAGAGGGGCCTCCTCTGACTACTCTACCTAAAAGAGCATCACCTGCCCATCTCTCCCACCCCCAACATCTATACCCTGCCCTGCCTGGTTTCTTCTCATAGCACTTATCACCTCTCTGACTTACATATATGTTTGCTTATGGCAAGAAAGTGTGCTCCATGAGAGGAAGGAGTTTAGCTTTTGGGTTCACTTCTGTGTTTCTAACGCCTGGTACATACTTGATATTCAAGGCATATATGTCAAAAGAATTACGGAATAAATAATGAATGAATGAATGAATGAATCTCAACTGCTCCAGGACCAAGTTACACACCTTAGACAATGACCCAACAATAATAATAACATCGTTATTAATGGTACAGTGTTACTATAACTAACATTTCTAAGCACATATTTTTACATTCCTTTCCTCATTTAATCCCCACATCAACGACCCAAGGCAGGAAACATAATTATCCCCGTTAGACGGATGCAGAGACTGAGGCTCCAAAAAGTCAAGTAAACTGCCCAGAATCAGAGAAAGTAACCAGCAGAGCCAGGTCTTGAGTCAAGCATGTCCGATTCTAGAACATACTTCTCTACCCACCACATGGTGCCCTAGGTGAATGCCACCCAATGAGAGGGCAGGTGCTACCTCTGCATTATTCATCACTGTATTCCCCATGCCTTGCACCGAGTAACTTGCCCTGGATGAGTCTTAGTTAAATACATCAATGTTTCTCAAAGCACAGTCCCTGGACCAGCAGCAACAGCACCACTGGGAACCTGTTAGAAATGCTGGTTCTCAGGTCCCACAGCGGACCTCCTGACTCACACCAACATGTGCCGGAGTGTGGGAACCATGGGGATAAATGGACGGGGGCCTGCAATCTATCGCCCCATCCCTAAAGCAGGGCTGATCACCCAGTGGGGTCATAGTGATAGTAAAATGAGAATCTCACCCAGCACTGGATCTGGCAGGGGTTCAAGCTCTCCTGATTCCCTCCCACACACAACTGGAGGAAAAGTTTTCAGCTATAATTTCAGGCCTTTGATTTCGGCCTCATCTGGCCGAGAAGACGCCAGCTTGTCAGGAGGAGCAGAGAGCCGGGAGTGATGGCGTTGGAGCAGGAGGATCTATTATTAATTACCACCTAACATTGATTAAGAGCCCACAGGGCACTGCAGCTGTGAGGAGCTTGGGGGAAACTCCACTCCTGCCTGGAAGGGAAAATGATTAGCAACATTATGAAAGGAAACATTCATCCTGTAGCAGCCCTGAGCAAACACCTCCAGGGGTGGGGAATTTTCCTTTCCCACGATCTCTCTGGGAGCAGGAGGGAGCTGCTTCCAGAGCCTGGGGCAGGTTTGTTGGGGCAGGAGGGTGGACTATTTGGCCTCCAACCAGCCTGCAGGCCTGGGGTGGATGGATAAACTAGAGAGCACACGCTCCTCCACCCAGTTCTAGGGAGCAGAGATGCCCAGCTTGGCCTCTCGAGACAGAAGTTCAAGGTGCCGAGATCTTTCTGAGTTCTTGAGAGACAGAGGCAAACTGGATTTAGATGCGTCAAATCTCCTAATTTTTAAATCTGGTTAAGACAAATTCTGGATTGGCAACCGTTCTAGCTACTCAGCTGCCAGTGTCAGGTTTAATCCTTTCGACAACCCCATCTCCATCTTCTCTATGAAGAAAGTAAAGGCTCACCCCTCACCAGCAAGTCGGGATCCAAGCCCACCTGTAGCTGGGATCCAAGCCCACTGTGCTTCCTGAGCCCTTGCTTGCTCCAACAGACCACTCAGGCACCATGACCATGTGCCTTTCTGAAAATATTTCAGAAAGTCTGTCCTTGCCCAGTCCAGGCTACACCCCTCCAAACTGTGTCTCACATCAGATACAGCATAGAAACGCTTAGTCAGACAACACATCTAGGTGTTCGGATTTGAACACCTGGACATCCCACCTGTACTGTATTCCTGGAGGTAATTCCCTGCTCCTCCCAGAACCAAGTGCCCATGAACCAGCTCCACTCTCCCACAGGGCCTGCTTCTGACCTTTGACCCCATGTTTCCCAGAATGTCAAGTGAGACTGATCAATTACCTCTCACTTTGCACCACAGAATTCTATTCTTTCCTGCCACTGACTAGGCTCAAGCTTTAAGCTAGACTCTACCCTTCTCTGGGACTCAATTTCTTCTCTATGCCAAAGAGAAGAATTCTTGGCTTTGGACCCAAGAATCAAGTTCCTGACCTCATTAGTTCCACAATTAAGCCACTGACCAAATCATTCCTAAACTCTGAAGCGAGAAGATAGACTTCATCGGTGGTGATGATGACATTGATGATGATACCAGGTACTAACATTGTTTTGATGCTACCTATGTGCCAGGCACTTAACGTGGATTATCTTGTTTAATCCTCACGCCAACCCTACAAATGAAGTGGTATTGTAAGTGCCATTTCATAGAAGATGAGGTTAAGGCTGAGAGTGGGAAATGAGTCCAGAGCCCACAAGCTCGGAGCCACCACCCTGATGTCCACCCTGCATCCTCTCCCATCGCCCCAAAACATGAGGCTTGTTGGCCCCCTCTAAATTTCTCTATCTATCGTCCAGACCACACCAGGTCTGAGGCTGGGGGCTGAGCAAGCTGCTCTGTTTCCCAGGAAACCATTTTGAGCCCTGAGGACTTATGAAGGAGTCCATGAGTTCGGGGATGAGATTTCAAACTGGTACAGCTGACCACAGATCCCCAGAGAGGGAGTGAGCTCCCCATCCCTGCCAGTGTACAAGCTGAGAAGAGGCAATGAATTTGGGAGAATGTTGTAGCAGGGATTCCAACATCAGATGGGGAGGCAGAGGGGATAAGCTAAATCTGTAGCTTTCTGGGAGAAAACAGTAGCGAAGAGGCAGCTGCCTGTGTTCAGATCCTACTTACTTTGCTGTGTGACCTTGGGCAAGTTCCTGAACTTCTCTTTGCTCAATATGCTCGCCTTTAAAATGGAACTAGTAATAGGCCCTACTTCGTTG
The DNA here is from genome assembly GCF_965194825.1 of Balaenoptera physalus. Taxonomy (NCBI): domain Eukaryota; kingdom Metazoa; phylum Chordata; class Mammalia; order Artiodactyla; family Balaenopteridae; genus Balaenoptera; species Balaenoptera physalus. The sequence goes on from NC_138898.1 coordinate 29,110,091, forward strand.
CACTGCTGTAAGATTACACAAATTAATATGTCTGAAACATTTAGCAGAGCGCCTGGCGCGTGGTAAATCTTTAAAGCATTAGCTATTACTTTCAAACTTTTAATTTTAACTTGGGAGTGCTCTTCCAGTCAAAATTTCAGCGGATGCCAATATGGGAAATAGATCAAAGAGAAGCTGCCTGCCTGAGGAGGTGGGGGCTGGGGGCCCAGAAGCCCTGTCGGATCTACTGCCCTTCCCACAACAGTCTCAGCACCACATCAAGGGTCTGTGGGGCCAGTGTGACAACCACAGCTTATGCCACAGCAGGCCCTCAGCCCCAGAGGCTCAGAAAAGCTCCCTGCCTCTCAAAAGCCATGGCGTTCAACCGCCACAGAGGGGGAAACAGAGGCCCTGAGAGGAGTGAGAGCTTGCTGAGGTCACAGCCAGTGGAGGGACGTATTCCCCCGGGAGGACAGAGGGGCTCCCCAGCCCCCTTCTCAGAAAAAAGCAAACACCGGGTCACAGAGGGGCCAGAGCCTCATCGACACACCCGCCCCAGTGCGGGCCCTCCCACTGTAAGAAGCTGACTCCGGGGACAGTCGTTGCCTGCTAGGAGGTCAGCAAGAGGAGGTAATTTTTGGAGAAGGAAGGAGGGTTGGCAGGAGACCGGGAGTGAGAGAGGGGCGCGGAGCCGGGCGTGGGGTGGCTCAGGCCTCCCAGAGCACAGAGGGGCTCTGCCAGCGTCAGACACCCAGCCTGGGAGGGAGGGACCTGGAGTCAGCAAGCCCAGAAAAGCCCCCACATTGGCAAGATTTCCCCTCCCCTGGACCCTGCTGCCGTCCACAGCAAGACCCACTCTCAGGGAAGGGATGATCATCGGCCGCCTGAGGTGTTGCGTCTGAGTCCCATCGGGGGAAGCCTGTGATGACACTCGGGTTCCAGACCCTGATTATACAGAGGAGACTCCAGACCAAAGAGGGGCAACGGCTTATCCAAAGTTACACAGCAGGTGGGGGTAGAGCTGGGACCACCTCCTCAGACATTCGGGGCCTTTCAACAATAATGAAAACATTATGGTTTTCACTGGCATAAAAGCCTTATCCTAGGAACCGTGGTCATAATAATAACAACAACAATAATTTAAGAGCTACATTTTTTGAATCCCTACTATAGGGCAGGTAAAATTCTAAGTTCTCATAAAACAAACCCATGGGGAAGGACCATGACCCCCACGAGGCTCATCAAGATAAGAAAACCTGCCTGAGGTCACGCAGTTGGTACTCGGTGGAGCGGTAGTCACACAACCCACATCTTGGTCAATACTCTGTGGGGAAAGGACCTATGTGGAAGTTCAAGCATTAGTGTGCATGGGTACAGGGAACTTCAGGGCTTGAGGAACCACCCAAGAGCTGTTGAAACTATGTACGGGCAGCTGCTTTCCACACAGACGACAGCTCCTAGCACACTGGCTACCAAAAAAACCCAGAAAACTAATTTTCCCAGCTTCCTTTTTGGCCAAGAGTAGCATATGACAACGATCTGGCCAATAGATTTAGGTAAAGTCCCGGAGACAGCATTCCTCCACAATCAGAAAGCCCTTTCCTTTGCACTTATCCCTTCCCCTTCTTCCTACATGGAACAAAGACACAGTGCCTGAGTCGTGGCAGTCATCTTGGAACCACGAGGCACCAGGAATGAGGACAAAGGGCTACATGGTAAAGATGGCAAAGGCACCGGCAAGCAGAAGCTGGCCACCAGTGACAGCAGTGAGAGCCACACTGGTCCCAGTGGCCCTCCCTGGACTTCTTGCCATATAGGGCAACAAGCACCAACTGGGTTATACCTCAATAGTAGGGTTTCTGTTATATGTGGCTGAGTACGTCCCTACCCTTCCTAATGATGGGCATGAGATGGGATCCGCGGCCTGGCTGACCCCAGACCCACGCTCCCACCATGGAATCACACTGCTTCCAGGGGCCACTCTTTCTCCCTCCATCTCTCCCCAAATACACTAGCGCAGGCCTCTGCTCGCGTCAGGCTCAGAAAACTGAGCACCTGCCTCTCAGGCCACATTGTCACCGGCCACCAGGCCGACCGATGTGAACCCAGTTGAGAACTGTGAGGAACGGGGTGGGGGGGTCTTGCCCTGAACCATGAAAATTCCAGGGTTCCAAGTATCCAGCAAACTGAACCTCCAGGCAGCACATTTGACTGGGCTCACAATTACCGCCTGCACCCTTCATGTGACTGTTAAACAAACATGTATGGAGAGCAGGCTGAGTTCCAGGTGCTCCCAGGTGAACATACCAGCCAAGTCCCGCGACAGAGCTCACGTCAGAGGCAGACAGTAAGCAAGTGAGCGATGCGTTCCTCTTGATGCCACCCTCGCCTCTACAAGGCACTTTCCAGTTTACATTACCTAACTTCGTCCTCTCAATGACCCTGCAAAATAGGGACCATTTTACAGACGAAACAGAGGCACCGAGCAGGAACTAAGAGGAGACTTCCCCAAGAGCACCCAGCCTGTCCGAGAGGCAACAGGATTTGAGCCTAGCTCGGTCTGGCTGCAACTGTCCCCCGCAAGGTGTGTCCTCTGTCCACCAGAACAATCACACAGGCCCCTGCAGACCCAAAATAAAGTCGGGCTGGGACGCAGTGTTGCCAGCTACACAGCAACGCCCCGCCAGCTGGTGGTGCCGGAAGGTGCTTTCATTATTCATCCCCTTTGAACGCGCAGGCCCAGGGCTTCAGCCATGCTTTTCAGAGCTCGCCCATGGGGCAGCTGGGTAATAAGTCCAAGTGTGTCAGGAAGTTTGGGATCTGTCACCCACAGAATGTTCCCTGGTCCTCCCACAGCAGCCCTGTCAGGCAGAGTGGAGGATGACAAGAAGCCAGGACACTTCAAAGACACAAGGGCCTGGGGTGGGTTGCAGATTTGATGGCCTGATTTCCATTCCTTCCAGGGCAAGATCTTTCAGACTTTGACTAAGCAGACTGTCAGGCAAGTTGGGAGGGTTGGCGAAGGGTGGGAAGGTCATTCCTTCAGGGGAATGGGTGTGGTACAGTGACTCAAAGAAGCACCAGACAGGGGGAAGATCTCTTTTTTCAACATGGACAGAGCCAAGCAAACCTGGCTTAAATGTTGGCTCTGTTATTTGCTAGCTGTGTGTCCTTGGCTGAGTCACTCACCCTTTCTGATCAGGTACCTTGAATACAAAATGGAGAGTCACTCATATCATAAATGAGCATTGGGCCCGTAATACGTTCCAGGAACTGGGGAGACAGCAGTGAGAGTAACAGACAAGTACCTGACCTCACAGGGGGGCTTTTGTAAAGATCGGAGTTCATATGTCAAAAGCATTGGGTCCCACACATAATAAGGACTCAATGCATGGTCATTATTATTACTTTTATTATTATAGAGAATATACATTGAATATATACAATTATTTTCTCTAACTCACCCTGTATGGTCATTTTTACCACAGCAGAAAAGAATTCCCCCATGCCACATACACAGGCACACGTGCACACACACACAAACACACACAAGCACCATCCATTCTGAAGGAATTTATTTCGTCTTTCAAAATTGCCTCTGACATTCATTTTTCCTAGCCTGTGAGTTTTTTGCCCCATTCATTTCCCCTAAGTCCTAACTTATCCTAACTTGTCCTAACCTAGCCTGGCATTTAGCAGGGGACAATAAATGTTTTCTTCACTCACTCATTCATTCATTCATTCACTTGACAAACATTTATTAAGACCTGCAGTGTGCCAGGCCCTGCCATGATCAAGACAGACAGAGTCCCCACCCTCCTGGAGTTTACATCCTCTAAGGGAAGACAGACAGAAAGTACACTATACCCCCAGGTGTAGGAGAGAGTGGAGTGGACGGGTCGTTTCGGATTGACTGGTGAGGGAAGGTCTGGATGAGGAGATGACATCTGAGCAAAGATCTGGGTGGGGTGGAGAAGGGGGCCTTGTGGACTTCTGGGGAAAGAGCACACCAGGCAGAGGGAAGGGTAGGTGTCAAGGCCTAAGGCAGGAAGAAGGCTGGCAAGGAAAGGGAGCCCGGGGCAGGCTGCCCTGGGTCCCCACCCTGCCGCAGTGGGCAATCAGGCAGAAGCACAAAAACAGGCACCAGTGATGCCTGGCAACTCCTTAGACTCACTTAGAGTCCTGGGATGGGGGCCTGAGGGTTATCTCAGACTCCAACCCCTCCCTGATGAATTGGGAGAACAGGGACCAGAGAGGGAAGGGGGTTCCCAAGGTCACACAGCCAGCAATGGCCGGTTGGACCAGGTCTCACACGTCCTAACTCCAGCCAGCGTTGTCTCCACAAAACCACTCATTTTCTTTCTGGCTGTCAAATTAAGGGGTCTGGGAAGATCCCAGGAGACACAGGGGGTCACGGAGGTTCAGAGACAGACAGGAGAGAGAGAAACTCAGCCTCCCTCCGCCCCCAGTGGTGTTTGTCCTCCTGCTCAGAGAACCGCCGGGAACTGAGAGGGATGCGCCCCCATCCTGGCTCTGCATCTGGGAACCATGGTTACGGCTGCCTTTTGATTGGCAGGGGGTCTGGACCGACTTCGAGCCACGCCCTGGTTCCTAGATGTTGTGTCCGAAGCAGGAACGAAGGCCAGGGGACAAGCCGAGGGTCACCGGTTGCCCCGTGATACCACTCGCTTCACCTTCCCCTCCCAAGCCGTTCATCCGGGCACCTTGCACCACCGCAAAATCTTTTTTGGAGCTCTGAATTAAAAATAAATTTGCAAGCACATAACCAGATGTTACATGGGGAAAAGATAAATAACTCAGCCTGTCAAGGAACTGCCTCATCTCAGTCAACCCTCTCTCTTTCACAAGGTTTTAATTTTTAATTTCACAGCGGTAACTATAGCAACCTGCAAAAATAATATATTCCAAAGCAAAACAACTTTCTTGGCTCTGGCTCAGCATCTCTGTGTTCCCTCCTTCCCTCCTCTCTACAAACTTCACGCAGGTCTGTGCCCTGAGTTGATGAATGTTCTCAGCTTTGAACTCTCTCAATCATTAAGTAATTAATTCATTCATATACAGGTATCTCTTGCCACCCACGCCCACGCCACTCAGTTCAGGGGGCAGGATGCTGGACAATGGATTCAGAATCGAGAGGGATGCCATGTTATCCTCATCTATTTGGTTACTAAGTTTTGAGTAAATAGGAGCAAGAGTTTGGCTAGCAAGGGATAGCTGTATTCACTGGAAACCTAATTTGTTCCAGGGACAGTACTGGGCATCAGGGAGAGAGAGCTGAGGAGGGACTGAGCTCGCCAAGGGGAGACAGACATTTAAACAGATGATTATAAGAAGGTAAGACAAGTCTTGAATTAAAGGGGTCAATAATGTACAAAAGAGCACAAAAGAAGGGAGGGTTATTGATAGCTAGGGTGGTCCAGGAAAGCTTCACAGAGGAGGCGACTTCTGAGATGGGCCCTGCTGGATGAGTAGAAGTTTTCTGAGTGATCAAAATAGGAAAGGGCATGCCAGGCAGATGGAACAGCAAGTGCAAAGGCAGAGACACGAGAGACAGGTTCACAGGGCCCAAGCACAGGGCAAGGGTGGTGCCTGAATGGGATGCTGGAGGGGCCGATGGAGCAGAAACACAGAGAGCCTGGGGCGCTGTGCTTAGAGGCAAGGGGAAATCAGCAAAGTAGTGGGGTGAACAACACATATTTTTAAAAGGTGACTTTGGGGACAAGTATGGGGAATGGATTGGAGGGGAGAGAGCCTGTGGGGAACGTGAGTGGGAGAGGCCAGAAGTGGGTGGTGGCTGCAGGGAAGAAGAGGGTGGATGTCTTAATTTGGGTTCCATGAGAAGTAGACCCTGAGCCAAGGATTCGAGTTGATGTGGGAGGGCGATCCCAGGAAGCGCTGATGGGGGCTGGGGAAGTGAGACAGACAAGGGGAGGGAAGGAAGCCAATGAGTGGTTGTTATCAAGCCAATTACCACCTGGGCAGTTGGGGCTGAGCCCTGCTGGGGAGTTCAGGGAGCCAGTGCCCAGGACGCCTCAGAGTCGTGCCCCCTGAGGGCAAAGGAGCTGGAGTATTTAAATGCCAATTCCTATATTAATTGGATGAGGGCTGCTCCCAGGAGACATCAGTTCCCTGGTACTTCTGACCTGCCATGCATGCTGGAGATTAGCGCAGGCTCCAGGGGCCAGAGAAAGTGCCCAGAGACTCCTGTGCTGGCAGCTGGACGAAGGTCAGTGTGCCCTGAAACAGGGAAGAAAGGCCCAGGGGCCAAGGGTGGGGCCTCCCCAGCTCCTGCCCCAGTGAGTACGCACAGTGGACAAGCCCGACATCTGGGAGGGTGGGCAGGGGCACTGGCACACTCAGCCTGGTACGGGGATAAGGCAACACGCCCCAAGGAAAGACGGACCCAGGGCCGTGCTGGATCAGGCTGGCTAAGGCTGGTCAAGTGGAGACTGACCGACGCTGGACAGCAGGCCCAGTGCAGCCCTCAGGACCCACACGGGGTGGGCCAGACCTTCCTTCCAAATGGAGAGTCCTGTCTCAGTGAAGCAGAGCTGCCCCCTCAGTCCCTGATTAAAAGTAGAACGTGGCAAGAAAATGTATCGAGTGGGAAAAATGCATGTTCAAGGGTGTGTTCTTGCAGAAACATAGCAGGGATGTGTGACCTCAGGGGAGGGACATTACCTCTCCCGGCCTCAGTTTCCTCATCTGTAGTAAGATGTGGTTCCCAGAAGTGCCAACTGCATAGGCTTGCTATAATTAGGACATAATTAGATGATGCATCGTGATGCCTAGAAGTCACCTAATAAATATTACCTGTTATTATTGGTTTTTTCGACAGTATTTTTTGAGCATGGCACACATGCTAGGCCCTGGGGCACAGCGGTCATCCAAGAGACATGGACCTGCCCCCACCCTCGTGCTGCCTACGGCCTCATGGACGTGCTGAATGCTTTATATAGAATGTTAAAGAAAGCAGGATAGGAAATTATGCATAAAGGATGAGTCTAATTTTGTTTAAACACACACACTCACAAAGGCCCAAGGGATATACACCAACATGAAACGACAGTTAACACTAGATGGTGGAATTGAAAGTGGCTTGCATTTTTACAATTCTTTCCTGTTTTTTTTTTTTTCTTTTAAAATTTCACAGTGGGTTGTATTATCTGAATAGTCATTTTCTGAAAAGAAAGGAAAACAAACATGCTTCTTTCTCTGACTCCCTGCCCCTCACAAATTTCATCTGCTTCTTCGGGAAGCAGGAGCTCCTCCCATTAGCGGACGCTTGCTGGTTCTTCCCAGGGTTCCGGGGTCTGGCCTCACCCCCACTGTCAGGAAAGGGGGTGGGGACCACCGTGAGAGCCACAATCCTGCATCAGTGAGCGGAGAGCAGGAGTCGAGCTCCTCATCCTCCCACCCTCGGGGTCTGAGGACAGTGGTCTGTGCTTGTCTGTCTACCTGTGACTGGGGAGGCAAGGTGTCCAATGCTGAGGGTGGGCGCTGGCCCCTGCATGTGCCTGCAGACCCAAGCCCCATTCTCTTTCTCCAAAGCTCACATCTGTTCACCTCTTGACTCCCATGTCTCCTTCTACTGATTCTGAACTTAAGTGGGGGAAAAAGAAAAGTCATGTTGACACCATAAAATCACATGGTCCAAATCTGGTTCCTAGAAATTGGCAACTAATATGGATATTAGTTAGCCACTGATTTTTCTCAAGTTTCCTGTCCCCTTTGACATCTAAGACAGCGTGATAGGCCTAGCACTCTTGGAAAGTTCTAGCAAGGTCCCCTTTAGTGGACTTGACGGTATTATCTGTCTGGGTCCCTTTTTTGAGAAAATGACACCTCCCCCACAGCACGTGGGCTTCATGGGGCTTCCATCAAGACCACCCAAACAAGGGTGGTCTCAGGTCCCAGGGAGGACCAAAGTGATTTTCTGGGCTTGATATGCAGATATACACATGGGTATATGATGTGTGGGGGAAGGAGCCCTCTCTTCTGCCAGGCCTACTGATCTTGGGGCACCTGTGAGTGGCCATCTTCCCTACCACATACTGAGAGCCTGCTGGTAGGATAAAGCCAAGAAGAACAGATGCGTGTGTTGAGTCCCTCTGTCCAGCTATTCCTGAAAATGCCTTCCTCAACCAGAGCCAATACATTCCTTTATTTTTCTAAGTGAGTTCAAGTTGGGTTTTTATCAACTGAATCCGAAAGAATCCTGACTAGCATCATGGAGTGGACATCTATTGGTTAGAATTTTGTGACCGCCCCCAAATCCACACCCCCTTCCTAACCATCCTCATTGTTTAGGAAAATTGTCTCCATCATTGAAAACATCTGGAGGAATTTCTGGGTGCTGACACCACTCCTCGTTCACTCCTAGGTCACTACCTGGATCCCCAAACAGAGCAGGTGAGTTGGTCATAAGTCCCTTCCAAGCCTGCCAATAAAACCTCCTACATGGTCCTCCACACCCTGTCCTTTCCTCTCCTCTGCTGGGGGATGCAGAAGACCCAGAAAAGAATCCCAGACCCCAAAGGATGACAGAGGCACTGGAGGGAAGGGCCTGGACCTCTGAATAACTGTGAGGACTTGACCCACGTAGGGCGGACATGAGTGAGAAATAAACATTATGGTGTTAAGTCATTAAGATCTGGGGGCTGTCTGTTACAGCAGCTGCTCTGCCCTGATCAATACAGTACGGCAGCACTTTGGAGATGGTACCTGAGAGTTATGATCCTGCGAGAGACTCAGAGCTTTTCAACCGCAAATATATACTGAGCTCCTATTCTGTGCCTGTGTGGCCACTGGGTTTCTCTTTACTCGACCCACTATTGCTTCCTTCCTCATCTGTCTTCTCCACCTGGACCATAAGGCTCCCCAAGAGCCAGGTCCTCATCTGCCCTCTTTCTCTACACTGGGTCCCTGGGATCTAGTCTAGTGCCAGGCTTGACAGATATTGATTGATTGGCTTTGCAAAATGACCAGGTGCACAAAATTGTTGTGAGGCTTAAGTGAGGTTCTGATGGTAAGGCTATAGGACACTCAGTAGGTCCTCAGCCAATAGCCCCGGAGTAAAAAGGAGCTATCTAAAGACACATGTGTTCTGGGGAAGGCTTTCAGAGGGAAGGCTAGGACTTATCCTACCCCAAACACTTTAGAGTCAGTTCCCTCTGGTCCCTGGCTGGCCCCAGACTCAATACAGGAGATGGAGACTGGGCAGAGCAGGGCAGGGGAGGGGACCCACTGCTTCTGTGAGGGAGCCCCAGCCCCAGAGCGTTTGGGCTGTGGTAAGGGTAAGGCGACACTTCAGAAAATCATATTCCAAAGGCTTTTGCTGTGCCAGCAGACTTCTCACCCTTGCCTCGGCGTAGAGGTGGGTGTGGAATGACTGATACGCTTCTGAGGTAAGGCTTCCCTTTCACAGCTTGAAATCTCATCTCAGGAAAGGTTAACTCCTTGTACCCAGTCCTACTTACTGGAGACAGGCTCCAGGGATCTAGAAGAAGACTCCTAGGATAACGTTCAAGGTGCACGCCAGGGCTGAGGATGAAGGCGGGCACCCAAGTAGCATAATGTAGTAGTTAATAGCTTGAGCTCTGGACCAGAGAACCTGGCTTCCAATCCTACCTCTGGCTTCTTATTAGCTATGGGATTTTATGAGATTTATGAGATTTTATTATACTAATTAGATGAGTCTCAGTTTTCTCATCTATGAAGTAGGATGATAGTAATAGTAACCACACTAGAGGGTTGTTGGGAAAATTAAATGAGTTAATACAAGACAGGTTCATGATACCCTGTGACCACCGGGCCTTTCGCTGGTGGTGGTGGTGGGAGGTGTGAATTTCATGTCTTTACTCTTGTGGCACTGCAAACCAATTACAAGCTCTGATTTCATTAACCCTGTGATTGCCCTATGCTGCATTTTGGATCTTTGGGATTACATGATTGGATCTTTGGGGTTACACTTACTATGTCCCAAAAGCCGGGCAGTAAATCCTTCCTTCCTATGGGGGAGCTGGGCACCCACCATATCCCCTTACTTGCTGTGTGATCTGCCTACTCTGAGCCTCAATTTCCTCATCAGCAAATAGAGGAAATAACTTGCAGAGGGATGATGAGGATAACATGAGATCATTGTTGCCATTTGTATTTATTCAACAGTTGCTCTTGTTGAGCACCTACTATGTGCCAGGCACTGTTCTAGACTCTGGGGATATAGCAATGAACAAAATAGACAAGATCCCAGTCCTGATGGAGTTGACATTATCATAGCGGCTGCCAGACACTAACTAAATAAGTAAAATTACTTAGCATATCAGGTGGTGATAAGTGTTGTGAAAAAGTAATAATTAAACCAAGAAGGGGAATAGGGAGTGAGGTGAGGAGGCCATGCAATTTTAAATAGGATGGCCAGGGAAGGCCTCTCTAAAAGGAACTTGGCAAGGCGAGGAGGTCACGTACTTATCTCAGGGAAGAGCTTTGCAGGCAGAGGCGCCATGAGCGTGTGGCTGGAGCCAAGTGAGCAGGGGAGACGGACTGGAGGCAAGGTCAAAGGAGCGGCGGGGGTCAGCAGGACAGGGCGCTGCCGGCCACTGCAGGGACTTTGGCTTTTCTCCACCTGCACTGGGAGCCAAGGGAGCATCCTGAGCAGAGGAGGGCTCGACCTCACTATCATCTTACTAACAGAGCGGAACCCAGGTGACCAGATGAGATTGCAGCCACCTCGTCCCCTCTGCGGGAGCACCTGTGGGGGCCCATGAGCCCTGCCCACCCGGGCAGATGCTCTCTGCTCACTCTGCCCTCCAGACCTCCTCAGCCCCACCGGCAAGCCCCCTGCTGGCTCCCCACACCCCACCCTTGGGGCTCTGGTCCCACTTCCCTCCCCCACTTCTCTGTCTTGACTCCTACTTGTCTTCTGGCCTAGGCTATACCCCACCTCCTCTGGGAAGGCACCCAGAGCCCTAACCTGCCCTCATCCCTCCCTTCCCAAAGAACCAAAAAGCAGGATCAGGGGACAGGTCTTAGCACTGAGGCACAAGGTTCAAATCCTCCCTACTTAGAATTCCTATGCCTCAGTGCTCTTCATCTATAAAATGGGGGCAATAATAACAGACACTCCCTCATGTTAGTGGACTCCCAAAGGTCCAATCCTGTAAAATGCAGCAAGGGGAAGTCATAGAGTTAATGAACATCAGAGCTTTAGCTGGTCTGCGCTGTCACAAGAGTAAAGACACGGCACTCACACCACCCACCACCACCCAAGGCTCATTTCCTAACCTCCTCCACCCCACTTCCCACTCAACCTAGGACCGTCTACATTTCAGAACAGGTGCAGGACCAAGGCTGGCTGCTCCTCACCACTCAAATTATGCTCACCACCTGTGGAGAAGGGTAACGAGTCCGTACGTGAAGAATCCTTGGGGGTGTACCTGGCGTGTTTGGTGAATGTCAGCTGCCGTCACAGCACCCATCGCACCATGCGGGAAGGACCTCCTTCCCCCTCGGCTTGCCTGCAACCTGTGAGAGAGATGCAGGTAATGGCCACGTGTGTCACCAATGCCTGGTATACAGCAAGGGCTCAATAAATACTCCTTGGAGGCAACCAGAGCACAGCTAGATGTGGGTGTGTGTCCTGGTTGTACCACTTCCGGGTGTTTGGCCTGGGGTGAGTCTACTCTGAGCCTCTGTCTCCTCATCTGTAAAATGGGAGGACTCATTCCTCCCGGCAGGGTGAATGGGGCACCCCCCAGGGCTCCCGTGCCTCAGCTGTGTACCTCACCAAGGTACCCACAGTATCCCTGGCAGGGGCCCAGTGGACACAATGGTCCATCAGAGCCAGGGCAGCACCCGGGCAGAGAAGATGGTGTGAGCTCTCAGGAGTCACAGGTTGGGCTCCGGATAAGACCTGGTGAGACTGGCAGGGGCTGAGGGCCTGTAGCAACAAATGGGAGTGTGAGTGAGTCGTTGTTTCTGTTCCGTCAATGATTCTGGGTTTGGTAGGTTTTCCCTGGGCTCAGAGAAGAGCAGGACTCACTGGGAGCCTCTCCCCGTCCCTTGGCCCAGTTTAGGGCAAAGAGCCCCAAGAAACCCACCATGAGTGAGGGCCTTCTATATGGTCCCTGGGCTTCTAGATGCTTCCTGACAGCTAACTTCCTGACCATAATTGACAGTTACTGAGCACATACTAGCAGTAGGTCTGCTCTGTGCACATCTCATATTCCATCTCAGATGAGGCCTCACAGCAGCCCTCTTAGCTCTGTCTTTCTAGTATCTCCAATTTGCAGGTGAGGAAACTCTGCCAGGGCCACACAAGTAGTAAGTGCTGGAGCCAAGATTTGGGCCCATGTCTGAGACCCTGCTCTGTCCCCCTGATGGGAGACTGAAAGCAGACAGGCCACCAGCCTGTGGCTCCTGAGCTGGAGTGGTCTGGGGGTAGAAGGAGCTCCACTGAGCCTCAGAGCTGAAGCCTGACTCTCCACCTGGTTTCTCCTCCCCCTCAGTAGCTTTCTGCTGAGAGAGCCTTGCCTGATGGTTAGAGCCATGACCGCTTCCAACGCCAGGCACCGGGGTGCAAAGCCTGGCTCTGCCCTTTGTTCTCCATGCCTCAGTTTCCTCGACCAGAATGGCAGTGACAGGACTGTCTCATTAGGCTGTTGTGAGGGTCGAGCTAGAGCTGCGTTTAGAGTGATCCATGGTCAGCAAAGCTCGCCCTGGTCCCACCAGATCCTGGCCCTTCTCTTCGTCTGCAGACTCCTCGCCACATGTCTCTTCCTGCCTTACTCCTCTCCTGCTCTCTGCCTTCTCTTCGGAGGCATATCTGTCTTGCCTTGAAAAGCTTCTCTTTGTCACTTTCCTCTCTTTCTCACTCCCTTCTGGGTCCTAAATCCTGGCTCTGCATTACATGTTGCATAAACTTAAGCAGAGGGCAGAACAGCCATCCTGACAGGGGACACCTCAAACTTTGCTCTCTAGAAAATTCTCCTGGGGAATTCACTAAATGCAGATTCCTGGCCCCACTCCAGCGATTCTGACTCCATAGGTCCAGGGTAAGGCAGGGAACCTGCATTTTAACCAGGACCCTCTCCCGCCACCTCCCAGCTGAGATAGGGTGGCTCTTGGGCTATACTTTGAGAAGCACTGCAATTGCCCTCGGTTTCCACATCTGTAAAATGGTAGTAAACAGAACCCACCTCCCAAGGTTGTAAAGAGGAAATGAAATGATTTGTCTGGAAAATAGTGCATGCTTCTTCATTTTTTTCTGTCTTGGCTTTTGTATGATTTCTTTTGTCTCTGTCTTTCCCATTCTCTGTTTCTGGTGTTTTCATATCTCTCCCACCCTCTACCTGGAAGTGAACCCGACTCCAGAGCCAAAATGGAAGAATTGAAAAAGAGTGGCCTTTCTGTAAGGGCTGGGGGCCCCAAGACCATCCAAATGGCCCGTCAGCTCCTCCCCGCCTGGCACTCCGGCTGTCCCCCAAAACAGAGCATCTCCCGCCCCTGCAGCACCCCCAGCAGCAAAGCCCAGGGAAGATGGGGGGAGCCATTGTGCAGGAATGGCCCTGCTGCTATGGAAACCAGTGCTTAGGAACCGCTCAGAGCAGATCCATTCGGGGAGGAGCCCGGCCCTGGGGGAGGGGGAGAGGCCAAACTGCACCTTGGACTCTGCCCTCCCATTACCCGCCCTGTGACGCTGGGCAAGTCACTTAACCTCTCTGAGCCCTCTCTCCCTCACCAGGGTGGGAGCAGCAGCCCCCATTAGCAGTGGACGATAACAGCCACAATGACTGAATGCTGCTGCGGCTTTCAAGCCTGAAGACACGCCAAACTGCGGTTTGCTTTCACTACTACGAGCTCGAAATATTCTAGTGCCAGCTTGCTGTGCGACCTCATGCCACCCGAGGGTCACCAAACGATTTCCATGATAGAATTCCGTCTCGTAGAGGCGCAGGTCCGCTCTGAGTCACCCTCGGACACACACGCACACACACCAGCCACCGAGCTAAGCTCCCCAAACACCCCGTGACCCCAGTTGAGAAACGCTCTGCGAGGAAGGGAAGAAGTGAGTGGGCAGTCTGCGCAGTGACTCCATCCACAGCCCCAGTGCTTGCAGCTGCCCTGCAGCGCCAGGACCCTTGTCTGAGGGCTCATTTCCCCTCCTCTCCCATCCCCAGCATGCTGGGCTCCTCAGGCCTCCAGCTCTGTGTCTGGGTGCATCAGCCTGAGGTCCCCAGCACCGGCCTGAAAGGCTGCCCTGTCCCCCTGCTCCCTGGCATCACCCCCTGGACTTGGTCCCCACGAGGGGCTGGGAACTGCCCTCCCTCCCCCCGCGGAGGGGCACGAGGCCAGGGCTTTCCCCGTCTGTGCCTTAGCTTCCGCACACACAGTGCCCGCCACGCTCCCACACACACCCCAGTGCAGGGCCAGCGTCGGTCCCACGGACGCCTGGCCGTACTCTGAACAAGCCTCCTTGCCTTTGCACACATTCCTCCAGAACTCTGCAGGGTCCTCTGCCTGCCACCCCTCCTCACTCACCTATCTAGATTTGCAGAGGACACTGTGACTTGGCCAAGGTCACACAAGAAGTGTGTGCCTGAAGAGCCTGTGTCGGATCCCAGGCCTCAGCGGTACACTGAGTCCAGCTGCTCCAAAGAGTACCCATGCGTTCCCTCAGCCAGCCAGACGTCTGTGTGTTTGTTTTCCCAGCAAACATTTATTATGCCCCAGGCAGGCTGCTCAGTGCTGGGGACCCAGCCATGAACAAGGCCAGCAGAGAGAGTATGCAGCTCAGAGAAGCAGACAGATGCTAAACAAGTAATTGCAAGCGTGATGGATGCCGCAAAGGAAAAGCAGGGAGAGTCCTGGGAAGGGCCGGGAGGGGGTCACCAACGGCTCCTATTTGTACAACGTTTTACCCCGGGGCATGGTCCTCCAGGCCCCTGCATCCACACCTCTGGGAAGCCTGTTTCAGCCCCCTAGGCCTGCAGATCAACACCCCTGGGGAGAGATGCTTCCTCCTGAACACATGCCCAGGGAAGGCTGCTCTGAGGTGTGAGGACCACAACTTAAGGGGCCTGGAGGGAGTGGGGGCTACGTGTTTTCTAATCACCCACCACGTCCTGAGCTCATCCGCCTCTTGCCAGGCCTCTGAGAGAGAATAGCCTCAGTTTACAGATAAGTAAATTGAGACCCAGGAAAACACAGTGACTAGTGAGTGCAGAGCAAGGATAACAACCCAGGCCTGTCAGACCCTAGATCTCCAGAAAGGTCCTCAGAGATGGTCCTGCTCCTGGGTGCCCAGCGCGCAGCCCTGCTGAATGTGAAAGAGAAAACAACCAGCCCCCAGTGAGCCCCAGGTTACTGATACAAGGCACCACCTGTACTTCACAATCGAGTGTCTTCATAAGACGGTGATAGGAGGCTCTGGCATCAGAACGAGTGGTATCTGACCAGGTGCCTCTGTGTACCAGCTGTGTGGCCTCAGGCAAGTTGTCTAACCTCTCTGAGCTCAGTTTCCCTATCTGTAAAATGGAGATGATGATGGGGGGACCACCGCCCGGTGGTTGTGAGGAGTTTCACCCCTCTGGCTCCATCGCCTTCCCTCTCCCTCTCCATCCCTGCACTCCAGCTGCTCTGGCCTCCAGGCTCTTCTCAAACATGCCAGGTCCTCTCCCTGCTCAGCTGCTTTGCACATGCTGTTCCCTCCTCCTGAACACTCTTCCTCTAGATGTTCACATTGTCTCTCTCACTCCACTGCATCCTTTGGGTCTCTGCTCAAGTATCATCTTTTCAGAGAGACACTCACTTATCCTTCCAGCGAAAATAGTCCCTGCACCATCACCTGTGTCCCCTCATGCTGCTTTATTTTTCTCCCTTGCGCTGTCTCCAGCTTTTATGTCTCCCTGCGCGAGAACATAGGCTGCATAGAGGTGGAGATGTTGTTTTGTTCACTGCTGTTTCCCCAGTCAAGTTGACTAGGGCCACCCAAGCACATGGCCTCGTGCATCCCCATGGCCTGTGCAGACCCCCGGCAGCCCAGCATTCCACCTTTAGCCTGGGCAGACAGCGAGGCCCAGGCAGAGCCCGTTCGCTGCTCTGCAAACCTGCTCAGGCCTCCTCAACCACAGCTAAGGCTCTGGGGACAGGAGCAATGAATCCCCCGAGGCCCCCTCCCTGAGTGCCCTGGAACCGCCAGGCAGTGGAAAACCAGGCCCAGGCTTGGCAGGGGCTTGGCAGGGGCTCGGTGCCAAGGGGCAAGGCCCTGCCAACCTCACTCCCCAAACAGCAACTGATTGTCCCAGCAGCTCCCAAGTCCCCTGAAGACCTCCCAGCGGCCACTCTCTCACAGGGACACTCGCTCTGAAAGGGGCCGGTATCCTGGTTGCTTCCGGCCACGACAGGGCATGGTGGTCCCAGCCTCACAGGAGATCCTGGGACTTCCGGGCCCGCTGGGAACTCACAGCCTGGTGCCTGGTGGAGAGCAGGCGGGGACAGATCCCGGGTCCCGCCTGTCCTCTTGGCATTTGTATGCAGGTGCAGGCCCCGGACATGAGCTGGAATCCATCGCCAGAAAATAAAACACTCAGGGAGAGCAGGCCTCAGAAAACAAACGGCTGCAGGGCGAAGGTAACACCCACCCTGGCTTGCTGAGCCCTCACTGTGACTCTCTCTCAGGGCGCCTCTGGATGGAGAAGCCTCCAACCCTCACAACAGGGAGGTGGGATCCCCACTTTCCAGAGAGGAGAATGAGGCCCAGAGACGGGAGGCCACTTACCCAGAAGAAGGAAGCCAGGATTAGAACCCAGGCCTCCTGGCTCAGAGGCAGGGCTTTGACTGCTCTGCCACATCCCAAAACTTCCCTGCTAGTGCAGAGGATGGGGGTGAGGAGGGGCTGGTTACGGAAGTCATGTTTCCATGGCAAAGCTCTCCTTTATCACCCTGTAGAGCAGTGGGTTTGAGTCTGGCCTCAGACTACCTGCTTTAGAATGGAATGCAGGGAACTTGCTAAAAAGCTTATTCCCAGGCCCATCCCAGAACTGCTAGGCTGACCAACCTGCCTTTCTCACACAATTCTAATTGATTCTGATGCTCATCTGAGTTTGAGAACCACTGGCTTAGAGATAATTCTGACCTAGACAGAACTAGCTTTTTAATTGTTAGGCGAATAGACCTTTAGAAGAGTAGCTTATGTGGGATGTGGAGTAATAATAAGAGCTACTGTTTATTGAGCATCTACCATGTGCTAGGTACTTTTCTAAGTACTTTATGTTCATTTCATTCTCAAAACAACCCCATATAGGAGGTAATATTATTATTTTGCCCATTTTACAGATGAAAAGGCTGAGGCACAGAGAGCTTAAGTTCCATTATACAAGGTTGCACAGCTAGAAAGTGGCAGAGCCGGGATCTGAACCCAGATCCACTCAGGTGGAGGCTCCAGAGCCTGCCCTCTTACTGCTAAGCTAAAGTCAGAGTCCCATCTCCAACCACCAACCCCCCCCACAGACACACACACACACACACTGCCCCGACCCCAGCCTTGTCCTGGAGCTCATGTCTGGTGAGAAAGGAAGAAGCAGGCACAAGTTGCCACTTCATGAGAATGTTCACTAAGAGAGGGGCATGCATGGGCTGGGGAAGCACAGGAAAGGGACCCCAACCCAGAAGGGGGAGCTTGTTGGAAAAACCTCCTTAGAGGAGGCCCTTGAGAGTTGGGCTCTGACAGATGAGCAGGAGTTTGCCAGGCAGATGTGGCGAGAATGATGCTCTTACACAAAGCCCAGGAGGCATATTTGGAGAAATGCCATGTGACAGTCACAGGGTCCTAGCGGAGTACTTGATGACTTAGAAAGGCCTTCAAGTCCTGGCTAAGGAGTTGGACTGCATCCCAAGGACAGCCAGAGTGCCCCTGAAGTGTGGAGGACACAGTCTCGCATTCGGAAAGCCTGGCCTATGGCCTGGAGAGATCAGATTGAAGTCGGAGACACTGGAGGCAGGAAGATCCTCGGCTCAGGGGGCAGGTGGGGCTGAGCTGGGGCAGCAACAGTGAGAATGGGGCAGATGCACTGCTCGGAGAAACACTTCTGAGGCAGACCAGGCAGGACTGGGGCTGGGTGGCTATGGAGAGGAAGGGAGGCAAACAAAGGGTGTGGGAACGTTCTGGAAACTGGGAGGACAAAGACACCCAGGAGAAGAGCAGGTGGGGGAGACAGTGAGGTCCTTTACAGGCACTTTGAGTCTGAGGCCCCGTGGGGCATCCAGGAGGAGCGTCCAGGAAGAAGGTGGGGTTACTTGGGTGGGAGTCATCAGGGTGAATGGAGCTTCAAAGCTGATGATGGGTGAGGTCACCCACTGAGAGGTGAAGTGAGGGGGGAGAGCCTTCACCCACAGTGGGTGTCCCACCCAGACCAGACCTCTCCCCTGCATACTGTCACACACTTTCTCTCCTCCCCACATCCTCGACTGGGGACAGGTGGGGGACGGGGGGAGATGGATGGGAGGGGAAACCATCACTTGTCCTGCTGTCTGTCCTCTGAGAGTCACACAGTCATCTAGAGGAGATCTGTCCGTCTTGTCTCTGGTGAACTTCCAGGTGCCTTGTACATGCCTGAGGCACTAAACGTGAACTAGGCCAGGTGATTCTGGTAGTGTGGGGTCACGGGATGGAAGCTTCCAAGGGAGCGAGGTTTGGGGGCTCTCCTACCCCCACCACACCCCACACTCACACATCCACCTTCCTGTGCTCCCGAGCGAGGGCACAGAGTCCCACCTACTGACAGTTAGCAAGTTGCCTCCTCATCTTCATCTATACATAGAGATGCCAATAGCACCTAATAGAGAAACGGGGTCTAAAGGGATCACACAGATAAAGCCCTAAGGAATGAACGGGGGATGGGGTCAAGTTGTGGAGTTCACGTCCAGACAGACCCTAACTGGACACCGTTTGAGGGTGACACAGACTTCCATCTCCAAGTCTGTACGATGGGGGTCGGAACTGCACTCAGTCATGTGAAGATTGAATATGCAAAAGGCCAGCACACAGTGGGCTTCCTGTATGGTAGCTAGAAGAAGGGTTGGTGCCTCCTGACCCTCCTTCCTGGACCCTAGCACTGGACGGACTTCTGGGGGGTTCCCCCCAACCTGGTCTCAGCTGGAGGCTGGAGCAGGAGGCCCACGGGCTAGGTTCGCAGGGAGAGCTGAGCTGTGGAGCTGGCTCTGGTAACAAAAGGTATTTGCATCAGATAACGGGTAAAGTGTCTTGTTATTCCATCAACTTGTGTAACGATGACTGCGGAAGAGAGAAGGGAGTGCTGGAAACCCACAGGGTGGGCAGGAAATAGGATCGCTGATCAGCGATCAGACTGGGGGCTTCCATGGGGCTGAGAAGCCTTGACAGGAGCTGCCGCAGGTGGCCTTTGGGCAGAGGGGTGTGGGTGAGGCTGGGCTTCAATCCTAGACCCTCAACCCCAGCTTCAAGGCAGGAGACCCAACCGGCGGCAAAATCAAAAAGCACATCCCTGGCACCACCTTGCCAGCAGTCAGCGGCAGGTCACAGGAAGAGGGAAGAGCAAGCACAGAGCCCTGGTTTGGACTTGACCAGCATGTTCGAGGACAGGAAGGAGTCCTGTGTGGCTGAAGCAGAGTGGGCCGTGAGGATGGTACCACCTCAGGATGGAGAGGACTGAGGGACAGGGCGTATTGAGCAGTGTCAGCCGTAGGACTTGGGTTCGATTTTAAACACTGTGGCAGGCCCTGGAGGTTCAAAAGCAGGGAAGAGACGTGATCCAATTTAAATTGTTCAAAGGCCTCCTGGAGGCTGGTTGGGGATGGATTGCAGGGGGCAAGTTGGAGCAGAAGAGCTGAGAGGAGGCTGATACAGCATCCCGGTGTGAGCAGATGGTGGGCCGTGAGGGTAGCACTGAGGTGGAAAGAGACGAATGGACTAGAATTGGGTTCTAAAGGTCAACAATTGTCGTAAATGGATAAGGGGGTGAGGGAAGGAGGGGACAAGGATAAAATTAGATTATGGATGTGGGTAAAGGGTTTATTTAACATGGCACCTTGCATATAGTAAGTGCTCGATAAATATTGCCCGTTGTAAGAGCAGAATGTGCTGCACCAAGCCCAACCTGCCACCCAGACCCGCCCTGCCGACTCTGCTGGTGGAGTTTCTGGTCTCAGTTTCCTGGGTTGGGTCAGATGACCTCTAAGGGGAGAAGGAGGATTCTCCACCCTGGCAGGGGTCGGGCAGTCATGCTGTGCAGTAAGTGCAGTGGCAGCGGGAACACCGGGCAAGGACTTGCCTGGACTTGCCCAGGGTCATTGGGCTTGCTAGAGGCAGAGAAAGACCTGGAAACCAAGTCTCCTGACTCTGAAAATCCCCTCTGGGATCTGAAAAGTCAACGATTCCCAGGTGTGAATTCCAGCAGCACCTTCCCCCAGCATCCACTGAGAAACTGGCTCTGAAGTTCATTTCTTGACCCTTCTCTGGACCCCAAGGCTTCAGCGGTACCAGCAGCCCAGCCTCAGAGCCTTTGTGTTTGCTGTACCCTCTTCCCCAGCCTTCCCATGACTGTTCCTCACTCTCTCACCCCAGCAACCCTGCAGAGGTCTGCTGCAGAGCAGGCCGGCCTCACAGTCTACGGAATTTCCCAGTGCCGGGCAGGTGCTTGAGCAAACCCAAGGGTCAGGTCATTACCATTGCCTCATCCCCTTCCACAGTCCACTTGGAAGGACTCCCCAACCCTATGCCAAAAGAGGCTGGCACAGCTGCCAGAACCCACTCTGTGGCGCCACCAGCCCTCACGTGGACTGGCCCTGGCCTCTGGGGGCGGAGCCACACAGGATAGACCCACCTTTCCTGCTGGGACACAGCCCAGGCGGAATCCCCCTTTCTTCCTTCTCGCCCAGCTCGGATGTGAGTCAGGGAAGGTCCCATTGACATTTTTCCTCTCTCCTCCTCCCCAGCCCAAGAGGGCATGAGCAGGCACAGCCCTATATGGCAGGGAGGAGAGGTGGAGCCAGCTGGAGCCAATGCCCAACCTGCCTTGCGTGGTAAGGTCATCCAGGAGCTTCAAGCCAGTGGGCATTCCTTCCTCCTATCTCTGAGGCTACCACCTTATGCTGGCCCCAGACTCAGGATATGGGCTTTACACTTAACCCCAGAGCGGTCCCGGCCTCACTCAGGGCCAAGTTCAGACAAGAGGCAATCAGGGGCTTAAGTGGCTGCCAGAGAAGGCTAGCTGTCTAGTTATTAAACATTAAGTGGAGAGAGCCTAGGAACGTATAATTGCAAATGAGACTTTGAAGCAGATGTTCCCAACAGCTTGGACCAGCACTTGCAGTTGGGACCAAAAGGGGATTGCACATCACCAAGCCGGGCTGCTGGCAACTGCCCTGTGTTTACTGGGCACCTGCTGGGTGCCAGGCTCTGAACTGGATGCTGCAGGTAAACATTGACCAGACATGATCTCAGCTTCAAGGGGTTCCTTGTCTAGTAAAGAAGACAGACAATGTAAGCAAAGACCCATAGCCTAAGGTAGTAAGTTCTGGGCCCCAGGGAAATACCTGTAAGGGGTTGGAGAATAGAGGTTTCAGAGGAGAAATTGTGAAGGATACTTTCAATCAGTTAGTCATTCAACAAACATTTGTTGAAAACCTACTGTGTGCCAAACATTGTTGTAGATTCTGGGAAATAAAGTATTACATAAGTCAAACTTTTTCCTTCATGGCACTTACAACTGAGTGGGAGCTTGCGCTCCATGGATGAATGAGTTTGCACCCTGAAGAGGAGGCCAGAGGGGAACAAGCCCATGCAAAGATTTGGAGGCATGAAGATGTAAAATAGATTCAAGGTGAGTAGGGAGTTCAGTGTGGCTGGTCACATGTGGGAGGGAGAGATGGGATGGCTAGTAGTTGGGACCTGAAAAGTTGCCACGCCAAAGAGTTTGAGTCCTGGAGTTCAAAGTAAGTGGAGTGAGTTTCCTCAGGGACCATCCATGGCTCCCAGGATCCCTGGGATGGGACATAATCTGACCTTTTAAGCTGTCATCTTGAGAAGCGATGAGGGGAAGGAGACACCTCAGTGGACATCCTGGGGAGGGTGGCTGCCTGTTGGTGCCCACTGCGCCCCAGACTGGGTTACTGAGCCTCCACTGCTGAGGCCATCAGAGGAGCCCCGCCCCTAGGCTTTCCTCACACCTGCAGCCTGTTACACAAGTTCCTGAAAGGCTGAAAACATACCCTGCGGACAAAGGCGCCTTTGTCTCAGTTCCTGCAGAAGGTGGAGGGGTAATATGAGCCCAGACCATTCAGGAGACAAGTCCTTGCCAAGGGAAGATTCCAGTTCAACATCCCCAAAAACGTCCCAGCTGACTGGGCCTCTCTCTCCACTGCCCTGCCCGATGTTGGGGGGGGCCGGGCGGGGGGCGGTGTCAGGGTGGACTGGATGAACCTTCAAAGTCATTGCCTGGCCATGATTCTGTACAAAGAAGAGCAAGAGAAGGGGGAGGGAGAGAAGAACAACATTTGAAGATGCTAAGATCCCAAGAGGATTAGAGTTCTTGAATATGCTTCTAAGAGTCTAGAGTTGCATGAGGCTGAGATTCTAGAATTCTATAGATGGAAAATTCTAGGATTCTAGGATCCTGTGATTCTAAGACGCTAGGTTGATTAGGGGAAGGAAAACATCAGCCATCGTGTCCTCTTAATAAAAACCATGCGTCTGGAGAGAACCCCAACCCTAACTCCAAAGCCAAGGAGGCTTGTTTTCCCCTTTCTGCCTTTAAATTGCCTTCTCACTCCTCCTCGGTGTCTGCTCATCTGCATACCACCCCCCCCCCACCCCGACACACACACAGTCCCTCCTCCAAGCCTGGGAGCCACACATTTGCCATCTGCATGTAACCCAGTGATTAGCGCAGCCCAGCCGAGCAGGATAGGAGGGGTGTGGAACCCTCGCTGCCTGCCAGTCAGACGGCCTTAAGTCGACCAGGCTGCAGGGAGTTACCAGGCTCCCTGAAATGGCTGAGCAGGGGAGGGGAGACACACTCACGCAGACACACACACACAGCGCGAAACACACAAAGAAAGGCCCCAGGCACACAGGCACACAGAGACACAGAGAGAGACATGCACACCACACGTGGACATCTACAGACAGCACACACTCACATGTGTGTAATACACACAATGCAAACAAACCAGAGGCAGACACACAACCCTGCAGTGACACATCCCCGAACACGCAGACATGCAAAGACTCAGAGAAAGACACGTACAGCACACATGGATATTTGTAGTGCAACACACACACACATCCATAGAGACACGCCACAACAGTAAAACACACAGTGGCAACTCACACATACACATATGTACAAACACATGCAAACAAACGCAAACAAATAGACACATAATATATAGATGGACACACTCCCAGGAGGACACAGCACTGAGATGTTAGTGCACCCTCCAAATGAGGAATGACAGGAATGTCACCCTTCCCATCCCCCTCTCATCCCTCTGCCACTCCCACTCATTCATGGGACATTATTGAAGGCCTACTATGCACACAGCCTAGCTTTGGGCCCTTGGGAGATTGCAGAGCTAAGACACATGAAGTGGGAGGGAGCAGTTCAGTTAGGTTGTGGGAGCTCAGAGGAGCTGACACACAGGTAGGCACCGAGTGCAGGAAACTGTTCCCAGAGCTGTACAAATTGGATTGCCCATAAAGGTAGTGGGCTCCCCACTGCTAGTGGCAATCTAGTGTAACAGAGAGGTTTGCATGTCAGATGAGAGAGGGAGTGATGGGGGAACTGAAGGACTTTGAAATTCCTTCCGGCTCTAATACTCTCTATTTCTATCAGTTCCACCGGGCTTTAAATCTGTCGTCTTCAAAAATGTTTTAATCATATTCCCTGTCAGTAAAAACCTTTTAAATATGCACCCCAATGTACATTTATTTGTGTATTTTATAAATGTACTATATACTTTTAGACTAATATATACTTCATAGACAGACATGAAAATAGAAAAAGTTGAATTAATAAGATCAAAATACATCTTTTTACACACCTTAAAGGACAGGCGGAATTAGAGGGAGTGATGTTTAACATTTATTGAGTACCTCCTGTGTGCCAGACTTGTGATATATATTATTTCTTTAAATCTTCAAAATAGCCCTGTAAAAAAAAAAAGCCTATTTTTTCCTTTTTATAGATGAGAAACTGAGCACAGAGAGGCAAAATCTCTTCCCTGAAGTCACACCACCCGTGGCCAGCAGGGCTGGAGTGTGGACCCCAGCAGGCTGGCTCTGGGGTCCATTGCTCCCCCCAAGCTCCCAGGGAAGGGGTGGGGCTTGCATGGGGCGGGAAAGAGCCATTGCTTCTTGTGAGCAACAGTTACAAGTTTCAGGCCCTCAGGCTCAAAGGACACCCCAAGGATTTAGGTTTGAAATTGAACAGCAGGTAGGATTCCCAGGCCACAGGCACAGTTGGGCACCTGTGGTCTGTGGACGAGCAACTACAGCTTCACATGGGAGCTTGTTAGAAATGCAGAGTCTCAGGCTCCACCCGGACCTACTGAGTCAGAATCTACATTTAACTGGGTTAAAGTCTGGGAAGCCCTGGTTGACGTTAAACTCCTCTGGTCTGTGATCCTATCCATTGGGATGAGGGGAAGCAAGTTCACTCTTGGTCATTCTGGGGATTCCCTCCTCTCCAGAGTTTGCTCAGTTCCAGAGTCTTAGAGAGTCCCAGGAAATCTGAGGTGGTTTCCAGGAATCTGTCTACACTGCTTTCCCTGTAACTCCAAGTGAAAGCTGAGGGCCTTGCCTTGCCTGTGAGGCTGTGAGCACTGCTTCCTCTCCAAGATCACCTCCCCACCCCAGCCCCCACAGCTGCCCATGTCCTTGACCGTGCCACCCCAGGGTCTTTGCACTGGCTGTTCCTTTCATTTTGTGGCTCTCCCTCTCACATCCTTCAGGAAACTCCATTCCCTGAGCAAGACCTTCACTGCCGCCCTGCACAAGATAGCAGCACCCCTCACCACCATCAGTCTGTGTCCGTCACCCCGCTTCCTTTTTCTCAGCAGCTACCGCTGCCCACATGGCATGCAGGGTATTTCATGACTCATGCATTCATTTTCCCATCTCTCCCACTAGAATGTAAATGCCTCCAGCACCCAGCACAGCCCCTGGCCCAAGGTAGCTGCTCAACAAATATCTGTTGACTGAATGCAGGCCATGAGAGTTGTCCCACTCCAAGGGGTCCACTAGCTCAGCAGCTCTGTGGGACTACAGAGCCTGTGTGTCGAGGCCAGAGGCCTTGGAACCCAGGTCTGGCCTCCCAGGGCCACCAGGAGGCCTGCCCTGAGGCCTTGTCCCACCCCCCATCCCGCCAGGGGAAGGGCAGCACCCTCTGCAGTCTGGGGCCCACCAGCAGCCACATCCAATACATCTGCCTCCCTCCAGCCTCTCCCACTTCTCTCTGGCAATTTCTTCAGTTTCAGACTTTACAAAAACCAAGAAGCCCTTACTCTGGGCACCCTTCTGCCAAATCCCTACGATAGCTGTTTACTAAGTCCCAGTATTTGCTTGAAACTGGGGAGAAGAAACACTAGGAGGACACACACAGACTAATACCTTCCAATTGGGCCTGTCAGCATCTCGGTGGGGAGACTTTGGGCCACCCTGTTTCCCTCTCTTCCCCTCAGTCTTCTTACCCATTCCATGGGGACCATTACTACTTTCTTTCTAGTCAGGGAAGAGGGTGGATTGTGGATAAAGATGTGGAGTAAAGGATTTGGTATCAGAAGATCTGGGTTCATCACCTTGCTTCCACTAGGCCAATATGTTGCCCAGCAGTCTCTGCCTCTCCTGGAGCCTCTGTTTGCTCATCTGTACAAGTGGGTAGACGTAAGTGGAACAAACTCCAGCTGGGCAAGGCTGACATGCAAGCCCAGTCTTTGCAGAGCGTGGCTGTGAGGCTCCTATGGGGTAAGAGGCCAAGGAGCTCTGGAAATGAGTTCTGGGGGGACCTCCATCCCACTGCCCTCCTCCCTCCAGGGGCAGTGGCGGCGTGGTACCAGCATGGCCACCCGCTGCCCTGAGGCCACAGCGCCAACTCTTCAGAAGCTGGGAGCAGGGAGCGTGGTGTGTGCTGCTTCAGCTTCCCCTGAGAGCCAGGCCATTTCCTGCCCAGGGACAGATACTTCCTCTTGGGAACAGGAATGAGGCCAACTGGAGTCCTGGCCTCCCCGCCTAGGAAGGAAACCCAAGTTCAAGGAGGACATCTGTTTCTTGAGGAAACCCAGGCCAAGCGGGGGCAGGGGGCAGAGGAACCTGCACCCTCAGGGGAGCCGCCAGCGCCACGTGGACAGAGCTGCTCCCTGCCGGGCTCCTTTCACTCTGTCAGCAGCTGGTGCGGAGGCCCCACTCTGCACAGACAAGGCTCCAGGTGCTGGAGAGCAAACACAGAGACCCGCATGGAGCTCGAATGGGATGGGGGAAAGCTCCAGCGACCAAAGAGTATGTCGTATTTACATGCCACCAAGAAAAATAAAGTGGGTTGGGGTGTAAGAAATCATAGGACACTTTTAGAAAGAGTGGTCAGGACAGGCTTCTCCCAGGAGGGGACATCTGAGCAGAGACACAAAGGAAGAGACGGAGCAAGCCGGGTGGTTAGCTGGGGAGAGTGGGTTCTAGGCACAGGGAGCTGCAAGTGCAAAGGCCCTAAGGCAGGCACCTGCTGGGTGTACTTCTCTGGAATACGGAGAAGATGAGTATGGCTGGAGTCGAGTGAGCTGGGGGAGAGGGGGTAGGCGAGGTCAGAGACAGAGGAGTGGGTGAGATCACAAGGGGCCTTGTGGGTCACACTGAGAACTTTGGGGTTTATTCCAAGAGATGAGAGGCAAGACTGTTGGAGATTTTGACTGAAGGAAGGACCAGATGAGGAGTCCAGTGAGAGACAGGAAACCAGTGAGGAGATGGAAGGAAGCAGGTGGGACCAGAAGATAATACGGGTGGTAAGAAGTGATCAGATTCTGGGTCTCTTTTGATGGTTGAGCCAAGAGGATTGGCAGGCAGGACTGTGAGTGGGGCGGGGGCGAGGAAGAGAGGGTTCAAGGAAGACACGAAGGTATTTCGCCCGAGCAACTGCAGGAATGGAAGAAGACGGGACAGAGGCAGGTGCCAAACCGGCTTCTCACTGCCGTTTGCACTCTCCCTCTCTCTCTCTCTTTCTCTCTCTCCCTCCTTCACTCCCTTTATATCCATTAATCCTGCCCTCAAACCTGTTTCCAGATGAGGAAATGGAGGCTGAGATCCACCCAAGATCACACAGCTAGTGAGGGACAGAACCTGCAGTTGAAAGCACGCCTCCCAGCCACCGAACGAACTGTCTTGTCCCATCACAACTGGAAAGAGTCAGACTCATCTGCTGATTCATTATTCCATTCACCAGATACTTTCATGCTTGCAACACGTCAGCAGTCCTGGTGCTCAGCACCACAGAGGGGCCTGGAAATCAGCAAGCCCCTCCATGGTGATGGAGACCCAGGAACTGTGCTGTGGGGCCTCCAGGCTCATAGCAAAGTATTATAGAAGTCAGAATGTGCAGAGGTTTGGAGCAGGGGCTGGGGAATGAGAACTCCTGGACTCAAAGTCCAACTCTGCAACTCACAAGCTGTGCACTCTTGCACAAGTCCCTTAACCTCTCTGCGCCTCGGTTTTCTCATCTGTGAAAGGGGGATAAGAATTGTGTCCACATAAGAAAGTTGGAGTGACAGGAGCGTGAGAGAATCCACTGAAATCCTTCCGGCCTGGGGCTTAGTTAACAGTCCTACATTTTAGCTGTGATTAGTATTATCATCAGGCAGAGTCAGCACTTGAACACAGGTCCCCTAGTACAGGCTGAGCCAATCAACTCTGTCCTGATGCCACCCTTGCATCTCCACCCTGCAGGGGACCCCCACCCAGAGGTGTAGGGGGAGGCTAGGCTCTACACAGCTGGGCTCAGCTCCAGGCAGAGCCAGATCCCCAGAGCTTGAGAACAGTATTTAGGGCCTGGCAGTGCAGTCCCACCCCTGACGAGCTCAGGCGAGCTTCCTACCTGTCTGCCTGCCAAGTCGCTTAGTTGCTGACTTCCCCTGGAAAACACTAATTACAGCACGTCTCCCCCAGGCCCTGGCTCTGTGATCTGTCAGAGCCCCGCAGCTTTGGGGCAGTAGCTGCAGTCTCTGAACCAGTACTGTTGCCCCCTCTGCTTTCCCCTGGGCTGGGAGGACAGAAAACAGAGGGATAGACCACAGGAAAGCTGAAACTGTGCTCACGAAACAGTCCCACCCGTCCATTCAGTGGTTCTTTGAGAACCACTGGACCAGCAGCAGCCGCATCACCCGGGACCTTGTTAGAAATGCAGATTCTCAGATCTTACCTGAGACCTACTGAATCAGAAACTCTGGGGGTGGGGCCCTGGGATCTATGTTTTAACAGTCCTTCCAGGTGAGGATGATACCTGCTCAGCTCTGATTCCTGTTCAGCTGTGGCCGGAAGGTGGGGGCTGTGGAGAGGTGATTATAAGGTAGGGTGTGTTGAAGCACAGGCTCAGAGAAACCCTCCTTCAAATCCAGACTCTGCCAATGTCTTAGCATGTGATCTTGGGCAGGTCACTTTTGTAATTGAATAGATATTTACTGATAACCTACTGTTCACTATTAAGGCCCTGGGGCCGAAGTGCTGGGAGAAAACAATGACAACAGCCAACATCTTTTCCCAGATTAACTCATTTCCCTTACAAGAGACCTTTCAGGTCTGGTTCCATCAATCCCTGAATCTGGGTAAGTGAGGCACAGATGGGCACAGTAACCGGCCCGACGGCTGGTCTGAGGCAGTGCTGGGGTTTGAGCCATAGGATGTGCTCCCACGGCCGGGCACTGGGCCCCAGGGCTAGGCTGACCTGCAGCTAGTTAAGGAGATGGACAACATGCAATGCAGATGCACAACGCTGGCAAGTCGTGATGCATGCAATGAAGACAAAAGAAAGTAGGGAAGGAGGTATAGAGCACATTGGGGTGGGGGGAGATGACTTTTAAAAGGGTGGTCTGGCAAGGTGACCTGTGAGCAGAGACCCCTCCAAGGCAGCTTAGAGGAATTATGAGTACCCAGGTGTGGTTTGAATATGTCGCAAAAATATGCCTGTAAAGCACAGTAGATGCTGAACAAACGGGAACTGTCGGTATTATTTGGAGAACTGAGTTCAAATCCTAACCGGCTTGGTCACTCACTAGCTGTGTGTCCCATGTCCAAGCAAGTCACTCCATCCCTCTGAACTGAAGTTTCTGTGACCTCTGGAGATGACCCACCTATGGGTCAGAGAACAGAGCCAGGTACAGTGAGGACAGTCCCTCCTCCGGCCCCCACCGGCTTCTCTCCAGTCCCTCAGCAGCTCCTCTCTGGGGCGGTCGGTTCCCTGATCCAGGCTGCCCAAGAGCCCTTGCTGGTTTTATTTTTATTGCTCTTGCTCCACAGCTGAGGCCTCTAACTCCAAATGGCTCCTCTTGCCCAGAAAAATAGGTCGTTGGCAGCTCCGGCCTCATGACAGGCTTCACACAAAGGTGGCTGGCGGGCCTGCGTGTTGACGCCAAGCCCAGGGTGACGGGAAACGAGGAGCAGAGTCCACAGGGCTGGTGCCCGGCAGCACTGGGTCCCTGCAGGTTCCTGCGTGCCCTGGCAGAGTGACCCTGGTCCAGTCGCTTTCTGTCCCTGGGCTTGTTTCCTCACCTCTGGAGACATAGTGGGGTTGCTAAGGCTTCGAAGACATCAAAGGGCCTGGTACACACGGGGCACCATCACCCCACCTGCGGAGGCAAACTCCAGATATGCTCCCACCACAGTTGCTTTCACATTTGTGCCACCACCGACCCCTTGATGAGGGGTAGACCTTGTTATTCTTATTTCACAGATGAAGAGACAGGCTCATAAAACAAATTTTCCCCAAGTCCAATGAGTCAAATAGGCAGTCTTGACTTCAAGGCCCTGACCCTCCCCTCCACACGCTCATTCAAATCTTCTTTCCACCGATGCTGGACAACAGGGGAGGGACGTGGGCTGACCCCTGGCTGCTGAGTGGAGAACAGACAAGGGTGGGAAGAAGGAGCCCAGGTGGGAGATGATGCAGGCTCAGACCCAGGTGGTAGCAGGGAGGGGTGAGGAGTGCTTTGGTTCTGGATGTGGCGGGAAGGTCCAGCCCGGGGATGTGCTGACACATTACCCCAGGGAGTGACAGAGTTGAGGACCAGTGCCTGGATGGAGCCACCTCTGGCTCCAGCTCACATTTTTCAGGTCTTTGCCCAAATATCACCTCTTCTGAGGCCTCCCCTAATGCTCTCCTCTCTCACTAGCCCTGGGCCCCTACCCTGCTTTATTTACCCTGCAGCCTATCCCCATCCCACAGACTAGCTATTTTACAGACTGACTTGCTTGCCTCACCAGAATGTCAGTTCCTTGGGGTGGGGTTTTTGCCTGTTTTTCCCAACTGCTGCATCCCCAGTGCCCAGCCTGCTATGAAGGGGGGCTGATTCACCTCAATTATCTGCCATAATCTGTGTGACCTCAGGCAAATTGTCCCCCCACCTCAGTATATCCAGCTGCCCATTGGTCTCAGTGACTTCCCAGCCCTGACAGTCAGCCACTGGTGACTTTTATGTGGATGCTGGGTCAGGAGAACAAGACCAGGGCCCCCACGTGGGGCGGAGGTGAGAGTGTTGGGAAGCCCTGCTGGGCGCCCTGGCCTAAGGTGCTACATATAAATAGCAGCTGGTTCCACTATTATCCTTCCCTAATCCGCAGTTTCCTAATCCCGGGCAGGTTTGTGTGTGTGTGTGTGTACAGTGAACAGCAGAGCCTTCTGGAAGCCCAGGCCAGAGGCTGCCTCATCTCTGACCTTCAGCAGCAGCCCCGGGCCCCACTTCCACCCAGATGGATCCGGGTGATGGATTTTCCCAGAAGCCCCACTGGTCACCTTCGTGGTCTCAGTCACAAGTGGCCTTGAACAGTTAGAGACTCCCTACCCTCACCTCAGACACTAGGAGGACCCTAGAAAAACTCCTCATTGGTGTCCTGATTCCACACTCCCTGCCCTCCAGCCCACTCTCCACTTATAGCCAGAGTGGCCTTTTAAACACATAAGTCAGACCATGCTTAACACCCGCCAACGATTTCTTTCCTTCAGAATAAATGCAGGTGCTTTAGCAAGGCCTGCAAGGCCACCCAGCTGGACCACTCTCCCCCATCCTTCACTCGTTCCCCTCCAGCCAAGCTGGCCCCTGGGCCTTTATATGTGCTGGTCCCTCTTCCTGGAACAAATCCCCAAATCCTCACCTTGCTGCCCCTCTGTGATTCAGCTCCCAGCTTCTCGGGAGGCCTTACCCCTATCTAAATGAGTGCACCCTTCTCACTGTGTAAGCTCGACCTTCTGTTGTTCATTAATTATTTCTGCTTGTCTACCTGTCTCCCCACTAGAATGTAAATTCCTTGCAGACACGGACATGGCGTGGGTCATTGCTGTACTCTCCCACCCAAAGAAAAGAAAATCCCCTTGCACTTCAAATACTGCCCAGATCCCTGTGGGTTCCCAAGGACTGCTGTCAAATGCTTGACTTATTTATCAAACGCTATGTGGCACTTGGTACATGCCAGGCACTTTTTAAAGTGTTGTATAAATATTAATTCATCTAAACCTCACACCAGTCTTTTTAGGTTGATACTCCTGTTGGCCTCATTTCAGATGAAGAAACTGAGCCACAAAAATGACAAGGTATTTTCTCAAGTCTACACAGCTCACAAGAGGTGGCTGGCAGGATTTGAACCTAGGCAGCACCCTGCCTGCCTCCTTGTCTTAGCACCATACCAGGACCAGGCACTCGACAGGGAGGCTGGGGTAGGGTCCGGGGAGGTGCGGGAGAAGTGGGGGCTGTCACTGTACAAAGATCTTTAGCCTGGGAATCAGAAATTCAAATCTGGTTTCTACCCAGGCCTTGCTGTGTGGCCTTGGGCAAGTCCCCTCCCTCTCTGAGCCTCAATCCCCACTCAGTTTATAGGACTGGCCCTTCACCCACCCACCTTG
The DNA here is from genome assembly GCF_965194825.1 of Balaenoptera physalus. NCBI lineage: Eukaryota > Metazoa > Chordata > Mammalia > Artiodactyla > Balaenopteridae > Balaenoptera > Balaenoptera physalus. The sequence continues at coordinate 29,142,217 of NC_138898.1, forward strand.
CTTGATATCGTCCTAACGGCTTTTTGAAGCCAAACTGGCTATTGTTATTTACAATTAGCAGAGGGTCTTGGTCTCCCTTCCCTCCCACAGTCTGGAGCCTTCTTTGTCCGGGTGACCAGAGGATTCCCACCTGCTATCTCTGGCCTGGCTGCTATTGGGTACACAGCTTTCCCTCAAAGAAGGGGAGAAACAGAGAGAGAGACTGAGAAAGGGAGAATGGTTGCTTTTTTCTCACCAGCTGGCTCTGTCCTGCCTCCAGGCCTCTGGCCCCTGCTCTCCTCCCATCCCCTCATCTTCCTCACCGCCAGCCATCTTCCTGAAGCCCAGGCCTTCAAGTTCCCCCTGGCCCCGCACCCCTGCCTGGGCCTTCTGCACCCCTGAATCAGCCAGCCTTGACAGAGAGGAACCTCGCTAAGAGAGCCCACCTCCCCAGGGAGGCCCGGACCCTTCCCTTCGGGTTTCCTGGCCACAGCCCCTCTTCTACTCCCTCTCCTCCCCGCAAGCTTTTCCAGGCGGTACTGAAGTCCTTCCTACACACACGCTATTTTTGTACCATCACTCTCTCCTTCCTCCCCCCCTTCCCCCTACCTTCACTTACTTCCTGCTTTTCCTTCACCTCGGCCCAGCTCTGAAAGAATCGGGGCCCCTCTGGCCCTCACCCACCCCGAGAGGGGCCTTGGGCTTTGGGGCACAGGGGCAGGGCCACTGGGGAGGGGCGAAAGGCAGGCTCCCCCTTCCTTCACTCCCCCGCTCCTTCGCCGCCTCCAGCCTCCCGCGGCGGGAAGCGGGGGACTGGCCGCGGCCGGAGTCCGGAGGCGAGGGGAGGCCGGCCGCAACTTCCCCAGTCCACCTTAAGAGGACGATGTAACCGGCTCGCGGCGCTGACCTTAGAAAAACAAGTTTGCGCAAAGTGGAGCGAGGGGCCCGGGCTCTGGGCAGCCCCGGCGGCTCTTCCACCGTCTCGCAGCCCTCGCCAGCCCGGCGGCGCAGGTCCGAGCCCGGCTGGCCGAAGGAGGGGGCGAGGGGGAGGCGGTTCGGGGCCCGGGGCCGCCGCGCGGGCTTCTGAACTGTCACATCGTCGGAGCCCGGGCTCTGGGTCCAGTCCCGAGCCGAGCGGTGCGCCCCCGGCGGGGGCCGCAGCCTGGGCCCGGGCGGGGGTGCCGGGGCCGCGCGCGCCGCCCTCCCTCCCGGGGCGCGCAGCCGGCGGGCGCTCGGCTGAGGTGCCGGCCGGGCTGGAGCCCCGCAGCTTCCCGCGCGGCCGGCGGGAGGAGGGGGAGGGGAAGGAGGGCGGGGGCCGTGGCCGGGACTGTGGGCCAGAGGAGGCGAGCCACGGCGCCGCGAGGAGCCCGGGCGGGGCAGGTGGGCAGCGGCGGGGGCGGCCGGGCCCGCTGCCCCTCGCCCTGCCCTCGCGTCGGTCCTCCCTCTCCCGCGCTGTCTCGATCTGCGCGCCGCCTTGCTCACTCCGAGCTCGCTCGCTCGCTCGCTCTCTCTCTCCCCCTCTCTCGCCTCTCTGTGTCTCTGGCTCTCTGCCTGGCTCCCTTGGGTCTGTTTCCCTCTCCTGCCGCTTCTTTCGGGCCGTCCCTGGCTTCGTTTCTCGCGTGCTTGGGGTCTCTCCCCCTCTCCGTCTCTCGATCTCTCCGGGGGGCGGGGGGTTCTCCGAAAATCGCGGCGCTGACGGCGGCTCCTAAGCCGCTCCAGGCGCCCGTACCGGGGAGGTGGGGGCGGGGGGGAGCCCGGCCGCGAGGAGAGGAGAGAGGAGAGGGGGGAGCCTTAGTCATTTCCCCGCTCCAGTCCGCGCCCGCCCGAGCGCGCACTCACGGCCGCTCTCCCTCCTCGCTCCGCAGCCGCGGCCCATGGAGCCCGCCCGGCCGGCCCCCGGCCGCCTCAGGCCGCTGCTCTGCCTGCTGCTCGCTGCGTCCAGCGCCTGGTCAGGTAAGCACCCCCACCCCCCACCGCTGCCGTCCCCAGATGGCGAGTTCAGGCCTCTCAGACCGCCACTCGGCTAATGTCGAGCAGTAATGGGGGAGAGGTGCCCGTAACCAGGGTTACAGATGCGGAAACTGAGGCCCAGAGAGGGACACGACTTGCCCAAGGTCACACAGCCAAGGATGGAACCCAGTCTGGACTCTGACTGTGCGGCACTATGCTGGGCACCCGGACAGACCCAGATGAGTTGGTTCACCAGCCCCTGCCCAGTCTGATGGCGGAGGCAGCCTGTCAGCGGCTTTCAGAGCAAGGCGCCCCTGGCTTCTCTAGAAGCTCTTATGTTTTCCACATGTTTGACTTCAGGGTCTAAGAGAAGGGGCAGAGGTCCTTCCAGTACTGACGGGATGGAACAGAAGCAGGCTGTTGCAATTAGGGAAGAGTGAGCTATCCCTCTTGTGCGCAGAGTAAAACAGTGTTAGTATGGGGGCGAGAGAGGAAGGGAGGCCAGGGTAGCCCTGGGGTGAGCTGCTGCAATCCACAGATCCTGATGTGAAAACACGGCGGATTGTCCCCGTGGTTGCCAAAGCCTCTCGCTGGATGGTCGTGCTCCCTGCTGCTCTCCGGCCCCTCCTCCTTCCTCCTCCCTTCCCCAGGCTTCCAGGCAACTCCCTGCAGCTCAGGTGCTCTGTGGGGCTGTTACCTGTGGCTCTGAGCATGTCTTTTTGTTGGCCTACATCAAACACCTGGCTGTATCCAGCAGGCGGGCTCAGAAGTCTACCGTGTGTTCGCCAAGGGGTGAGGTCACCATTCAGGAGCCCTGCTTCTTAAAGGGGTTTTGCAGCACCCTGAGTCTCCTGGGAGGGGGTGGGGGGTGGAGAAACGGTGTTAAAGGAGTTGTTGGGGGTAGAATGGGAATCTTGTTTTTTTGGCTCCTTGAAGCTGTGTTGTCAGCAGAGGGGTCTCTGCACCTCCCCTCCCCTGAGGAAGGAGGTAAAGATGAGCTCAGTATACACCTCCCCCCTCCTGCATTTGCCTAGAGACTGGTAACCAGCTGATAGCAGTGAGAAAGGGAGAACTAGCAAACAGTGGGTGGAGGGAGAAGTGGGGGTGGACAGCAGCTTCTCTCTGCCCACAGTTTCCCCTGAACCCACACAGGCATCCCCCCACCTCCCCTCCCCCAGTCTTTCAATTACAGTTGGGTCCTCTCTGGACAAGAGGAAGCCCTGATAGATTTCATGGCTCTCTGGTGAGCCGATCGCATCTCCGATCTACTCCTTCCTGCCTGAGCCGGCCATTTACACCCAGCAAAAGTCCGAGGCCCTGCCCTGCCGTCCTTCCTGGCCTGGAAGTGCACGAGGGTCTCTCTCAAGTGCTTAATTTTCCTGAAGCAGGGAACTGGGCCCAAGTTAATTTCTAAATGTCTATTCCAGACCCTTCTATAACCAGGACCCCGTGTTTTTCCATCCCTGGCAAATGAGGGGTGACGCTGATTAACGAGTGGGCAGCTGCCTTTCCCAGGGCTGCCTGGGAACACCAACACCCTTCTCGGGAGGAAATTCTCCCCTTTGGCCTGTAAAAACAATCTATAAAATGGTAAAGGTTAGGCCATAAAACTTCTGTTCCAATCCATTCAGCATCAATAGCCTGAAGAAGTGGGAGCAGCAGAGGGGCCAAAGATTAACTTTGAAATAAATAAATCTTAGGAGGTAAGAATAAACTTCTTGGTTGAGGGTGGTGAGGAAGGCGTGTCACCGCCAGAGCTCAAGCATCCCAGCATCCTTCACTCAGTTCTGCGGGGTCCTGGTCACCCTCGCCCGTGGCATGGAATTCACCTGGTTTGGCTGAAGGATGGGGCTTCAGACCCTTCTCTCAGGGCTCCAGGCATGGACTTTATGACAAAGCAGAAGAGAGGCAAGACAGAAGGGCAGGAAGGTAGAAGGAGGCAGTTGTCCAATTTTCTAAGAAAATGGATTTGTTTGAGAAACTCAAATGTCAGGCTTAGGAAGGCAGCTTTGGATTGAATGACTACTAGTGTCTCTGGCAGAACTGTCAGCCTGGGAAGTGTCACATGATTGCTATGGCTTCACATGATCACTGTTTGGAGGGGGCTGGTCATGTGAATTATCTTGGTTGGGGGAGGCAGGGAAAGAAGTTTCTAAAGATTGCTTTCAGCACAAATGCTGCCAAAGGGAAATTCTGAAAAGAGGCTGGTGAAGTCACCAACCTGTGTTCTTGGAGCCAACGTGAGGCCTGTTTCCTCAAACAGCTTCACGGAGGGAGATTGTGAGGCTGGCAGAAGGGCAAGGGGCCGGGGTGGGGACAGCTGGGCAGCCGGATTCTGCAGCACAGCAGCGGTGCCTGACACTGAGCCTGCAGGCTCCTCACTTGGCCCCACCTAGGTCTGGGGACCTCTGGGACCCCTGCTGAACAGACTTCAGATAAACTCCCATTCACTCCTCGCTCTAACATGGAGAAGGCCAGGCCAAAATGGGGGTCAGGCTTTGGGGGACAGCTGGCCCTCTGCTGAACCTCTCACCTGTCGGAAGAGGGTAGCGTGCTGGTGACTCCTCTGTACTTTCCTAAGTGGTGAAGTTCATCTCACTTCCTCTTTCACAAGGAGAGAAAGGGGGGCGGAGTGCTTCGGCCCCAAAGAGCTCAGTCTGTGGAAGGTCCTTTAAGGCCTTGGTGTTCTCTGGGTACTTTCTTGCCATTAATTATTCCTTTACCAACCCCGTGGAGACTTGTGGTGTGATTCATTCCTTTACTTGCTGTCATCCAGCACGTATGAAGTCCTGATGGGAACCGTGTGTTGAGAGAAGGGAGGAGGACCAATGTTCCTTGAATGTTACCTGTATTCCAGGCTGTGTGCTGAGCGCCTCATCTGCGTAATTCCATCAATCAGCGAAGCAAAGCATGAGTTGGCTGTTATCCCCATTTTGCAGATGAGGAAAATAAAGTCCAGAACTGGGGAAGTAACTTGTCCAAGGAGTAAGTGGTAGGGAGCCTGGATTTTTGAATCTTGTCCTCATGGCTAGGCAGCCTTTGAGGGAAGAAATTCAATGACTTAATCAGGGTTACTTAGTCCAAGCTGAAGAGAGCCAGAGGGGCCCCCGCCCAGCTCAGATGGAGGTTTGTGGAAGGGTTCCTTCTGGGGCAGAAGTTTTTAACTGAGCCATGGTCATTTCTCTGAAAGCGCCCAGAGGATGCAAGCACTGGCAGCCCCTTGGTCGTCATAAACGACAGCTCTGGGGGCAGTGTGGCTCCCGTCAGAGCCCCCGATCTGGGCTGCCGAGCTCTGGAGGCCCCAGAGCTGGAATCTTCCTCCCTGCATCTTCCTGGTGCCCTTTGCGACAGATGGAGAGGGGGTGTGTGAGAGGAAGGCAGTCTAAAACTGTTGTACAGATCCCACACACGCTCGCTTGCTGCTTCCAATGGCTCCATGCGACAGATTATTTTCTTATTTGTAGTCCTGGACTGATGGAAGGTGCCCCCCGCTCCGCCTCTTTTTAATGTGCTCAGATTTCTGGTCTGTCAACACAATTCTAATCATGTCACTCCCCTGCTCAAAACTGTTGAGTGGGTCCAAGTTTTCTTTTTTTAAAAAAAAAACCTACAACAAGGCCTGGGCTCCCTCCCTGACAGGCCCTATTTCTCAGCTACATGTTTTCCAAAGAGCTGACCTGTTGAGATGCTGCTAAACGACCAGGTTTCCTCCCTGCAGCCAAAGCTTTCCTGGCAGCTCAACTGCATTGGCACCTAAGAGACCCTGAGAAGGCCTGCAGTTGTAGAAGCCCTAGCCAGACCTTGTTTACTCCAGGGTTCCCCAGACATATGAACAAGAAACATTGGGTTTGTTTAATGCCCATTAACACACGGCCTAACCCAGTTTGGTAAATGCCTTCGTACAAATCCACACCCTCAGCTGAACTTTCTCATCTCTGTGCCTGCACTTATGCTGTTCCTGCCACCAGAGATGCCCTTCCCTGTATGTCCCTATCTTCATATGTCTGAATCCTACTCAGCCTTCCATTTGTGCTGCCTCGTGTTCCATGGGATCTCTTCCTCCTCTGAACGTTCGCCCCAGGATTTATCTAAGGCTACTTATCACTTTCCCCTTGCTTTATCACATATGAGTGCATGTTTAACTCTGGTTCACATAGTGGTTCTGCATTGTAGCCTCTCCATGTACAGACACAGCATACCCTACTTGGACAATTTATTGAGCTCTGTGTTTTGGTTTCCTCACCTGTAAAATGGAGATGACATCAACAACTGTATTTCAGGGACTAAGTCAGCCAACCCATGTATAACGCTTGAAGCCATGCCTGGCATGTAGTAAGCACTCAGTACCAGTTTACTGCACGTTACATTCAACCAGTGTTGTAATCGTCATTGTTTCGTTCTGTTGGGTATTCTCATCTATGGGAGTGGGACTGATGTTGGTAAAACACCCAGCACAGCTCCTTGCACACAGTAGGTGCTCACAGAACAACAAAAGCTGTTGAGAGTGAACACGAGATTGGCATTTTTCCCTGTGGCTTTTGTGCGGTTGGGGAGGACAAGTTGCGCAGAGACCGACCAGCTGGTGTGACGGAATATTTACTGGGACTGAGCGCCCGCCATGGGCACAGCCTGCCTCTAGGTGTCTCTGTCCGGATCCACAGGGCTGGAATTGTGGATTCCTAGACCTGGAAAGCAGGAGGGGGCCTGAGAGAGCCATCAGTCAGCACCTCTTTGTGCAGCTGAGAAAACTGCAGCCCCGAGGGAGGAAGGGACCGGCCAGGCTCACACAGCAGATCCCTGGCAAGGCCTGGGTGGCATGCCAAGCCCCCTGTCATCCAGGCCAAGGCTCTTTAAAACTGAGCTGTGCTGGAAGTTTCCATCGTTAAAGCTAGAAATCTGACAGGATCCCAAATTCCCTGGAAAATACCAAAGTAATAATAATGGGAAACATTGTTTCTGGCCACTTACTGGCCTCAGCACTGGGCATGTATGATCCCAGTGGTACTCAGTTACCCTGGGTGATGTGCATGGTTGCCATCAAATCCATCTGACCAGTGAGGAAACTAGGCTCAGAGAGACAGAGCAACTTGCTCAAGGCCACACAGTAAGTGGCAGAGTCAGGATGACCATAGCACCCATGAGGTACACTCACTAGGCGTCACTTTGCCCTGACAGGTAGAAACACTGAGGCCCTGGGGTACTGGCGTCCTGCCCTCTTGGCGCTCCTCTCATATTTCTGTCAATCAGTGTATCCTTCTGGGAGGCAGAGGCAGCGGGCGTTCCCAAGATGTGTCTCTGTCCCATACTGAAGAAGGAATCATCTATTTTCACAACTGAAACTGCTTTTCTGTTAACTTGGGCGTTCCTGGGACGGGTCTTTTGATGGAGCCTTCTGCAAGGTGGATTTTCCCTGCCAGGTGTCCTGCCAGGCCCTCAGTCCAGAGAGATGCAAAACAGCTGAGGTGGAAGCTGGCCATTATACAGAATTGGTTCTTTGTGTCTGTAAGATTTCCTGGCACGTCCGATTGGGGACGCAGAGTGTGAGATGGCTGCAGAGTAAGCCAGGAGCTGAGGGAGATCAGGTGCCCAGATCAGGGGGCGATTGGAAGCCAGGAGTGAGGGATGAGCCTGCAGGCTAGGGGGCCGGAGCCGGAGCGTGTGGGTGACAATGCCATGGTGGGCTCTAGTGCCCTCATTCTTCAGAGCCTGCAGTGTCCTCCAGAAGTGGCAGCCCATGCTGGAACAAAGTAGTGCACGGTGTGCTAGGGACCAGCTGAGCTGTGAATCTGTGCTGCCTCTTCCTTATCTTTTTATTTTGGAAAATTTCAAACATTTGCGAGATGAGGAATGGTGTGAGGAACCCCAGCTTCAACACTCATCTGCCATTCATGTTTCACCTGCCCCTCATTTTTCTGGGGGTGGGGGGAGGAGGGAGGATTGTAAAGCAAATGGTAGACATCAGGCATCATTTCATCCATCAATACTTGGATGTGTGCCACTGTCTAACCCTTACAATGAGCCAAAAAGCATAGAATCCTTCATCCCCATTTTATGGATAAGGAAACTGAGATTCCCCAAAGCTGAGTTGGGCTCCTCCCAAGGCCACATAACCGGTGAGAGTTAAATAAAGCTGGATCCAAGGCTTGGTTTACTCAACCACTTTTCCGTCCTTATTATTGTCATTTTAATTACAGATATTCATTCAACAAATATTTTTGAGCATCCATGTGCCAGGGGTGGCTCTAGGTGCTAGGGATATAACCGCAAACAGACAAAAATACCTGCTGTCATGGCACTGACACTCTAGTGAGGAAGGAAAAACAGACCCAAGTAAATATTATGTCAGGTGGAGACAAGTGCCATGCAGAGAACTAAAGCAGGTCGAGGGAATAGAAGGTTGAGTGGGGAGAGAGGGAGGGCCTCTCTGAGGAGCAGAGGCCTGCATAAAACTGAGGGAGCAACCATGAGAATATCAGGGGAAGAGCAGGCCACACAGAAGGAGAAGCAAGTGCAAAGGCCCTGAGGCTGGGATGGGTTAGCTGTGTTCCAGGAATAGCCAGTGAGTCTGGACTTAAGGGAGATAGGCAGTAGGGGAGTTAGGAGAGGTCAGGGCCAGACCAAGTAGGATCTGGTTCACTGAGCACTTGACATTGAACGTGTGAGGTCATGTGATATGCTCATTACTCTGTACATCATCTCATTTAATTCTCACCACACAGTTCTGTAAGATGGGAACTATTATTATACCCATTGGACAGATGAAGAAAGAGAGATTCAGAGAGGTGAAGTGACTTGCCTAAGGTCACACAGCTTATAAGTGCAGAGCTAGGATTTGCGCTCAGACCCCTAAACGCTGTAGCATCCTCATCACTGCTTTCCTGTTTTCACTCTTACCCCCTCCAGTCTCTTTACCCATAGCAGCTGGAGTGAATCAAATCCTCTTTGTCCTTCTCCAAACTTTTCAGTGGTTCCCACTGCCCTTAGAATAAAATCAAACTCCTTACAATGATCCCTGAGACATGGCATTTTCTGGACCACATCCGTCTCTCCAGCCCCAACTAGTACCACACTTGCCTTGCTCCATGGGCTTCAGCCACAGCAGTCTTCTTTCTGGCCTTCATATGCACCAGCTGCTTTCCTACCCCAGGGCTTTTGCACTTGCTGTTCTCTCCTACTGGAACACCTTCCTTGGTCTTTGCTTCCTTCAGGTTTCAGCTGCAATCTCACCTCCTCGGAGATGCCTTTTACAACTGCCCCATTCTAAAAGTAGTTCTGCTTGTTATTCTCTATCGTGGCACCAAATTCGTTTGCACTCCTAGCCATTTCTATATTTGTTTAATTATTTCAGCCCTGTCTCTCCCACTAGAATATAAGCTACATGAGAGTAGGAACTATGTCTGTCTTATTCACTGCTGGGCCTCCTGGGACCTTACACAGGGCCTCGTAACAGTAGGCAGATTAATACATATTGGTTGATTGAAGAAAGATGCTCATTTTAAAAAGGGAGCTCCGAGCCATGAGGTCACACAGGCAGTAACCCTGGTTGGAAGGCAAACCTGTGCTCTAACCATTACACAGTCCTACCTCTGTAATGGGGGCCATGACCGCACTGCAAATCCCTGCCTATCGTGCTGAAATAGGGATCCCTAAAGTATCAGGAAGCACAAAATATCAGTGCCAGCTGGGATGGAGGTAGGGGCCCAGAAACCCTGGAATTGGTACTTAAATTCTGGCTATACAGAACAGCTTGCCCCAGTGTAGACACCCTGGTGAACCAGCAGGCAAACCATGAAACATGATGCAGTTCGTGCTACGCCCTTTTGGCCTTGATTTGGTTTGGAGGGCCTGACTCAGCGCCAGCCTCCCCCAGAGGGTCTTTCATTGCACAAAACTGTGTGGTGCAGTGGGTGAAGTTGTGGTTGGAGTCAGACTGCTCCGCAGCCCTGTGACCTTGGACAAGTGGCTGTACCTCTCTGAGCCTCAGTCTTGCCCTCTGTGAAGTGGGGGTGATGACAGCCTATGTTGCTGGGTCCCTGCGGAGGCTGGTGAAGCCTGTCATGCTCCTGATGATACCCGTGCTCAGTGCTCATTAACTATCATTACTATTACTGTTATCTTTGTGTGATCACCATTTTATGGTTGGAGCTCTACAGAGCAGGTGGAGGTCCTGCTCCATCACTTACCAGCCGGGACTTGGAACTCACTACACTGCCCCTCTGGGCCTCAGTTTCCCCTTCTGTGAAGTGGAGGCTCAGCTTGGCTGCTCTCCTGCTGGTCCCTTCCAGCTCGGATGCTCCAGCCAGGATGCCTCTCTCACCCTTCATCTTGATGGTACCCCAGAACCCCTCTCTAGCAGGGGAGGCAGTGGAGAGGTACCCACTTTGTGGCACATTCCTGAGTGAATCCAGCATGTGCCACTTCTTGGCTATGTGCTCTGGAGCAGGTGTCTTTCCCTGCTCTGAGCCTCAGTTTCCTCATCTGTAAAATGGAAATGCTACCACTCTTTCCTCCCGCACAGGGACTGTTGAGGGTTAAGGGAATTAAGAGCTGTGGAAAGTGCTTTTGTGAACTGCAAAAAGCACTATAAAAGGCATCAGCGGATAGTGTCAGCTTGGGGAAAAATCTTGTCCAGAGACTATCTGCTGTGGGCAGCAGAGTGTGCTGAAACCTTGGCAAATGTCATTTAATAAATGCGTGTTCCTTTTAAGGGGGCCTTTATCTCAGCTGGGAAAATGTGTGTACGTCCTTGGCAGCCTGAGAATCCAGAATCCTGAGCCAGAGGGGACCCAGTCACAGGGGGAAGAGCTCGCACGTGACTGACCTCAGTGTTTGAGTCCTGCCTCTGCCCCTTCCCTGCCTCTCAGGGTCTCAGCTTCCTTACCTGTAGGAAGGGGCTGGTGACAACAGCACTTGCTTCACTAGGCTGTCGTAACAGTTAAATAAATGAGGGCTCCCTGTTATGTGACCTCATCCACACGTTGTACCCATGAGACCGTGGCCGGGCATCACCAGGACCTGTCCTAGAGTAACAGCTGGGCCTGGAGGTTGGAAGGACACCACCTGGGTTCTCAGCCTCTCCAAGCCTCACTTCCGGGCCTCAGTTTCTCCCTCTGCAAAATGGGGAGGTGGGAAGGAGGTCCTTAGGTTGTCAAGGAAGTGGGTGGTTGGTGTTAGTGCCCCTGCATGCTCTCCCAGCCTCACCTGGCCCCCACCAGGCCTGGCAAATATGAAGGGTGCTTACAGCGCACACGTATCCATAGTTCTTTCCCTGCTGCTTTGCAAACAGGGCTGCGCTGCGAGCATTTCTTCATTGCCTCCAGGTCCCATCTAAACCTAGCAAATGCTCACCGGGGCTCTGACCCTCCCTGCCCCCCGGCCTCCCGCCAACAGTGCATACAGCCTGCCCACAGGTCCAGCTCCAAGTGTTCTTGTGCAGACATTGGGGCAGAGCTAGTTCTGCCTCAGAGAGAATCATTAGCTTCTCAGGCTTAAGGCTGTGATCCTCCGTCATCCTCTTCATCCTTAAATATCCACTGCATGGTAACACTGCCCTGCACCGAGTGCTTCCTCTGTGCCAGGAGCAGCACTGAGCTCTTTACACACATTAGCCTGTTTCATCCTAGAAGAGCCCTAGTGTTATTATTATTATCATCATCATCATCATTCTCATTCTATAGATGGGAAACCGGAAGTCCAAAGGGGTTAAGACACTTCCTGGGGTCTCATGAGTGGCAGAGTTAGAATCCAAACCAGAACATACATTCAACAAATGCCAGGCACTGGTATAAACCTGAAGGAAACTGCAGGGAACAAAACTAAGTCCCTTTCAAAGGGCTTATAAGTAAATCTAGGGTAGGGAGATAGATGCTAATGAAATTGACAAATGCTTGTAATGTGTCAGGTGATATGTATTGTAGATACAGGGTGATATGTGTTGTAGAAAAATAAAGCAGAGCAAGGGACATCGAGGGGGGTAGTGTCTTATATACCATGCCAAGGAAGGCCTCTTAGGCCAGAAGGAGGTGAGGGACCCAATATGCAGATATCTAGGGGATGAGAGTGCCAGGCAGAGAGAATGGCAAGTGCAAAGGCCCTGAGGTGAGTAGAGAATCTGGCATGGTTGAGAGCAAGGCTGCAGGGCCCTGGGGGCCACCGAAAGGATCCTGGGTCTCACTCTGAGTACGGTGAAGGGTGCAGGAGGGTTTTGCACAATGGAATGATGTTACCTTAGGTTTTAGAGGCTCCTCTGGCTGCAGGGAGGATACGTGTTACACAGAGGTGAGGTGGAGCAGGGAAGCCGGTTTGGAAGCTGAGATAAGGATCTAGGTGCAGTAGAGATGCTAGGGAGAGGTCAGAGTCTGGCCAGATCTTGGAAGGTGAGCCAGCAAGCTCTGCTAATAGCTGGCTGTGGGTCAGGAGAAAGATGGGAGTCGAGGAAACGTACAGATCTCAGGCCAGCTCTTCCAACCACTGAACATTTGGCCTTGGGGAGAGAGACGTTGGTACCCCCTTGTTTACAGGTGAGAAAGTGGAGGCTTAAAGAAAAGTGACTCTGCCAAGTCACTCCACTAGGGCTGAGATATACAGGTCTTCTGGCCCCAGAGCCCAAGCTATGGACTGTCCTGGCACCTTAGGAGTTTACCTGCTGCATGGAAGGGGCTACCAGGGTCTGCCCTTTCCCTGCAAGGGTATGGACAGTACCCAGTTCTCTGAGTGCCTGGAGTGGAGGTGAAGGAGAAAGTACCCTGGGCCCACTGGGCCCTCCCCCACCTTATTCACAAGGCCATGTGTATCCTCATTTGTGCTGGTTCCAAGTCAGGTGCTAGTTTCCACCGCAGGACCTTGGGCATCTCCACCCAATGGGTACCAGTAGACTGCTCCCAGTGATGACCTGCGACTGAAGCCATCCTTTCAGGTGCTAGGTTAGCCCAGTCCCTAGCCCTTCCCCAGCTTGCTCACAGCCATTGAGCATGTCCCAAAGACTCTGCCCTGGTCCCTGAATTGTGCCAAGCCCTTTTCTCTCCTCTGCACCTTTGTGCAGAGGAAGAAAAGTTCCACCTTCTTGAATGCCTTCCCTTCTCCCCAGCCTCTGTCGGCTTTCAAGATGCAGCTCAGGGACCACCACCTCCAGGAAGTCTTCTCAGATCTCACCCCTCTTCCAAAACCCTATCCCCAAGCCTCTTCTTGCTCACTGATCACCCTGCACATGATCATTGCCTGTGTCCGGGACTCTGTCCGGGGCTCTGATGCATCTTACTTGGCTCTGTGTCCTGTGGCATCTAGGACAGGGCCTAGCAATAGAGTGAGGTTTGAAAGGGCATGAATGAATCATTCTGACTCCAGAGGAAAATCAGTGCCTAGCTGCAGCTGGTGCTCCTGAATCAGAGCCCCAGGCTCCCCAATTGGGAACTGCAGAGTCTACACAGCCATCACCCATGCAGCCCCCTCCTGAATGCATCCTGGGAACCGTCTGCCCCACCCAGGGTCATGAGCTTCAGCAGGGCATTTCCAGGCTGGCTTCTTTACCACTGTGCCCTACGGCTAGCACCCAGTAAGTAGGTGCTCAGTAAAGTTTTGAGTCTCTGGTCAAGGGCAGGACCCTGTGCCAGGGGCCATGCAGCACTTTGCCCACCAGGAGCCAGATTTGAGGGAAGCATCTTCCCTGCCCTCCTTCCTCTCTCACCACCCTGTATGTGCCAGGCATGTTCACCACTGGGTACACTCACACACTCAGGTGCGTGGACACACAGTGTACAAACACAGTGGTCTCCACACACGCTGGGCCCCTGCTCCCCAGCACTTAAAGCACACACACCCTCACATTCACACTCATGTATACACAATTTCCATCGCACACATGCCCTCCCTGCGCGCGCGCGCACACACACACACACACACACACACACACTTGTGCACACAGCCGACTCCTATCCTCCCCTGCCCACACACACATTCTGTGCACCCACATGCTCACACCCCTCCCAGCTATCTATCTGTTCACACCTCAGGTGCAGACAGACCCTCTCATGCCACCAACAGGTTCACACCCACATTCAGATACTCTCCTGGGCACAGTTCATGCCCCCCTCCTGCCCCTGGTCCCTGGTCCTCTTCTGGCACACTTCTGAGCTGCACCAGAGCACATTCCTGCACACACGAGCATCTGATGCACATGCCCACCCATGCACATGTGTGTGAACACTTGTCCTTGGCACACTTGTGCACTCGTGTGCCCACTCCTGCATCTGCCCTCTTTCACTCCTGTGTGCATACTCCCATCCACACTCCTGCACTACACACTCTCGTACACAGACATCAAATCATAACCCAGAAGATACCAAAGGCAGCACCTGATGAGGCGCTGCTGTGTTGGGGGCATAAACCAGCAGCCCCCTGAGGATGGCCGAAAACGATCGAGGTCAGGAAAGGGGGATGCTGAGCTGCCCCAGCTGTGGGGGCCGCGGTGGATGCCATCTTGGCATGCCGAGCCCTGGGCACTGCCAGACCTCCGGCCATAGCCTCCCAAGCCCCGGGCTCCTTGAGTTTGTGGAAATCTGAGGGGTAACCTCCAGCCTGTCCCCAAGACCCCTGCTCTGGTGACCCACTGCTTCCAGGGGCAGGCAGGCTCCCATGCAAGTGGCAGTGAGCCGCCCATCAGGGAAAGGCTGGCTCTTGGGAAATGTGCATTTCAGCTTTGCCTCTGCATCCTGATGAAGCAGCAGGAATCACACCCAGAGATCACAGTGGCCCTGTTTCCCTCCCGGCAAGTTTCAGTTCTAAGTTGATTTGTTTTTTCCATTAGAAAAGCATCCATGCTTATTTTTTCACTTCTGATGAAATTGTTTTCATCTTTTCTTAATCTCAAAAACTACACGATTGTTGTAAAAAAAAAAAAAATCAAAGATATTTTTCCAAGTCCAATGGTCAGTTTTCAGTCCCCACCTTATTTCATCTCTCGCACCCTCCTTGGCCTATTCGTGGAGGACAAAGTGGGCCCGGTGGGGGGAAGCAGGTCATGGGGAGGGGGCAGGAGATAGGGTCAGAGATGCCAGCAGGAGTCCCTTGTCTAAAGGGTTGGGGCTCAGTCCAAATGTAGCATTGGAGTTATTTCTTTAAAGTCTATCTTGTCTGCTCGTGTGCAAGCCCCATGAGGCCAGGACACAGCCGTTCTGCAGCCCTGAGCTGAGGGCCTGGCTCACAGGAGATTCTGGTAATTCATCACTGTCCACCCATGCTGTGAGCTCCCTGCATCCTGTGGACAGAGTTCCTCTTACAACAAGTACAAGGGGCAGTTCCACCCACTGTGCTGACTTCTTCCATTAGATAACTTACTCACGTGTTTTATTTCATTACTTAATATTTTTCCAAAAGCAACAAATGTTCACTACAAAAAAGAGAGAGAGACTTCAATATATTATTGCTGTAAAATAGAAAATATACCTCTCCCCGTGTCCACCCACCGCTGGTGCCATTTCCCAGTCGTAACTTACCTTAACATCGTGATGTTTATCATTCTAGGCCTTTTCTCTAGACAATTTGATCACTCAGTCTGCAGATACTTATTGAACATCTGTTCTGCACCAAGCACTGTATTTTCTTATTACAAAATGGGATACTGTAAATATTCTTTAATAGGCATCCAGTTTAGAAAATCTGAAAATACCCAAAATAGAAGGAAAAAAAGGAAAAACCCATTAGATTCATGATCCAAAGAGATTCATGATCCAAAGAGAGTTGTGTTTTATAGCTTTGTATAGTACCTTGCAGTTGTTTATTTATACGTAGTTTTAGTTTACAATGTCATGATCATACTGAAAGCAGTTTTCCTGCTTTTTTATTGCACAAGTAATACAAACAGAAGACATAAAAGCAAAATCCCTTGGAAGTCTACTACTCACAGTTAATTACTACTAATCTTTAATATCAGATATACATTTTTTTCAAAACTAGAAGTTTGGGATCACACTGAAAACATCACTCAGGAACTGACTCTGATTTTGTAATCTATTTCTGTGTCCATAATTGTAATCCTTACATGTAGGCTTGGTCATCATGTGAGTTCGTCATCAGGGGATCAACAGCCTCCTTTTCTTGGAAATTAGAATATTTCCAATTTCTTATTTTTATAACAACACCTGAATGAATGAAACAAAATGTTTGCACATATCCTTAGTAACCTGAGTATGATTTTACATATTTATTCACTCATATTTTAACATCAAAATGTTGATCACAGTTATCTTTGATGGTATTCTATGAGATTATTATTTTCTTTTTATACTTTTTGTTTTCTCTAAATGCTTTGCAATAAACAGATTTTTATTTGCTAACCACAGTATCATTTAAAATTATGCCATGCAAAAATTTCCAGACTACTACAGTTTCACAGTGATGGTTTTTTATGGCTACCTGTAATTCCATCTAGTGGACAGGCCACTGTTCACTTAACCATCCCCTGTCATTGGCCACTTGGGTTTTTTCCCAACTTTTTCAAGATCATTACATGGGAACCCCACTCCATATTCGGGGTCATGTCCTCATGGAACAGCCCAGCAAAGGCTGGAGAACAGCTTTCACACCTGTGGTACCTCCTGCCACACTGCTTTCCCGAAAGGATGTGCCAGTCTCCATTCCCACCAGCATCATGTGACGATGTCCAGCTGCCCTCCTCTCCCAGAGACAGTTCAGGCTGCTAAACCATCGCTTTCTCTGCCAGGAGGGCAGGAGAGAGCGGGAAATGGGTTTGTCAGTGATGCCAGCATGATGACCCCAGGCCCAGAACCGCAGGAGTGATTTTTAACAAGGCCGATTCCCAGAACAGAACCTGCAGAGAAGAAGAAAAGCAAGCAAGCGAGGGAAAGACTCTGCTGGAAACACACACACACACACGCAGATTAAAATAATATTTGGCACTTCTGTCGCACTTTTAAAATTCTTCAAACGCTTTATAAACACTAGCTAATTAATTAAGCCTCCTAAATCTGGCTGCAGTTGGTGGAGAGAGCTTGAGAGGAGCTAAAAAAGGCGGTGGTGGGGGGGCAGTCCCACACAACTCCAGATTTTATTGTCGCCTCCTGGCTGTGACTGCAGGCCTCCGGCTGCAGCCCAAGAATAGCCCTGCCCCAGCCGCAGCCTGGCTCCACACCTCCTCTCCTGCTCCTGGCTCCCTCGCCAGCTGCTGACTCACAGCCCTGTGCGATGGTATTGATAAGGATAATAATAACCATCATTGATTGCGTGTCTATGGGCCAGGCACAGTCCCGGGCTCCAGGCTCGCCATCTCCCAGATCTGCCTGTGACAGTCCCTTTAACAGATGAAGAAAGAGCCTCAGGGAGAGGATTTGCCCAGGAGCAAGTGAAATCCCTCCTTCCTTCATTAATGCGTTCGTTCAACGTGTATTTATCAAGGGCCCGGTGTGTGCCAGGCAGTGTTCTAGGTAGGGGGCTGGAAACACTTCCTTGTGGATCCTGCATCCTGCTTGGGGGAAACATGACAATCCAGAGAAAATCAAGTATATAATAATGTATCTGTGATCATAATGGGAACAGAAACCAGCACCTGTGCTGCAGGCACTTACGTCTGACTGTGTCCTCATGACTATCTTGGGGGGGTGGGTGCCAGTACCGCACTTTGTGGAGGACGGAGTGGAGGCCCCGGGAGGGCGGGTGCTGAGCTGGCTAAGGGGGGACCGTGCTCTCACCCGAGCCTGCAGGCCCAGCGCGCATGCCTCCTGCCGGTGGCAGTTCTAGCCTAGTCTCCAATGTAGAACGCAGACCCTTCGGGAGTGGTCCTGGCTGGATGCTCTTGGCAGCTGTTGCTGCTGCCTGGGATCTCTCGGGGCCCCTGCCTGCCTCTGTGGGCCTCCTCCGTGTGCCTCTCACACACCTGGTCAACAGTTCTACCCCAAGCCCCTGTCCTCTGCAGACAGTGGTTTCTTCCCTGCACCATGAGGGTCAGGCTGTCCTCAGGCTGCCACTCTGCATTTCCACTCACTGGCCCCGAGAAACGGGCAATCCCTGGCATGGGAGTCAGGGCTGGGACCACAGGAAGGGGATGAGAGGCCCGTCCTGAGGCCCTGGGCTTACCTGCAGTGAAGGAGTCTGTGGCTAGGTAAATTCACAAGGTCTCTCTCCAGCTCAGCCAGAGGTGAGGGGCTGCTCGGGGCATCAACTGCAACCCTGTCCAATGTACAAGGCAAGGTGGCCTCGGTCAGGACAGGACAGGGTCACATCGAGGGTCACATCAAAGGTCAACCAGGCAGAGACCAGTTGGCGCATCTGCATCTCTGCCAGTCTGCTGCCCCTCCGTGTCTCTGTCTTATTCTCTCTTTCCCTCCGCCTCCTTCTCAGTCTCTCACTCCATCTCTGTCTGTCTGCCCCTCCCTCTGCCCATCTCGGTGGTTCTCTCTCTGTCTCTGTGTGTGTGTGTGTGTGTGTATGTGTGTGTTTCTCCAAGGTCTTCATGATCTGTTCTTTCTGCCCAGCCCACACCTTGTTCAGAATCGAGGCCCCGGCTGCACCTCACTCCGAGCATCTACAGCACCTCTCACAGCATCTTCACCAGGCCCGTCCATCTTCCTCCTGTGTCCCCCTCCCTCCCAACCTCCTCTACTGGGAGTCCCTGTTCATGTGCCCCAGTCCTCTCCAATTTGGGGCCAGGTCCCTCCCCACCGCCAACCTCTAGGACCCCTTCCAGCTGTCCAGCCTGGGAGCCCTTGAGGCTCGACCTGGGTCCAGCCCCTGTGTGTCCCAGCATCCAGCCCAGGCCTGGCCTGAAGGAGCATTAGCGAGATCTGGTGAGAGTGAAGTTTGAGCAGCTGACCCTCCTCGTTTATTCATTGTGTGATGACAGTAGCTTCCCCTGTGCCCAGCCTGGTGCTAAGTGACTTCTGTGTGTGACCTCATTTTCTTTTCAGAACACACAGAGGCCTGGGGGTGGTCTACCCATCTTGTAGATGAGGAAACTGATACTAAAGCAATGCATAAACTCAGGTCATGGGTGAATAAAAAGCGAGCCAGGTCTCAAACCAGTTCAGATGGCTCCAAAGACCAGACCCTTCTTTTTGACACTGTCCTGGCCTAGGCATGTTGTTTGTTCCTCCTAGAGATCCATGGAGATGGGGCAATAGTAACTGACAGATGAGGAGACTGAGGCTCAGAGGGCAGTAAAGGGACCTGCCCAAACTAAAGGCGTCACGCAATATCCAGTGTGCAGGTATTGAGCATGCTCACAGGCCTCCCTGTGGGATCTTCACGGCCGCCTGAGTGATGGCCAAGGTCACACAGCAATAAGCCTTGAGCCGGGACTCACACCCAAGTCCTTGTACTTCACAAGTCCATGGCCTGGACAAGCCCCAACTGCTGAGTACTTTTCCAGGGCCTGCTTCCTGAGCCAGACCCAAAACAGAATCTAAGCTCCTTGTAGAGTCCCCCTGCACACCATGCTGCCACCGACCTCTGAGCCTTTGCCCAGGCTGCTCCCTCTCTCAGGAACACTGTGCCCCTTTCTTTATTCCTGGTAAATTCAGATTTGAATTGAGAGCCCAGTTCAGACATGACTTCCAGAGCGGGCTCAAGTACTCAAACCTACTCTCTGCCACATTATTTAAGCTCTCTGTGCCTCACTTTCCTCTCTTGTATTAGGGTCTCAACGTTACAGGCTCATTGTGCAGGTTACATGTGATACACGTGCAAGGTGCTGAGTTCAGGTGTGGCTCATGGTGCACGAAGTCAATGAAAACTTGTTGTTGATAAACACTTGAGAAAACCTACAGGATCACATAAGGATGAATAAGTAACTGGATTGTGTTTCCCTCCAGGAGTTGCAGGTGAGAACGATGTGAAGGTGATTCAGCCTGAGCGGTCAGTGTCAGTTGCTGCAGGAGAGACGGCCACTCTGCACTGCAGCGTGACCTCCCTGCTCCCCGTGGGGCCCGTCAATTGGTTCAGGGGCACAGGGCCAGGCCGAGAGTTAATCTACAGTCTCAAAGGAGGCCCCTTCCCTCGAGTAACAAATGCTGCAGATACTACAAGGAGAAACAACACGGACTTTTCCATCCGCATCAGTAACATCACCCCAGCAGACACTGGTATGTACTACTGTGTGAAGTTCCGGAGAGCAAGCCCTGACGTGGAGGTTAAGTCTGGACCAGGCACTCATCTCACTGTGAGTGGTGAGTATGGCCTGGGTCTCCTTTGTCCCCCTGGTCTGTGACAGCAAGTCAACAAGAATGCCCTCCACCCTTTGAGAAAAAAGAAAAAAAAAAAAAGAATCAAGTGCAGCAGTGGGTGCTTATATCATGATCTGATTTCACTCCCTTCTACAGATCAGGGAAACTGAGGCCTGCAGAGGTCATGCTACTTGCCAAAGGCCCCACAACTGGTAAAGCTGGGAAAAGTCTGGAACCCCAGTCTGCCTGGCTCCACAGCCCTTGCCTTTTCCATCCCGTCTAGCCCTTTGGTTCCAGGGATGAGGGAACTGAAAGTCTGAGTGACTTGCCCCGTCACAGCCCAGGTATCACCTCCTGCCTCCAGAGAGTGTTCCCCTCAATGTGGCTGAGTCTTCTCTTTATTTAGCACCTATTGAGCACCTACTGTGTGCCAGGCCCTGCTCCAGATGTTGTGGAAGCAGCAGTGAACAAAGCAGACAAGGGCTCTTCTCCCATGAAACTTATGTTCTTTCCCCTTCCAAAGAGAAGTCTCTCCAGGGCAGGGTTTCTTTATTTCCTATTCAGAAACATCACACTGAGAAGAAATTCTTACAGCACAGGTTCAGTGTTTACTCTGATGGCCTGGGCTAGAGGAGATGCCCAGAGGTTGGGTGTTTCCTGGGGGTCTGTTGGGAAAACCCTCCTGTGATTCAGGGACTGACTCACAGAGTCACTGAAGGCTCCCAGCAGAGCTGGGTCATCTCAGAATGTCCCTCCCCAGGAAAGAGGTTCCCCATGTGGGTGACTTAGGGGCTGCCCCATTGAGGCAGCAAAGGTGCTTATTTAGAGTTTTCTGACAAAGACCCTGGATCCTCTTTCTGACTCCTGAATCCTGGACTGTGACACAGGAGGGACCTTTAGACACCATCCTGTGCAACCCCCAACGTACACATGGGGAGCCTGAGGTCAAGACGTGACAGGGACCTAGGCCACAGCCACATGGTCAGTGAGGGGATCCTCCCAGAACCCGATCTGATTCCGGGCCAGGCTCCCTCCTGCACCACCATTGGAACTGGTTTCATGGAAGAGCCTGGCACATAGAGGGGACAAGATAAAAGCTCCTTGAATTAGCCATTGAACAGGGAGCCTTTTCATAGGTTTCCCCAAGGTTCAGAATGCCCCTCACATTCAGGCCCTGAGGCCCAAGGTGACTGGGAACCTCTCCCTATTTTTAGCCACAAATCCCTCATTCCATATCAGCACCTGGAGCTGCCCAGTGTTTCAACAGCTGCAAAGCGCTCAGCATATGGAGACAGCGTCTGTCAGTCTTTTGTTGACAAATATCAAGTTGTTCCCAAACTTAGGATATTAGAATAGCACTGCAGTGGATAATCTTGTCCTGCATCACTCTACTCAAGTGGGAGATGCCCGCTGGAAGTGGCATTGCTAGATCATGGACTATGTGTATTTTAATTTGTGTGGATATTGCCAGATTTCCCTCCTAGATGTGGTAGCAATCGAATCTCCCCATTACCCCTGGACATAGGGAAGGTGCCTTTATCCTGACTTTGCAGCTATTACTAAACTTCCCAGATGGTGGTTCCCTTGCTCAGCCAATCACAGCTAGTAAGTGGCTCCTCCACCACTCAGACCAGCTGCCTGCCAGGAGGCGGCTCACCCTCCTCTCCAGGCCGCCTGCCCAGAGGATTCCCTGGATGAGAAGGGGGCGAGGGGAGGGGGCCAGGGAACAGCAGCCTGACAGACGCTGAATCTTCCTCATGGCCTTTGCTCCCAATGACCAGTGCTCAGAAGGAAGGGCTGTCTGTTTTCCCTTCTACAGATAAGGACACTGAGGCTCAGAAAGGGGTGTGGCTGGCGAGCAGGTAGGGGAGCCAAGACTGAACCCCCAGCACCCTGACTCACACCCTGCTCTCTGCATACCCCGCTGTGCTGGTCAAAGTGTAGAGAAAGCTTCAGCCCTCTCCTATAAAATCCTGTATTGTTCTGTTCTTCAGTAATAACTATGAGGAAAAGTCCTGTGTGAGAGGCAGGACTACCTTTACAACCAGATCAGACAGATACTACAGTGTCTCATGATGTCCTGAACGTGTTCCTAAAAGACACACTTAAAAGCACCAGGAATCGTTTTTCCACCACTGTTGTGATATTGCTCCTTCACTAGACCTCATGCGGGAGCAGCTCCAGGAAGTATAGCGTGGACAGCACAGAGAGGGACCACTGCAATCCCAGCAGCACCATGCACGCCCATTCCTGGCTCTGCAGACTGAGGAGGAGGAAGGGGAGGTGTTCCCTAGCAGGTGCTGGGGGCCCCGCGTGAGCAAGAGTTCATATTCTAGACTCAGGGGTCAGGAGCCCACGTCTTCCCTTGTTGCTACAGGGTCCCCAGGCCTGGGCACTCAGAAGCCACTCCTCCCTGTAGTTGCTTGAAGTCAAGAATCTCAGAGGGAAAAAAGGGGAGGGTGGTGGTCAGTGTGGGGGTTTGTGAAGGTGGGGGCGCTTGCTCTGCTGATGGACATGAAAGCTTGGAGGCGACAGGAAATACTTCTGGAACACGGTGGGCGGGTGAGGAGACAGTCCCTTCATTTCTCTCAGCCTCAGTTTTCTCATCTGTAAAATGGTGATCATCATGTTCTCCTTTCAGGAGAGTTGGAAGGATTTGAGGTGCTCTGTCTAAATCACCAGCACAGAGTAGGGGCCCCCCAGTCGAGGCTGTGACCCAGTTCCCTGTACTGGGCCCCATTTCCTCACGTGTAGAAAGAGGATAATCACACAGCCTTTGCAGGATGTCCTGAGGGTACAATGACCTGGTGACAGGACAGCCCCTCAGGGAGTGATGGTGCTGGCCTCCCAGGCTGTGTGATCTTGGGCACGTCTCAGTTCCCTCTAGTCCTCAGTTTCCCCATCTGTGCAATGGTGGTAATCACGCTGCCTTTCAGGAGTCTTTGATGATGGAGAGGATCTAGGAAGCCCTGGATGGAGTGGGCTGGGTGTCACTGAGCTCAGTGCACAGCAGTGGAGAGCCTGGTCCGAGCCCCCCCCTGCCTGGGCCCCCATCCCAGCTCTGCCCCGTCCCAGCTCTGGGACCTCTGACGAGTCCCTCTCCACACTAGGGCTCAGTGTCCTCGTCCATCAGTGACAGCACTGCCCTCACAGAGCTGCTGCAGGGACTGAATGAAGGATACATGTCGAGAGCTTAGAGCAGAGCCTGGCACCCAGAACGTGTTCCACCAACGTGAGCTCTGATGTGCCAGAGCCAGAGGACCTCAGATGGGTTACTTTCCCTCCAGGACTAAGTACAGCTGGGGTTGGGGTGGGACTGGGTGCCTTTCAACCTCAGCTGCTCACTGGAATCACCTGGGAGACAGTGAAGCGCTCCCCAGACCCTGTCCCCACCCTAGAAATTCTGATTTAATTGGCCAGATGTGGGCCTGGGCAGGTGAGTGTTTTAACTCCTGCAGAGGATGCTGTTGCCCAGCCAGGATAGAGGAGCCCTGAGTCACGTGTTCTCTGAGGTCACAGAGGGAAGACTGTGGTTTTTCCCTGACGAAGGTGGGTCCCCCGTGGTGCCTGAGTTGTAAGAACAGTTCTTCCGGGTGTGGGTGCTTCAGAATAGCCCGTGACGGTGACAGCTCTTAGGAGGCCCAAAGAAGTCAGCCTGAGTGGAGAGGCAGAGACACCTCCCCAGTGAGCTCATCTGGGCTGAGAGGGGCTTCCTGCCCACTCAGACCACCCTGTTCAGACCCGAGCTTTACCTCTGGGGAAACTTTCCCATATTTTAAACACGTGTGTGTGTGTAAACAGGTGCTAGAATCCCTGCAGACACTCCCTGCTCAGCCCAGAGCCCTCCTGCCTCAGTACACCACAGTGACACTGACCAAGTCTGTGTTCCCTTCTTTCAAAATGCTTCCAGCTTCTGTAAAGGGCTGACCTGCAGGAAAATGCCTATGATCCCTTGTGTGTTTTGAAAACCAGTTCCCCCAAATTTTTCCCTGAGGGGATTATTTTTAAAAAGAGGGAGAGAATCATAATTTGGTGGTTTCCTACTCCTTTATTCATGTGGATTTTTCATGGCAACTGCAGGGAACAAGGTTTGAGACTTTTCTTGCTTTTTCCATAATACTTTTGTTTTGCCTTCTTACTTAGAGAATAAATACATAGTTTCAGACCTAGGAATGACCAGATCTTATGATTAAGATGTTATTGTGTTATTGATTAAGCAACTATATGCCAGGCTCTGTGTTTTACATACATCCTCACTCATCTTACCAGGTGGTGCTTTATCCACTTTGTCTAGAATCAGACGCTGAGGCTTAAGAATAAAGATCAGAGACCCTAAAATCAGTCAGTCCTGTGTGCAGTGAGATGAGCTCTGACCTTTCCTCGCTGGGTGCCCTTGGCCAGCTGCATCCTCCCTGAGCCTCATCCCATAAATGGGGGCACTCTCGAGCCTCCCTCTCAGGCCTGATGTGGGGAATGAGAGAGCTGAGGTTCCTAGAGGGATCAGCCCAGCATCAGGCTCCCAAAAACTCTCTATAAGTGCTAACTGATCACAGTATCTGCTCCCTTTAGTTACGTCCAGGATGCTGGTGTTTTTATGACTTGATTTATTCAAGTAACACCTCCTTACTATGTCCTCAAAATGTCTGATGAGTTTTAGGAAGCACGTTAAATATTTACAAATGCAAATATTTATAATAGTTGCTGTCTGCCAACTTTTACAGGAGGTGTTACGTAATAACGAACAATTTGGAGACACCCTGGAGGGCCCTTCTACAGGGAGAAACTGCCCATACTTTTGATTTGCTGATTTGTGTACATTTTCAGGACACAAGAGGTGCTTCTGCTGCTTCATAGGCCTGTGTCTATGTCTCTTCTGATTTAATAACGATTAAGAAATTCACCACCTTTGGTTTCTTAGCACTCAGTGATCTTTGTTTCAACCTAAAACTGACCCAGGAGAAGAACCCAGATTCAGAAAAACATCCCTTTGCTCCCTTCCTTTCAAATTCAAGGATTGGCACATTAGTCCTACTGGAATATTTGTGGAAAGAATGAAAACTATGCAGTAAATTCATAGATACCTGAAGGGACAGCTCTGGATATAAATACAGTCTGGGTTAAAGAGAGATCTGTGTTTGTTTAATTTTGCGAATCATCTTGTGTTTTACTCACAGCAAAAATGCTCCCACTGCCTGATTTAACCCTCACTGCAGCCCGGGAAGGATAATGCTGTCCCCTTTCACAGACGAGGAGCTGGGAGGTGCCATGGCCACCTCTCGTTGGATGGCCAGCCTGGTTCAGCTTTCATGTGGTCCCACTATGACCCTGCTTCCCCTGCATTTACTTCTGTAAACACTTCTCCGAACTTACCTAAGTTTTCCAGGGGGAGCCCAGCTAGGAACAGTTAACAGGAGTGTAAGACCAATCAGTACTTTTGTTCCTTTGCCCAAACTGGTGGGAAATCACCTGGCTGATGTAAGAAGGTGGACTTTGAACTCAGGCCTGGAATTCAATGTCAGCCCTGCCCCTGACTCAGAGTCACCTCTGGGAACCTGTGTGTCTCCTCTGTCAGATGAGCATGATGACACTGCCCTCCCAGAACTATTTGAAGAATTTAAAAAATAATATGTGCGGTGGTTCTTAACGGTGTCACATTTTTATCATTAGTGATGATAATTACAATCATGTTCATCATTTATAAATGTTCCTTTTGTAGCCAAACCCTCTCCTCCTGTGGTATCAGGCCCCGCAGTGAGGGTCACACCTGAGCAGACAGTGAGCTTCACCTGCAAATCCCACGGGTTCTCCCCCAGAAACATCTCCCTGAAATGGTTCAAAAATGGCAATGAGCTCTCAGCCTCCCAGACCAAAGTGGAACCAGAGGGAAACAGCGTTTCCTACAGCATCTCCAGCACAACCAAGGTGGTGCTGGCCCCGGGGGATGTTCGCTCTCAG
The DNA here is from genome assembly GCF_965194825.1 of Balaenoptera physalus. Taxonomy (NCBI): domain Eukaryota; kingdom Metazoa; phylum Chordata; class Mammalia; order Artiodactyla; family Balaenopteridae; genus Balaenoptera; species Balaenoptera physalus. Next base: position 29,168,271 of record NC_138898.1, read on the forward strand.
GTCATCTGCGAGGTGACCCACATCACCCTGCAGGGAGACCCTCCTCTTCGTGGGACAGCCAACTTGTCTGAGACCATCCGAGGTAGATGCCCCTCATGCCAGCCTAAGCCCGCACCTGCCCTCAAGGCCCCAGCCTGTTCCTCCGCCCTGCTTTTTGCTCCAGGCCTCACATTGCCTGGAATCTACTTCCTGACAGTCCTGCCCCATCCCCGGGCTCCTAGAGGAGCTGCTCACTAAATGCTGTTTTAATGGCAGCGGCCAGGTGGACACCCCTCATGTGCCAAGCACTGTGCTAAGTAGTTTCCTTTACTTTATCAATTGTTTCTCCAACGACTGAGCTCCTACTATAAGCCAGGCCCCTATGTGCTTGGTGATTTCATATATTTTGCTGCAGTTATTATATTCCAACTGCATGCCAGGGGCTGTGCTTGTAGATGACACACATCATTATCCTAATAGGAGCCCAGTCCTTGAGCTCCTACTGTGTGCCCTGCAGTGTGCTTATGATTTCATTTATATGCAAAGAGACCCTCGGTGTTTGAGCACCTGCTGCATGCCTGACTCTGTCCTCTGGTGACTCCCTTGCTGTGCTGCAAGCTGTTATCCAGCCCCTCTCCTGTGACCTGCTGGTTCCATAAGGTCAGAGCTTCTGCCTATGCTGTTTCAGTTCCGCCTACCTTGACGATTACCCAGCACCCCATGGCGGGGAACCAGTTGAATGTCACCTGCCAGGTGAGCAAGTTCTACCCCCAGCGCCTACAGCTGACCTGGTTGGAGAACGGAAATGTGTCCCGAATAGACATGGCCTCAACCCTCACAGAGAACAAGGACGGGACCTTTAACCGGACGAGCTGGCTCCTGGTGAACTCATCTGCCCACAGGGAGGCTGTGCTGCTCACCTGCCAGGTGGAGCATGATGGGCAGCCGGCGGTCACCAAAAACCATACGCTGGAGGCCTCTGCTCCCCAGAAGAACCAGGATGCAGACGAACCTCTGGGTGAGGCCTCCACTCCAACTGACCCAGTTCTTTACCTTTTTTTTAATATTAAAGGTAGTAATTCATGCTTTTTATAGAACAATCGAGAAGTGGATAGATGTAAAATAGAACTTTAGAGTGAGTTTCCACCCCCAAACCCCACACCCCCAAGAGTGACCACTTGTTAGAGTTCGGCATATTCTTTATAGATCTTTTGACATAAATATCCATGAAAGAAAGAAAGTAGGGAAGGAGAGAGATCGTCCTGTCCATGGCGTCCTGCCTCTTGCTTTCTTTCACTAACAGTAATTGTGTTCACCATTCCATGTCCGCCCACCTCCCTCCGGCTTGCTCTTTCTTACCTGGGCCTTGTCTCCCTGGCTGCCATCGCAAGGGTGCCCCACTAGGAGTAGGGATGGGAGCTTCAGGGTGTCTGCGGCTTATCTCAAGTAAAATCAATGCTGCACTAAATGTCCTTGTACATATTCTGTTACATGAGCAGCTATTTCTGTGGGACGATTCCCAGGAAACATTTCTAGGCCCATTTAAGGTGATGGTGATGCTGCCACCCTTCTGGGAGAGTGAAAGGTGTCAGCCCCCATCCAACCTGTTGTCGATGTGTCTCCCTTCTTTCTTCAAAACGGCAGCACCTAGTTGGCGTTTTGGTACCACTGTGGAATGTTCCATCACCTGTACGCTTGTACGTAGCGACCCTTTGAATGGATTAGAATAGAGTCCATTTCCTTCCTTCGTGCATCCTTCAAGGGAACAGCTCTAAAGAAGCCTTGAGGCCTGTCACGGTGCCCTTTGGTGCCACCAATCGCTGGTTTTCACAGGATGAGCCCTGCCCTTGGAGACAGGTTGTGTGGATCTACTCTGCCTGTCACAGTCTTTCTGGGGAGCTTAGACAAGTCAGTGCCCGTCTCTGGGCTGCTCCGCCTGCCCCTGGCAATGTTGAGGGAGGTGACCCTGGTGACCCCCCCAGCTTTGAGTCTCAGCTGCTGGGACCATAGCTGTCGCAGCATTGTAGCTTCAGGGCTGGGTATGCAGTAGACACTCAAGAAATACTTTTAGAAAGGATGAAAGAGTGAGTTAGCTGGTTGATGTGCGAGCTGGTTTGGTTAGGTAATCCTCAGAGCTATCCAATGAGGTAGAGATTACTATTGGCCTCAGTAACATAAGCCAGTGTGTGAGGGGGGTTTAAATGACCTGCTCAAGGTCACACAACAAAGGGCATTGATTGGAACCCATGTGTCTGAGACCTGCTCCTGGCCTCCCACTGTGCCCTCATGTGGGATCCCCTGCCTGTGCCCGGCGCCACCCCTGCCCTGTCTCCGTGTCCCATGTCCTGGGTTCAGCGCTCCTAGGCCCAGGCCCTGGGCACAGACCAGGGCACAGCCTCGGGGCTCTGCATGTCCAGACGCACGTCCGCCACTCCTCGCCACCCCTGCCCCCTGCGCTGTGTGATGCCCCAGCTACGATTAGGAGTTCCGGGCAGACCCGCGCCCCTGTGTGGCCGCTCCACGGCTCACTCAGATGAGGAGGAACATGTGTCTGTTCCTCAGGAGGGAGATTCCCGCCCATGCCCTGCAGCTGGGCCTCTCCGAGGCTGATGGCAGCGTTTCCCCTCTGTTACCTCGGCACGGTTTTTGCACTGCCGGTGGGTAACCCATGAGGAGAGGTGTGTGCAGACCCATGGACGTGCCCATGTGGCCTGAAATGTCTGAGCCAGATGTTTTCAGTTAATGAAGCCTGCCTCGTGGTGAATAGGGGCAGTGGGTTTTCCTTTTTTTTTGTTTTAAATTTTCCTACAAGAAGCCTCTATTTTGTGTGGTCCTAGACAAGGCTGACAACTGGAACAGTATCTTCATCGTGGTGGGCGTAGTGTGTGCCCTGCTGGTGGCCCTGCTGATCGCCGCCCTCTACCTCCTCCGAATCAGACAGAAGAAAGGTGGGTACTTTCCTCAATTCCTCCTCATGAGTTTGCCCCTGGGCTGTCCTTCCCAGAGGGGGAGGCCTCACACAGTTTAAGCCATAAAGATGTCCAGTTACTCCCGGTAACAAGAAGTCCAAAGGTAACAGTGCCATGGCTGTGTGGGCCCTTCCCCAGGCTGGAATCTGAGTGGGTCAGCACCCCCGCAGCCATCACTGCTCCAGGCCTCACATCCTCACAGGACCACTACCAAGGTGGGAAGCAGGGAGATGCCAGGGTGGCAAGAGGGTCTCAGGGAGGAAACAGTGTTTCCCAGGAGCCCCGGGCAGACTTCTGCTTTCCCCTTACCTGTCTAGGTTACATGCCCAGCACCCTGGCAGGAGGCTAGAAGGGAGTGGGGATAATACCACAACTTACTTCTGAGGCCGTTGGGAGGGTTAAATGGCTGACTGTGGGTACAGTGTTAGTAAGATGCCCAGCACACAGCAAGTGCTCAATAAATGTTAACTCCCGTCGTCAGTATTGTACATGAGCCTGGAAACATGAGCCATCTCCCTGGAAAGCTCCCTTCACTGTGGCAAGATGTGTGGCCTTTGACTGCAGCAGGAGGGTATAAGTTCAAATCCAGGACATTGTCCCCTTGTTTGCATGCTCATGCACGTGCGTGGGCAAGCACGTGTGTGCGTGTGTGTGTGTGTGTGTGTGTGTGTGTGTGTAGTTGTTACTGTGGCCAGACCTCTGACTTTGGAGTCAGACAAACTAGGGTTCCAGACCCTTGTTTTATGCTCTAAACAATTTGGCCTCCACGAGCCTCCATTTCCTCACCTATAAAATGGGTGTGGCAGTGCCTGCCTTGGAGGATAGTTATGAAACAAACAAGCTCATGTGAAACGGCCCCTCTGACACATTCTCAGACCTAAAAAGATACATGTTCTCCTTCCCACTCTTGAAGGAGACTATTTTAAGCCAGTGTTTCTGAAACTTTTTCGGCTACAAGTGATAGAAATACATTGCATGTCTCAACCCAATGCACACACACCCCATCTATAAAATTGGAACTCTGATATTTTCCTTTTTGTCATATTTTGTACTATATTCTTTTAAAAATGCTGGTTGTGACCCACCACATGCCGCAGCTTATAAAGTGTGGTCCTGAGCTGTGCTTCTGCGCCCAGACCTCCAGGCAGAGCTCAACAGGCATGTTGTGCATCAGCCACGCACCCCTCCTGCACCCCCTTTCCTCTGGTCCCCAAGTTTCCCTCCCCGCTGGGCTGGCTGGAGGGACTCAGCTCTGAGACACTGCCTGAGCCTCCAGCTCCCGTCCAGGAGGGCTGGCGTCAGGGCCTGCATATCTGGAATCCAGGAGAGGTTCTGCCAGATGATCTACAGGGTGGTTTCCCTGACATTCCTGGAGCCCCGGCACAGGAAGGACTCCTCCTCAGGTGGGGAAGCAGGGTCTGTTGCCCACCAAGAGTGACAAGCCAGCCCTTGGATGGAGCGTTCACTAGTGTCCCAGTCCCCTTTGGAGCCTCATCCCTGGCCACCACGTCAGGCTCCGGCACATGTGAGCTCAGTACCATGGGCCAGGGCATCAGTGACCCAGCGTTCCGGAGGGGGGAGGGGGGTTGGGGAACTGTAGATGCTGGTGAAGGCCACCCAGCCCTGAGTGGTGCGTCTGCTTGTGTGCAGAGCCCAGCTCTCACACATAGGCTCTAGAGACAGTGACAACTGGCCCTCAGTCAGATCTTCTGATGTGCCAGGCACTGTTCACAGACCTAACCCCACTTTACAGATGAGGAAACTGAGGCATGGGAAAGTTATAAAACTTGCTCAGGGTCTCACAACTGGTGAGTGCTGAGGCCAGGATTCACACCTGGACAGTGGGTCTCCAGGGACTATGTTTGAGACCACTCTGCACTTCACCTCCATCCTAAGGAGACACCCCTTCTCCCTCATTGGTCCCTGGAGGTATCTACCATCCTCTACCTCATACTCACAGTGAAATATCCTAATTTCAACTCTATCACTTACCAGTTGTGTGACCTTAGGGAGTCATCCAGTGTCCTTGGTGTAAAATGGAGATGATTGGTCCCGTCACTGGACTCCCTGAGATGACTCATGACCCAGCACCTGGCAACCCATCAGCCTCCATTCAAATGTTAGATGCTGAGCTGCAGCATCTAACTGGTGCCACTCACCTAAAAATCCAGTACCTGCCCAGGCACCAAGCGTTAATCTGGCAGTGAGAATTCTTGCATTGTGGCAGCCTCCAGCCTGTTAAAATGGGGTGCAGAGCACATTTGCCTGTGCGTGTTGCTTTTTAATTACAATTTTACAGCAAAATGAGAGTCAAATGGTGGCTGAACCCTAGTGGCTTCTCTGTGGGATGCCCCATATCACAGGCTTAAAATCTCTGAGCCAGATGGACCCTTTGTTTCCTCCCAAGATCCTTTTTTGGAAAGTGGTGAGATGAAAATGAGTGTCCAGCCCAACCCTGTGAGTTAGAGCACCGAAATCCAAGCTCAGAGAGGGGAAATGGCCCACAGAGGGTCACACAGCAAGTGAGTTGGTGGCAGAAGTGGGATTCACACTTACTCCCCTACCTAGCAGACCTGCTAAAACCTGTTCTCCAGCAGTGAAGGGCCCTGATGGGGACCCAGGCTTGCTGTAGGGTCTCTGGTAAGGTGTGTGACGCATGGAAGTGAGGCTCAGACAGAGGTAGGGCAGTTGACCTCTCCCAGGCTGAAGGCTGCTTTGGGATCTGACCTTTGGTAATTCCCAGAGATGGGAAAGCAGGAAGGCCCAGCTCACTCTTCCTCCATGGAAGATAATGGGCCACCCACCCCAGTGGGGTGGACATGGGGTTTCCTGTGGTTTAGAGGTGATTTCAATTATTCCTCCCAACATCCTTTGAGGTAAACCTCTGTCTCCCCCTCTACACACACACACACACACACAAAGTTACGTGAGAAAAGTGTGTTTCTAGGTTAAATAACTGGCTTTTGTTTTTTCTCTCTTTCAGCCAAGGGCTCCACTTCTTCTACACGGTAAGTACATCACTGCGCTAGGGTGATTTTGTAGTTATTTTGTTGTTTGCCCCCAAAACTGCAAAGCATAATGCACACCCACTGACCCTCACTCCTGCGCCAGTCAACCGTTCTATTTCTTTCCTTTGTAAGCTCTTCTCACCAGGTCCATCTTTAATTCCTATCTCAAATGAGGGGATTTGAGGGGATTTCTGCACACAGAGGCACTGATTTCTTGCTTGCTGTCCACAGACAGTGAGACCCTTATCAAATCCCATTTGGACTGTGGCAGAAACCTCCTGCACATTCTGCCCCCGAATCCAAATTGTATACTTTGCTCTTTCCTTCGTTCACTAAATATTCATTGAGTGCTTTGGCACAGACGGCCCTGGCAATGCTGGCATGAGTAGGATAGAAGCATCTGTGCCCTCCTGAAGCCCGTGACCTGGTCAGAAGCTAAGCCGATGACATTACATCACAGATGGTACATTAGTTTGTTGATTCACATTATCGGTGATTTTTGCTGAGTCTGTACTGTGCACCAGCTCTGTTCGGAGCACTCAGGATACAGCAGTGAACAAGAATCAGTCTGGGCCTTCATGAGGCCCAGATGCCAGTGAGAGAAGCAGGCAGTAAGCCTGGAGGCAAAACAGTATAATGCCCTGTCAGGTGGTGATGAATCAAACACAGCAAGGGGATGGAGACTTGGGGCAGGGAGGGCAGGGGCAGGGCCTCCTCTGAAGAGGACATATGAGCAGGGACCTGGAGCTGGGGACCTGTGAGGGGACACACGCTGGGGGAGAGAGCAGGCGAGGCAAAGGCCCGAGGTGGGCAGTGCCGGGAGGATGGGGGAGGCCAGCAGTTGGAGCAGAGGAGTGAAGGGACAGGAAGGGATGATGTCAGGAGGTGCAGGCCCACGTACCTTAGCTGTGGCCCATGCAGCAGATGGGTGACTAATCCAGACTTTGCAGCTTTGGGGAAGGCCCCCGACATTCACCCCAGCGGAGTAGAGGCAGCACCCCATCATCTACCACGTGAAGGTACCTGCATGGAAACATGAACATCCACACCAAGGACGATAAATACAAACTATAAATAGCTTCATGTTGGTTCGGGACAGGTTTTGCCACCAAATGGGTTTTGCAAATCTTTTGATATTTTTAGAACTTTGTGGATTTCAGAATTGCAAAGCAGAACTGAGGATCTGGAGGAAAAGCCAGGGGTCTAGGGCCTGTAGCTGTTAGGACTTAGGGTTTTACTCCCAGTTGGATGAGGAGGCTTAGGAGGGAGATGATCTGACTTTGTTTTAAAAGTATCACCCTGAACACTCTGTGTGGACCAAGCTAATGGAGGTGAGGATGGAGGCAGAGAGGCCAGAGAAGAGGCTGCTGCAGTAGTCCAAGCAGATGGTGGTGGCCTAGACCAGGGTGATGGGATGGGCTTAGAAATGGTCAGATTCCGGATATATTTCGGAGGTAGAGCCAAGAGAACTTGCTGATGGATTGTAGGGTCAAGGACAATACCAAGGTTGGGGGCATAGGGGTGCTGTGTCCTGTGTTGGGGACCACAGATGTAGGGGGGAAATACTAGGCACTGCGGTTGTACACAGCAAGAGCATCTGACCTGTCTGAAGGGCCCTGAGAAACACTATGTGTCCCTCCTGCCCCACAGCGGGAGTCTGTGGTGCCCTTGGGAGAGAGCCTTGCTTTCTGCTCTGACCTCCACAGGTGGCTTCCTGCTCTGAGCCCTGGCCAGCCTCCCGGCTTCCCCATCCCTGAACAAACAGAGCCACCACTCCAGCAAAACCAGGCTCCTCACTGCCCCCAGGGAAACGTGCTTCCTGTTGCCGGGCCTTCACCTGTCACACTTCCCACCCAAGTACACTCTTCTCAAGGGCAAGGCTCAGCTTCCATCCTTTGCCTAAAACCCCTCAGTGGCTCCCTGTGGCTCTCGAGGTAGTCCAGATGCTCTCCTGAGGCCCTCAAGCCCCTCGTGGTCCAGCCCTGCTGCGTTGGACAGTTTTACTTCCAGCCACTCCTGGAGCTCACATTCCGTGGCTCAGCCAACGCTGCCCCCCTTCACCTCCTCCCTCACGCTGCATCCTCGCTCTCCTCGCCCTGTGCGCTGGCCTCTCTCCCTGAGATGTGCTCCCCACCCCTGCTCCTGAACCACCCAGGGTCTGCACAGCTTCAGGGGGCGGCAGTCACAGCAGGCTCTGAACAGCGCCCCCTGGAGTTGTACCACATGGAAGCTAGTTTAGGCGCCCCTCCTTTTCCCTGGTTACCTCTTGCTCTTCCTTCTGGGCTCAGCAAGGGTGTTACCTCCTCCAGGGACAGAGGCCCCTCCTGGGAGCTCTCCTGATGCCCCTGGATGGACACCCCTGTGTGTCCAAGTTGTCTCTGCACTTGTCCCCATAGTATAACCCACCCCTCTTGAAGGCAGGGATTACTTCCCTCACGTTCACTGCTAATTGCTGCTGAACTTGGCACCATGCCCAGAATGGAATAGGTGCTCAGTAATGGTTTGTTGAATAAATGAATGAGCAAATGCCATCCCAAACCACCACAGCAATCCCCGATCTCTAACTTCCTGAATCCCTAAAACTCTCCCTGTCAGTGGCTTCACAGCCCCAAATATGGAAGGATCTCTCTTTTTTGTTTTGTTTTTATTGTTGTCACTATTTTTTACATGTCATCTCCTCAGTTAGACAATACATTTCTGGAAGAAAAGGGGTGTGTCAATAATAATGACAACAGCATCAGCGGCTAACATTTATTGAGCATTCACTGTGTTCCAGGCACAGATCTATGATTTTACCTATATTAGCCCATTGATGATTTAATTATTGCAAAAATCCTATGATTTACTATTGTCCCAGTTTAATTCAACAGAGGTTCTCAAACTTGAGTGTGTAGCAGAATTCCCTGGAGGGCTTGTTAAAATGCAGATTACTGGCCCCACCCCCTGAGTTTCTGATGCGGAATTTGTATTTCTAACAAGTTCTCAGGTGGCACTGGTGCTGCTGCTTCCGAGCTGGACTTTGAGAACCCCTGCTCTAGAAGCTTATTATTGTCCCTATGTTGTGGTTGAGGAAACTGAGGCTCAGAGAAGTCGTGTGACCTTCCCAAGGTCCCACAGTTAGTAAGTGCTGAACCACGAGTCAACCAGATTTCTCTGACGCTGAAGCTGAGGCTTTTCATCACTGATCCAGTGCCTCTTGCTGCCTGTTTCTTCTTCCCCAGAGAAGCCAGCCGTTTTCTGCCTGTTTTTTATTTTTCCAGCATGAGCCTACCGAGGGAGCCGTGAGATCACTTGCTCCCTTTCATCTCTCTAAGCCAAAGCGTTAGCTAGTGAGCGGTAATGGCGCTTTCCCATGCAGCCGCCAGCTTCAGCTAGGCTGACTGGGGTCAGACGCTTTCCAGAGGACATTGGCATGGGTAACAGCCCAGCACCCCGGGAGGGGGCGGGGCAAGGGAGGGGTAAATGCCGCCACTTTGAGCTCAAAGGGCCCATCAGGTTGCAGGGCCAGTGGGGGGACTGGCTATTTCTAACTCCCTAGGTTAGGAACGTACAGGAGAACGTTGTAATCTTCCCCAGCTCAGATGAGAGAAAAATGTGGCTCTGCTCCCTTAATTGGGCACTGGGGTTCATTCGGTCGGCCATTTGTTCACTTGTCAGACATTCACTGAATTTATTCTTGGAATATTTAAGGCTTCCCTGACTCTTTCATTTATTCATCTGGATTGAACGCCAGGCCTTAAGCTGGGGGATTGCAAAGAGGAGCAAAAAAGACACTAGCCCTGGTCTCGTGGCACTTTTGATCCCATGGGAGAGATGTTCATTCATTCAGTCATTCATTCAACAAACATCTATGGCATGCTAACCGTGCACCGGCCCATTACTAGGTGTCAGGGCTCCGGTGGTGAATGACACGGGCCTAGTCCCTGCCCACATGGAGCTCGTGGTCCACAGGGAGGCAAGTTACCAAACAAGCTAGGAGGTTAATACACGACGTGCTGCAGGCACTGACTGAATAACACAAAGTCAGGCGCAGAGCAGAGGTTGTGGGGGCAGGGGGTGGGTGTGCGGTCGGCGGTCAGGGAAGGCCATCTAAGGAGGGGACATTTAGGAGACAGCTGAGGGGCGAGAAGGCTCTAGCCATGGGAATATCGGGGGCAAGAGTGGACCAGGCAGAGGGAATGGCCAGTGCCAAGACCCCGAGGCAGGAGCAGTTGGACGTGTTCACAGACCGTGGAGGAGGCAAGGGGGCCAGAGCTGAGTGATCGAGGGTGGAGACAGAGGACTAGAGCGTTTGGTGGGGGCACATCACGCAGGCCAGGCAGTCAGGACTCGGAGATGGATTTCACTGCGTGGTGGGAAGGAGTTGAGGGTTTTAAGCAGAAAAATGATATGACATCGCAGATGCATTTTACACGTGGGGAGTGGAGTGCAGGCAGAGCAGGAATAGAGCAGAGACGCCAGAGGCTCCTCAGAAATTTTAAACCTGGATGGTGGTGATGACGGAGTGGAGGGGTTCGATAAGTACTTTGCAGGCAGAGTCGACAAACCTTGCAGTGGATTAGACACAGGTTTTAAAGGAGGAGGGAGGAGAATCAGGGGTGATTCCCACTTCCTTAGCCGAGCACAGGGATGAGTAACAGCAATGCCATTCACTGAGACATGAGGGACCGGAGGAGAGACAGACATGAAAAAATGGATAACTGCTTCTGGTCTGTAATAATTGCTCTGAGAGAGGAGCCCCAGTGTTCTGAGAATGGAGTTTGGGATTCAGTGAAGGTTTCCCTGAGAAAGAACTATTTGAAACAGCCCTGAGGGAAGAGAAGGAGTGAATCAGATGAAGAGGCAAGGAGGAATGAGTGTGCAAAGGCCCTGGGGCAGCCTGATTGTCATTCATTCCAAGTCAGTTTTGAGCACCCGTACCTATGTGGTGAAGAAGCATGGCAGACAGCCAGACACACAAGCCAGATGGGAAAATATGCAAGAAGTTTGCAACTGTCACGGAGCCGCAGCCCAGCCAGCCCAGCGCTGTCAGAGCCTTCCCAAGGAAGTGACAACGTAGTTGAGTCTTGAAGGATGAACAAAGCTTAACCAAGAGGAAAAGTGGTTGAGGGGGTTCTTCAAGGCTGTTGTTGACATGTAAAGTGGGCCTCATCAAGTAGCCCTTGAGAAATATTGGGTGAGTGAGTAAGTGGGTGAATGAGGGAGAGGGAGTGAATGACCCCTAGGGAGGTCAGCCAGGGACAGACTGCACAGGGCTTACGAGCAGGGCGAGGCATCGGACTTGAACCAAAGGCAGTGGGAAGCCAGACCCGTTGGAAGCAGGAGGGGTATGGATGGAGCTGAGTGAGTGATGGTCCTCTCCAGACGATGTCCCTGCTCCTGGAGGGCCGTTGCTGTGGCCACGTGGAGCCCGTCCTGCCCCAGAACTGCTTTCTGAGCCAAGCGCTCATGCCAAATCCATTAATAACCCCACTGCCAAGCCCCATTGCTCATTTCTGACATGATCCAGGCTAACATCCCCAGACTGGCCAGCTTGAGAATTTACACAACTCCTGCAGAACTAGTGGCTCTGGTTTGCTCACCACCTTGACTGTGACCCTGCAGTGAGCCAAGCCACAGCCTCCAATTACAGAATCAAGTGCTTGAAGAGCTTCTTTGATTAACCAGAACACTTGGTCCTTCTCTTTTCCTTTCTTAATGGTGACTTAGATGTGTATAATATAGAACATTGGGAAAACATGGGAAACTAAAAAGAAGAAAAAAATACCACCCAAAGACCCCTGCTGTTAGCATTTTACTATGTTTCCTTCCAGTGTTATCCACACATTTTTCATAATTGAAATCATTCCACAGAGAATTTTGCTTTTATACTTATCATTTTAATGTAATCATTTGTAATTTAAAAAAAAAAAAAACTTCCTCATAAACCTTTTAAGTCTTTATCTACAAATCTATCCTAATTTCCTTAACCAGTCCTAGTTGGTGGAGCTGTGAGGCGTAAACCTTCCTCCCCCATCTCATTCTGTGGTAAATGCCTCTGTGCATAAAGCTTTTTCTATATTTTGAATCCCACCCCCCAACCCGGCCAAGTGTGCGATTATGAGTCAAAAGATGAGGACAACTTCCAAGCTCTTGACTTTGCCAAGCGGCTTCCAGAAAACGTTGTGCCGGTCGGCCCCTCCCACCAGCAGTGTGTGAACCTGCCAGTTTCACTGCACCTTCCCCAGCACCAAGTATTATAATTTTTAAAGATCCTTGATGATAAAGTAGGTTAAACAAAAAAAGGTAGTGCATTGCTGAAAAGCCCTTTGGTCCAAACATGTGATAAGCAGTTGTGTTTCTGTTGGGAATCGCTCATCCATGTCCTCCACCCATATAGGAAGTGGAACCTAAATGTTATTCTTATCCATTTGCATGAGCACTGGAGATAGTGAGGGTATTTTTATCTGTGCGTCTCTTTCCTTTTTAGGTTGCATGAGCCCGAGAAGAACACTAGAGAAACAGCCCAGGTACGGTGCTTGGTGAGATGCCCTTCCTGGGAAACAGGAACAGGCTGGGACAGACTCTCCCAGCTGGAGCAGCGGGAGGGGGGACTCAGGAAAGCAAGGATCCTCCACCCCTGGCACCCGCCCACCCTGGTGAAGGAGTCTTAATTTAGAACAGGATCTGCAACTCCTGTCGATGCAAGGAAATCATACCACCGAGAGTCTGTCCCCGCCTGTCTGACTCAGTGCCAAACACTGCACAGCTTAGAAGGGCACCGTCCACCATGTGTTCTGTCTAAACGGTGCCCTGGAGTCGGGCTGAGTGTTCATCACGCCATCCAGCCTCCGTGCACGTGCCCAGCCAGTCCTTCCACCAGGGGCACCCTTGCAGCCCTGTGCCTCTCACACGGGGTAACACGCAGCACTGCGCTGCCTTTGCTGATGGGAAGACCCCATGTCATTAATGACCTCATGCAAGGGCACGCTCCCTTGAGCTGGCACTTTCGCCCCAGCATCACTGAGAGGATTTCAAGGCACCATGGCTGGCCTTTTTCCGAGAACTCTGGCCCTGTCTGCACCGGCTGATGCTGTCGGACCTTGGAGGCAGAGGGCTCCTCTGAGCCTTGTAAGGAGACAGGCCCTACCCTGAACCTGGAATGAGAACATGGCAGCTGTCCTTGACATTTCCCTGGCAGTTGTCATCGTCATATCTGTAGTCTGTTGAAGAGAGTCAGGGCTGGTGAGAGGCACGGTGCTTCTAGGCCAAAACTCTCCTGACCCAGCACAGCCCCACCCCGCCCTTCCTGCCTCCAGCGGGTCCTGGGCATGAGCTCAGGTGGTGATTAGAAATCCAAGACCATTTCCAGTCATGGGACAGGAAGGCCTTCTCCCCCATCATTTTACTTTCTGGGACTTTCAAAGTCGAAGTTCTTTCTGGAACTTTGCAGGGAAAGAATGACGGCGAAAAGAGCACTGAAACTTGTACAGAATTCACAGTCAGTTGGGACTTCCTGAGCACCTACTATGTGCCAGGCCCTGGGCAGTGAGCAAGGCTCTTGTGGAGCTTGCAGCCCTGTGACTAGGACTCCCAGTGCTGTGGGCCGTCGGACCACAGCTTTAGAGGCCAGCAGACCTTGGCTCTTTTCTAGCTGTGTGACTTTGACCCAATCATTTAACTTCTCTGGCTCTCAGATTCTTCACCGTAAAATAGAGTAAATAATTCCTACCAAGCAGGGTTGTGATAGGGCCTAAATCGGGTGATCCACGTGAGAGCAGGGCGCCTGTCAGCTGTTAGGGACTGAAGTTATTTTTGTGCATCAGGTAGGATCATGGGTGTTGGTAGCTCCCCTTCACTTCTACAGCGCAGGTGCCAGGCACAGAAGGAGCAAAGTATGTCATTCATGATGGGTAATTTCAAGGCGGCAGTTGTGGGTAATAAGATGAGCACGTGGGAGAGGTTCAGGTTTGCCAGGTGGCAGATGACAGCTGACACATGCTGAACATATGTGCACTTGACACGAGCCAGGCTCCGTCCTAAGAGCTTTACCTGGACCATCTCATTGGATCCTCCCAGTGACCCTGGCAATAGATACTATTATTAGACCCACTTTACAGATAGGGAAACCAAGGCCTAGAGAGGCTAAGTGAACTGCCCAGTCCCTTAGCCAGAGAGAGCAGAACCAGGATTCACACTCCAACTTCTGCCTACAGAACATTTACCTCCTGTTCACTGCTGGCCTCATTCTCACACACCCCTGTCTTCTGTCCCCCAGTCCCCAACTTCACCAGGAGCGGGGCTGAAACTGTTGCCATCCATTTATCCATCCACCACTCATTCATTCGTTCATTTAACATCCATGGGGCTTCTTCTGTGTCAGCCTTGGTTTCTGCATTATAACAGATGCCTAGTGAATTTTTCTTGAATAAATGAGTAAATAAGTGAATGTCTGCATCCACTGGGGGGTCGGCATCTTCTCAGACCTCCAAACAGGCACAGACAGCCCTAGGTGGTGGGTGCTGTGATGCAGAAGCACAGACTGAGGAAGCACAGAGACGGAGCTCTGGACCCAGCTGAGAGGAGGGTCTTAGGATGAAATTGACAGGGTGGATTGGGTTTCATTACAAGAAGAAGGAGGGCTGGACACTCTAGGCAGAGGAAAGAGCATTGGGAAAGGCAGGCGAGGACTGCAGGAGGGGGTGACTTTGAAGCAGGGACGTGAGGCGACTACACTGATGGTTAGGAAGACCCTTCAGGCTGTGTGAGGAGGAGGCTGATTGGAAGGGCGAGGCTGGAGACAGGTGACCTTGGCCGGAGAAGAGGGGGCATGAACTAGGGCTGAGCCAGTGGAGGCCAAGAAGAGACAGAAGCAACCAGACTTGGTACTGAGGGTGAGTGAGTGGCTGGGGGCTCCAGAATGACCTTCTCTCCATCTCATTTAGATCCAGGACAACAACGACATCACATATGCAGACCTGAACCTGCCCAAGGGGAAGAAGTCCACCCCCAAGGCCGACGAACCCAACAACCACACGGAGTATGCCAACATTCAGGCCCGCCCACCACCTGTGTCTGAGGACACCCTCACCTACGCCGACCTGGACATGGTCCACCTCAACCGGAACCCCAAGCAGCCAGCCCCCAAGCCTGAGCCATCCTACTCAGAGTACGCCAGTGTCCAGGTCCAGAGGAAGTGAACAGGGCCGTGGCCATCTCTAGGGTCTGTCCCCATGAGCCTTCCTGCCCCATTGCGGGCAGCCTTGATGAGGACAGCCAGCCCCATTCCTGGAGGGCCAGGGTGGAACAGGACCCAACAGTGAGGGTAGCTCTTGTCTCCCCAACCCAGCTGGCTCTCCAGCATTTCCAGGGCAGCCATGGCCCCTCTTTGTGGCCACACATGGAGGCTGATGTTGCCAGACTAGGCAGGGAACCGACCTGGGAACTGGCCAGAGCCATCAGGGGTGCAAGAACTCTCACGCCTCTGTCCGTCAACTGTGGGTCTTTGTCATGGTCTTGGAGACCACTGACTGCCTCCTTGACACTCTGCAGCCCGATCTTCCAGAGTGAGGAGGGAGAAAACCCACCTCCTCCTCCCAGTACCACCCACCTGGGGCTTTGGGGAAAGTTCTCCCTTTAGATCGAACTGCCCATCCATGGAGAAGAAGCTGGACGCGCATCCCGAGACTTGGTGCCGTGGCGGCCAGCAGTCCTGGCCTCCCCTCCCTGCGCTGACCAGCCACAAGCCCCGGGGAGGAGAGGACCGTCTGAGGCGCTCCTCCGCCACCAAGGACTGAGGGACAAAACGCCCCTCTTCTTCACGGCCCTCGAGACCTGGAGGACCTCCAACGGTGATACTCCACGTGGCCCCACCTCTCCCTTCCATACCTGAGCTCGCTTCCTTCAGCAAGCACTAACTCACAACCTCTCGCTGTGGACGCCTGTAAATTATTGAGAAATGTGAAATGTGCAATCTTGAAACTGAGGTGTTAGAAAATTTGATCTGTGGTGTTTTGTTCTGTATTTTTCTTCAAACAACAGCAGTGTTATCCTGGCTCTTTGTCATGTGTTGAAGTGCGTGGTTGGGTCTTGTGCAGTCTAAGGTTGAACGGTCGGTTGTTCTGGAGGGATTCTCTTACAGCGGAAACTGAGTCCCTCCCAGTCCCAGAGGCTTGAGGGTGGGGAAGAAGGTTCCAGGTTGGCTGCTCCATGGAGACACTTAGCCTTCTCTCCACGAGGCTGGTACTTCTGCCTTCCGAGCCCCCAGTGTGCTAAGTCTGAACCTGCCCGTGCTTCTCCAGGCTGCCTCCTTCTCCATCTGGCCAAGACCTAACGGCTCAGTCTGCTCACCTGTACAGAGGGGAGAGGAAAGATGCCATCCCTCCCCTCCATCGCTCACAAGCACTTTAGGGCCGTGCAGGGTAGGAAGCTGTGCCTGGCTTTTTTCCCCATTCCAGCTCTCTGAGCTCATCTCTGAAGGTGGAATCTTCCATTTCTGCTCCCAAACCCTGTTGAGATCAAACTGGAATAAATCAAAGACAGCCAGGAGGACTGGGCAGCTGTGAAGCCAGGAATGACCCACCTTCTGTCCCTCTGTCTCAAGAGGTTGGGCAGAGGCCGTGACCCTGTTATCCTCAGACCCTGCACCCCTCCAATTCAGTGTGGGGGCCTGGCTGGGCCCAGGGCAAGCAGGTGTTGCAAGCTCTGTTTATTCGGTCTTCACGTGTAACTGATCAGCTCTCAGAGCTGAGATGCGAATCTTCACTGCCCCCTGGGCCCAGCCATTTGATGCCCAAGGGATTCCTGGCTCAGGCTGTCAGAGCCAGAAGCTGAGCCATCCTGCCCATCAGCAGGTCCTCCAGGTGGAACTCCAGGAGCCGAGGGCAGACCCAGCTCTCTGGGGGACGGTGATCTGTTTTACATGATGGCATGCAGGAACTGGCTGAGCCAACAGGCCATGTGGGCAGCTCTGGCCCCACAAGCCAGAGTTTCTCTGTGGCATCTAGCAGCACAGTGGCCCAGCCACCTGGCTCGAGCTATTTCCAGATTCCAAAAGGTTGGCTTGTAAACCTTGGTCTCCCTCTCTTCTGCCCAGAGAGCACACGCATGTGAGCACACACACGCACACACACAGAATTTTGAAAAAATGTTTTCTTGGTGCCATTTTAATTTTATTTTATTTTGAATTTTGGAAGGGGAGTAAGGAATGAGGCCAAGGAAGTCACGTAGTTTAGCTTCAGCCTGGCAGCCTGGAGATTCCCATACCTTGTGAACCAAACCCCAGGAAAAGGAAGCAGTCGAAACAACAGTATGGAAGGAGCATGGTTTTGGGAGTTTATTTTCAAACTGCGGGGAAGGAAACAGGCCCTATTTTGTATATAGTTGCAACTTAAACTTTTTGGCTTGCAAAATATTTTTGTAATAAAGATTTCTGGGTAACAGCGGCCCCTCTGGGTGTTGAGTGTCCTTGTCTCTGTGAGTTTGTCCCTGTGCCCACGAGCCTGGGAGAAGATCATGTGGGCCCCAGGGCTTGGAAGCAACTTCAGCGTTTGGTCCTCTCTTGGGTTTTATAGACACAAAGACTTTGTTTCCCCTGGCTCAGAGGGAGTCAGGGTAAGGCAACCCAAACACCTGCTTGAGCAGAATTCCAACAGAAAACCAAGTTTGAATCCCGGCTCTGCCACTTTGTAGCTGCGGGAACAAACCACTCACCTCTCTGAGACTCAGGCTGATCATTGGCACAATGGGGACGCCCCCCTCTAGGGTTAGTGTGGGGATTAAAGGGGCTAAGGTGCTCGGCACATGGCAGGCCTTCACTAAGCGTTGGGTCTTCCTGCCCTAAACATTGCACAGTGGGGTCTGGTCACCCCTCACCACCTGTGGGATCTTGGACAAGCAGGTCACCCTCTCGGGGCCCCACTTTCCTCCTCTACCAAATGTGCAAGCTAATGCTTGTCCTAGAATAACCCTGCCAGATGATTCATGTCTCGTGCTAGTATATAGTAGGTTCTCAATAAATGTTAGTTTCTTTATGTCCCCTCCATAAGACTATTAATAATATTAATGACAGTTATATAATGATGGCAACATAACATTCATAGTTAGTGCTTACTGTGTGTCGGCACTTGATTAACCCCTTTATACCTTACAACTCCAGGTAAATAATAGTACTGACCTTGTTTTATAGACAAGGCACAGAGAGGTGGTGTAACTTTTATGGGGTCACACAACTAATGAGTGACGTCGCTGAGACTCAAACTCTAGCTGCCAGCTTCAGAGCCCAACTTCTAGCCACTGAGTTAATATAAACACATTACGTATTGGCACTGACTATGCAAAATTATTAGCAGTAATAATAGCTAATGCCTGCTGTGGTGAGTAATATGCCAAGTGCTTTACAGTTATTAACTCATTTAATCCCCCAACCACCATGTGAGGTAGGAACTCTTATTATCCCTGTTTTACAGATGAGTCAACCAAGGCACAGAGAAGTTAAGTCATTTCCCTAATGCCCCATGGCAGAGCCCAAGTAGTCTGGCTCTTCCCCATTATGTTTTTTCTTTTTTTTTTTTTTGGCTGTGTCGGGTCTTTAGTTGTGGCACGCGGGATCTTTGTTAAGGCATGCAGGATCTTTCATTGCAGCGTACAGGCTTCTCTCTAGTTGTGGCGTGCGGGTTTTCTCCCCCTAGATGTGGCGCACAGGCTCCAGGGCGCACGGGCTCTGCAGTTGGTGGCACATGGGCTCTCTCGTTGAGGTGTGCGAACTCAAGAGTTGTGTCTCGCAGGCTTAGTTGCCCCACGGCATGTGGGATCCTAGCTCCCTGACCAGGGATCGAACTCATATCCCCTGCGTTGTAAAGCAGATTCTTTACCACTGGACCACCAGGGAAGTCTCTCCATCATGTCTAATTCTCCTAACTGTCCAGTAGTGGTGGTGGCTGTGCCCATTTTGCAGAGAGAGACAGAAATTTGAGGCTCAGAAGTGCACATGACCTGGCTAATCTCACACAATGGATCTTTAGTCAAGCTGGGACTTGCACTTGGATCCACAAGCCCACCCGGGATCAGCCCTGAGCCCTTGGCCTGGTCCATGTGACCACACAGGAGGCAAGGAGCTTCCTGCCGGGCTCAGAGAGGTCACCTGCCTCACCCGCTAGGACCTTGGCTGTGACAGAGAACTCAGCTCTCCTCCCTTGGCCCCAACTTGTGAAATACGTGTGGTGCTTGCAGGATGAGGTGTTCCAGGCCTGAATACAGGCTGAGCAGGTGGGGAAATGCCTTCGTTCTCTGGGAAGGCGGGAGTGGGGGCGCAGACTGCACATCCAGGCGAGGAGACCTGGGGATGTAATTCACGCAGCGCCTGGGCCTCGCTTCTCCACAGCCCGTATCTCTAGGGCTGAGGTTGGCAGGCGAAATCTAAGTTCATGGGACCCAAGTGACCCTCTCCCTCCTGCCGGGAAATAAGTTAAGCATTCGGCATTTATCAGGCACCTCCTCGGTGTTCCTTGCGCAAAGGAGAGCGATAGGACCCCCGCACCCCGCCCCCATCCCTGAGGACCCGTGCTCTCGCCTTCTGCAGCCCCTGCCCACTTCACATTATAATCACGAAAATCTCTGCCCCTTCTCAAGGTTCTAATGCCCAACTGTAAAAGCGCCTGCGTCTTCTAGCATATTCACACCAGCCAAGATTCGATCCACATTAGTTTATTTTATTTAGTTTTAACATAAGCCCTTATACATATCAGAAAGTCTCCTAAACTCTGTACAAATATTAACTTATTTAATATCAGTTCACTCCAGCCTCTTAACACACCTGTAAGGTAGGTCCTAAGATTACCCCCGGTTTAACAGAGAAACTGAAGCACAGAGATTACGAATTTTGTTCAAGAGCCTCTGTCCATCTAGACAGTGGTGCCACCGTGGGTATGGGTGGGCACTGGACGGGCATGATGGGGACTGGGGGCTGCTGGGGAGACAGCAGTGGCCACATACAGGGTTGGGGTGCACTGGGCTCTATTGGGAGCCAGGAAACATCATGCGGTCTCATCCCAAAGCGTCGGGGTGGTCTCGCTCCCCTGGCCTGTCACCAGCCAGTCAATGTACCCTTGGGCCTCCCCGGGGTTCAGCCTGCCACCACTGTGGCCCCCTCTGTCCCCGCCTTAACCATGGCACTGTGTTTGACTGGGATCTGGGTCTGTTTTCTGAATACAGGATTATAAAATTTTAAATGCTTTCCAAAGAGACATGTGCCCCAGATGTTCAAAAACAGGCAACAGCTTGGTGGCAGAGGTCAGAGGGGGGCTATCCTTGGAGGAAGTAGTGAAGGGGAGAAGGCCTAGGGGCCCTCTGGGGTGATGGGATGCTGTTTCCCCACCCAAGTGGTGGTTATGTGGGGACTTGCAGATATAAAAATCCATCAAGTACAGACTCAATGTCTGCATTTCTCTGCATACAAGTTATACCTCAGAGTTTTAAGAAGACTGGTGCCCTGGCCCCCTGGGGATTCAACCCCACCCCCAACTTTGTTGCCTGCCCCAACCTGACACTTTCTTAAGATGGAGTCCACACCTTATCTTTTGTCCAGGAGCTCAGCCCAGGGCCTGGCCCAGGTGAGGGATTAGGGAGCGTTGCTGAATTCCCTTTAAAGATAATATCCAGGTGACCACAGCAGCACATGAAACAGTGACGAACCATTTATCTGTCATCACTTCGTCTACTGAGACTCCCTTAATAACCCCCCTCCTTCCCTCCTCACCCTGAGCCCAAACCCCTCCTCTCTCCACCCAGGGGTGTCAAGACAGCTGTGAAGTCCTCACCCTGTGACCTTGGGCAAATAGCTTCGCCTCTGAGCCTCCATTTGGTCACCTGTGAGATGGGGGAGTAGTAATCTTCAGCTCAGGGGGCTCTAGTGAAGGTTAGATAGAGAATAGATCAGCCCCTTGCAACAGTGTGGTGCAGATGGCAGTCAACACACACACATATTCACACACGCTCACACGCACACTCACACACATATACCTTCACACACATTCACACCCACACACACATTCACACCCCCACTCTCACATGCCACACACACACACACAGATTCACACACATTTATACACACAATCTCACACACACTAACACACACACACACACACCAAGGCCAGGTTCTCAGAGGAGCTCAACAAAGGTGGCTCTCCTCTCCTGGCTGAAATGATTTTATCAAGTCCCTCCCTCCCTCATTAGCCTAGGATGGCTCCCTCTTACCAACTTTGGGGAATCCA
This sequence comes from Balaenoptera physalus, assembly GCF_965194825.1. Classification (NCBI taxonomy): domain Eukaryota; kingdom Metazoa; phylum Chordata; class Mammalia; order Artiodactyla; family Balaenopteridae; genus Balaenoptera; species Balaenoptera physalus. Next base: position 29,189,475 of record NC_138898.1, read on the forward strand.
ACACCCCAGCCTGGTTTCCAGGGTCTCTTCCTTACACCCTACCTGGTCTATTTAAAGACACTTCCTGCTCCTCCCCAGCCCAGACTGGACTCTGTGGCCAGGCTTGTCTCCCTGTCCCAACAAATACCAGATGGAGCTGCCTCTGGCTGCCCTGGCCCCACAGAGAGTCACCTTCCCTTCCTCCAGTGACTAAGTACCACCCCCAACCAGACCATGAGCTCCCCACACCAGATCTTCATTTCCTACCTTTGGGATCCAGCCCGTGGGAGAAGGGGGACTGAAGCCCACAGGATTACAGGGAACTGAATTCTGTATTTCACTGAAACTTTACTTCCTTTGCAGATGGGTGCTATGATGCCCATTTCACAGATAAGAAAATTGAGGCTCAGAGAAGTGAAGAGATAAGGTCAAGATCACTCATTCAGCCAATAATTATTTCTCAGGCTGTGAACCTGGCCCTGTACAAAATTCTGAGGATACAATGTTGACAAAAGATGACCACACCCTTGTGAGCCCACGAAGGGTGAGGGAGCCAGAGCTCCTAGTAATAATCCCAACACTGCATGAGCACCACTAGAACAAGGGGGTGTCAACTTGACATTTCAGTAAATGAAGTGCCACCTTCTTTGCCTTATTTCTGAGTTTTGGACACTTTTTCCTATTAGGAGAAAGTACACAGGCCTCACTCAACCTGCATAGGGCAGAGAGGCTTCCTGGAGGGGTAATTCCTGAGCTGAGCCCTAAAGGATGAATAAGAATGAGCCAGAGAAAGAGGGTGTGGAGGCGCCAGTGCAGGCTCTGCCTTCCCTGTGGGGGCTGACCCTGTGTTACTCTCCCCATCACTCCCTCCACTGGCAACTCCAGCCTCCCGACACTTCCTGGCAGGAACCACGGGGCCTTTGCACATGCTGTTCCCCCTGCCGGGAACACTTGCTATGTCTTTCCGGCTTGTCCTCCCAATCAAAGATGGGCTGAGTTCCTTTGTTGAACACCATGGTAACAACCTGTCCAGAATTTCTCCGTTGCAGCCCTGGTCACAATTTGTAAGTATACATTGACCTTGTGATGACTTAACACCCCTCTCCTCCACTGCACTGGGAGCTGCCTCAGGGCAAGGGGGTGTCAGCTTTGCTTACTAACGTAACTCCTGTGCTCAGCTCACAGGCTGTGTCCAATAAATATTTGTTGGATGGATGGGAGGAGGGATGGAAGGATGGGAGGATGGAGGGAAGATGAATGGATGGATGGATAGATGCATGGGAGGATGGATGTCTGGATAGGAAGGAAAGAAGGATGGAAGGAAGGGATGGAGGGAGGGAAGAAAGGTGGGGAAAGAAGAGCATGCACAAAGGCCCCGAAATTGGAAACTGCACAGCATCTTAGGAGAACTAAAAGTGCCCCAGCTGGCAGGTTTGGAACTAGGACTCAAACCCCAGTCCGTCTGACCTTCCCAATGAGTCACTCTGCCTCTCATCATGATGCTGGGTTCAGAGCAATCTCTTCTTAAAAAATTGATGCACTCTCCCCAACAGGCAAGGAGCCAGTGACCCTTGTCTGAGCCTTTGATGCCTCATCTGGGGAAACTGGTGCCACACTTAGAAAACAGAATGAGAGATTGCAAGATCTTTCTCTACCCTGAAATTGCGCAACCCAAGCACAGCTGGCAAATGGCCCGACTTGGAGAGCTGGTGGGGCTTGGCCGCTCGGCAGACGTGTCCTCCTGGCCCCACTTCAAGGACAACTGGCCAAACCTTCGTGGTGGAAGGGGCTGTTCCCAGGCGCCCGGGCCTCCTGCCCCCGCAGGCCCGCTCGAGGCAGGGTCAGCTGGTGTGGCAGCCGGCCGCGTGGATCTGGGCCACAGACCTGTCTCCAGAGTGAGGCCGGGTGAGAGTTTAATGGTGAGAAGGCGATGGCCTGACTGCGGCTGTCGGCTCCGTCCTGCCCTGGCTCCTTCCGTGCCAGTAAATGGAACCCACGCACATGCAGATGAAGGCATTACCGCTAATATTATGTGCGAGATGCAAAGGCTCTTGGGCAGCCAGGCTGGGAGCTGCCATTACCACAAGACCTTTCACTGGAAAATTTTTCTTGGGGCAATTAAATCTTCAGCTGTCTCCTCGCAGGGAGTGCCAGCTTGCATTTTAATTATCCTTGAAAGAGAGAAGTAGGGGAAAGGACACAAGGAGAAGAATTAAAAAATAACAGTCTGCTTTATAAACACAGCCATCATCTCACGGCTGTGCATCTATTCAGAGGGTCCTCCCCAGTCGACCCCGCAAAGCCCTTGACCCTCTGGGCTCCAGGCTCCCGGTGACGTTGGAAGGGCCCCTCTCTGGGGACCAGGGGGAGGTGGTGGGAGAGCATGGCTTGAGTGCAGGATGCAGGGTCCTCTGTGCGGGGATCGGTGATGCGGCCACACTACTCAGGGTCCTGTTTCTCCTTCAGTGCATTTTATGAGGTGGAAATTATTAACCTCATTTCACAGAAGAGGAAACTGAGACTGAGAAAATCACTGGTAATAACATGAGTTACAGCAATAAAAAGGAACAAACTACCGATATACACAATAGCATGGATGAAAACACATTGAGAAAAAGGAGCCAGAGGCTGGAGCACACACTGTAAGACTTCATTTATATAAAGTTCCAGAACAATCAAAACTGAGCTATGGAGACAGAGAGCAGACAAGTAGGGGCCAGGGGAGAGGGGGTTGACCGAATGGGCAGAGGGAACATTTGCGGAGGTGGGATTGTCCTTTGATTGAGGTTGTGCTTACATAGGTGTATATATATCCATCAAAACTCATCAAATCGTATTCTTAAGATGAATGCCTTTTATTGTTTGTAAGTTACACCTTAATAAAGTTGATTTAATAATAATAATAAAATAATACTTGTTAATATTTATCTAGACCTTACTCTGTGCCTTGCCTTATTGTAAGTGCTTGCCACGTGCTGAGCCATTTATCCTTCACACTGATCTGTGATGTAGGCACAGCAAGGGCCTCATTTCCCAGATGAGGAAACTGAGGCACAGAGACGTTCAGAAACTTTCCTCAGTTGATGTGGCTAGTAAGAAGAGGCAGAGCCTGGGTTCAAACCCAGAAAAGCTGGCTCTGGAGCCTTATCGCCTTGAAAGCAAAGTTCAAAGTTACCCAACTAGTTCTAGAAGCAGGATTAAATCCCAGGGCCTTCAGCTTGTGCACTGGCACCAACCATACTGGTGTCCTTGGTCTTCCCTGAATTTGCCACACGTGCTTCTACTTCAGGGTTGTTGCCCTTAGTGTTCCTTCTGTCTGGAACGCTCATTATTTCCTCCCAGTCTGTGTCCAAATGTCACTATATCAGAAAGACCATTCTTTATTCTTTGACAGATGCCAAAACATGTAAAGACCTCCCGAAAATTTATCTATTGATGACAACATTTTTTTAGGTATTATGTTGTATATGCATTTTTGGAACGTGAAAGGAAAAATTAAACTCTGTATTGTAGTTTAAGCAATTAAAAATAACTATCTTTTATAAAGTTCAGTTATGCTAGGTGAATAAGTTTTAAAGATCTGCTGTACAACGTAGTGCCAATTGTTAACAGTATGGTATTGTGCACTCCAAAAAAACAAAAAAAGGACACAAGGGAACTTTGGAAGGTGTTGCATATGTCTATGATGTTGATCGTGGTGATGGTATCACGGGTGTTTGCACATGTCCAAACTCATCAAATTGCACACATTAAATACGTGCATTTCTTTGTATATCAATTAGACTTCAATAAATCTGTTAAAAATAAATAAATAAATAAATCCCAGGGCCTTTCCAACATGACAAAACTGGCGGAAGGGGGCAATCCATTCATTCGAGAAATATTTACTCAGCACCTACTGCAAGTCATACTGTGTACACAGAGAGAGCAACTGACAAGGTCCCAGGCCTTTGCGGGAAATGGAGGGAGGCATGGGGGAATCACCAAATAATCACAAAAATAGACGTGAATTTGCAGCTCAGAGGGGAGGTGCAGGAAACCAAATGCACAGTCCAGACTGGGAGCTGCCCACGAGCACTCCCTCACCCATTTGTGCAGAAGCAGCTCTGCCTGGCAGGCACCAAAGGCCTGAGCCACCTGCTCCTAACTTGACTTCCCTTCCAAGCTGTGTATTCCGCTGAGGCAGGACAAGTTTTAGAGTCACATCTTTCAAGAGATGCGGCAAAGGCCCTTTGAAATTGCCTGCCCTGCTCTTAGCACCTTGTGCCCACAGCTCAGCTATGTCAAGAATGACCCCTGCGCATTCCCCTGGCTGGGCCACCCAGGGAGTCACATTCCTGCACTGTGGGAGCAGCTCGATGGGCGACAGCTGGGAGCCCTGGGGCCCCATGTGGACAATGGCCTTGAACCAAGTACCCAGGCCCTGGGGAGACCCTGGGTGGCCTTGGATGCAGGAAATGGAACAAAGCTTTCAGGCAGCCAAGGTCAGGTCTGCTTCCCCAAACATTCATAACCTTTGCTGTGAGCTACCATATCTTGAGGCCCCGAGCTGGGCACTCTGGCAACATTATCCAATTTATCCTTCTCAGTAGCTCTGGCCCACCACCCTGGGTTCCCAGGTGAGCACCAAGAAGGGAGCTGACTTGCCTGAGATCACACAGTACCCTAAGAAAAGCATTGGCGTCTGGACCCTTCGCCTGACATCCCAGGGCCTCCTGAACCTCAACTCACCCCTCTCCACCCCCTGAAATAATCACTCTACACCCATTTAGTGAATATATTTTTGGAAGTCAGACTCTGGATTCATTTTCTGGTTCTCGACTTTCCAGCTGTGTGATCTTGGGCAAGTTTCCTGACCTCTCTGTGAAAGTTTCCTCCTCTATAGAACGGTGCCTAAAACTGTGCCTACCCCAAAGTGTTGCTGTGATGATCATATGAGACAAGACAATGTAAAAGTGGGTATAACGGGCCCAGATGATCATTAGTCCTCAAAAACTGGGAGCTATTCTTATTGTATAGGCTACTTTTTATTTTTTACATAAATGGGTTCATATCCAACTACTTTATACACTTGGGGCAGGCACCTTTCCAGGTAACACATAGAGATCTACTTCCTTATTGTAAAAACTTCATAGTGTTCTTTTTATTTTTTTTGAATTTTATTTATTTTTTATACAGCAGGTTCTTATTACTTATCTATTTTATACATATTAGTGAATACATGTCAATTCCAATCTCCTAATTCATCCCACCACCACCAACCCCCCTACCCCACTTTCCCTCCTTGGTGTCCACATGTTTGTTCTCTACATCTGTGTCTCTATTTCTGCCCTGCAAACTGGTTCATCTGTACCATTTTTCTAGATTCCACATATATGCGTTAATGTACGATATTTGTTTTTCTCTTTCTGACTTACTTGACTCTGTATGACAGTCTCTAAGTCCATCCACGTCTCTATAAATGACCCAATTTCATTCCTTTTTATGGCTGAGTAATATTCCATTGTATATACGTACCACATCTTCTTTATCCATTCATCTGTCGATGGGCATTTAGGTTGCTTCCATGACGTGGCTATTGTAAATAGTGTTGCAATGAACATTGGGGTGCATGTGTCTATTTTTTTTAACATCTTTATTGGAGTATAATTGCTTTACAATGTTGTGTTAGTTTCTGCTGTATAACAAAGTGAATCAGCTATATATATACATATATCTCCATAACCCCTCCCTCTTGCGTCTCCCTCCCACCATCCTTATCCCACCTCTCTAGGTGGTCACAAAGCACTGAGCTGATCTCCCTGTGCTATGCAGCTGCTTCCCACTAGCTATCTATTTTACATTTGGTAGTGTATATATGTCCATGCCACTCTCTCACTTCTTTGGTTTTTTTTTAAATTATTTTATTTATTTATTCATTTTTGGCTGCGTTGGGTCTTCGTTGCTGCACGCGGGCTTTCTCTAGTTGCGGCGAGCGTGGGCTACTCTTCATTGCAGTGTGCAGGCTTCTCATTACGGTGGCTTCTCTTGTTGCAGAGCACGGGCTCTAGGCACATGGGCTTCAGTAGTTGTGGCACATGGGCTCAGTAGTTGTGGCTCGCGGGCTCTAGAGTGCAGGCTCAGTAGTTGTGGTGCACAGGCTTAGTTGCTCCGTGGCATGTGGGATCTTTCCGGACCAGGGCTCGAACCCACATCCCCTGCATTGGCAGGCGGATTCTTAACCACTGCGCCACTAGGCAAGCCCTCACTCTCTCACTTCTTCCCAGCTTACCCTTCCCCCTCCCCATATCCTCAAGTCCATTCTCTAGGTCTGTGTCTTTATTCCTGTCCTGCAACTAGGTTCATCAGAACCATTTTCTTTTTGTTTTTTTAGATTCCATATATATGTGTTACCATATGGTATTTGTTTTGCTCTCTCTTTTTTTTTTAAGGAATCAATCTTTTTCTCTTTCTGACTTACTTCACTCTGTATGGCAGACTCTAGGTCCATCCACCTCACTACAAATAACTCAATTTCGTTTCTTTTTATGGCTGAGTAATATTCCATTGTATATATGTACCACATCTTCTTTATACATTCATCTGTCAATGGACACTTAGGTTGCTTCCATGTCCTGGCTATTGTAAATAGTGCTGCAGTGAACATTGTGGTACATGTCCCTTTTTGAATTATGGTTTTCTCAGGGTATATGCCCAGTAGTGGGATTGCTGGGTCATATGGTAGTTCTATTTTTAGGTTTTTTTAAGGAACCTCCATACTGTTCTCCATAGTGGCTGTATCAATTTACACTCCCACCAACAGGGCAAGAGGGTTCCGTTTCCTCCACACCCTCTCCAGCATTTATTGTTTGTAGATTTTTTGATGATGGCCATTCTGACTGGTGTGAGGATATCTCATTGTAGTTTTGATGTGCATTTCTTTAATAATTAGTGATGTTGAGCATCTTTTCATGTGCCTCTTGGCCATCTGTATGTCTTCTTGGAGAAATGTCTATTTAGGTCTTCTGCCCATTTTTGGATTGTGTTTTTTTTTTTAATATTGAGCTGCATGAGTTGTTTATATATCTTGGAGGTTAATCCTTTGTCCACTGATTTGCTTGCAAATATTTTCTCCCATTCTGAGGGTTGTCTTTTCATCTTGTTTATAGTTTCCTTTGCTGTGCAAAAGCTTTTAAGTTTCATTAGGTCCCATTTGTTCATATTTCCATTACTCTAGGAGGTGGATCAAAATAGATCTTGCTGTGATTTATGTCAAAGAGTGTTCCTCGTATATTTTTCTCTAAGAGTTCTATAGTGTCTGGTCTTACGTTTAGGTATCTAATCCATTTTGAGTTTATTTTTGTTTATGCTGTTAGGGAGTGTTCTAATTTCATTCTTTTACATGTAGCTGTCCAATTTTCCCAGCACCACTTATTGAAGAGGCTGTCTTTTTTCCATTGTATATCCTTGCCTCCTTTGGCAAGAATATACAACTAATTATAGTTGGATAGCTGAGCATAGGTGCATGGATTTATCTCTGGGCTTTCTATCCTGTTCCATTGATCTATATTTCTCTTCTTCTGCAAGTATCATACTGTCTTAATTACTGTAGCTTTATTGTAGAGTCTGAAGTCAGGGAGTCTGATTCCTCCTGCTCTGTTTTTTTCCCTCAAGATTGCTTTGGCTATTTGGGGTCTTTTGTGTCTCCATACAAATTTTAAGACTTTTTGTTCTAGTTCTGTGAAAATTGCCATTGGTAATTTGTAAGGGATTGCATTGAACTTGTAGATTGCTTTGGGTAGTATAATCATTTTCACAATATTGATTCTTTCAATCCAAAAACATGGTATATCTCTCCAACTGTTTCTGTCATCTTTGATTTCTTTCATCAGTGTCGTATAGTTTTCTGAGTACAGGTCTTTTACCTCCTTAGGTAGGTTTATTCCTAGGTATTTTATTCTGTTTCTTGTAATGGTGAATGGGATTGTTCCCTTAATTTCTCTTTCTGATTTTTCGTTGTTAGTGTATAGGAATGCAAGAGATTTCTGTGCATTCATTTTGTATCCTGCAGCTTTACCAAATTCACTGATTAGTTCTAGTAGTTTTCCGGTGGCATCTTTAGGATTATCTGTGTATAGTATCATGTCATCAGCAAACAGTGACAGTTTTACTTCTTCTTTTCCAATTTCTATTCCTTTTATTTCTTTTTCTTCTCTGATTGCCGTGGCTAGGACTTCCAAAACTATGTTGAATAACAGTGGCAAGAGTGGACATCCTTGTCTTGTTCCTGATCTTAGAGGAAATGCTTTCAGTTTTTCACCATTGAGAATGATGTTTGCTGTGGGTTTGTCGTATATGGCCTTTATTATTGAGGTAGGTTCCCTGTATGCTCACTCTCTGGAGAGTTTTTATCATAGATGGGTTTTGAATTTTTTCAAAAGCTTTTTCTGCATCTATTGAGATGATCATGGGGTTTTTATTCATCAATTTGTTAATATGGTGTATCACATTGATTGATTTGTGTATATTGAAGAATCCTTGCATCCCTGGGATAAATCCCACTTGATCATGGTGTATGATCCTTTTAATGTGCTCTTGGATTCTGTTTGCTAGTATTTTGTTGAGGATTTTTGCATCTATATTCATCATTGATATTGGTCTGTAATTTTCTTTTTTTGTGGTATCTTTGTCTGGTTTTGGTATCAGAGTGATGGTGACCTCATAGAATGAGTTTGGGAGTGTTCCTTCCTCTGCAGATTTTTGGAAGACTTTGAGAAGGATGGGTGTTAGCTCTTCTCTAAATGTTTGATAGAATTCACCTGTGAAGCCATCTGGTCCTGGACTTTTGTTTGTTGGAAGATTTTTAATCACAGTTTCAATTTTTAATCACATTTTCAATTTCATTATTTGTGGTCTGTTCATATTTTCTCTTTCTTCCTGGTTCAGTCTTGGAAGTTTATACCTTTCTAAGAATTTGTCCATTTCTTCCAGGTTGTCCATTTTATTGACATAGAGTTGCTTACAGTAGTCTCTTATGGTGCTTTGTATTTCTGCAGTGTCCATTGTAACTTCTCCTTTTTCATTTCTAATTTTATTGATTTGAATCCTCTCCCTCTTTTTCTTGACAGCTAAAAGATTTATCAATTTTGTTTATCTTCTCAAAGAACCAGCTTTTAGTTTTATTGATCTTTACTATTGTTTTCTTTGTTTCTATTTCATTTATTTCTGCTCTGATCTTTATGATTTCTTTCCTTCTGTTAACTTCGCGTTTTGTTTGTTCTTCTTTCTCTAGCTCCTTTAGGTGTAAGGTTAGATTGTTTATTTGAGATTTTTCTTGTTTCTTTTTTTTTATATAAATTAATTTATTTTTGGCTGCATTGGGTCTTTGTTGCCACGCGCAGGCTTTTCTCTAGTTGCGGCGAGCAGGGGCTACTCTTCGTTGCGGTGTATAGGCTTCTCATTGTGGTAGTTTCTCTTGTTGCAGAGCATGGGCTCTAGGCACAGAGGCTTCAGTAGTTGTGGCACATGGGCTTAGTTGCTCCATAGCATGTGGGATCTTCCCAGACCAGGGCTTGAACCCATGTCCTCTGCATTGGCAGGCAGATTCTTAAGCACTGTGCCACCAGGCAAGCCCCTCTTATTTCTTGAGGTAGGATTGTATTGCTATAAACTTCCCTCTTAGAACTGCTTTTACTGCATCCCATAGGTTTTGGATCGTCATGTTTTCATTGTCATTTTTCTCTAGGTATTTTTTGATTTCCTCTTTGATTTCTTCAGTGATCTCTTGGTTATTTAGTAATGTATTGTTTAGCCTCCATGTCTTTGACTTTTTTTCTCTGTAATTTATTTCTAATCTCATAGCATTGTGGTCGGAAAAGATGCTTGATATGATTTCATTTTTCTTAAATTTACCAAGGCTTGATTTGTGACCCAGGATGTGATCTATCCTGGAGAATGTTCCATGTGCACTTGAGAAGAAACTGTAATCTGCTGTTTTGGGGTAGAATGTCCAATAAATATCAATTAAATCTATCTGGTCTATTGTGTCATTTAAACCTTGTGTTTCCTTATTAATTTTCTGTTTGGATGATCTGTCCATTGGTGAGGTGTTAAAGTCCCCCACTATATTGTGTTACTGTCGATTTCCTCTTTTAGAGCTGTTAGCAGTTGCCTTATGTATTGAGGTGCTCCTATGTTGGATGCATATATATTTATAATTGTTATACCCTCTTCTTGGATTGATCCCTTGATCATTATGTAGTGTCCTTCCTTGTCTCTTTATTTTAAAGTCTATTTTATCTGATATGAGTATTGCTACTCCAGCTTTCTTTTGATTTCCATTTGCATGGAATATCTTTTTCCATCCCCTCACTTTCAGTCTGTATGTGTCCCTAGGTCTGAAGTGGGTCACTTTTAGATAGCATTTATATGGGTCTTGTTTTTGTATCCATTCAGCAAGCCTGTGTCTTTTGGTCGGAGCATTTAATGCATGCACATTTAAGGTAATTATCGATATGTATGTTCCTATTACCATTTTCTTAATTGTTTTGGGTTTGTTTTTGTAGGTCCTTTTCTTCTCTTGTGTTTCCCACTTAGAGAAGTTCCTTTAGCATTTGGTGTAGAGGTGGTTTGGTGGTGCTGAATTCTCTTAGCTTTTGCTTGTCTGTAAAGCTTTTGATTTCTCCATTGAACCTGAATGAAACCCTTGCTGGGTAGAGTAATCTTGGTTGTAGGTTCTTCGTTTTCATCACTTTAAGTATATCACACCACTCCCTTCTGGCTTGTAGAGTTTCTGCTGAGAAATCAGCTGTTAATCTTATGGGGGTTCCCTTGTATGTTACTTGTCATTTTTCCCTTGTTGTTTTTAATAATTTTTCTTTGTCTTTAATTTTTGTCAATTTGACCACTTTGTGTCTCAGCGTGTTTCTCCTTGGATTTATCTTGCCTGGGACTCTCTGTGCATCCTGGACTTGGGTGGCTATTTCCTTTCCCATGTTAGGGAAGTTTTCAACTATAATCTCTTCAAATATTTTCTCTGGTCCTTTCTCCCTCTCTTCTCCTTTATAATGCGAATGTTGTTGCATTTCATGTGTCCCAGAGGTCTCTTAGGCTGTCTTCATTTCTTTTCATTCTTTTTTCTTTATTCTGTTCCATGGCAGTGAATTCCACCATTCTGTCTTCCAGGTCACTTATCTGTTCTTCTGCCTCAGTTATTCTACTATTGATTCCTTCTAGCGTAGTTTTCATTTCAGTTATTGTATTGGTCATCTCTGTTTGTTTGGTCTTTAATTCTTCTAGATCTTTGTTAAACATTTCTTGCATCTTCTCGATCTTTGTCTCCATTCTTTTTCTGAGGTCCTGGATCATCTTCACTATCATTATTCTGAATTCTTTTTCTGGAAGACTGCCTATCTCCATTTCATTTAGTTGTTTTTCTGGGGTTTTATCTTGTTCCTTCATCTGGTACATAGCCCTCTGCCTTTTCATCTTGTCCATCTTTCTGTGAATGTGGTTTTTGTTCCACAGGCTGCAGGATTGTAGTGCTTCTTGCTTCTGCTGTCTGTCCACTGGTGGTTGAGGCTATCTAAGAGGCTTGTGCAAGTTTCCTGATGGGAGGGACTGGTGGTGGGTAGAGCTGGCTGTTGCTCTGGTGGGCAGAGCTCAGTAAATCTTTAATCCATTTCTCTGCTGATGGGTGGGGCTGAGTTCCCTCCCTGTTGCTTGTTTGGCCTGAGATAACCCAGCACTGGAGCCTAGAGGCTCTTTGGTGTGGCTAATGGCAGACTCCGGGAGGGCTCATGCCAAGGAGTACTTCCCAGAACTTCTGCTGCCAGTGTCTCTGTCCCCGTGGTGAGCCACAGCTGCCCCCGGCCTCTGCAGGAGACCCTCCAACACTAGCAGGTAGGTCTGGTTCAGTCTCCTATGGGGTCACTGCTCCTTCCCCCTGGGTCCTTATGCACACACTATTTTGTGTGTGCCCTCCAAGAGTGGAGTCTCTGTTTCCCCCAGTCCTGTTGATGTCCTGCAATGAAATCCCGCTAGCCTTCAAAATCCGATTCTCTGGGAATTCTTCCTCCTGTTGCCAGACCCCCAGGTTGGAAAGCCTGATGTGGGGCTCAGAACCTTCACTCCAGTAGGTGGCCTTCTGTGGTATAATTGTTCTTCAGTTTGTGAGTCACCGACCCAGCAGTTATAGCATTTGATTTTATTGTGATTGTGCCCCTCCTACCATCTCATTGCAGCGTCTTCTTTGTCTTTGGATGTGGGGTATCTTTTTTGGTGAGTTCCAGTGTCTTCCTGTCGATGATTGTTCAGCAGTTAGTTGTGATTCCAGTGCTCTCGCAAGAGGGAGTGAGTGCACGTCCTTCTACTCCACCATCTTCTTCTTTCCTTCATAGTGTTCTTATACTCATACATTTGTTCATTCATTCATTCACTTGTCAAACATATGTATCGCAGCAGCTTCTATGCACCAGGCAAGGGCACACAACGCATTAAGTCCTTGCTCTCAGTTCTAGTGGGAGAGACAACTAACAAGCATACAAATGAATAATCGAGATCATTTCACCTTATGCCGAGTGCTATGAAGAAAGTAAGATGGGGCAAAGTGGAGGAGAGACACTGTATGGAGAACGGAAAACTAGACACAGTGCTCTAACTTCCTAAGGATATGGCATTTATACTGCCACCAGCAGAAAAAGAAGGGAGAAGGGAAGTAAAACCCTAGGCTAAAATATTCCAGGCAGAGGGATCAACAAGGGCAAAGGCAGTGAGGATTGAGCTCCGTGTGGTCTGGCTGGAGAAAATGAGCATGTTGAAATAATGGTGGAAAGCGAGGCTGGCACCCAGGAAGTAGGGACTGTAGACCCTGGTGGGGAGCTAGGATTTTATCCTGAGGGAAACAAGAAGCCAGTGAGTAGAGCAGAGGAGCAGCCTGCTCTAATATGCATTTTTACAAACCATTCTGGCTGCTGGAAAGGAAATGAATAGGAGGGGCACTAACAGAAGAAGGAGGAAGGTCACAAATTCCTCACTGATGGAGGCTTGGGCTGTTTCTATTTTTTCCCTACTTGCAAACAATTTTGCAATAAACATCATTGCACAGAAATTCCTAGAAGTGGGATGGCCAGATCTGACACATGGACACTGTTATCGTATCCAGATTGCCACATCGCCCTCCATGTCACTCCTTTCAGACACACAGGAGTCCCAGTTTCCACTGGAAACTTTCTCCACCTGCTTTGCTCCTGGAAACACTTCCCCCAACCTCTCCAGCCCTGGCACAAAACCCACCAGTCTCATGCATTTATATTTCTTGTTGCAATCTGGAATTACAAGTTGCTAAGACGAAAATCTCAGAATCAGGCTAAGTGGCTAAAAAGACTGCCAGGGGGCTGCCTTTTCCAGTGGGAGACAGAGAGAGGTCTTTACACCACCCCCCTCCCGCCACAAAGAGGACCAATTTACCCCTATTCTTTCAACCACAGGAATTTGCCTCTTTTTTTTTCTGCTCAGCTGTGAAAATAAGGCACGGCACCGTGATGGCAGTGGAAGCAGGCCCTGAGGTTACAAATGATGAAGGGCCAGTTGGAAAACCTTTCTCCCTACCACTCTCTGGGCACCAAGAATGGAGAGAGCTGCTATCCTCTGAGCCCTCTGCCTCCCACCCTTCCCAGCCCCAACCAGCCTTCCCCAGCTCACACCTTATCCGTGTGCCCTGGTGGCGGTCACCACCTGCTGGCCGGACTCCTGACTTCCGTTCCACTCCAGCTCCACTGCCAAACTTTCCTTTTCATAAGTGACCTTTTTAAAGAAAGTGTTTTCTTTTCATAAGCAGTCACAGCATCTGCAGTAGCGTTGACGCATAATTTTACTCTCTTCTCATCACTTAAGGCTTACCTGTGTTGTTTATTTCGGGGAAGGGGAAGGGCTGCTAAGATCTGAAAGATTCATAACTAGTGCGCATGCTGCGTCTGATTTTAACCTTGACATTTGGAGATGCTTTTGAAGATGTTATCTTTCCAAGGCTGACCTAGTGAGTTACTTAATTAAGAGAGGATTTTGCAACAGAATGTTTCTTAATATTTTAAGACAAGGGATTTTTTTTTCATAGCAAAATAGACGGACAGTAAACTCTTTGACACAGGCAGTCATTATTATTCACCAACTAATTAGGAGGTGTCAGCTGTCAGACTGGACTCATTGTCTCACTTTATCTTCTCAGCAGCTCTATAAGGGAGGTAAGAGTTTTGTATACATTTTACAGGTGAGGAAACTGAGGCATCAAGAATTTATCTTGCCCAAAGTTACAGAGCTAGTCAAGGGCAGAACTGAGATGCAAACCCAGTACTCCCTTCCTTCCTAATTGTGGTTTTCGCCTGCCCCAGGGCCTTGAACTGTGTCATCCTAGCAAAGCTGGACCTGTGTGTCCCAGAATTCCTCTCCCGTATGGTTCTGGGTTGACGTTGGCCACAGAAGACATTCTGTTCAAGGTTTCAAAGGCACATGTGAAGAAGCCACCATCATGTGACACTCTGGAGTCAGTGCACGGTGCCGGGGAGAGTGGCCGCCCCACATGTTGTTGATGACCTGCTGCTCATCTTTTGCTGTAGGGGGGTCGGGGGCAGCGCTCAGAACCGCAGACCCTGCAGCTCCCAACAGACCTTGCTGAGCGTCCGGAGCCCTGGGCGCGGTGTGCATGCAGCCCCATGGGCAAGGGCACCGGCTCTCCCTGCAGGTCACTGCGGCATTGAGGTTGGGGTGGGGACAGAGAGAAGCAGGTTCCAGTTTATCCCCGCTCTCCTCTCCACAGCAGCTCTCCTTCCTGCCTGCTGGTCCAGAGAAACTTCACCTCCCACTAGGTGCAGAGGAGGCAGCCTGCACAGACGCCCTGCCAGCTCCCACACTGCATGAGGTCACAGCCCTGTGATGGTTCCCTCCTTCTGGATCACTTGTAAAGGCTCTTCTCTGATGAGACCCTGACTGATGCACAGGGGGTTGAATTTTATTTGGAAAGTGGCTTGCTCCCTTCCCCCTTAATTTCACAAATTTAGCAAATAAAAATACAGAAATCCCAATTAAATTTGAATTTCACACACAAAAATGAATACCTTTATTAATGTAAATATATCTCATGCAATATTTGGGACATGCTTTTCTTTTTTATGTTTATTTATCTATTTATTTATTTATTTTCTTATTAGTCATCCATTTTATACAAATCAGTGTATACATGTCAAACCCAATGTCCCAATTCATCACACCATCACCACCCCCAGCCCCCCGCCGCTTTCCCCCCTTGGTGTCCATACGTTTGTTCTCTACTTCTGTGTCTCAATTTCTTCTCTGCAAACCAGTTCATCTGTACCATTTTCTAGGTTCCACATATATGCGTTAATATACGATATTTGTTTTTCTCTTTCTGACTTACTTCACTCTGTATGACACTCTCTAGATGCATCCACGTCTCTACAAATAACCCAAGTCCGTTACTTTTTATGGCTGAGCAATATTCCATTGTATATATGTACCATATCTTCTTTATCCATTCGTCTGTCGATGGGCATTTAGGTTGCTTCCATGACCTGGCTATTGTAAACAGTGCTGCAATGAACATTAGGGTGCATGTGTCTTTTTGAATTATGGTTTTCTCTGGGTATATGCCCAGTAGTGGGATTGCTGGGTCATATGGTAATTCTATTTTTAGATCTTTAAAGAACCTCCATACTGTTCTCTGTAGTGGCTGTATCAATTTACATTTCCACCAACAGTGCAAGAGGGTTCCCTTTTCTCCACACCCTCTCCAGCATTTGCTGTTTGTAGATTTTCTGATGATGCCCATTCTAACTGGTGTGAGGTGATACCTCATTGTAGTTTTGACTTGCATTTCTCTAATAATTAGTAATATTGAGCAGCTTTTCATGTGCTTCTTGGCCATCTGTATGTCTTCTTTGGAGAAATGTCTATTTAGGTCTTCTGCTCATTTTTCGATTGGGTTGTTTGTATTTTTAATATTGAGCTGCATGAGCTGTTTATATATTTTGGAGATTAATCCTTTCTCTGATGATTCATTTGCAAATATTTTCTCCCATTCTGAGGGCTGTCTTTTTGTCTTGTTTATGGTTTCCTTTGCTGTGCAAAAGCTTTAAAGTTTCATTAGGTCCCATTTGTTTATTTTTGTTTTTATTTCCATTACTCTAGGAGGTGGATCAAAAAAGATCTTGCTGTGATTTATGTCAGAGAGTGTTCTTCCTGTGTTTTCCTCTAAGAGTTTTATACTGCCCGGTCTTACATTTAAGTCTCTAATCCATTTTGAGTTTATTTTTGTGTATGGTGTTAGGGAGTGTTCTAATTTCATTCTTTTACATGTAGCTGTCCAGGTTACCCAGCACCACTTATTGAAGAGACTGTCTTTTCTCCATTGTATATCCTTGCCTCTTTTGTCATAGATTAGTTGACCATAGGTGCATGGGTTTATCTCTGGGCTTTCTATCCTGTTCCATTGATCTATATTTCTGTCTCTGTGCTAGTACCATACTGTCTTGATTACTGTAGCTTTGTACTATAGTCTGAAGTCAGGGAGTCTGATTCCTCCAGCTCCGTTTTTTTCCCTCAAGACTGCTTGACTATTTGGGGTCCTTTGTGTCTCCAGACAAATTTTAAGATTTTTTGTTCTAGTTCTGTAAAAAATGCCTTTGGTAATTTGATAGGGATTGCATTGAATCTGTAGATTGCTTTGGGTAGTATAGTCATTTTCACAATATTGATTCTTCCAATCCAAGAACATGGTATATCTCTCCATCTGTTGGTATCATCTTTAATTTCTTTCATCAGTGTCTTATAGTTTCCTGCATACAGGTCTTTTGTCTCCGTAGGTAGGTTTATTCCTAGGTATTTTATTCTTTTTGTTACCATGGTAAATGGGAGTGATTCCTTAATTTCTCTTTCAGATTTTTCATCATTAGTGTATAAGAATGAAAGAGATTTCTGTGCATTAATTTTGTATCCTGCAACTTTACCAAATTCACTGATTAGCTCTAGTAGTTTTCTGGTAGCATCTTTAGGATTCTCTATGTATAATATCATGTCATCTGTAAACAGTGACAGTTTTACTTCTTCTTTTCCAATTTGTATTCCTTTTATTTCTTTTTCTTCTCTGATTGCCATGGCTAGGACTTCCAAAACTATGTTGAATAACAGTGGCAAGAGTGGACATCCTTGTCTTGTTCCTGATCTTAGAGGAAATGCTTTCAGTTTTTCACCATTGAGAATGATGTGTGCTGTGGGTTTGTCGTATATGACTTTTATTATGTTGAGGTAGGTTCCCTCTATGCCCACCTTCTGGAGAGTTTTTATCATAAATGGGTGTTGAATTTTGTCAAAAGCTTTTTCTGCATCTATTGAGATGATCATATGGTTTTTATTCTTCAATTTGTTAATATGGTATATCACATTGATTGATTTGTGTATATTGAAGAATCCTTGCATCCCTGGGATAAATCCCAGTTGATCATGGTGCATGATCCTTTTAATGTGCTCTTGGATTCTGTTTGCTAGTATTTTGTTGAGGAGTTTTGCATCTATATTCATCAGTGATATTGGTCTGTAATTTTCTTTTTTTGCAGTATCTTTGTCTGGTTTTGGTATCAGGGTGATGGTGGCCTCATAAAATGAGTTTGGGAGTTTTCCTTCCTCTGCAATTTTTTGGAAGAGTTTGAGAAGGATGGGTGTTAACTCCTCTCTAAACGTTTGATAGAATTCACCTGTGAAGCCATCTGGTCCTGGACTTTTGTTTGTTGGAAGATTTTTAATCACAGTTTCAATTTCATTACTTGTGATTGGTCTGTTCACATTTTCTATTTCTTCCTGGTTCAGTCTTGGGAGGTTATACCTTTCTAAGAATTTGTCCATTTCTTCCAGGCTGTCCATTTTATTGGCATAGAGTTGCTTGTAGTAGTCTCTTAGGATGCTTTGTATTTCTGCGGTGTCTGTTGTACCTTCTCATTTTTCATTTCTAATTTTATTGATTTGAGTCCTCTCCCTCTTTCTCTTGATGAGTCTGGCTAATGGCTTATCAATTTTGTTTATCTTCTCAAAGAACCAGCTTTTAGTTTTATTGATCTTTGCTATTGTTTTCTTTTTTTTTAATTTTTATTTTATTTATTTTGGCTGTGTTGGGTCTTCATTGCTGAGCACGGGCTTTCTCTAGTTGCGGTGAGCGGGGGCTACTCTTCGTTGCGGTGCTCAGGCTTCTCATTGCGGTGGCTTCTCTTATTGTGGAGCACGGGCTCTAGGGTGCGCAGGCTTCAGTAGTTGTGGCACGCGGGCTCAGTAGTTGTGGCTCGCGGACTCTAGAGTGCAGGCTCAGTAGTTGTGGCACACGGGCTTAGTTGCTCCACGGCATGTGGGATCTTCCTGGACCAGGGCTTGAACCCGTGTCCCCTGCATTGGCAGGCGGATTCGTAACCACTGCGCCACCAGGGAAGGCCTGCTATTGTTTTCTTTCTTTCTGTTTCATTTATTTCTGCTCTGATCTTTGTGATTTCTTTCCTTCTGTTAACTTTGGGTTTTGTTTGTTCTTCTTTCTCTAGTTCCTTTAGGTGTAAGGTTAAATTGTTTACTTGAGATTTTTCTTGTTTCTTGAGGTAGG
Source organism: Balaenoptera physalus (assembly GCF_965194825.1). NCBI lineage: Eukaryota > Metazoa > Chordata > Mammalia > Artiodactyla > Balaenopteridae > Balaenoptera > Balaenoptera physalus. The sequence continues at coordinate 29,208,082 of NC_138898.1, forward strand.
CTTGTATAGCTATAAACTTCCTTTTACTGCTTTTACTGCATCCCATAGGTTTTGGTTCGTCGTGTTTTCATTGTCATTTGTCTCTAGGTATTTTTTGATTTCCTCTTTGATTTTTTCAGTGATCTCTTGGTTATTTAGCAATGTGTTGTTTAACCTCCATGTGTTTGAGTGTTTTATGTTTTTTTTCCCTGTAATTGATTTCTAATTTCATAGCGTTGTTGTCGGAAAAGATGCTTGATATGATTTCAATTTTCTCAAATTTACCGAGGCTTGATTTGTGACCCAATATGTGATGTATCTGGAAAATGTTCTGTGCGCACTTGAGAAGTGTAATCCGCTGTTTTTGGATGGAATGTCCTATAAATATCAATTAAATCTATCTGGTCTATTGTGTCATTTAAACCTTGTGTTTCCTTATTAATTTTCTGTTTGGATGATCTGTCGATTGGTGTAAGTGAGGTGTTAAAGTCCCCCACTATTATTGTGTTACTGTCGATTTCCTCTTTTAGAGCTGTTAGCAGTTGCCTTATGTATTGAGATGCTCCTATGTTGTGTGCATATATGTTTATAATTGCTATATCTTCTTCTTGGATTGATCCCTTGATCATTATGTAGTGTCCTTCCTTGTCTCTTGTAACATTCTTTATTTTAAAGTCTATTTTATCTGATATGAGTATTGCTACTCCAGCTTTCTTTTGATTTCCATTTGCATGGAATATGTTTTTCCATCCCCTCACTTTCAGTCTGTATGTGTCCCTAGGTCTGAAGTGGGTCTCTTGTCGACAGCATATATATAGGTCTTGTTTTTGTATCCATTCATCCAGCCTGTGTCTTTTGGTTGGAGCATTTAATCCATTCACATTTAAGGTAATTATCGATATGTATGTTCCTATTGCCATTTTCTTAATTTCCTGAGGTTTGTTTTTGTAGGTCCTTTTCTTCTCTTGTTTTTCCCACTTAGAGAAGTTCCTTTAGCATTTGGTGTAGAGCTGGTTTGGTCGTGCTGAATTCTCTTAGCTTTTGCTTGTCTGTAAAGCTTTTGATTTCTCCATCAAATCTGAATGAGATCCATACTGGGTAGAGTAATCTTGGTTGTAGGTTCTTCCCTTTCATCACTTTAAGTATATCATGCCACTCCCTTCTGGCTTGTAGAGCTTCTGTTGAGAAATCAGCTGTTAACCTTATGGGAGTTCCCTTGTATGTTATTTGTCGTTTTTCCCTTACTGCTTTCAATCATTTTTCTTTGTCTTTAGTTTTTGCCAATTTGATTACTATGTGTCTCGGTGTGTTTCTCCTTCAGTTTATCCTGCATGGGACTCTCTGTGCTTCCTGGACTTGAGTGGCTATTTCTTTTCACATGTTAGGGAAGTTTTCAACTATAATCTCTTCAAATATTTTCTCAGGTCCTTTCTCTCTCTCTTCTCCTTCTGGGACCCCTATAATGCGAATGTTGTTGCATTTAATGCTGTCCCAGAGGTCTCTTAGGCTGTCTTCATTTCTTTTCATTCCTTTTTCTTTATTCTGTTCCGCAGCAGTGAATTCCACCATTCTGTCTTCCAGGTCACTTATCCGTTCTTCTGCCTCAGTTATTCTGCTTTTGATTCCTTCTAGTGTAGTTTTCATTTCAGTTATTGTATGTTCATTTCTGTTTGTCTGTTCTTTAATTCTTCTAGATCTTTGTTAAACATTTCTTGCATTTTCTCGATCTTTGCCTCCATTCTTTTTCTAAGGTCCGGAATCATCTTCACTATCATAATTCTGAATTCTTTTTCTGGAAGACTGCCTATCTCCATTTCATTTAGTTGTTTTTCTGGGGTTTTATCTTGTTCCTTCATCTGGTACATAGCCCTCTGCCTTTTCATCTTGTCCATCTTTCTGTGAATGTGGTTTTTGTTCCACAGGCTGCAGGATTGTAGTTCTTCTTGCTTCTGCTGTCTGCCCTCTGGTGGATGAGGCTATCTAAGAGGCTTGTGCAAGTTTCCTGATGGGAGGCATTGGTGGTGGGTAGAGCTGGCTGTTGCTCTGATGGGCAGATCTCAATAAAACTTTAATCCGCTTGTCTGCTGATGGGTGGGGCTGGGTTCCCTCCCTGTTGGTGTTTGTCCTGAGGTGACCCAATGCTGGAGTCTACCCGGGCTCTTTGATGTGGCTAATGCTGGACTCTGGGAGGGCTCACGCCAAGGAGTACGTCTTAGAACTTCTGCTGCCAATGTCTCTGTCCCCGTGGTGAGCCACAGTTGCCCCCCACCTCTGCAGGAGACCCTCCAACACTAGCAGGTAGGTCTGGTTCAGTCTCCTATGGGGTCACTGCTCCTTCCCCATGGTCCCAATGCACACACTACTTTGTGTGTGCCCTCCAAGAGTGGAGTCTCTGTTTCCCCCAGTCCTGCTGAAGTCCTGCAGTCAAATCCCACTAGCCTTCAAAGTCTGATTCACTAGGAATTCCTCTGCCCGTTGCCTGGCCCCCAGGTTGGGAAACCTGACGTGTGGCTCAGAACCTTCACTCCAGTGGGTGGCTTTCTGTGGTATAAGTGTTCTCCAGCTTGTGAGTCACCCACCCAGCAGTTATGGGATTTGATTTTATTGTGATAGCACCCCTCCTACCATCTCACTGTGGCTTCTCCTTTGTCTTTGCATGTGGGGTATCATTTTTGGTGAGTTCCAGTGTCTTCCTGTCGATGATTGTTCAGCAGTTAGTTGTGATTCTGGTGTTCTCAAAAGAGGGAGTGAGAGCATGTTTTTCTACTCTGCCTTCTTGAACCAATCTAGGGACACGCTTTTACTAAAAACTTGTTTGTTGTTAATCTGAAATTTAAATTTAAATACAGGGCATGGGCATCTTGTATTTTATCTGGCCACCCTATCTTCATCCCCCAATAGATGCCTTTCCAGGGAGACCCACATAACTGAGTCTCTTCCACTTGCCTGACACGACAAGAAGAACATTCCTTTAAGCACTCTATCAGCATGTGAGAGCCCTGGAGGATGGCATAGGGCAGGCCAAGGTTAGTCCTGGCAGGGCTCAGTTTCCCCCTCTTAGGCTACAGTGTGAAGCTGGGATGTCCCCACAGAACCTCAAGTCCATACATTGATCATCGCCACCTACAGGATAAAGTCCCGGTACCTTAATTGCGCATCCAAGGGCCTGGGCTCTCACCCCACCTCACCTCCTGCCCAGCTTACACAACCACCTAGGACCTGATATTCCCCAAAGACGATCTCTTCTCACCTGTCATTCTTTACCTCTACTCTTCTCCCTGCCTGGAATGCCTCTCCCTCCCTTGAATGCCATTTAAACTCCTATTGGCCCTTTACCGCCTCCTCCCAGAAGCCTTCCCTGACCACAGCACTTCACTTCTCTGTTCCTTTTGGCTTCTTTCACACCTTGATTCCAATGGAGTCACTGCTTATTTGGGTTTAATATGGTCTTAAGACAAAAGTAAAGATGAATAATTAAGTAAGGCACCAGTGGCTCAGTGGGCTCATGTATGTCCCGAGTGGATGGGAGATACAGGCAGGAAACTGCTCTCTGGGCTTTAGTCCCCCAGAGCCTCCCATCCTACAACTATCTGAGGATAAGTTTTAGACTTTAAAGATAAGTGTATTTTGTTTCTTTTTAAACTAGCAGTGTAGAATGAGGAATCTGGCAGACCAGACTTGCCCAAATTCAGACTCCAGCTCTGCCACTTACTAACCTTGAGCAACTTGCTGACCCCTCTGTGCCTCAGGCTCCTCGTCTATAAAATGAGTGTAAGAAGAGCACCAACTTCATAAGGTGGTTGAGAGAATAAAACAAGCTTACAACATATGATGTGCTCACAGCATTACAACCTCACATTACACCAGGCCCGTGAACTCCTGGGAAGGAAGAGCACCCTCTCTGGGGCTGTGGGAATAACCCGACCACGCTGGACCCAGTGCGGGATGATGTGTTGGGCTCCAACCTGTTGCCTCCTAAGGACGTGTCAAGTGTCATGTTTATGATGCTTGATCTTTGCTTTCCAAGCTGACTCCATTGAAGAGCACCCTCAGAGTATGACCAGTGGATAGCCCTGGGCTAGAAACCTCATTCTGCCGTTCCTAGGTGTGTAACCTTGAACAAGGCACGTCAGCCTTGTTCATTTCACCTGTCAACAGACGCTGATGCCCACCTTGCAGGGCTGTGAGGAGTCAACACCTAGGCTAATACATTAAATACCTTGCTGCTTTGTTATTTTACTATGAGTAGCAAATGGCTGTTATCACACGGGGTTGCATTTTCAGTTTACACGTGGTTCCTCACCTCCCCCCACCACCACCCCTGACAACCTGGGAGCCTTTGGGGACAAGCATTAGTTCCAATTAGCCCAGGTTTCCAAGGTTAAGTGTGTACTCAGAATCAAGGAGGCATCCACATATGTGGAAGGAAAGAGGGAAGGAAGGGAGGAAGGGAGGGAAGAAGAGAGGGAAGAAAAGATCGTCCCCTTTCTCCTTCAGCCCCAGAATGGATCAACAGGCCCCGTTCATTCTCATATCTCTTTCTGGAATCACAACTTAGGTTCGTAGCTGCCTAATTTATTATTATATGGTTCAGTGCAGGGTAATTATATGCTGTGGTATAATTTGTTATAACTTGGGCTAAGGCCTATAACTGTGTAATTTATTATTATACAGTACAGTGTTGAATAATACGAAGAGTATGTAATTTATCTCAGGCTTATGAGCCTAACCTGTAATCCAAATGCAGCACACAGCCTCTGTGGATGAGTTAATGTTTCTAAGGAAACTTCAGCTTAAAGATTCCTTCATTTCTAACTGCTTTCCTTGGTTTCTCAGAACTACTCCTGGCTGGGAGTAGCCAAGTTCCTGGGACTCTCTGTTTTGAGTGGGGCTGAAATCTCAGGCAGCCCTGGGCCAGGCTGAGTGGGATTTACACATCAGGTCATAGAGAAGGAGGCCCAGGGCTGTCACCCTGCCCACTGAACACTAGGAGGCCACCACTTGCCCAGGAGGGTGCCGGCAGCAGGTGCAGTACCATGGTCAAAACCCAGTTTCTTGGGTCCCCAGAAGGACCCTTGGGCTTGCAATTTCTCTATGCATTTATTTGGTAACTATTCTTTTTTCTGTTCTCAGAACACTGGGAATATATCATCGACCCAGAAAAGGCTTCCAGAGCTTGCATTCCAGGAGTTGAGAGCTTACATCTCAAAGTTTCTCAAATTGTGGTCCCTGGATCTGGGAGCTGATCTGGGAGCTGTTTGGAAATCCAGAACTTCAGCCACCTTGACCTGATGAATCAGAATCTGCATTTTAACAAGACCTCCTGGTGATTCATACGTACTCAGGAAGCACTGCTTGAATTTCTACATGATTTAGGAAAACTATTTCCTTCTGTATCTCCCCCTACCCTGCAAATATATACCCACTCACTGAGCTTTAAAGAAGAGTTCCTTCTCCCTGGGGACATTTTTTCTTTTTTATAAGAACACCTCTTTTGCCTGGTCACAAATGTTCATTGTGAAACTTCTGGAAATAACAACAACAACAAAAAAACCCACGAAGAAGAAAATCAGATCACCCAGAATGCCACAATCTAGATATGACGTTGTTGATATTTTAGGGACTAATTCATCAGACATTTTTTTATCCATCCACATACACTTTTAAAATCCAAACTGCAAGGAAAAGTGGAATAGGGTAGAACCTGGAAGGCTTTGCTCAGACACACATTGCTGGGCCCCACCCCCAGAACTTCTGATCAGAAGGCCTGGGAATTAGCGTTCCTAACAAGTTCCAGGTGATACGAAGCTCCTGGCCCAAGGATCACATTTTGGGAATTGACTCTGGGATCTGGTGTCAGGGATTGGACCCCTTCACCGGCCACCAGACTGAGGGGAAGTCATTCGGCCTCTCCATGCTCCAGCTTCTACCATCCACAAGGACAGCACCTGCCTCAGAAGATTATTGTAAGGACTAAATGCGTTAAAGTAAAGCACATGGGAAGAATTAATTATGATTAATATGCATATACTTTTATAATTGAGTTTTCTTAACTCAGCAATTGTTCATAAACATTTTCAAGTCATTCTTCTGCGTATTTGTTTTTAAAGGCTGTGGGGCTGTTGTTTGAATGGATGCATTTATCAAGTCCCCAGTTTTCAACTTTATAATATAAATGGTGCTGCAATGAGCATTCTCCTGGATAAATCATGGTGCTCCTGTCCGATTATCTCCTTAGGGTAGAATGTCCTAGTTGTGAAATTACTTAGTCAAATGGGATGAACATATTTAAGACTTCTGAAAAACTTTGCTAAATGGCCTTTCTGAAAAATAATACTGATTTATAATGTCAGCAGCAGCATATGAGAGTATCTTTTCCTTATACTTTCATCAGTGCCTGTGTTTTTTTTTTAATTATGCTAATATTTTGTTTGTTAATTTGAATTTTTTTGATGACTATTGAACTTGAATAGCCCCCCTCCAATAACCTAGGACTTGAAAAAAGTTTTTAATCCCTCAAAGATTGTGTTTACATGACGTCAGCCAGCCCTTTTCCCCTCTAATGAACCGACTCCATGTTGGCACCACTCCACACTCCTGCCCCCTGTGGTAGCAGAGGTCTCATCTCACAGTTAACAGCCGCCTGATTTAAATCCCACCGGAGCCGCTGGTAACATACCTCCCACTTAATAGGCAGATGTGGACTAGAGAAGGCATGAAACATTAAGAAAGCAAGCAGAAGGAGAAAAGTCATTTGTTCCACAAAAATTTCCTCGTCATCTCCCATAGGTCAGGCCCTCTGATGAACACGAAGGGGTGGGGATGAAAACACAGGAGTTTCAAAGTCGGAGGGGGAAGGGAAGAAGCATCCGAGAAATACACAGAAAACACCGCAAAATGTAATAGTGCAGAAAGGGACAAAAGGGTAGGAATTTCACATGAGAAATGGCACTGGCTTTGAAGTCAGAGGGGACCTGGGTTCAAATGCTGTTTCGTCCAACTCCTCACGTTGGGCAGGTGGCCTAACCTCGCTGAGTCTTAATTTCTTACACCCGTAAAATGTGAAGACTATTTTGAGGCTTAAATTAGTTAAAAGAAGAAGTAAAAAACCTAGAAACACCTAGGTTATGAGTCTCAAAATGACGCCAGGGGTCAAATATAGCCTGTGGAACATGTTGTTTGCTCCATCCAGTGTTTTTTTAAAAAAATTTAAAGAAGTTCTCCATCTTAGTTGCCCAGTAGAAACATTTGGAGCTATACTGATTCCTTGAGAAGTGATCTGGGCTCATTCATTGACTTTCTTTCTGGCCAAGATGGAGTAACGAGTGGAGTTTGTCCTCTCACCTGAAACCAAAACCTGGGCAAAAGATATGAAACAACAGTTTTCAAGACCTTGGGCATCAGACAACAAAGGCAGCGATCACTGAGAGATAGAAAACAAAAGAGGGGAGCCCCCAGCCTACTATCTGGAGAGAGCTTTCAGACCACCATGCAGGAAAGGGGATCTAGGTGGAGCCCCGTGGTCTCCTTGAGGGAGAAGATGAAGCTGGGAGGCCAAGGCGGCTACAGTTCACAGGGCAGAGTGTCACTGAGGAGAGAGCTGTACAGAAAGAGAAAGAGGAAGTGGGAAGGACTGAGAGGAAAGAAAGGAAGAGAAAGAGTCAGCTCTGGAGATCTGCAGAAGAGCCCTCGAGTCTTGTGAGAACCGATGAGCACATCTGTATTAGCCAGGGTTTTCCAGAGAAACAGAAACAATAGGATATACAGAGAGATACAGTTGACCCCTGAATAACATGGGTTTGAAATGCACAGTTCCACTTATACACAAATTTTCAACTGTGTGAAGGGTTGGCACCCCTAACTATTGCGTTGTTCAAAGGTCAACTGTATACATAAGATGAGAGATTTGTATAGGAATTGCTTCATGTGGTTATGGAGGCCGAGAAGTCTCACGATCTGCCATCTGTGAGCTATGGAACCAGGAGAGCCAAGGAGTAATTCAGTCAGAGTCTGAACACCTGAGAAGCAGGGGAGCTGATAGTGTAAATCTCAACCCAAGGCCAAAAGCTAGGGAAAAAAAAAAGACAGGAAAAAAAAAAAGCCAAGAAGAAAACCAGGAGTGCTAATGTCTGATGTCTGAGGGCAGAAGAAGATGGAGTCTCGGCTTAAGCAAAGAGCAAATTCACCCTTCTTTCACTCTTTTGTCCTAGTGGAGTCCTTAGGGGATTGGATGAGGCCTACCTGCATTGTGAGGGCCGTCTTCTTTACTTAGTTCATCAATTCAAATGTTAACCTCTTCCAGAAACAGCCTCACAGACACACCAAAAAATAATGTTTTAACAGCTCTCTGGGCATCGCTCAGCCAAGTCAAGTTTATACAAAAAATTAACCATCATAACATGCATGTGTGGAAACTACCTGAGGTTGTGACCATCATAGGTTTACCCCTTGTCAATTTGGCACACATACAGTTAATCCCCAAATTAAGACAATAAAAGGTGTAATTCTGTCTAACATAAAATCACCCTGTATAGAACCAAAAATGCATTAATCCCTTCTGCAGAAGAGGAAATAAAGTTCTTGTGTGATTTTTACTCTTCTCCTGATATCCCACAACTTAAATATTACTGTGATATAAAACTGACAATACTTAAATACTATGTAAAGTCAATACATCTTACGTCACATGATAAGGTAATAAGAAAAGAGAAAAAAAGGTATTTACTTAATACATGTACATATACACACAAACATATTCATAATAAAATAAGGAGGAAATATGACAAGTGGAGTCCTCATTTCTGTAATTGAATCTGCTGGACCACATGGCCCGAAGGGCAGGGCAGGTTGCACAAGAGCCTGGACCCATAGCAGAGTGTTCTCTTGTTCTGGGCCTCATTCAAAACTAGCAGCTTTTCAGGTCACTCAGTAAATGAGCTGGAGTAACAGCCCCCAAAGAGAAATATGTTGCCTCCAAAATCCAAAGAGGCCCGGTAGGCATTGTGCCTCTTTCTTGGCAGTAAGAGGGACCAGATGCAACAACTTATCCCTCACCTTAGAAGAGATATCTTGACATGCCCCACACCACTGGACCCCTAGAAATTTCACTGAGGTCGAAGGCCCTAAATTTTTGTCAAATTTACTTCCTACCCTCTGACACACAAATGTCTTACCATTAAATCTAGAGTAGTTCCTACTTCTGGCTCACTAGGCCCTATTGGTATAATGTCATCAATGTAATGGATCAGTGTGATATCTTGTGGAAGAGAAAGGCAATCAAGGTCCCTGCAAACTAAACTATGACATAGGGCTGGAGAGTTAATTTACCCCTGAGGTAGGACAGTGAAGGTGTATTGCTAGCCGTGCTAGCTGAAAGCAAACTGCTTCTAGTGGGCTTTCTAGGCATGTATGAAGAAAAACCTTTGCCAAATCAATAGCTGCCTGCCAGGTACCAGGGGGTGTGTTAATTTGCTCAAGAAATGAAACCACATCTGGTACAGCGGCTGCAATTGAAGTCACCACTTGGTTAATCTGATGATAATCCACTGTCATTCTCCAAGAACCATCTGTCTTCTGCACAAGCCAAATAGGAGAGTTGAAGGAGGACACGGTGGGAATCACCACCCCTGCATCTTTCAAGTCCTTGATGGTGGCACTAATCTCTGCAATCCCTCCAGGGATGTGGTACTGCTTTTGATTCACTATTTTCCTAAGTAGAGGCAGTTCCAGTGGCTTCCACTTGGCCTTTCCCACCATAACAGCCCTCACTCCACAGGTCAGGGAACCCATGTGGGGGTTCTGCAAGCAGAACACAACATAGGAGCACCTCAACACATAAGGCAACTGCTAACAGCTCTAAAAGAGGAAATCTACGGTAACACAATAATAGTGGAGAACTTTAACACTTCACTTACACCAGTGGACAGATCATCCAGACAGAAAATTAATAAGGAAACACAAGCTTTAAATGACACAATAGACCAGATAGATTTAATTGATATTTATAGGACATTCCATCCGAAAACAGCAGATTACACTTTCTTCTCATGTGCACACAGAGCATTCTCCAGGATAGATCACATCTTGGCTCACATATCAAGCCTCAGTAAATTTGAGAAAATTGAAATCATATCAAGCATCTTTTCTGACCACAACGCTATGAGATTAGAAATAAATTACAGGGCAAAAAACATAAAAAACACAAACACATGGAGGAAAAACAATACATTACTAAATAACCAAGAGATCGCTGAAGAAATCAAAGAGGAAATAAAAAAGTACCTAGAGACAAATGACAGCAAAAGCAAGATGATCCAAAACCTATGGGATGCAGCAAAAGCAGTTCTAAGAGGGAAGTTTATAACACTACAATCTTACTGCAAGAAACAAGAACAATCTCAAATAAACAATCTAACCTTACACCTAAAGGAACTAGAGAAAGAAGAAAAAACAAAACCCAAAATTAGAAGAAGGAAAGAAATCATAAAGATCAGAGCAGAAATAAATGAAATAGAAACAAAGAAAGCAATAGCAAAGATCAATAAAACTAAAAGCTGGTTCCTTGAGAAGATGAACAAAATTGATCACTTTAGCCAGACTAATCAAGAAAAAGAGGGGGAGGACTCAAATCAATAAAATTAGAAATGGAAAGGGAGAAGGTACAACAGACACTGCAGAAATACAAAGCATCGGGGCTTCCCTGGTGGTGCAGTGGTTGAGAATCTACCTGCCAATGTAGGGGACATGGGTTCGAGTCCTGGTCTGGGAAGATCCCACATGCTGCGGAGCAACTGGGCCCATGAGCCACAACTGCTGAGCCTGCACGTCTGGAGCCTGTGCTCCGCAACAAGAGAGGCTGCGATAGTGAGAGGCCCGCGCACCACGATGAAGAGTGGCCCCCGCTTGCCACAACTAGAGAGAGCCTTCGCACAAAAACGAAGACCCAACACAGCCAAAAATAAATAAATAAATTAATTAATTAATTAAAATGAATAATGCTTTAAAAAAAAAAAAAGAATTTAGGGGTTTAATGTCCCCCCCTTTATCAGGCTCTTCCCACACTCCCCAACCCAATTTATAGGATCCCATTCTTTCCCAGTCAATGCCTTTATATTAATAGCAGTTACCAGATGAGGCTTAGTTCAACTTGCATTGTAATTCATGCAACCATAAGATGATGTTCTGCATTTGATTTTCAGCAATTTCAGTCCATTGGCTACAGGAAATAAGGCTCTCCTTCAGGGCACACATAGATGCTCTTAGGTCATTTATGCAATGCTTGAGCTGAGAATTTGAATCCCTGAGCTCATCCTTTTCCTTCACCACCTTGACCAGAAACATTAGAAGCAACCAACCAGTATTATTATATTCTTAGTTTTACAAAAACATTTGAAAGTATCATATTGGGAGTCACCCAGCTTTTTGCTTCTTGTAAGTGATTGATTAGGAGTATCCAGTGTAGATACTTTGTGTATCTCTATAAGCAGGTCATACCATGGACTATCAGTGCTCTCTTTACTATGAGATAGAGTCATTAGTATATATAAATCTAATCATATTAGAGAATCAATTCCAGAAACCTCAGGACCAATTCAGAAAACTGGTCCTTAAAATTCTGTTCCTCTAGAACCACTCTTGGTACTAAAATCTGTATTAGTCAGGGTTTTCCAGAGAAACAGGACCAGTAGAATATATAGATATATTTGTGAGATCTATTATAAGAATTGGCTCATGCAATTATGGAGGCCAAGTAGTCCCACACTCTTGTCAACAAGCTAGAGAAATAGGAAAGCTGGTGATGTAATTCAGTCTGAGTCCAAAGGCCCGAGAAACAGGAGCACCAATTTCTGAGGGCAGGAGAAGATGCTCTCAGCTAAAGCAAAGAGAAAATTTGCCCTTCCTCTGCCTTTTGGTCTATTCAGCCCCTCAAGGAGTTGGATGATGTCCACCCACGTTGGTGAGAGTGCTCTTCTTTACTCAGTCTACCTACTGATTCAAATGTTAATTTCTTCCAAAAACACCCTCACAGACACACACAGAAATAATGTTTTACCAGTTTTCCGGGCATCCCTTAGCCAGTCAAGTTGACACATAAAATTAACCATCACAACACGCATGTATAGAAACTACCTGAAACCAGCAAAAAACCACTTTAAAAGATTATAGGGGGGTTCCCTGGTGGCGCAGTGGTTAAAAATCCTACTGCCAATACAGGGGACACAGGTTCAATCCCTGGTCCGGGAAGATCCCACATGCCGCAGAGCAACTAAGCCCGTGTGCCGCAACTACTGAGCCTGTGCTCTAGAACCTACAAGCCACAACTACTGAGCCCGCATGCTACAACTACTGAAGTCCGCGTGCCTTGAGCCCGTGCTCTGCAACAAAATAAGCCACCACAGTGAGAAGCCCATGCACCACAACGAAGAGTAGTCCCCACTCACTGCAACTAGAGAAAGCCCGCGCGCAGCAACGAAGACCCAATGCAGCCAAAAATAAATGAATAAATAAATTTATAAGCTAAACATCGCTCTGGTCCCATCTTACAAAGCTTAAAAACAAAGATTAAACTGATTCCAAGTAACTACAAACTATGGACTTTGGGTGATAATAATGTGTCAATGTAGGTTTATCAATTGCAGCAAATGTATCACTCTGGTGGGAGATGTTAATAATGGAGGAGGCCCGTGCATGTGCAGGTGTAGGGGGTCTATGGGAAATCTTTGTACCTTCCTCACAATTTTGCGGTGAACTGCTCTTAAAAAATTAAGATTTTAAATATGAAAAAATGAGGTTATAGCTAAAAAGCCAACAAAATAGATAAAATGGAATAATAAGAAAACAGGGGCAAAAAGGAGAAAGGAAACAAACAACAAATGGGACAAATAGCAAGATGGTGGATTTAAACCCAATCATATTAATTATCACATTAAATGTAAATGGTCTAAATGCCCCAATTTAAGGGGACCAGAAATTGTTAAAAATCAAGACCCCATAATATGCTTGGCCCCTTAAGGCACTTGAGTTTACTCCCCTTGTAGTAAAGACTCAGGAAATGATAAAAGCTAACTCTTACTGAACAGCTTCTATGTACCTGGTAGCGTTTTAAGGGCTTGAGATGTATTATCTCATCTAATCCTCACAAGAGCCCCACAAGGCAGGTATTAATGTCACCCCCGTGATATGGCTGAGGTTATAAACTGAGGCCCAAAGAAGTGAAGGAATGTGTTAAGGTCACCTCCTAATCAGAGGTGGAGCCTGGCAGCCCCAGCAGCTGCTCTAACACCACACTCTGCCACCTGTTGGATGTGTGGTCCCCTCCCTGTGGGGCCAAAACAGAAGGCAGGACCATCTGTGCAAGGCTGAGAACGGAGAAGACTTTTCAGCATGTGCTACAGGAATGTCAGTATAGAGTAGCGATGAGTTAGCCTTGGGAAGCAGCTGCTGGCACTTCTGAATGAAACTTCATCTGCCACCACCTTCTCCCCACAAGGCCTTGGCTCTGATTCCAGAGTTCATCTGACTGACAGCTCAGCATCTGGGTAATCTCTGGGTGGCCTGCCCCACCCTCAGGTTGTTATTCTGCCATCAGTACTAGAGACAAGAGCTCTCTGGGAAGACAAGCCCTTGGAAACCGGTTCCAAATGCCACAGGCAACCATATTGTCCAAGCATCCCCAGGTGACTCAAGGTGGGCCTTTATCAAAGGTCAGCAGAGCTGCTCCAATGGCAGGATAAATGGTCCTCAGAGGACCCAGAAGAGTTATTGGTCTAATACAGACCCAGGCATCCATAAAGATATTTTGTTCATTCTTTCATTCTTCCATAGGAAATTTATTGAACATCTTCTGTGTGACAGGCATCGTTCTAGGCTCTACAATGCAGTGAGAACTGTGAAGAGGTTTTGCCTGCCAGAGCCTCACAGTCTAGTGGAGGCAGACAGATAGATGGAAGATAAATACTTGCAATAAAGCATGATGACTGGTGAAATAGCCATCATGACAAGGTACAATGAGCACACCCAGTCACAGTTTGAAGGGTGAGCAGGAGTCTTTTGGGGAGACAGGGCAGGGAAAGCCATCAAAGACAGAGAGCTGGCAGCCGCAGAGGCAGAGATGCAGGAGTGGGACATGTTGGGGAGCTTCTGGGGCTTTGGTAAGCACGGAGGGTACGTGTGAGGAGAGGCAGCCAGGCAAGCCTGGAGAAATGGAACACGCCGGATGAGAAACGACACTGAAAGCCTGGCCAGGGAGTTTGGACTCAACCCCATGGTCTGGAACAAGGTGCCTTGAAGGGTTTTATGCAGGTGGATGACATGAGGCTATTGGCAGTTCATAGAAACCACTCTGGAGGCAGAGGAATGGCCATACAGGGGCTAAGGGAAGACACTAGAGGCAGAGAGAGGAGAGACAGGGCTGGTAAGGAGATGCTGGCAAGAGAAAACAGAGGTCTGATTCAGGCAGTGTCAGTCCGGCTAACAAGAAGAGGGTGTGGATGGAGTGAAGAGGTGGAACAGGCAGGGACTAGAGGCTTATCAGATGTGGGGGGAGAAGCGGAAGCTGGTGGGAGTGGGGGGGCTGTGCTGGAGTTGATCTAGAAGATATTTCTGCAGAGGCAACCCTGCCCAGAGTATGACCATAGGCAGAGGGAAGGGCTAAACATGACTCTCCACCACTGGCTCTGACATTGACATGTGGGCTCTGTCACCAAGGACACTCTGGGGAGCCTGGGTTTCTTTTAGTCCTGCAGGGCTGGCCTCTCAGAGATGACAGAGACCAGAAGGGGATTAGGGCCGACAGAGCTCCAAACGTGGCCATCCTCACAACGTTAAAAGCCAAAAGTCTTAAGAGTCAATACCTGGGAGAGATGTGTGTGATTCCAGGCAGTCAGATCCCCCCTTCACTGCCTCCCTATCTTCTCCTCCGTTTATTTCTAAGTGCCAGCCACACTTGCCGGTCTGCATTCACAAGACCTGCTCTGCCTCCAAGCATGTGTACATGCTGTTCCCTCTGCCTGAATTTTCTACTGTCTCCAGGATCCCCCTGCCACCAGATGACTTAGGATTCCCTCTGTGCTCTGCCATCTCCTTGTCATAATTCTAATCACAGTAAAGTGGTGGCCTTTCTTTTTATTCACCACCACTGGATGAAACTGGGTTTTATTCACTTCTTGATTTTCAGGGTCAATATGAGGCCTGAAAGGACGGAGGTAGAGGGAGGCATGGATGAAGGGAGGGAGGAACTGATGGAAAAATGGTTGGAGGAATCAATGGATGAAAAAGTAGTTGGATGGATGGGTGGATGGATAAGTGGAGATATGGATGGAGGGAAGGATAAATGGATATGTGGGGAATCGGTGGAGCAATGGATGGACAGACAGAGAGCTATACAGTTAAGTGAATGTATGGATTAGTGAAGAGCTGAGTAAATGAGTGAATGGTTAATGGAGTAAGAGAAAGAGAAAATGATGAGTAGGCAAATAAATAAGTGAATAATCATAAAAATGAATGAGTGAGTGAATTGATGAGTGAGTGGGTGAACGAATAAGTAAATGAGGAAATAAGTGAGAGAATGAATGAATAAATAAATAAGTAAACTCTTTGCATGAATAAAATCAAAAATAAGTAGATGGATGAATGAATTGATGAACAAAAGTGGTGAATGAGGGAATGCCGTGGGTAATCTGGGCCACCCAAGCAGTCATACCTTGGAACTGTGTCTGGTGCATAGTAGGTACTCAATAAGCATCTGTTAAATAAATGAGTGAAAAAAAAAAAAGAAAAAAAAAAAAAATGGATGTTGGTAGACCAGTTGACCCAGTGCTGTGGCAAACACTGAGGCTGATTTAAAAGATTTGGATTCTAATCCCAGCTCTTCACTTTACAATTATGTCACTTTGAATTCATCCTTTTCCTTCTCTGAGCCTCTGTCTCCCCATCTGTAAAATGGGGTGATTGTCTTTGTCAAGGCTATTATAAAGATGCAATAATAAAAGCCATCTGGCAATAATAGGGGCTTAACAAAGACTAGGTCACTCCAGTCCCCCCACTTTTTTTGTACTACTTGAAATATCTACTGGATATTTTTTTTAATATTACAAAGCTCCTCTTTCACAGAAACATGCTTTTCTCATTAATACGTCTGAGCAGCTGAATTTAACCCATAGCACCTTCCAGGATTCTGGTCTGTACTCATGAAATGCTCAGCCACTCAGGCATTTCAATCTCAGTTGAGAGCCCTCAGCATTTATAGTTTATTATTGTTGCCTTTATCATCATCATTATTATCTAAAATTTCCCCCAGAGCTTCAGGCAAGGATAGGTGGACAAAATAAATTGGGCCTGTTTTTATCTTATTTTAAATTTTTAGTGGAGAAAAGATGGAATGAGTGGAGAAAGAAAAGTGTTTTGTTCTCGAGTGAGGCTTAAATTTCTGAAGCCAATTGCTCAAGCTCAGTCTCCACTGGCGCAGATGAGAGCTGTGGCAGGCCTTATTTCCTTTGCTTTGCAGTGAGGAAATTGCTTAATCATTTGCAGCCAAAGAGAAAAGACGGCACTGAAGAACAGCCTATTTTAATAGGAAGCACAGAACCGTCTCATCTTAATGCTAACGACCGCCCATTTATATTAAATAGGCCCCTGAGCTCCAGTCTTAAACCCTCATTTTCTTCTCTCCTGGAGTTTGAACCTCGAGACCACCTGGATGGTGGGGGAAAAAAAAAACCCTCCCTCAACATGTATTGCTCTGTCTCACCACGAGGGGGCGCTCCCACATCAGACACAGGTGGCTGCCGGCCACTTGCCTCTCTGCTGCCACCTTCCATGGATGTAGCACCTTTGCAGATCTACCCAGAAGAGATGGAACAGGTAGCTCCTGACCCCTGAAGATCTCAGTGAAGACCAGATGCAGCTTTGAAGGCTGGAACAAGGTCACTACAGAGGAACCAGATGTTCCTTGAGACTTCCCTGGATCACTGCAAAAGATATCAGGCTACAGAGGAGGCAATGGGAACTAAATTGAGGGCCTACTATGTGCAGGGGCTTTACATAACTCAAGTCATTCACTCTGCAAACACTGAGGGCCTTTGGTGGTGGCTATCCAGCATGGGTGGAAGCTGAGGATAGAGGTGGAAACTTGACCCTCGGATGAGTTTCGTTGGCAGCCAGCACCACTTTCCACATGTTACTAAGGAAGAAAGTGGCCCCAGCTGTGGACTAGCTTCAGCCTGATCCCAAGTGGCTCTGGAGCGTGAATTGCACCCACGCAAGGTGAGGGACTGGTCTTTTGCACCCAGGTCAGGGTGGGGGAGGGTAGACTTGCTGGGAAGAGGACAATTTTCTGGAGAAGAAGGCGGCGGCGGTGAGTGCCTGAACTCAAAGCACTGGGGGAGGGGTGCGGCAGCCCAAAACGGGGATCTGGGTGTGGCGCCCACAGCGCTGACTACCAAAGTCATTGGTGATGGTTTTCAGATTATTATTACGTCCAGGATTCGTCCCTTCCCAGGTACAGAGTGAGGAGGTGGCTCTCAGAGCTGCCCTCTCTTCCATACCTCCTCTGAGGGGCTCGGTGGCAGCCTGGCTCTTGCACGAGTATCTCCCAAGACCTTTTCCTCTCTCCAAAGGAAAGCCTTCTGTGAAGATCAATGTGTAACCTTTGGAGAAATGTCTATTTAGGTCTTCTACCCATTTTTGGATTGAGTTGTTTGTTTTTTTGATACGGAGCTGCATGAGCTGCTTGTAAATTTTGGAGATTAATCCTTTGTCAGTTGCTTCATTTGCAAATATTTTCTCCCATTCTGAGGGTTGTCTTTTCATCTTGTTTATGGTTTCCTTTGCTGTGCAAAAGCTTTTAAGTTTCATTAGGTCCCATTTGTTTATTTTTGTTTTTAATTTCCATTTCCCTAGGAGGTGGGTCAAAAAGGATCTTGCTGTGATTGACGTCATAGAGTGTTCTGCCTGTTTTCCTCTAAGAGTTTTCTAGTGTCTAGCCTTACATTTAGGTCTTTTATCCATTTTGAGTTTATTTTTGTGTATGGTGTTAGGGAGTGTTCTAATTTCATTCTTTTACATGTAGCTGTCCAGTTTTCCCAGCACTTATTGAAGAGGCTGTCTTTTCTCCATTGTATATTCTTGCCTCCTTTATCAAAGATAAGGTGACCGTACTTGCGTGGGTTTATCTCTGGGTTTTCTATCCTGTTCCATTGATCTATATTTCTGTTTTTGTGACAGTACCATACTGTCTTGATTACTGTAGGTTTGTAGTATCGTCTGAAGTAAATTGATATAGCCACTATGGAGAACAGTATGGAGGTTCCTTAAAAAACTAAAAATAAAACTACCATATGACCCAGCAATCCCACTGCTGGGCATATACCCTGAGAAAACCATAATTCAAAAAGAGTCATGTACCACAATGTTCATTGCAGCTCTGTTTACAATAGCCAGGACATGGAAGCAACTTAAGTGTCCATTGACAGATGAATGGATAAAGAAGATGTGGCACATATATACAATGGAATATTACTCAGCCATAAAAGGAAATGAAATTGAGTTATTTGTAGTGAGGTGGATGGACCTAGAGTCTGTCATACAGAGTGAAATAAGTCAGAAAGAGAAAAACAAATACCATATGCTAACACATATATATGGAATCTAAGGAAAAACAAAATGGTTCTGAAGAACCTAGGGGCAGGACAGGAATAAAGATGACGCAGATATAGAGAATGGACTTGAGGACACAGGGAGGGGGAAGGGTAAGCTGGGATGAAGTGAGAGAGTGCATGGACTAATATATACTACCAAATGTAAAATAGATAGCTAGTGGGAAGCAGCCGCATAGCACAGGGAGATCAGCTCGGTGCTTTGTGACCACCTAGAGGGGTGGGATAGGGAGGGTGGGAGGGAGATGCAGAGAGAGGAGATATGGGGATGTATGCATATGTATAGTTGATTCACTTTGTTATGAAGCAGAAACTAACATACCATTGTAAAGTAATTATACTCCAATAAAGATGTTAAAAAAAAAAAAAGGGTAACCTTGGGAGGTTGAGATGAGTGAGATGGGACAGTGGGGATCTGTCCGGGGCTCCTGCAGCCTGCATACACCCTTTGAGTTCACGCACCTGTGCTGACCTGTAGGCAGTTGATTCCTTTGCTCTTGCTCTCTCCCCATCCAGTCAGTTGCCATGTCCTACCCATTCCATCCTCTTAATGCTCTGCACCCAGACGGCATCACTGGGTAGCCAGCAGGGACTTTGGTGTTACCTGAGAAACCTCAACTGAGCTCCTGAGTAAGCTTGGGAATTTCAGTGTTGGGGAGATTTTTTGTATACAGAATATGTTCCCTGTGCGTACTTGTTATTTAATTAATATTCATTGTATTACAGTAGCTTTAAAAAAAAAAAAAACAAAACCTAGTCATTCTTAAGCATTTAAGTTCAATTTACAAACCATTATTCTATTTCTATGCAGTCACTTTTAAGGGGCTTTTGATTAATGACCAATCCACTCATACTCAGTTAAATGATCCATCCCATTTGCAAACTTGGTTAATTAAATTATCTTCAACACTTTACATAGGACTTACTAATTTAACACATTCAATTTCCTTTTTCAAACACTTCCATTGCCTGACCTGACAAGCATAAATTTCCAGAGTACTTAAACAACTTTGGAAAATCTAATTTAAAAACTTATACATACAGTGAATCTCAAGATCTCTTACACATTCTGATATCATTTATAAATTTAGTGTAAGAAGATTTGTATGCTTCTCCACAGAAGAGTCACGAGTCTAAAATCAATTACACATTTTTAAATTGAAGTCAAAGGCTAATTTGTTCATACTCATATATGCCAAAAGAAGTCTCTTCAATGTTATGAACACTTTGAATACCAAATACATAATGATATGGGTTAGACTTCTAAACCTTTGCTGGGTTACAGGCATTTGCTCAGTGAAGGAACAGTCTCCCTCCTCAGTGAATTGGGGTGACTTCCTTCAGTGTGCTGTGCCATCTCAGGAGCAAAGGTTTCATATTGTGGCAGAAACTGCTGGGTCCCAATATCCATGCTCTCCTTCCTCCTTAGAAATAGAACTTCAGTTTCCAAATCGGCATTTGGCCACCTGAAATAAGGACAGTATTTCCCAGCCTCCCTTGCACCTAAGTGTAACCATGTGACTAAGATCTGGCCAGTGAGAGAAGCAGAAATGTTAAGTGCCAACTTCAAGAAACCTTTCTGAAAAGGCAACTGATGTGTGTGTCCTTTCCCCCTCTCTTTTGTCCATTCCTGAATCTTGCCACCTGGACGGTGGGTGTGATGGCTGGAGTCCAGCTACTCTTGGACCCAGAGGACCAGGACCCCCCTAAGGATGGTGGAGTGGTGAGCTGGAGGTATCCTGGGGTAGGAGGACTTCATGGAGCAGAACGTCCATTTCAGCCTGTGGTAGATTGTTAGGAAGATCCCTGCTGTCCCAGTGCCTCTGGGCAATGTGACTTTGCCCCCTTCCCATCAAGAGACAAAGTCTATTTCCCTCCCCTGAATCTGGACTGGTCCTGGGACTTGCTTTGATCAGTAACATGTGGTAGAATTGGCATTGGGTGACTTCTAAGGCGAGGCCATAGGGGCCACACACAGCTTCCACATTTGCCCTCTTGAAGTGCTGACCCAAGACCCCACGAGAGGATGAGGGTCCCAGCCGGGATCTCCAAGCTGCAGGGACGAGAGTAAGGCTGAGTGGGACCTCCCAGCCCAGGCTGCCCTCCAGCTGAGCCCAGGAGAAGCCCGGGGGAGGAGCTCCTCCAGTGCCCAGAATGGAAGAAATAAGCTGGCATTGTTTTCAGCCACTAACTTTTAGGGCAGTTTGTTTATGCAGAAAAGGCTGAATAAAACAGCCCTAGGCTGCCCACTTCTGACCTTTTCATGAGAAAGAAACTT
The DNA here is from genome assembly GCF_965194825.1 of Balaenoptera physalus. Taxonomy (NCBI): domain Eukaryota; kingdom Metazoa; phylum Chordata; class Mammalia; order Artiodactyla; family Balaenopteridae; genus Balaenoptera; species Balaenoptera physalus. The sequence continues at coordinate 29,228,992 of NC_138898.1, forward strand.
TGTTCTTGTTGAAACCATTCTTGTCATGGGTCTCAGGTGAGCTGGGTCCTGATGCACCTGTGGACTAGAGGTTTACGCTGGGATGTGACACCACAGTGTCCAGGGTAATTCCCTCTGGCTGCTGACCGACAGGCTGAGCCTTTTTTGAATTGGTTGCCATGACAACAAGGGACTCCATTTCCTCTGAAGAGGTTGGTCTCTTGGACAATTAGATTCTGGCCATACCCAGTACCTAATTCTGACTGATCTGAAACTACAACACGCCCCACCCCCCCCAACAAAACTCCCCGCCTTGCCCAGGAGGTCAAAGCTGACTTCCTCCAATAATCTCCTTACAGCCTAATTAAATTCTTACCCTTGCTGTCTGCCCAGGCTTAGCTCAGATAGATATTCAGAGGCTGCCTTTTGGATTCTGCATCTCTCTCTTTCTGTGCTCTCTGCTACATCATCCCTGAAGTTGAGTTAGACAGAGACGGTGTGCCTTCTCCTGCACTGTGCCTCAGTTCCCTGATCTGTAAACAGAGACTGGATCAGACCTCATGGGGTTGCCGGGAGATCCCTGAGAAAACATCTGCAAACACCTTGCAGTTCTCAGCCCCTTCGCTCTGTGCTTTAAGTCCCCGAATGACATTCCTGAGCCCTGGCAATAAAGTCTCAGTGCTCGCTGCGGCCTGGAGGCCTGGCTGGCTCTTCACCTCCGCCACTGCACACACCCCACACTGGGCTTGCACTCTTCCTCAAGCCCCTGTGTGTTCCTACCTCAGGGCCTTTGCCCTTGCTGTTCCCTCTGCCAGGGCTATTCTCCCCTCAGCTCTTCCATGGCTGGCTCCTTCCCCACCCTTCAGGCCTTATTTTAGGCCTTCCCTGATCATGTTGTCAAAAGAGCCAGCCTGTCCCATCTTATCCCAACCCATCAGAGGTAAGAAAAATAACCTTAATAATTAAATTATAACTTTAATAAAAATTAAAGCTCTTAGTTGAAAACATGTGCACACAAAAACCTGCACACAGATATTTATAGCAGCTTTATTCATAATTGCTAAAACCAAGATGTCCCTTGGTAGGTGAATGAAAAAATAAACTGCGGTACATCTGACAATGGAATATTATTCAACACTAAAAGGAAATGAGCTATCAAGCCATGAAAAGACATGAAGGAATCTTAAATGCATATGATTAAGTGAAAAAAGCCAGTCTGAAAAGACTACACACTGTGTAAGTACAACTACATAACATTCTGGAAAAGGTAAAACTGTGGAGACAATAAAAGATCAGTGGTGGTTAGGGAGTGAAACTATCAATATTATTCTATATGATACTGGAGTAGTAGATACACGTTATTGTACATTTGTAAAAACCCATAGAAAATACAGCGCAAGGAGTGAACCCAAATAATAATGTATCAATATGAGCTCATCAGTTGTAACAAATGTATCACACTATTGCAAGATGTTAATAACAGAAAACTGTGTGTATTGGGGGAGATGAAGGGGTATATGGGAACTCTGTACTTTCATTCATTTTCCACTGTAAACCTAAAACTAAAAAAATAAAATGTATTAATTTTTTAAAAATTAAAGCATTGACAGTACTTGTATAGTTAAAATGGGGTTTTACTGTCATGGTCTCATCCTCTAGAGCATGAACCCCAGAAGAACAGGAAGCTGGCCTTTAGTCCCCATGAAGAACAATGACTGAGCGAGTCAACTGACAGCACAAGGCAGCGTCCGTCCCATGGAAAGGCATAGCAGCACTGCTCCAACACTTAAAACCCTCAGAGGAAATTCCAAACTCACTGCCAAGCACACAAAGCCATGATCTCAGGCTACCTCAGCCCTCAACGAAAACCACTCCCTCAGCGATGATGGCCCCAGCTTTGCCACCAGGAACCCAAAGGAGAAAGTTTATAACACTCTTTGAAACCTTCTGACTCTATTAAAGGGAAAGGCTCCTTTGGATGCTAGTCTTTAACATCCCTCCATGCTTGCAAATCTTCCTTTTCTCTACCAGTCTTGGCCCGGTGCTGGTCCTTCACAATATTGTTCTTTGAACCATTGCTATACCATTTCTATTAATAGAATACAATACTGGCTTTCGACTCATGGTAGTAATATAACATTTCCTTCTTTAATCAATTCATTCACAGAAGTTTTTAAAAACTAAGTTGAACTGAAGGAAAATGTTAAGTACAGGACAGTGTTGGCAGTGAGTAGCTGGGCAGACGGCATATGGATATCTGAAGTTTGAGAAACACAACCAGGTAAATTCTGAGCATCCTTTTAACAAGGACTGATTGTGATTATATGGTTTGTTTAAGCTGATTTGCTGAAATATATCCATCACTGGGTTATTCACAACAGTAATAAGAATAATATTAATAATAATGTAAGCAACTCAAATGTTCATCCCATAGGAAGGGCGGCCATATAATTGTTCACCCAGGACTCTTTTAAAAGTGAAAGAAGTGAGACTTCCCTGGTGGCGCAGTGGTTAAGAATCTGCCTGACAATGCAGTGGACACAGGTTCGAGCCCTGGTCCGGGAAGATCCCACATGCCACGGAGCACCTAAGCCCATGTACCACAACTACTGAGCCTGTGCTCTAGAGCCCGCGAGCCACGACTACTGACCCCACGTGCCACAACTACTGAGCCCGCGTGCCTAGAGCCCATGCTCCACAACAAGAGAAGCCACTGCAATGAGAAGCCCTCACACCGCAACGAAGAGTAGCCCCCACTCGCTGCAACTAGAGAAAGCCCACGCGCAGCAACGAAGACCCAACACAGCCAAAGATAAATAAATAAATAAATAAATTTTTTTTTTAAAAAAGTGAAAGAGGTGCTATTAATAACAACAGAGCAAAGACACAACCTCAGGAATATCCCAGACACGATGTTCAGTCCCTCTCCCATCAGGAAATACTTGAGTAAATTATAGTGTATCCAATTTGTGAGCTATTATGATTATATAGTTTTATAAATGACACTTATGAAGAATGTGTAAAAAATGCTTAAGACATACAATGCTAAATGAGAAAAGCATATCATTCAGTGTTCAGAGACAAGCAGAGAACCCAGCCTGGGAGGAAATATGCTATAAGTGATCACAGCTATCCCTAAGAGATGGAATCAAAGGTGATATTTTTTTCTTTGTTGGAGGTTTATGTAGAAATACGTATTCCTGACCTTGTTCCAGAAAACTCTGATTCAGCACATCTGAACATGTCACTTCTTTGCTTAAAATCCTCTACTTACTCACTTGTTCTTAAAATAAAGCCTACCCATCACGGCATGACCTTCAGGTCTTGCATGCTCAAGCTTCCTCTCCATGTCCCTGCTCAGCACCCTGGCTTTCCTCTAGACTCTCCTGTGGACAGTGCTCCTTTCACCTCTGCCCAAGCTGCTCCTTCCACTGAAAACCCTCCCTGCACCCACCCACATTCCCACCTGGCCACCTCTGCTCTTCCAGATCTCAGTTTCAAAGTGGCATCTTCAGGCCCCTGTTCTCCAGCCCTGCAGCTCCCTTTGTTACCCACTCATCCCCAGAGTAACTCTTCATTCATTTTTCATAGTTACTTGCTCTACAAGGTCTTCCCTGCTGAGGGCAAAGATTCTCCATGTTTGGATCCCCACCGGGCCTTTGCCCTGGGGCTCAGTAAACACTTGATATCTGAACACTGATGCTTTTCTGAGTTTTTCAAATGTTCCTAAGCGGGCAAGAGACACTGTTGTAATCTGTAAAGTCAATAAGACAATTGAATGGCAGTACGCCCTAGTGCATTAAAATATAATTCGATTTGCAAAAATTTGATTTATACACTTTCCAATGACCCATCTTTTATGTAAAGCAAATTCAAGGACTTTTCTCCCCTAAAGTTCAAAGCTCAAACTCCTGAGCCTACATTTTTTTTTTTTAATTAATGAATTTATTTATGGCTGTGTTGGGTCTTCGTTTCTGTGCGAGGGCTTTCTCTAGTTGTGGCAAGCAGGGGGCCACTCTTCATCGCGGTGCAGGGGCCTCTCACTATCGCGGCCTCTCTTGTTGCGGAGCACAGGCTCCAGACGCCCAGGCTCAGTAATCGTGGCTCACGGGCCCAGTTGCTCCGCGGCATGTGGGATCTTCCCAGACCAGGGCTCGAACCCGTGTCCCCTGCATTGGCAGGCAGATTCTCAAGCACTGCGCCACCAGGGAAGCCCAAGCCTACATTTTTAAAGGTTGAGATGGGTTGGAGAGTTGGGGAGTGTTTGTTGTGAGCTGGCTTCTGCAGACTGATTTCTTAAGTGCAACCCACCACCACTGAGAGTCCTGAGAGCTTGCTGCTGCCTGACTGTGGGCTTGATGCCCATCTCTGTCTGTTAAGGAGAGAATGCTGTGCCTGGGGCCTTGATTCCAAGAAAGAAAAGCTCCCATGTCATTCCTGATACCATGCATCCCTCACGTTCACTTTGGAAGGTACCATTTGCCAACAGGATCACGGAAAATTCCCTCAGGCTCCCTGCAGCCTGCTCTCCACGTGGTAGCCAGGCTGATCCTTCTAAATCCATGTCAGATAACGTCTGTCTTGCACTTATAACCCTCCAGTGTTTCCCCTCATCCAAGGCAAAAAGTCAGGGTCCTTCCCAGGGCCCATGAGTGGGCAAGAATATCACATACTGCCCAAACCCGGGCACTCTGAGAACAAAGGGGGCTCTGCTAATCCCACGGGGTAACGGTGTAAGACAGGACCCTGTGCTGAGATCCGGGAGGCCCTACACGATTGGTGCCTGTCTGCTTCTGCAGCCTGTTTCCTACGCTTTGCATTCACTTGTCCCCTTCACTTCCTGACTCTTCTTTACACAACCACAGACCCTCCCTTGGGCCTTCGCACTTGCTGTTCCCCTGCCTGGAATGCTGCCCTGACCGCTCATACACGCAACACTCCCCTTACCCCCCAACACATCTCTGGTTAACTGTCCCCACTGCAGACAGGCCTTTGTGACCCCTCTGAGTAACACCTCCTGCCCATCATCACTGGCATCCCCCTACCCTTTTATTTTCCTGCAAAGCCCCCATACCCACCAGAAACATTGACGCATTCCTTCGTTTATAGGCGATTGGTCTTCCCCAGTAGAAAGTGAGCCCCATGAAGTAGGGACTCTGCCTATTCACCACTGAATCCCCTGCCTTTACCCCAGGGCAGGGTATACAGCAGGTGTTCAATAAACACTCATCAGGTTATGGGATGCATTCGAGTGGGGAGGGCATTTTAGCACTAATTACGCAACAACTTTGGGCCATGGTCCCTGCATCTTCTCATGTGACCCCGCCCACTACCTGCCAGGGTAGGACTCATCACCCCCATTTTCAGACAAGGAAGCTGAGGGTCCTTTGCTTTGCTCATCAGTTATTGACTCAGTGCCTGAAGCGGGGCAGGTATTACGTGTCAGTTCTCGAGAGGACAAAAGCCCTGATGATACCATCCACATGGTTTTACAGATGAGAAATCTGTGTCCTGGAGAATTCAAAACCCATCTCCCACAGCCAGTTAGCACAGCCGGGACCACACTCAGGCCCCAGGTCCCCAGACTCTCAGGCCAGTGCCCCTTCTCCAAATTCAAACGCCACGTGGATATTACCAGTGACAGGAGAGCACTCCTGAGTCTCCCAGCACCATGGCAGGTCCCTCAGGAGCCACCCGGGAGTAGTGAGGAGTTAAGAGTGAGACGGGAGGGTATTTTCAGATGGCAAAACTCAAAGGTGATTAAGGAGGAGGGGAGCCCCGGGGACAAAGAATAATGGGGCTTGGCTTACAAGACAAATAGGGTGGGAGTGCAACTCATGTGCAAACTCACATATTGTAAGAGTAATTACAGATCTTTGGTATCAATCTCCACTGCTATAATGGGAGACGACAGGGACCCCGCACATGAATCAGAAATGCCGAAATGATATCTATTAGGGCACCATTGTTCCTGACACTGTCGTGGGGATTTTGTTGTCTTCAGCTTTTCGGCCTTTAATTAATAGACAAGCCTCATCGCTGGGCTCGTTGTGTGAAGGGCTTGGAGTTGGGGTGGGGGAGGGTGATCCAAATGCGAGGGATCATGAGGATTGTCATGATCATTATGACAAGACTTTCCTCACTGGAGATGGTGTACGGCGTTGTCGTGGAGACTGGGTGCTTATTAGTAACACGCTCGTTTAAGGTTACCGGGATGTTGGCATCACTTAACCAACGCCTGTTCTGTGATCACTGCCTAGTGGCCTTGGTGACATGGACAAAGAACAAGAACTCCACAGGGCCTGTGATGTCTTTATTCCAATTCTTCCTCTGGCTTGCTCTCCATCGTCACAAACAGCTCATAAAAAAAGATCACCCCTTTGGGATGCTAGAAATGTTCTATATTGTGATCTGAATGGTGGTCACACGAGTGTGTACATATGTAAGAATCCACTGAGCTGCACACTTAAGATTAAGTACACTTTACAGCAGGTAGGCTATAACTTGATTTTTTTTTTTTAATTTTTAATGTCCTTTTCTTACCCAGGAGAATTTTGTCCTTTCTGAGCAAGGTGTGCGCCTTGCTCAGGTGACATCTGGAATAACATAATCAGAGGCACCGCCCCTCAAGAGGGGGCAGCAACAAGTGTCACACACCCCTGTGCATGAGGTGCGTCACAGACTTTACATTACTAACTCCTCACCTCTGTTCAGAGAAGTCCATATTTTTCTCCCCATTTGACAGATTGGAAACTGAGGCTCAGTGAAGCACAGTCGCCTGCCCAGAGCCACCCAGGGAAGTGGGATCTGAGCCCAGGTCTCTGTGACCCCTCCCTGGCCACACTCTTTCCACCTTATGTGGACAACCCTCCTTGACCAAGAGAAATTCGTCCAAAAAAGGGAGTCCAGAGCAATAGCATTCTAGAATCCATAGCATATGGAGAAAATTTTAAAACCAAAAAGAGGAGTGTTTCTTGTTAAAAAAAAGAAAAAAAAGTCACAAAGTAGTGGTGAGAGTAATGTGTCTCATCCTGAACACATTATTGTTTGGTCTGCTCAGTACTTTAAAAAAATATTACTTGCCTACATTGAAAAAAAAAACTGCAGCCTAAATTTCTACAGTCTTAAAAATCAAATCTGGCTACTCTAGGCCCACATTCCCCTGGTACACACCCTCCAGTTTGCCCTAGCCCCCACCCAGCCACCCTCACTCAATAGGGTGGTGACCATCCTGCTTGGTGGGCTGGCATTCATTCGCTCTCCTACTAGGAACCATGCTCCAATTTTCCTCTCAAGAAGCACCCCCTTTTCCACTCCTCTTCCAGCTCCTTTGAGTTGGGTTGAATCCAACTCTGGCTCAGGTGGTGATCATGTGGTTCATTTCTGACCAATCAGAGCATCATAGTAATCTGTGTGTAATGAGGGGCGTTAGCTCAGAATTGGACATTTGACCCATTTAGAGCCCATGAGGTACAGTGAAACTCTGGTTGGGATTTGCTGTGAGAATAGCATGCTAGAATTGAACCTGCCTGGTGTAGCCTGGAGCTGCTGTCAGCCGTCTTAAAAGCATGTCCAACACAGAGGAGAATAGAGGTGCTGGTGTCCTTATTGAGCCCCTGGATCAAGCTGTACCTGAAGCTAAAGATCCTGTCTCTTTCTTTTGTGTGAGCCAACAAATTCCCCTTTTTAGTTTTTTTGTTTTCCTTTGCTCCTTTAACCTATTTGAGATGGTTAGGAGCCATTTGTTTGCAAGTAATAGAAAAGTCTTCCTTAGAGAATCTCCTGGGCTAGCAGACAGCAGGATCAGGACCCAATGGGTAAAAGTGACAGAAACCTAAATTTTAACCCAAGATAAAGATGGAACTTTCCAGTATGGAATCATTAAGGAGTAGCAATATGTAGTAAAGTCCAAGTCAATGAAAGTGTTCGAGCAGACTGAAATTTCTTATCAATGTGTCGATTTTGGCACAGGGTAGGTGGTTGGAGGAGATAATCCTAACCTTAGGTTCCTTCCAACTTGATGATCCTATGACTATCAAGAATGGAATATTCCTTGAGAAGGATTTCCTGAATACCTTAGGGAGATTCCTTCCCTACCCCTGTTATCCATTATTACCAAATCCCAATTGTTTCCTTTACAACAATTACCAATATTTTAAATTTCATTTAAATTTCAATTTATTTTTAATTGTATATTTATATTTGTTTACTTGTTTTTTTTCTGTCTCCCCCACTAGGCTATAAATTCCATAAGTGCTGAGACCTTATCCATCTTATTTTCCTGTACCTCCAGCACCTGGCAAAAGGCTTTCAATTACTTTGTTGAATGAATGAGGGAATGAATGAGATCTCCCTGACTCCGTATTTTCTATGAAGTCACTAAGAAAACCAGTGTCCAAGTGGAAGCCATGAGGTCTGTAGCCACTGAATCTTCTAGCCCTACTTAAAGACATCTATGCCATTTAAAGAAAGATGTCATTTTAGTAAAGGACACTGTGCCACCCATTCTCTAGAGTATTCTTCATCTCTAGCACACTCCCCCTTGTCTGGAAACATTTCTCCCTCCTGCCTGGTCAGCCAGCATAGGAGACAGCACCCCTCTTTCCTTTCCCAACTGTGTTGCTGGATGCTTGAGCTTTGTCACTGTTCCTTAAGACAATGTAAAAAAGAAAACTCTCGGGCTTCCCTGGTGGCGCAGTGGTTGAGAATCTGCCTGCCAGTGCAGGGGACACGGGTTCGAGCCCTGGTCTGGGAAGATCCCATATGCCGCGGAGCAACTAGGCCCGTGAGCCACAACTACTGAGCCTGCGCGTCTGGAGCCTGTGCTCCACAGCAAGAGAGGCCGCGACAGTGAAAGGCCCGCGCACCGCGATGAAGAGTGGCCCCCACTTGCCACAACTGGAGAAAGCCCTCACACAGAAATGAAGACCCAACACAGCCATAAATAATAAAATAAATAAAAAATAAAGTACAGAATGTTCAAAGTGCTCACAAAGCATAATGAACTCTGGACATAATCATGCTCTGAGAAAAAAAAAAAAAAAGAAAACTCTCATTTACTGAGTGCCCACTATGTCCTAGGAGCTTTGCATATTTGATCACACCTAACCCTCACAGCCACCTTACAAAATTGGCATTGTTCATCTTTATTCTACAGAGGAGGGAACAAAGGCTCAGAGAGGTCAAATGACTTACCCAAGGTCAAACAGATTTTCAACTTTTCAACAAACTTTAGGGCTGTGGCACTCTAAGTTTGTGCTCTTCCTGTTATCCTACATTTAGTTTTCTAACTTGAATGTGTGTGTGTATGTGTATATATATATTTTTTCATTCCCCAGCACTCTTTTCTGCAAAAGGTCTTATCACTCTTGGGGACTAAGGTGAGCGCGCGCATGCACACACACACACACACACACACACACACACACAAACACGGTCCAAGTCATCAGCATCTTTCTTTTATTTATTGTACTGGAGGAGTTGGAAATAACACAGGCTTGCTAAGGACTAAGGAAATTCCAAGTAAATTGCAAAAATGGGGTATTGAAAAGCACACAAAGTAACTGGAAAACAATCTATACATTTCAGAACATCATGGGAGGTGAGGGTTGTGCATGAAGAGGTGTGCTCAGTAGCATCTTATACAAAATAACCAAACTCGAGTTCTTTTCCTCCCCATCCAGACCATCTTGCTGGATCCACAAACCAAACCACAGTGCCTGGGGACAAGAGAGAGAGAGAGAAAGAGAGAAAGGGAGGGAAGGAGGGAGAGAGAGATTGAGAGATTTGAGAGACAGACAGAGACAGAGAAAGGCAGAGAGACAGAGAAGAGAACTTAGATTAAGGTCCCTGCCTCTGCTTCTGGGTTATTTGAATCAAGGGAACTCATTTGTCCTCAAGCACTTAATCATTTCATTCCTCTTTCTAGTTTTATTCTGAGGCATTAAGAGGAAAGAATCACCATGGGAGCTAAAGAGGGCCTCTTCCTCTTTCTAGCTGTTGCTTCTGGATTCCCTTACCCAAGGCCCAATGCATATTGTCCAGATGGCTTGGACTCTTGGAGGCGGATTCAGCTACTCAAGAACATGGTTGTGCTTAACCTCATCAACTTGACTCAGCGTCAGTTCATCCTGGGGTTGGAGTGTGATACCGATCAGTTTAATTTGTTTAATGACGGATGAGGGAACTGGTCCACATTTTGAGTCTGTTGCACAGAACAAATTGGTTTGCCTCGCTCCCCCCAACCCCTTTATCATTTCAGCATTCAGAAGGCGAGCTGCTCTCATTAACCTTTTCGGAAAGGGATTTTCACTCCCTTCCTCTCCTGTGAGAAGTTGGACGCTGTCCAGGGTACCAACATGGACTGGAGTCCAGGAACGGGGTTCTTCAAAAGGTGTGTTTCTAAACAATGTGAACTCAGAGTACAATGACTGAACATTTAACCCACTAGGAACCCAAACTCTCTAGTGTAGGAATACCTGCTCCAATAAAAGGCAATGTTTAAGCTTTTTACCTAAAGCATGGTCTCCATTGTAGGGAGATCTTTTGAGGTCTGAGAATAAAATGTTAGGATTTTTATTTATCTCTCTTGTTTTAAATTTCTACCTTTTGTATGTTTTATGATACATGCATATACTATATAAATGAATATATCTGCATGAGAGGGGGAATGCTCATTTTTCTTCTGAGAGGGGCATTGATCAGAATGCCTGATCATAGATCCAGAGGGATCAAGAGGTCAGTCTGGATTCCTGGAATTGGAGAGTCACATGAATGGGATTGATACCAAAAGCTGCTGCTGGTAGTAGTTTTAGAGGTGTAGGGTCGGAGCCAAGTGCTAAGCCTATTGGAGAGGGGAACCTCCATCCTCCCTCCTCACTGACCCAGACAAACACTGCACCCAGGCAGAAGAGAGGCAGGCTAGGTTTGGATGTCTTATAGACAATGCTGAAATGAGCGTAGGGATGGGGGCTACAGGGGCAAATGAATGCGTTCACTCCAATCTGGAAGGGCATTACGGGAAGCTCCTGACTCAACTCCACGATGGAGAGGTGTTTACACATCAAAAAGCTCTTCATAATAGGCATTGGGGTCTTCCTGAGACCGAGTAACCACCTTGAACTGGCGCCGGAGAAAACCGCCATAGCGCTTCTGGTTGTCCCACTTGAGCTTGGGACGGATGCGTCGTAAGAATCCCCCATAGCGTTTGTACAGGTCCTCGTGGCCCACCTTGTCCCCGTCCCCATCCCCATCCCCATCTCCAGCCACCTCTGAGCTCCTTTTGGGGTATTTGCGCAAAAAGCCCCCGTAACGTTTCACCTGCTCCTTGGGGTCCTCCTCATCGGAATCCAGTGTTCCAGCCTCCATGGCACCATCATTCGGCTGGGCCCCCCCCATCAGCTCAGACTCTGCTTCCTCCCCCAGCCTGCCAGAGAGACCCCTGAGCTTCTCCGCCAGGCTGCTGCTCAGATCATTCTCCTCTGCTGGGGTGCTGAGAAGGAACCTGTTTTTCTCCAGCTCCTTCAAGAAGGGCCCCGCGTGCTTTGCCAGCTCACTGTAGGGCTCTTCCAAAGCTGCCTTGCTCTCCAAGTCTCCCTTGCCATTAAGCCCGAGGGTGAAGGGAGTGAGGAAAGACAGAAGGCCCTGGCACCTCTCCCACTCCTCAGCGGGCTGCAGGGTGGCCTGGCATTCCAGGGAGCAAATCTGCAAAAGACCCCAAAAGACCACAGTGGTAATACCACCACCATCAAACTGTCAAACTACAAGCCCCTGCCCCAGAGAGTCCCCTGTCCGGTGTCTGAGAAAATTAAAAAAACATTACTAAGCCCCAGGCTGCCCACTTTAACGCTGCCAGTGGTGCACAGAGGTAGGTGACTTTGTGCTCCTGTGGAGGATGAAGAAACAGACGTGGAGAGGTGAAACAGCTTTCCCAAGGGCATGGCTACAGGTGACATTGCCAAAATTGGAAATAAGATCTTCCCATAGCACTCTGCTGTGCTCACCCATAATCTTCCACTTCTGACTCCAGAGGGAATAGTTGGTTCTCCCAACCTTTCCTAGGTGTGAAGGATGCTGCGAACACTTTATAGAGAGGGACAGAAGCAATGCAGAATGGTGGAAAGAACACATATGAGGGGATGTCTAAGGGTTCATCAAACCTAGAGGGATGATAGTATCTACTTCATAGCAGTAGGGAGGCGTCAAACATGATGATGATGATGATGACGATGACCACAATGACAATACTAGACAGTACTGGAACTTGGACCCAGGTTCTAATGCCATGAGTCATCATGTTTAACCACTGGCCTCTTCTGAGATCATATATGGGCAGCACCTGTGCACTGTGTGCATCCTAGTAAAGAGTGGCTAGAATTGTATATTTAATACTTTGCATCCTCAGTTCATGGAATCACCCCCATTTTGCAGATGAGGAAACTAAGGCTCAGAGAGGGGTTTCCAGGGTCATGGAACTAGAAATTGGCAGAACCAAAGCTCACATTCTGTCCACCACACCCTTGTACCTCTACTCTAGCTTGTCTGCTGTCATGGGAGAGGCACAGGGAGAAGTTTGACTCAAAGTAAAGCCAGCAAGGCCAGCCAAGAGCTGCTAAAGCCCCAGGAGAGGAGTCAGGCTTGGATCCTGACAACCAGATCCTGGCATCTAGGGGTGGTGAAAAGATCTCCTTCCCTGCGAGTGACTAGATTTGGAGGTGCCTATCAGCCTGGTGGTGAGAAGCTCTGAAAAGTTCATCTAGGGCTGCTGACTCCCAAAGTCAGCACCACCTCATAAATGACACTCCTTGTTACCAGGCAACAGGCTCCCTGGAAACCTGAGCTTCGGTCCCAAACCTGAGTGAGCCCATGGTGGTAAGGTCTGGGGTGGGGACAGGAGGCTGGAAAACAAAGTCCCTGGCACCCAGGCTGACCACAGCAGGACATGCCTTGCACAGGTGGGATGAGTCTATAGGACAGGCTCACAGCTGCCCAGGCCTGCTACCTTCCCTCTCTGGGATCCACACACAGATGGTCCCTTCCATGCACAGGCCCCAGGACCATCGAGGAGCCTTGCCTGAAACTCACCAGGGGGTTGATGGGTTTGGGCCCATCCTGGGTCTTCACAACACACAAGGAGCACCGGGACAGGCAGTCTGCTGTGGCGGAGGGGAGCGCAAGGAGGCAAGCTGCCAGCACCAGCCCCTGCCACGCCATTCTGTCTTGGCTCTTCCTGCTGGAGAGGGAGAAAGAGGAAACGAAATCTGTGATTGCCTACTCTGTGGGGTGTGTCCTGAGCCTGCAAAGCCAACTCCTGCTGGCAGCGCTGCACTGCAAGGCAACCGTTCTTGTTCCAATGGGACAGTCAAGACAACATAGGCCCAGGGAGGAGCAGTGGGTACCCAAGGCCAATGGTCAAGGAAGGGAACTAACATGCGCTGAGTGCCTGCAATGTGCTAGGAGCTTTCCTACGTGTTCACATTCAATCTGCACAACGTGGGTTGTGCTATTAAACAGATGGGAAAGTTGAGGCTCAGAGAGGGGAAGTGATTGCTCCCACAGCTAGGAAGTGGACAAAGATCTGTGAGGCATCAAAACCCACTCTGACCATGCACGCAGCCAGTAGACACGTGGCTATCTGCTTTTCTGTGTTCTCCGAGGCTTCCATCCCCTTCCCTTATCCCCTGCTCCCCAAGCTGTCCCCAGCTCAGTCCTTTCTGCTGTGGACCTTTCCCACCCCAGCACTTCTCCTTACCCCAGCCATAGCTCCACCTTCACCTGTCTCCATGCTGGCCCCCCGCCTCCACTTCCTTCTCTGGTCCCTCCTGCCCACCTTGAAATGCCTTTCTCAGCATATCAATGCTGGGATCAGACCCACTGGGCTGGGTCAGGTCTGGTCCTTCTCCTAAATGTCAGGGACACTCTCAATTCCATCCCTACACCCAAGTCTTCAGCTCTGGGTTCCGACCACATCCAGCTACCTGTAATTCCCCTAATGAATGGATCAGCGCCTGTCCCACCTCTGGCCCTTTGCACATGCTAGTCCCTCTTCCTGGAAAACCCTGCTCTCCTCTTCTGTTGCCTATTGTTTAGGTCCTAGAGTAGATATCACCTCCTCCAGGCAGCTTTCCCTGATCTCCTAGGCTGGAAGTGATGTTCCTCCTTTGTATTATCCCAGAAACTACTGCCCCCTCCATTAAAATAGTCCAATACTTGGTAATTACCTATGTGAGTCTTCAGACTTTGGTTCCATGAAGGCAGGAGCTGTGTCTTGTTTTCATCTCTGAAATACTTTCTCTGTGTTCCTCAAACATGCCAGGCTTGCCCCTACCTCAGGACCTTTGCACTTCCTGTTTCTCCGTCTGTGGTACTGTGGCCTCAGATTTCCACATGGCTCACTCCTTCTTGTAACTGAATGAATTCAGTGTCACATCACCAGGGAGGCACTTGCTGACCCCTGCGTTTAGCACAGCTTACTGGGTCTCTCTCGCATCCCCGTGCTTTGTTTGCATCGGAACACTTACAACCTCAGACTGTCCTGCCGTTTGATGCTTGTCGTTGTTGTTGTTTATTATCGTCTCCCCACTAGAATATTAGCTCCCTGTGGGCACAGACCCTAACTGGCATAGTCCCACTGTAACCAGCACCCACAAACCTGACCAGCATATAGTAGGCCCTCAATAAATCCTAGGCAGATGAATTAATGCTTCACAAAGAGTCTATTAAAAGCTGTCCCTTTCATAGTTAGCTCCTTATAAACCAAATATCAAGATGCAAAGCTGTCAAATGGGAGCACAGTGAAGAACTCCCAACTGGAAATGGGCAGTTTCCCCGAGACACCACCCCGGGCATGGCTGCCACGCTCTTCCCACCCTGGTCCCTGTAGTCTGCAGCCTCCATCGCTGCTCTCAGGTATGGCTGTCCTCCCTCCCCTCTCCCAGTTCCCCTTCCTGCACACTGCCCTGTTTCCTCAGGTGTTGAGGGGGGTTAGAAGACTCCACCCATGGCCCCAGGGCCCCATGCCATAGCCCAGAGCTAGTCTCAGAGCACGCAGTAAGTTCCCCTCCAAAGCATGCCTGACGAGGAGCCCAGCCGCCATTGATGGAGCCCCTACTGTACTTCAGGCCTTGACTGAGCCCCTGCGTCTGTCATCTCATTCCTTCCTCCCCGTTGAGGAGGGCACTTTCGGTTCAGTGAATTCCCCGTGCCCCCCGGTGAGTGGTGAAGCTGGTGTGCAGGCTCATTCTGTTTGACTCCCCACACATGTGCCCATAATGACTACAATTTCTAGAACCACTTTGATTCACTAGCAGCTGAACCCTCCGTGAGGCCCAGAAGGCCCCATGCACAGAGTTGTTACTTATATATTATTCTCAATCCACCTGCCATCTGTGAGAGGTGGACATCATTATCCCCACTTGGTAGACGAGAAAGCTGGTGCTCAGAGAGGACTGGTGAATCTCCTGAGGTCACACAGCAATTAAAGGCTTGTCTGCCTCTCTTGAGGCTGGGCTAGGTCTGCTCCCCTAAGCAGAGAAGCTCAGAGAAGAAACCTCGGGGAGGTGGACCTGTGTCCATCCCATGCCCCTCTCCTTCCTCAAGTTTCTCTCATGCTCTATCAACTGCTGAGCGGATTTGGGTTCCAGGCCAGTGAGCTGCGCCATTTATGTGCAGATGCAAAGCCGGCAGCTCATGTTTCCTCTCCTATCAGCAATGGCTGGGCTGGGCTGGTACAAGGTCAGCAAGGTCTTGCTCATCCCCTGGGGAGGCGCAGCATCACCACCCTCTAACTCCCGGCCGAAAGCTTCCCGCACAGCTTGGCTGCTACGGTAGGAAGCTCGATTTGAGATCTCGTTGTCCCAGGCAAATACAGTGTCAGCATCCTTTCTTTTCATCCATTTCCTTTATATCTAATAATGATAGTTCCAGCTGATCTGATGGTTGGTGAGCACTCAGGCTGTTCTGAGTGATTCTCATGAATGAACTCATTTACACTCATGGCAACTGTGTGGAGTGGGTACTGTTGTCATGCCCACTTCACAGATGAGGAAACTGAGATAAGACACCTGCAAAGACTCTAGAGCTAGTAAGCGACAAAGCTGGGATTTGCCCGCAGGCAGTCTGGCTCCAGCGCCCCAAAGCCCACCTTCCTAAGCATCCGGTACAGCCCCAGTCCCTTCAATGCACCCCCTCCCCAGCCTCCAGCTCCTCCCTCCTGGCTCCAGAGCCGCCTCCAATTTTGCCCCTGAGACACCCTCCACACAGCAGCCAGAGGAC
Source organism: Balaenoptera physalus (assembly GCF_965194825.1). Taxonomy (NCBI): domain Eukaryota; kingdom Metazoa; phylum Chordata; class Mammalia; order Artiodactyla; family Balaenopteridae; genus Balaenoptera; species Balaenoptera physalus. The sequence goes on from NC_138898.1 coordinate 29,245,243, forward strand.
AGTCCTGAATGACAGTGTGACTGCACCCTGCCCTGCGTCTGGGTTCTCCATCCCCCCCAGCCTGGCCCTCCAGGGCTCTCCTGCCGAGAAGAGCTGCCATCGACCTGGCTCACTGTGTGCACGGCCCTGTGCTGAGACCTGTTCATATCTCAATGTAAGGGGTCCTCGTAACAGCCCCCAAAGGCTGGGACTGATAGTCTCCCCATTCTGCAGTGAGGAAATGGAGGCACAGAGAGGTTACATCATCTGAACAAGGAATCCCAGCAAGGGCACAGCACCCAGACTGGATGTGAGCTCCGTCTGACCTGGACCTGACCAAACCACCCACAGTTCTACAACGAATGCCCCCTGTGCCCCATTGCCCCAAACTTTTGCACATGGAGCACCTTTCGCATGCCGCCCATCCACTCCGCTCTCCCTCTGACCTGGCTAACTCTCATTGTTCTTCAAAACTCAGTCTCGGTGGCCTCCTTCAGGAATCTTGTCCGGATTAGGCTCCTCTTTTGAGCGCTCACAGCTCTCTGTCTATCACGTAATTGCCTCTTTCTGAGTCTCCCGCCAGCTCGGACTTTGTAAGTGCAGAGTCCCTGAGGTGAAAGAGTATGTGTGTTTGAGGATGACAAGGAGGCCAGGGGGATGAGGGAGCATAAGGGAGGAGACGTGGGCAGAGGCCGGATGGTGTCAGCCCTTGCAGGCCAAGGTGGAGCTTGCATTTCATTCTAATGTGATGGGAAAACTAAGGAAGTTTGAGTGATTGATGAATGAATGACTGAATGACTCGTGTCCCTAGCGCCGAATGCAAGGTTAGAACAGGAACAAGAGCTCCACACGCGTGTGTTGAGTGAATAACCAGGCAACCCTGGACCTCTCAGGAGGCCCATTTGAATTTTTCTGGCTCATACTTTTGTGCCCCCAGAGAAATCTCACAGGTCTGCAGGGCATCTAAAACCAACACCTGCTAAAGAAATTGGCAAATGTTAATGAAACCATGGAGTGGGTGAGGGGAGGAAAGAGAAGAGGCAGATAGGAAAGGGGAGACAGGAGGGAAGGGGAAACCAGACCAAGAGAGTGAAATAAGGGGGTGGTGGTGGGAGAGGGACAGGGGGAAGTGAAAACCAGTCAAAGACAGGCAGAGCAGGGAGAGACAGAGGGAGAGAGGGAGGAAGAGAGACTAAAGTGGAGACACAGAGGCAGAGGAGAGAGAGCGAGCGCTGGAGGGCCAAGAAGAGGGGGAGACCCAGAAAGACAGAAGGCATTGGGGTCGGGGGGGCAGAGAGAAGGAAACAGACAGGAGTATGAAGACTCCATTCCAACCTTACTTGGGCTACAGGAGATGGGAAAAGAAAGAGGCAAAAAGGAGTGATAATATAGGGCCTGCAACCGAGAGGAAGCAAAAGAAGTTGAATGAATTAACTGTGTGGAGGGCCTACTGCAGGCTGGGGCTGAGGGCTCTGTATCCATGGTCACATCAATCCAATAACAGAGCCTCCTCCGTGCCAGGCTGTGTGTTACCGCTTTACACGTATTATTCTAACCCTCACAACAACAGACACCCAGAGGTGAATGTTTTCATACCCATTGTACAGGGACAAGACTGAGGCTGGGAGAGGAGAAGTTGCTTGCTCAAGTCCACTTGGCTTGTAAGTGGGAGAGTTAGGCCTCCAAATGGATCTACCCAATCTCTAACAGAGACACATCAGCCCTGAGGTTTTCCTAAGCCATCCTGTTTCCTTCCCTGCGTAGGATAAACAAATTATTGAGCAACGTCAGATGAGTCCCGGGGCGGAGAGTTTTCCCCTTTGCTGTAGGGATTAGCTTGGAAGCTGTACATGAGAGATAGCCCTGCTGGCTCATGGCCCCTGACTTGGGAAGAGCCAGGAGAAAAGGAACTTTGCTGTTGATCTCTGTGTAGGATACGGAAGGGAGCCTGCTGGGTGAGCTCCAGGGGCAGTGAGTCAGTGCGCAGACCCCGGGGAGGGGCCAGGGTGGGGGGCCTGGTGGCCTATGGTGAAGGAGCCTCCTAAGGCCCCCCAGAGAAAAACCTCCCCACCTGCAGGTTTAGGAAGCATTTCCTCAGCCACTACCTAGAGGCACATCATGACAGCCCGGTGAGATAGGCTGGTGCCGGAGGAGGGTGCCTCTCATAATCACGTGATCCAATCCTTGGACCCAATCTTTATATGTACACATCCCATTGTTTCTGTTTCTCTGCAGAACGCTGATTCATACAACACCCGTCCCATTTGTTTACATAGTGTCTTGGCTGCTTTCATGCGACAAGAGCACAGCTGAGTGTTGAAACGGGGACCACAGGGCCCGGAACGCCCAAAATATTTACTATCTGGTCCTTTACAGAAAAAGTTTGCTGACCCCTGCTTTTGTTACGTTTATAACCATTTCATCATTCTAATTATTCTAACAGTTTGGAAGCTGATTTTCTTGGGGAAATCAGAGGGGGATCACCCCCTCTCCTAGCCTCAGTCTTCTCACCTGTCAATGGGTGTGTATCACCTCCCGGCAGCGGTTCCATAAGAACCCCCTGGACGGCACCATTTAAAGGCCAACACACTGTAGACCCTTTCTTCACCAGGGGCCCAGAGTTCCTTGAAAGGGAAAGGACTGCTGGCCTTCTTACCTCCTCTTGATATTTCTACATTGTAGTCGGAGGGCTCTGAGGAGCAGCAAGCATTTTTATTTAAAAAGCCAGCATGGAATAATAATGGCTTGATTTAACATCGCAATTACCTCTCTGAGCACTTTATCGCATATGATTATCCCTATTTGATAGAAGAGGAAATGGGAAAAGGTAGAAATGAAATCACTGGTGTAAGGTCACATCATGAGTCAGGAGGGAAATGGAGACAGAACTGGGACCTCCCACACCCAGGCTGTGACCCCAGCAAGCGCTGCGCTGCTGCTCTGTGCCAGGCCCGGGGCCTCCCGTGGACCCTCCAGGGCAGCTTCCAGGTGGAAGAGTGGGGACCACGTGACAGAGCCCCCCAGGGCCCTGAGCACCTGTGTGGCAGAGATGGGATTCTGAGTCCTCCACAGCCCCTGTGTAGGGCACAGTGACGGGCCTGTATCTCAATGACTGCATCCTCCTCCCCTCAAGAGGATCCGGTAGGCTGAGCACTAAGCCATTTACTCGATGGGGAAACAGAGACTTGGAAAAGCAAAATGCCTGGGCCAAGAGGCCGGGCCACAGGGAGCAGGCTTAGGGTCGGCATGAGACTCTGCTCCACAAACCAGCCTGAGCTGCAGGCACTGGGCTCCCCCCACTCCAGCTCACGGTCCTGAAGACAAGACTGTTCCGGGACTTACACCCCACTGGAAAATACGTAAAGTTCACCTTTGTGGGTTTCCAGTGGGCTGGCCAACAGAGTCCCCCCAAACTGGAAAATAGTGTTTTTGTTAGGCCTTTAGAGTCATTAACAAAGAATGGATTATCAATCTGGGGGCACGGGGGAGACCACCCTGCAATTCACGGTCATGGTGTTCATTAAGTGTATTTTTGAAAGAATGTTATTTGAGAGCAAGATTCCTATGGAACTCTCACCCTTTGTTACTGGATGCAATTAAGAGATGGGGAGAAAAGCAGTGGACAGAGAGATGGAGGTGAAAAGACAGAGAGAGAGAGAGAGGATGAGAAGGAAAGAGAACGGCAGAGAGTTGCATATGGAGAGAAAGAGATAAAGATGCCTAGAAAAGCAGAGAGTGAGATGACAGCCCATGTGGGAAAAGAAAATACAGATGAGAAGCAGAGATGGGGAGAGGGTGAATGGAAATGAGAGGGAGAAGGTATAAGGAAGGGGAAGGGGGAGAACAGGGGAAAAGAAGAGGGATGGAGAGAAGGCAGAGAGGAAGTGGATCTTGATCAGGAGGTTGACCTACTATGTGACTCACAAACACCAATTCCCTCCTCCCACGACCCTCTGATCTGCCCTGTGTTTCTAGTGGCCGGTGGACCAGTGGCCCAACCACATAATAACTGCTCTGTAAGCTCTTGTCAGGTTAAATCGAACTGTCCAGTAATAGGCCAAGGGGCCAAATGCCGATGGGCACATTGCCCCCTGGTGAGCATGCCTGCGGCCTGCAGTGACCACTCTGGCCAAGGGGACGGCTGGAAGGATTCAGGGAGAGGCCTCCAGAGCCAGGAGATGTGACTCGTGGCCCTGGGCCACTACCCTGCTGCCAGGAGCATCCATCTGAACTCAGGCTGGAGGGATTAATGACATCTAACTTCATAGGACCCAGGGACACCTCTCCATCTCCAGGGCCTGATCCTGGGCTTACCTTGGTGTCTCCAGCAATGTTTACTGCCTGCCACAATGGCCAGCTCTGTCTCAGTGAAATCGTTTTAGCCCTTTGTCGGACCCAGTGAGATTAACCAACATTTATGGGCTGGGATGAGGGAAAACGGTGAGAGATAATCAGCTAGCTGACTGCACTTTCTCAGACATGCGTTGGAATCAAGCCACCAACTATTGATCCCATTCAGAAGATGGAAGACATCTAATAAATACAATAATTGGGCAAGAATGACCCAAGAGGTGGGCCGTGGGCGGGGGAGTTAGGAAGGATCGATCAAGAAGAGACTTCAAGATCCTGAGGTGGCAGCTGAAGACATAAAATCTTCTGTTGGTGTGGAGAGAAGGGAGTGGGGTTGGGAGAGGAGTGCCAACCCCACAAACAGAAATGTTAGACATTAGATCATATTTCCTGGACGTAGCACACAGCATGATGGAGTGGGATGAACAAGGATGCTATAATAGGTTGGGGGAAGGGGGGGGCTCCAATTCTGCCACTTTGGACAGTGAAAACTTGAGCAGTCACACTAGCATTTCCTGAGTACCTACTAAATGCCAGGCATAGTACTGTATCCCATGGGAACCTCTAGTAACCTCAGGAGGTGAATATTATTGTCCGTATTGCTCAGGGAGCACTGCTGTCCCCAGTCACACAGCAAATGAGTGGTGGGACCGGGGACTTGAATCCAGCACTGTCTCAGGTGTTATGAGACACACATTTAGATGTTATATGAAAAATTCCTGGCTCCTGAAGACCCTAACCCCTCTCTGCGTGCCTTAAGGGGATTGCAAATTTCTCGAACAGCCCCAGAGCTGGTCCCTTTGCCCACTCCGCTACAACGTGCTGGGTACTGCTAAGAAGACTCTGCAGTATCCCTCTCCCAGCTGTAGCGGAAACATGGGATTCGCCTGCCACCCTCTAGCTCATCTGGGGCAAAGCCGTGGGCTTGAGATCCCTTCAGCAACCTCCCCCAGCAGCACAGCTCGCCCGGCTTGGGCTGCTGCAGCAGCTCCCCCACGCAGATCTCAAAGCCTGGAGATAAATGACCTGCAAAAATAGAACAAAAGGCAAGGTGAAGTGGGACTGGGGGGGAGAAGGTGAGGGGGAAAGAGATAGAAGGTGCAGCGATGGGAAGGGGAGCAGGGGAAAAAAATAAAGAGAAGCAGATTGACATTCTGAAACGTTTTGCAACGGATCTTCACTGGAAAGCCTGTCAAATTAGAAAGACAAGCCTTGGTATATTTTCCCAACCCTTGGAAGAAAGACAGTAATGAAGACTTTTGGTTTGTGGGAGGGGAACTGAAATCAGATCCAATAACCTGAAGAGGTCGTTTCCTTGGGAAGCTTGGAGGCTTAATAAGGAATGTTTGTAAAGTTTGGAGAGATTCTAGATAAAAGATACCCAGGAAAAAGTACGAGGTCACAGAATTTACTATTCAGTCTTGGAGTCATCAGCAGGCTTTTTTTCCTGAAGCTCACCAGCCTTTTTTGTGAATCAAACTTTGAGATTCTATAATCCTTTCTTTGAATGTGGATACCTTTACCGGTGAGAAAATGCCTTTCCAAAAAAAAAAAAAGAAAATGCCTTTCCCATCTGAGTTTCCTCCCTGCCTAACCTTGACTCTTCTGGCTGTAATTTACATGAAAGCAACAAGTCCTCTCAAAGTAAAATTGACAAGAAAAATCCTGCTAAGCCTGGGTCTCCTGGCATGTTGTCACTCTCTCTCCCCATTCCCTCCCAGCAAAACAACCCCAAACTTCATTTCTGTGTAAAATTACATCACAGGAAGCCACTCAAGGCAGCACCCTGTCAGCAATTAAACACGATCCAAAAAGAATGAAAAGGCTGAACCTGGTTGTACCTTGATGTACATGATACATGGTAAATGCCAGAGCCTTGATGTCTCATTAATGTCCCCAAGCTCTTGTTCTTAAGTCCAGCGAGAATCACTGACCTTTAAAATTACTCTGATTAGCTAAACCTCCCACTTCTTCCACCCAGGGCGTCCCGTTCTCGCATGGGCACCGCAATGCGGAGGCAGCCTGCCAGGGGACGAAGACACCCCCCAGCCAAAACCTAGGAGTGGTCCTCTTGGGAGGGAGCGGCCCACCTGTTTAAGACAGGGCTGTACGGAGAGGGGAATTCCAAAGAGCAGTCCATCTCATACTGATCTGGCTTTTGTAAACTAGCCTCATAACTCTTACTACCTCTGCCGGATAATCAGACCCAAACCGGAAATTCCCCAGCCCAAGCTCCCACCCTCTCCAGGTTCAGAGAATCAGGAAAAATAAATAAAACCAAGAGAGAGGGTTCCAACACCCTCTGGATATTACCTGCGCTCCTCTTTGTCCCTGGGCAGCTCCTGGCCGAGCAGGTGGGAGGGTGCTGGCTGCAGGTGGCCGGAAGACCCAAGGATGGTCCTGACTCTGGTCCAGAAGGAGATGCCAAAGGGGTGGCTGTGAGCACCGCCAAAGCCCCTTAGAATGGCAGTTCTGGTGCCTCAGCCCCCCTTTTATGGACTAGAACCTCCCCCTGTCGCTCAGCCTTTGCTCAGCACAGGCTGCTCAGAGCCAATGGGGAAGTAGCTCAGAGCAGTCAGAGACGCAGACCCCTGGGCCCTTCAACTCGAACTCCCTGGGCCCAACACAATAGGCTTCTCTTCGTGACCGGGGATGTGGAGGAGGCAGGCAGCCGCGCTGGGAGGGGGTGGTTTCTGGGTGTAGTGCTGTTTGTCACTTGAAATCCGGCCACTTCAGTCTTTGATGCATTTCCAGGAGAGTGTCACAGAAAAAGAGAGAGAGAGGTGGGGAAGGACAGAGCGAGGAAGAGTTAGAGACACAGAGAGAGACTCAGAGAGAGAGACAGACAGATACAGAGACAGAGAAAGAGATAGAGATAAACAGACAGACAAGTAGACATAGAGACAGATGGAGACAGAACGAGATGAGAGAGTTAGAGAGAGACAGACAGAGAGAGAGACAGATGGACACAGACAGAGGGAGAGAGAGTCAAAGAAACAGAGAGCCAAACAGGAAGGTTCAGAGAGAATCAGTAACAGAGAGAGACTGTGTCAGATGACGGGGAGGGATACAGACAAAGCAGGGGAGAAAGAGTCAGAAAAACACGGAGACACAAGGAGAGTGTCAGCTCTCAGAGATGAGGAAACCCAAAGAGACAGGTAGAAACAGTCAGAGGAAGAGGGATAAGGAAGCCAGGACACAAGACAAACTCAGAAGCCACACGACAAACAGATGCAGAGACGGAGGCTGCGAGAGTCCTGTGAGAAGAAAGACAAGAGGCAGAGGAAGCCAGCAGGGGCGTGCGTGGCCCTGTGTTGTGTGCTGTGGCAGCTCCGTGCATGGCTGGTGCATGCGTGTGCTGGAATGTTTTTGTGTGTACATTTGCCTGCAACCGACAGTCGACTCTGGTACATGCCTGAGCTGGTGCCAGGCACAACCAGCCCTGGCAAAAGCACAGCCCTTCCCCAGCAACCAGGAGCTGCGGTTTACTTTTCTCTGGCGGCAACACAGAATGAATATCATGAAATCCTCCTCAAAATCTGGGCCACGATATGCGTTTGCACGCACTCCAGGCGGGGAGGCAAACCCCCCTCGTGTGCACCTTGGCCCCATGCCAGCAGCAGCTTGAAGGCTGCACTCTTCATGGCTACAAATGCCTTCCAGAACATAGGGGGGTCTCTGAGTTTGGAAGAGAACATGCTTCTCCCCTCAATCAACAGCAGATAAGCAGTTTACGGTGGGTGGCACGGCTGTTTCACAAGTCAGGCAGGGGCTGCCCATTTCGTGGGTACCTATGCTGCATCGGGCAGTTAGCCAACATTGCTGGGTTTAATCTCCATGACCTGGCCAGGTAGAGAATATTATTCACATTTTGCGGATGAGGAAAAAAAGGCTAGAGGGCTGAGAAACTTGCTCAAAGACACACAGCAAGTAAGTCACCAAGCGAGCATCCAAACCCAGGTTCATCTGACCCTGCTCACTCCCTCACCCTTCCTCTGCCCACCCTGGGGGGTGGGGGGCAGGAGCTTCGTTCTCTGGGAATGTTCCTCCACCTGCACAGTATAGCAGAGGCTACGCTATTTAGGATGTGGATTTGATTCCCAGCTCTCGCTCACCAGGGGAGAGACCCTAGACAAGTTTCCAGCCTCAGCTCCAGTTTGCTTATCTGTAAAATAGAGATAACAGTATCTAGATCTTGTGAGGCTGAAACAAGAGGATGTGCGACACAGCACGTGATGAGTGTTCCATGACCACTGGTCTTGATGATCAATAACGTCGTTCCTGCTCTGATGCACCACGGTTCTCCGGGACATCGTCCTCTCTCTACACCTGGTTCATTACAAGCTGGAAGATGCAAGGGGCCGTTCACTGGGCACCCACTATGTTTCAGACACTTCTGCACGGTTCACTGTATACTCACAACATGCAACGGGTGGTGTGCGTACCACAATGCGTCCTCAAACCGATTAGGCAGCTGAAGTTCAGGGAGGCCCCAGACACACAGAGAGGGGGGAGGAGTTGAACCCAGCCCCTCGGGCCCCAAAACTCGGCTCACGCACATCCGCCTCCAGCTTCGAGATGAGGTCTCCCTCCTCCCTTCCAGAGACAACTCTTTGGGATCTGATCTTGTCCCCCTTTCCTTCCTTGTCCCATTTCCCAGGCAGCATGTAGGGTCTGACAGGCAGAGGCAAAGACCCCAAGTACCTGGCCGTACCTCAGGCCACCTCCCTTCCTGGCGACCCAGAGGGCTTGGCTAGAGACTATTCACTGCCACCTGGGGATCTGGGAACTGGGGTAGCTTCTTTACCCCCAAGGCCAAATCCTCACCCCAGTGGCCCTCTGTCCTCCTTACTGTTCACCTCCTCCTCTTCCTCCCCTCCACCTCTATAAGCTCTTGATAATAACCTCGAATAGAGAAAGGCCCTAAGATATGGGGTACCCATTCCTGGAAGCCAGCAGGCACTGGAAGAATAGAGGCGTAGGGCCTCTCTTGACTATTATTCATCATAAAGAGAAGTAAAAACAGCAAGGGTAGAGATGCTGCAGAAAATCCTGCTTTAAGTCATTGACGTTTCATATCCTTCACCCCCGAGTCTATTGTCAGCCGCAAGAGCAAATGGCTCATTCACTTGCTTTTCCTTTCCTTCTGCAACGTCCTTTACACACACGCAGGACAAGGCCAGGAACAGCCTTTTCCCCTAGTCCTAGAGGAGCTGGTCCTGAAGCTCACCCACTCCAGGCTTGGCGATGCTCTGGCACATCGCAGGCCCCACGGCAGCAGCACGTGGGATAGGAAGCCACAGAACTGGAACAAGCTCACTTGGGCTCGAATCCCAACGCCCCCGCCGACTACCTGGTGGTGACTGGTGGATTCCTGGCCTCCCTGAGCCCCCCGAGTCATCTGGAGACAGGGGAACGGCACCCGCCTCATGCAGGGTCAGGACTAACCCGAGCTCTGCCGTGTCCTCAGGGCACACATCTCTGATTGAGCTCTTGATGTGAACCAAAAGCAAAGGCTGAAGAGAAGGAGGTATTTGAAACCACCAGCCCTCAAACCATTCTGTTGGGGAGGAATAAGGAAGAACTTGGCAGAAGATAGACAAGTGAAAAAATAAAGCCAGCTTTTCTTAAGGCCGCCCTACATGCCAGGCCCTGTTGTCAACCATTCACGGTTATTAACACACTTGATTTTCCCAACAGCCCTGCAATTAGATGCGGTTCCCACCCCGCTTGACAGACAAGGGACGGAGGCTGTGTGAAGGTACGAAGTCGTGCAACTAGAAAACAGCAGAGCCCATGGACTCCAGCCTGTGCCCCAACCTCAGCTGTATTGCTTCCCAGCTTCTCCCCACCCTGGCTCCGTCTCATTCACAAAGACCTGTGTATTTCCTTTATCCACCTGTTGCACGGGGAGGTGGGGGCAGCTGATGCGGGTCACTCGGGAGGATTCCAGTGGACTTGAGGAATTTAATCCGCACCCTCTGCTCAGCTTCCAGTCTTCACGCTGCAGTGTGCCCAGCGCGGCTCTCAAAGGGCCTGCACCAGCTGCTGGCTATGGGAGCCGCGTGTGGCCCCCACGAGACAGAGAAAGTCAGAAGCTGTGCTTAAGATGTGGCAATGCTCAGTCTCTCTCTCTCTCTCTCTCTCTCTCCCTCTCTCTCCCTCTCTCTCTTTCTCATACTCTCATATTGAAATCTAACAACGTGTTTGGCCCGAGAAGTGGAAGGTACAGCATGCAATTCTGCCCTCTTTGTGCTCATGGGCCAGGTTGGGGGGCAGATGTTGTAACAGGCCATTCCTAGAGTTATGACGAGTACAGGACTGGGAGGAGACTGGGATCGCTGTGGGAACCCAGAAGAGGGGCTCCCAGCTCAGCCAGGTGGGGGGCGGGGGAGGAGCAGAGTCAGGGAGGTGAGAGCCAGGTGAGCTGACGCAGGAGTAGCAGTTGTCCAGGCAAAGGGAGGGAAGGGCATTCTGGGCAGAGGGAACAGCTCAGGCAAAGGCCTGGAAGCAAGGAGAGTTGAGGAGGAGTCATCGCTGACTGCCCTCTTTCTCTGGCCCCACATCCAAGTCAGCACACACCTTCACTGTTTGTGGCTCCGTCGCCCGGGGCTGGCCCCCATCACTTCTCTCTTGGATGACTACCCCAGCCCCGTGGCCTCAGCAGCCAGAGAGCTTCTTTCAAAAATGTTAACTCAGATTATACTACACCCCTGTTTAAAACACTCCAGTGGTTTTCATCCCGCTTGGAATAAGATCCACACCCCTCACCTGCAGGCCCTGTTCTCTGCCGACCTCTGCTTCCTGCCCACTCACTGCTCTGCAGCCACCCTGGCTCCCTGCTGCTCCTCAGACACACCGAACACGTTCCTACTGCAGAGACTTTGCACGTGCTGTGCCTTCCATCTGGAACACCCCTTGCCTTCCTGTTCAGTCCATCACTTCATTTAGGCTTTGGCTTAGATGTCACTTCCTCAAGCAGACCCCCTGCCCACCCTTTGCCCCAGCAGTCCTGATCCCTTGCCCAGCTCTATTTATCTTCAGAGCATTTGTCCCTGGCTGATATGATACAGCAGTTTGTCTGATTATTTCTTTCTTTTTTTTTTTTTTGAATTTTTGAATTTTATTTTATTTATTTTTTGTACAGCAAGTTCTTATTAGTTATCTATTTTATACATATTAGTGTATATATGTCAGTCCCAATCTCAGTTTGTCTGATTATCACCTGTATGCCCTGGTGGAGTGTAAACTATGAGGGCAGGCACATTGTGATGGGGGATGTAAAATGGTACAACTGCTGTGGAAAAAATGTTGGGTGGTTCCTCAAAATGTTAAATATAGAACCACCATATGGCCCAACAATTCTGCACCTAGGTGTATACCCAAAAGAACTGAAAATAGGGACTCAAGCAGATATTTGTCCACCAATGTTCATAGCAGCATTTTTCACAATAGCCAAAAGAGTAAAACAAACCAGCGTCTGTCAACAGATAAACGGATAAACAAAATGTACTCTGCATACAATGGACTATTATTCAGCCATAAAAAGGAATAAAGTTCTGACACTTGCTACAACCTGGATGAACCTGGAAACATTACGTCAAATTCATAGTGACAGAAAGTAGAAAAGAAGTTACTACGGGCTGGGAGGAAGTGGAAATAGTGAGTTATTGCTTAAACGGTGCAGAGTTTTTGTTTGGGATGATGAAAAAGTTCTGGAAATGGAGACCAATGATGGCTGCACATCAGTTTGAATGTACTTAATACTAAATTTTACACTTAAAAATGGTGAAGATGGAGGGGCCAGGAAAGGCCTTGGGGAAGCAGGTGCCTGTTTTCGTGGTGGAGAAAAGCTCTCCAGTAGCAATGAGAAGGCAGAGGGAAAGCTGTGTTTTCTTCTCTCAGCCAAGAGTGCAGACAGATGCCAACAGCTGAGCTGATGAACTGGAATTGGAGAGAACTTCCCCTTCCCAATGGGCCAAACCTCCCGTTCTCTCCTGTTTCGCCTCAGCTGGCAGCAGAACTTCATCACTCTGGCTAAGAGCTGTCGCGCACCTGCTTGACGCCCCTCACCCTGCTGAGTCGCCTCCATGTGTTATGTCATCTCATCCTTATAGCAAACCCCCATGGTGGGTGTGTTATTGCCTTCTTCCGTCAGAGGAAGACACTGCACTCAGAGATGCAGTGACTCAGCTAAGGGCACACGGCTCTCAAGTGGAAAAGAACCCAAGCTCAAGTTAATCTGATGCCAAAGCCCACGCTGTGAACTCCTACCTCACTGATGCCCACGAGCAGCACATGCGTAAATGCCATTATTCACTGTGCCAGGCACGATGCCAGGAACAGGTGCAAATGGTCTTTAATAGGCTCTCAGCAGCCCTCTGAGGGAAGCACTGTAAGTTCCACTTTGCAGGTGAAGAAACTGAGGCCCAGCGATCTGAAGTGAGCTCCCACGTAGCACAGCAGGTTAGGGGTGAAGCCAGGACTTGCACCGAGGTCTGTCTCACTCCAAAGTGTGAGCCCCTCTCTGCTGTGTCACGTCTCCCATGATGCTCCCCTGTCACTTCCAGCCACCTGGGAATAGGTCCTGAACCAGAATCCAACCAGCATTTGGCAAGAATGGACACCTGTTTACTGTGTTCTGAGTCCTGAACTACAGGCCTCACGTTCACGACCACACACGGGGCCCCCTCTTGACCTCAGCCACAGTGCAACAAGAGGTCAGTGGTGGGAAATGTTTCTGCCCAAATGAAAAAGGGAAAAGCCTTAAATCTCAAATCACTGAAATCTTATCACAGCCACTGTGTATCAGGTGCCTGCTGGGTGCTAGGTATTGTACTTTTCCTAAACCACCTCATTTATCCCTCACAACAACCCTATGACGTAGATGTCATTAACTCCACTTTGCAAATGGGGAACTGAGCTCAGGGCAGTGCAGTCACTTGCCTGAGGTCGCACAGCCAGTAAGTGGTAGAGCCAGGACTGTCTGCCTCAGAAGCCAGAGCTGTTTTACCTCATCAAGCTGCCTCCGCAAAACCACCAGTTCTGAAATTCCTCCAGAGAAGCCTGGGCACCAGCAGGAGGAGAAGTCCACCAGGGGATCCCAGATATTAGACCTGAAATGAGACCCTTGATCTGAGAGCTGCCCCTCATCACCCACAAGTTCCAACAGACACATCGTTCCTAATAACAGCTCTTAAGAAGTGAGTTTCTTTTTGCCAAAAGGGAAGGTTAAATTGCTTTTCTTCTCAATCTATGAATCTCACAGTTTCTCCTAAATCCTCTTGAACTGACAAGTTGCTACCTTTTCTGCATTCATTCCACAAAACACTCCCAGAGTAGCTGCCAGAGGCCAGGTTCTCTGCTCAACACTCAGATGTATGGCTGAGAAGACCCAGTCCCTGCCTCCGGGGGTCGCAATCTGGAGGGGATGACAGAAAGTAAACAGGTAATTTCAGCAGCACGTAGGAAAGTCTGAGATAAGGGTGACTGTGGAATCACAGAGGACAGGTTCCCAAGTCAGCCTGGTGGATGAGGGAAATCATCCTGGAGCTGGAGACCGAGGCTGGGTTTGGGAGACTGAGTAGGAGTGTGCCGTGGTGATGGGTAAGGTTCAGTGGAGAAGCAGGAGACATCCCTGGCTTTTATAAGCAAAAAGAGATTTAACATAGGGAATTGGGAAACTTTAATAGGTGTTGGCTTGGGGGGGAGGTGGGTATGGAACTGCTGGAGGAGTAGACTGGGCCTCCGGGAACGCTTCCAGAGCACTGCATGGCCTCCAGCCACACAACCAGAAAGCAGGCCAACAGGACGCAATCCCTGCCTGTCGTGCGTTCAGGAACCCACCACCACCTTATGATCCAGCGGTCTGGAAGCTAGGGCCAGGGAACCACCACTACAGCCTCTCAGCACTCCCGGGGGTCGGCACTGGGCCCTGAGATGCTGCTACAGGACCCCCACACCCCCATGACTACTCTGGCTGGACAAAGCGGCCAAAGCAGCAGCAAGACGGCCTCCAGTTCATTCCATCACGTCGGTCGCACACAAGTCTAGCTATTGGCAGAACGTTAATTTGCACCCAGAACCCTAGCTGCACAGGAGTCTAGGGAAAATAGTTTTCACCTCTGCAGTCCGGGAAGGCACATGATAAAGAAGCAGAAGTAGGTGGGATTGGGGGCTGAGGACCAAGCAGGCACACCCACCGCATAGAGGAAGGAAAGAAGAAAAGTGCCATAGGCTGGGCGGACACACGTCTCTTCTGCCCCCTGCCCCCACTTCCCCTGCCCCATACCCCCCGCCTTGAGCCTTTTTCCAGGTCAACACTCCCCAGGTGGCGTGGGAGCCGCCCACAAAACCGCTGCCCCGTGGCCCACACAGCCAGAGTGGGAAGAACCCACCAGAGTAATGAATCCAAACTGTGATTTTAGTGATGGGGATACGGAGGTCCAGAGAGGAGGCGCTGCTGTCTTAAGGCTGCTCAACCACTGAAGGTCCAGCTGGGCCCAGAACTCAGCTGTTCCCACCATGTCGCTCTGTTCTGCCTGCCAGCTCAGCCCACTCTGCTTCACATTCTGGGGCTCACCCTGCCAGGGCTGGGTCTTGGCTGGAGCTGGGGGAGGTGGCTGAGGCAGGTGGGAAAAGTGCAGTCTCTGGAGTCAGACAGACCGGAGTTCTCTTCCTGGCTCTGCTCCCCCCAGCTGCATGGCCCCAGGCAAGTTACTTGAGCCCAGCTACCTCCTCTGTGAACCAGGGCCTAATGGTAGCACGGAGTTGTGATGAGACCCAGCTAATATATGTAAGAGGACATAGAGTAAGTACTCTCTAAATGGAGCTGGTATGACTAGTTCTACAATACTATTGTTCATTTATAAACTGCTATTATTATTATTAATAGTAGATAATCTTCCCCAGTTCAAGAGGAAAAAATTTTAAAGGTTTTAAGTAGTTTAACCTTCATTTCTTTTTCTTCTCCTACATCACAGCAGCATCAAAATACCTGCCCTGTAACTGCTTCCGTCATCCTAGCCCACCGACACTTACCATTTTCCAACTAAACATCGAGATTCCTCCCCTCAGAAAGGTCCTCAGAAATATACACCCAGAGACCCACAAGTATCCTCAGGCCCACACGCATCACACCAAACACACACTGATGTACACACACACACGGATAGGAACGGACAGATAGTTAGACACACAAACTAACATAATCACATACACAGACTGTTTTCACCAGCCAGCACTTCCAGACACTCTCTCTCTCTCTCTCTCATACACACACAGACACACACACAGAGTAACCACAGCAGCACACATGCAAATAAACCCTCTGAGGCACACCTCACTCCCCCAGTTCTGAGGCACACCTCACTCCCCCAGTTCTGTGGCACATCCAGGAATATTGAAAGTTGCAGGAAGGGCAGCTGGGAGGCCCTGTTCCTGACTTCCCTTTGAATAACTGGTCAGCAACAGCTCAGGGCTCCCCACAGCCCTTGTAGAAGGGCTTTATCAGTCTAATTCCTAGTCTTCAGCCTGGGATCCAGCTCAGATAAAATAATTAATTTTCCATTATAGCCTCTCCCTCTCTGAGTCATCCTTACAAGTCCCTGGAATAATGGCATTTAAGAACGGAGCTTTCGGGCTTCCCTGATGGCACAGTGGTTAAGAATCCGCCTGCCAGTGCAGGGGACACAGGTTTGAGCCCTGGTCCTGGAAGATCCCACATGTCACGGAGCAACTAAGCCCTTGCACCACAACTACTGAGCCTGCGCTCTAGAGCTCGCGAGCCACAACTACTGAAGCCTGCACGCCTAGAGCCCGTGCTCTGCAACAAGAGAAGCCACCGCAGTGAGAAGCTCTCGCACCGCAAGGAAGAGTAGCCCCCGCTTGCCGCAACTGGAGAAAGCCCGCGTGCAGCAACGAAGACCCAGTGCGGCCAAAAATAAATAAATAAGTAAATAAATTTATTTAAAAAAAAAAAGAACGGAGCTTTCTGAACACCCCAAATCCGTACAGAAAAGTTCAGCTCCCTTGGTGAAGCATTTACGTGCCAGGGAGGGTGCATGGAGCAATGCAGTTTCCACATTTGAGAAAAGTAAGTGGGAGGGAATATCAGACAACAGTGCAGTGCAGATCATCATTTAAGTAAAATCCCCACAGGGCTCCTTGGCAGTGTTAAATCACTCTGTGCCTCTATGGAGGTATCTCAGAACAGCTTCTCTCCTTTCTTCTGCTTTACCATTGAGAAAAACAGTGTGAAGTAGTGGAAACATGCTGGGGTTTGATCCTGGGCTCGAGTCTGATCATCATTTCTGGACTATGTAGCTTACCTCTCTGAGTAACAGCTACTTTGTCAACAAAGTACAGTGATTAAGAGCAAGGGCTCCAGAGTCAGACTGCCTGGCTCGGTCCCTGACTAGCTGTGTGATCTTTGGCAAATTACTTAATCTCTCCGGGATTTAATTTTCTTACCTTTGAAATAGGAATAATAATGACACTTACCTCACAGCGTTTTTGCAAGTATAAATTAATACATGTAAAATGCTTAGGGCAGCGCCTATTACATACTCAGTGTTCAATAAGTGCCTGCTAGTATTCTTATCACTGCTACCTTCCAACATTGTTGGGAGGATTAAGAGAGATTAAAAATAAGACTGTGCCGTGGAAGAAGCAGAGATATCAGGCGCTACCATTATGAAAGTTAGCTCTGCAGGGGATTGATCATTTTTTAAAAAGCCAAACATGAACTTTATGTTTGAGATCCAAGAAAAAATTGTACTGCAAGTGGTTTTGGGGTCAGACAGATTTGGGACTGAGTCCTATTTTATCTCTTAAGCACTCTGTGACCCTGTGTAAGTTGTTCAAACTTTCCAAGCTTTAGTTTCTCATTTGTCAGATGAATAAACATTATTCTGCCAAAATCTCAAAGATGCTGACGGTCGTGCAGCAACAAGGCCAGGGGTATAAAATTCCTTGCAACCTAGGACCAGTGAGGGAGGGACTCTTCTTGTTTGGCAGGATTTTGCTGGGGACTTGGTAGTCTTCTTATGGGGATGATAAGGAAATTCCAACTACTTCATATTCTTAGCAAAGTTGCCTGGAATGTGCATTCCTTTCCCTATGCCATCTGGCAGAAAGTAGCCCACACTGCTTCACTCCTGTTACTGAACCTCAGTGGTGGGTGTGCTTTTCTAAAGTACCTATTTCTAAGGTGCAGCCTACTCTAGACCAGTGTTGTTCCTGTCTCTCAAGAGGCCCTATTGGAGAGCAGATAGAAATCAGAGGCAAGTGGCTTTGCCTGAGTTTCTGCTATCTGGAGCTTCTTACTTGCCTTTAAACATTCTGGTTCCGTCAATTGACTCCTTCCCTCTTCTCCTCAGCTCCTAGAGCAAAGACTAGTATTAAACAATGATCTTTGGGGAGATCAGCTCGGTGCTTTGTGACCACCTAGAGGGGTGGGATAGGGAGGGTGGGAGGGAGGGAGACGCAAGAGGGAAGAGATATGGGGACATATGTATATGTATAACTGATTCACTTTGTTATAAAGCAGAAACTAACACACCGTTGTAAAGCAATTATACTCCAATAAAGATGTTAAAAAAAAAAAATTCCCAAGCAGTAACGATAAAATACAAGGAATCGTATTATTGAAGCAAAACCAAAGCTGTGATATTAGAAGTCCTTGTTATTTTAAGAAGAACAAAATGTCATGTTTTTCCTTATTAAAATTTTTTTCTTACATAACCAACTCTGTGATAAACTCAGTCTGGACGTTCTGTGGAAAAAAAAACAACAATGATCTTTGGGTATATAGTAGGTACCCAGAAAATGTTGGCTGAATAAGTAGTACATCACTAACTCCCACTAGCCTCCATTAATTAGATCTTTAGACATGGTGAGATCTATAAAGACAGGAGCTCTAATTATCCTTGTGTCCCTGGTGGCAGCCAGACTATTGTGGTTTATCCATGGCAGGTGCAGCAGTCACTGTCATTTTGTAAGTGTTTCTTCTATTCTGAGCATCTTGTTTTGTCCTCCTCAAGACACAGACCTGGTCTCTGTGTATTTACGCATCCTTTTCTAATGTCCTCTTTGATAAATCTGCTCCATCTGCATTGGCCTCTTTGCTGTTCCTTGGACATGCTATCTTCTTCCCACATCTTTTTGGTCTTCTTGTGCCCTCTGCCTGGAACACTGCCTTTCCCCAATATTAATAAGTCTCATTATTTCAATTAGTTCACATTTATGCTCAAATGTCACTCCTTAAAGAGGTCTCTCATAATCATCTTATCTAAGAGAGCATTTCCTATTATTATCTATCCTCTTGCCTTGAATTATACCACATACTCATTTGTATATTTGTTTATTTTATGTCTCCCCCACTGGAATGTAAGTTCTAGAAAGTCATATACCTTGTCTTTCTTGTACCTGACTGTATCTGGAGTTCCTATAATGGTGCCAGACCATGGTAGGCACTCAATAAATATTTATAGAATGAATGAATGAACAAACATATTATCACATGAAATACTGGTCAAAATGAATTCTTGGAACTCACCCAACTCCAGACTGTGAATCTCAGACCCTACCTCTCTGGTTTCCCCATAGCCAGTTTTGACTCAGATCTGCCCACATTCTTGGGTGATAGACATGGATGAAATCATCTGGGGGAGGCATCTATGACTGATGCTTTTTCCTAGCCCAGGAATAAGCTGGAAAAGGGGTCCACCAATTTTCAACAACACTTTCAAATAGGACTTTATAGGGTTATGGACTCCCAGTACCTCCCAGCATTGTAGAGATTATCACCCTGTGTGGTTATTAAGAACACCTATCCCTGCAGTGTTTCCAGCTAGCAAGAAATGCAAGTGGGGACAGCTGGAAAAAGAAACATCAGCTTTGAATTCCAAGATTTGGCAAAATGAAGATGTCACTATTAGCTAGTGAAAAGTTGGCTCATTCTTCCCCTCTCTACTCACTTCCCCTGGGCTCCATTTTCTGCCTCAGCACCTGCGCTGTCTCATACTGAGAAGCAGGAATTTGCTTTTCAGCACCACGGACAGCAATCTGCTGGCAGCCGGGAGGCAGAGTGAGCCAGAATTTGGGGCATACATGGAGCCAAACAAATATTGAATGAGCACATCCTGAGGCCAGGCACACTGGAGAATACAAAGATTTATGTGGTCTTGACCTTCAAATAACTTAATCTCTTCAAGTGATCAACATTCCTAGACTGATACAGCTGGGGCAAGGCCCCAAGCCTTCTGATACTTGAAAAGTGGGAAGAACCAAAGGGAAAATCTTTTGTTTTCCAACAATTGAATTTCTGCTGTGCGTTCACATATGTCATCTAATTTTCTCACTAGACTACCACCCTCAAAGAGAACAGTTACTGCAATGTCCTACGCATTGTTACATTCCAAGTGCCCAGCAAGGTATATGGCAGATACTCAGTAGTTTTTGAATGGATGTGTGAAGGAATTCTTATAAAATCCTATTTTACTCTTTGTCTTTTTACCCTTATTTTACAGATGAGAAATCTGAGGCTCGGAAAACTACCTTCTCGTGACAGCTATTAAGTGGCAGAGCTTGGATTCGAAACCAGGGCTTCCAGATTTCATGCTATACTGCCAATCAGAAGCACTTACTATGTGCTGGGCATTCTTGGGTCCTACAAAAAAGTTCTAGCCACAGAGAGACTAGTTCTTACCTTAACATAGACTTTGAGTAAATCCCAACCTTGAGTAAATCCTGTTTTTCTTTCTGGCATTAGTTTCCCCATATGTAAAATGAGGAAAGGAGGTTGGTGTGGACTAAGGGCTCCCCTCTCCCTGCACCCCCCACCCCCAAACTGGATCAGGCATCTGCAGCAGTTGGGAAAGGATACCAGCAGGGGGCGTTATGAAATGAATTTGAAACGTCCTCCCCGTGCCTCAGCAGGGCGTCAAATGAGAAGTACTGTATTAATATCCCAACAGACTTCTGGCTCCTTTTTCATCTTCCTGCTATAACCAGAACTTGTGCGCAAGCCCTGCAGGTTCTATTCTTTTTAGAGTGCAACAAATGAACTTCAACCCCTCTTGAGAAGTCAGTAAAGAGGCAGCGCCAGGACACAGAGACAGTGGAATGAGGCTGCGGTGACTTATCACCCAGGAACCCACTAGCTGAGTAACTTTGGACAAAGCCCCAAGCAAAGATAACTGTTTAAATGGCTGCGGCAGCGGAAAAATCAGTTTGGTTGATTGATGTCCTGGGTTTCTAGTTAGTGGGTGGCTTCCAGCCACGGCTCTGCCTCAGCTCCCAGAATTACTCCAATAAGTGACTTGCTCATCCCTAACGCTTCCCGGGAGGCAGGGGAGGGGGATGAATCAGCTCTCTCCAAGCCTGATTGGGATTTAATGGGGGCCAGTGGGTATTTGTGCACTGGGTGGTGTGGGGAGAGGAGGAGATCTGTCAGGCTTGGCAGAAGTATCCGGCTCCTGCCTGGGGGTGTGGAGGAGAAAATAAAATAAGGAAAGAACTGATTGCAGAGTGAATATTTTTCAATTATTTGAAAAGAATGTGAATCAGATGTTTCATAAAGGCTGTTTTTCTAACCACATCTTAGTCACTGAACTCTAGATTTGTCAAGGATGGTCTCCAGATTGAAGAACAGTAATGGGAGGCTTGGGAGGTTTTGTCAAGCGGTCTAACTCAGTAAGAGGTATCTAGGATAATTGGAAGACAGCAAGCTATGCAATTAGCCAGACCTGGGTTCAGATACTGGCTCTGCCACTGGCTGCCTATGGGACCTGGATCAAGTTGTTTAATCTTGCTGAAACTCAGTTACCTCATCTGTAAAATGGGATAATAATAACAATACTTACTCTTCCAGCTATCTGCTCCTGTATAAAGAAAAAAACATGTTAACACTTTGTGGCGTAATGAAACAACCATTTTATTATACTCACAGATTCTTAGGTCTGGAATTCAGACAGGACATAGCACATGTGACCTGTTCCTGCTGCCTGAAATCTGGGGCCTCAAATGGGAAAACCTAAATGGCTGGAGGTTGGAATAACCTGGAAGTTATTATTCACTCACATAGTTCTGGGCTGAGGTGACTCAAAGGCTGGGCTCATCTGGAACAGTGACTGGATTATTCAATGGGGTAGAGGCCTCCTAAAAACTCAAAATCTGGCTTAATCTTTTGAGTTCCCCAAACAAAACCAGCTTTTCCACGGATCAACTCAGGATGCATACATTCTCCTGTCATGTGTCTGCTCCGTGGTATAAAGAGAACAGATTTAAGGGTTCTCATTAGACCTGTGAAGCAATGAGTTCTTTCTCAATAGTTATATTTAAGCACAGGCTTCAGACAGAGGTTGTGCAAGAGATTTAAGTATTGGATAATGTGATCTTTAAGGACCCTTAAAGCCCTGATCGCTACTTGTAATCTTGTATCTGTTAAAAAAAAAAAATCTAAGTATCTTATTGCCTCAATTTCCTCATCTTCAGAAGAGGGTATAAAAAGTAATGATTTCAGAGGATCCTTCCTGCTTGGTAACTGCAACTGTTTTGTCAACAGCCTCCTTGTTGATAGATCCAAAGGGCCCTTTTCAGTCCTTATCTTGACTGATACCCCGTAAGTATTTTACACTACTAATTACTCTCTATTTCTTCACTCACTCACTTTCTGGACCTTCCAAGACACAGGACTCTCCTCCGTCCCTCTGAGCACTCCTCTCAAGCTCCTTGATGGGCCCCTTTTCCTTAAATGGGCTCCTTCTTTTCCTCTCTCTCTCGACACACTCTCATTCACCACCATGGCTTCTATACCCACTAGACGCTCATGCATCAGTCAGAACTCTCATTTGAAAGATGTAGAAAGCCTGATCAAACATAATCTAGGAACTGTGGAAAGTATTGGTTCACACGACTGAAAAGTCCAGAGACTGAGAACAGATCGCCCAGGGGCTTAATTTCCCCTGGACCCACTCATTCCCAACATCCCTCAGTCCTGCTTCCTCCCTTGCTGACATATTTTCGGGTTGCTTTCTTCAGGGAAGGAAGATGGCAGCAACATCTTCAGATCTTACTTCCTATTAGAGAGACTCCAATTAGAAAGAAAGTGTGTCTCCCCAAGATGATGGGACAGAAGTATTGGATGGACCTCATTCTCATTGGCTAAATTCAGTTACAAATCTAACCCTGAACCAATCCCTGTGGCCAGGAGGAAGGGAACGATAATTAGTTGAGTTTACCCAAGGCCCACTTGTAGAGTTGAAAGTGGGTTAATGCCTCTCATGAGGTCCAGAGTTGGGGATGGGTTGCCAGAAGTAAACAAATGTTGAGTGGCAAAAACAACAGATGCCAAGTACAACTGAAGACTTCCAAATCTATCCTTAAGCCCAAGACCCTTCTCTTAACTTTAGACCCATGTGACAGATTGCCTTCTGACATCTCCACTTGAATGTTTCACAAGTATCCCAGACTCTACATGTTCCAAACAATACTCACTTCCCCTAGATCTTCTCCTCCATTTAAATTCACCCTGGTAGTGAATGACATCACCTTATACCAAGTTACCTAATCCAGAAACTTCAGTGTCATACTTAACTCCTTCCTTTCCCCACCCCCACATTGAATCAATCACCACATCGTCTTGATTCTAGCAAACTGTTAAAAGTTTGTATGTATATTGTAATCCCTAGAACAACCACTAAAAACCCAATACAAAGAGACATAGTAAAATAAAAATGGAAAAATTTAAATGGAACACTAAAAAGTATTCAAAAGGTCACACACCTGGTTTCAGGACTTAATGAAGCTCAGTTTCTTGATGTCTCATCGCAGAAAGAATTCAGTGAGAGACAAAGTGATGGGTAAGAAGTGGATTTATACAGAGAGAAACACACTCCACAGACAGAGTGTGGGCCATCTCAGAAGGTGAGAAAGGCACCAGCGTATGGGGTTGTCAGTTTTTATAGGGGTGTGTAATTTCATAGGCTAATGAGTGGGAGGAGTATTCCAGCTATTTCAGGAAGGGGTGGGGATTTCCAGGAATTGGGCCACCACCCACTCTTTGATCCTTATGGTTGGCCTTGGAACTGTTATGGTGCCTGTGGGTGTGGCATTTAGCTTGCTGATGTGTTAAAGTGAGGGGGGGTGTATACTGAGGCTCAAGGTCTGGTGGAAGTCGAATTGTCCGCCATCTTGGACCCATTTGGTTCTAACCAGTTTATGTCATGTCCTCGGGCTATGTCATTCTTTCAAAGGTTGTGCCCTGCCCCCTTCCCTGCTGTTTCACAGTGGTTAGGACTCTGTGCTCTCACCACCCAGGTTCAATCACAAGCCGTGTGGCACGACCAAAAAAAAAAACAAACAAAAATAACTGCTAAATAATCCATTGGTCAAAGAGGAAGTCTCAAGGGAAATTAGAAAATTTTGAAATGAAGGAAAATGAAAATACATCTCAAAATTTATGAGATATAACTAAAACAGTGTTTAGGGGGAAACTGTATATTATTAAATACATATATGTGAAAAAAAAAGGTGTCAAGCCAACAATCTAAGATTCCACCTTAAGAAACCAGAGAAAAAAAGAGGAGCAAAATAAACCCAAAGCAATCAGAGGGAAGGAAATAATAAAGATAGAAATAAAAATAAAGAATAATAAAAAATAAGGATGGATATAATAATATAATAATTAAGGCCAGAAATCAATGAAATTGAAAATAAGAAAAATAGAGAAAATTGATCAAACCAAAAGATGCTTCTGTAAAAATAGCAATAAAATTGATAAATCTCTAGCCAGACTAACAAAGAATAAAAGGGTGGAGACAATTAACAATATCCAGAGTGAAGCGGAGAATATCACTACCAACCCCACAGGCATAAATGGATAATAAGAAAATACTATGAACAACTCTATACACTTAAATTCAACAACTTAGTTGAAATGGACCAATTTCTTGGAAGCCACAAACTACCAAAACTCACCCAAGAAGAAATAGATGACCTTAATACTCTTATGTCTAAGAAATCAAATAAGTAGTTAAAAACATTCTGAACAATATGACTCCAGGCTCATATGGTTTCAAAAACTATTAGCAAATCACATATATACATCTATATATAATATATGTGTACACACACACAGGCACGCAACCACATAGTAGATCTTCACCAAGTGAGGTTTATCTTGGGAGTACAATGTTCATTCAACATTTGAAAATCAATGTAATCCACAATATTACCATAGTAAAGAAGAAAACCACCCGATCATATTAACTAATGCAGAAAAAGTACTTAAGCCACACCCAAAATCCACTTGTGACTTTTTTAAGGCTCTCAGCAAACTAAGATTAGAAGGGAGCTTCCTTAACTTGATAAAGGGTACCTACAAAAAACTACAGCAAATGTCATAATGGTGAAAGATTAAATGCTTTCCCTGAGACTGGGAACAAGGCAAGAAGGTCCATTGTCACTATTCCTATTCAACATTGTACTGTAAGTCCTAGCCTTTGAAAAAAAGCAAGTAAAAGAAATAAAAGGCATATAAATTGGAAAGGAAGGAATAAAACTATCACTATTCACAGACAATAGGATTATCTATATAGAAAAT
The DNA here is from genome assembly GCF_965194825.1 of Balaenoptera physalus. NCBI lineage: Eukaryota > Metazoa > Chordata > Mammalia > Artiodactyla > Balaenopteridae > Balaenoptera > Balaenoptera physalus. Next base: position 29,270,177 of record NC_138898.1, read on the forward strand.
TCCAAAGAATATACAAAAAGAAAAAGCTTCTAGAACTAATGGGTGAGTTTGGCAAGGTCACAAAATATAAGGTCAATATGTAGATTATTATTAATCATATTTCTATATACTACCAATAAACGACTAGAAACTGAAGTTTTAAAAATAGTACTATTTACAATAAATCCTTAAAAAGTAAAATATTTAGGCATAAACCAACAAAACATGTATGGGATCTGTATGCTGAAAATTCCAAAACACTGAAGACCTAAATAAATGGAAAGATATACCATGTTCACTGATTAAAAGACAACATAGTTATCAATTATCCCCAAACTAACTGCAGCAGGAATTTTTCTGTAGATAAAGACAAGATGATTTTAAAATTTATATGAGTATGCAAAAGAACTAGAATAGTAAAAACAATTTTGATGAAGAAGACCATGTTGGAGGGCTCACGTCACCCAATTTTAACATTTATTATAAAGCTACAGTAATAAAGATATAGTGGTATTAACAAAAGCACAGACACATAGATCAATAGAACAGAATAGAGAGTATAGAAGAGGGAGCCACATAAATATGGTCAATTGCTTTTCAACAACATTACAAAAGCAGTTCAGTGGAGAACAGATAGTCTTTTCAACAAATAGTGTTGGAACAATTGGACATTCACATGCAAAAATAAATAAATACGCAACTAGAGAAAGCCTGCATACAGCAATGAAGACCCAACGCAGCCAAAAATAAATAATAATAAATAAATAAATAAATAAAAATAAATAAACCTCAACTTGTACCTCACATCTTATACAAAAATTAACCCAAAATGATCACAGAAGAATGTAAAACATAAAAACATTTAAAAGAAAACATAAGAGGGGTTTCCCTGGTGGCACAGTGGTTAAGAGTCAGCTTGCCAATGCAGGGCACACGGGTTTGAGCCCTGGTCCAGGAACATCCCACATACCGCGGAACAACTAGGCCCATGCACCACAACTACGGAGCCTGCACTCTAGAGCCTACGAGCCACAACCTCTGAGCCCACATGCCACAACTACTGAAGCCTGCATGCCTAGAGCGCATGCTCTGCAACAAGAGAAGCCACTGTGATGAGAAGCCCGTGCACTGCAATGAAGAGTAGCCCTCGCTCGCCGCAACTGGAGAAAGCCCGTGCCCAGCAACAAAGACCCAACACAGCCAAAAATAAATAAATAAATTTATTAAAAATAAAAAGAAAAGAAAACATAAGAGAAATGTTCATGATCTTCAGTTAAGCAAAGTGTTCATTTATATGACACCAAAAGCATGATCCATTAAAAATTACTGATAAGGATAGAAAGCCCAGAGATAAACCCATGCACATATAGTCACCTAATTTTTGATAAAGGAGGCAAGAATATACAATGGAGAAAAGACAGCCTCTTCAATAAATGGTGCTGGTAAAACTGGACAGCTACATGTAAAAGAATGAAATTAGAACACTCCCTAACACCAACACCATACACAAAAATAAACTCAAAATGGATTAAAGACCTAAATGTAAGGTCAGACACTATAAAACTCTTAGAGGAAAACATAGGCAGAACACTCTATGACATAAATCACAGCAAGATCCTTTTTGACCCACCTCCTAGGGAAATGGAAATAAAAACAAAAATAAACAAATGGAACCTAATGAAACTTAAAAGCTTTTGCACAGCAAAGGAAAACATAAACAAGGCGAAAAGACAACTCTCAGAATGGGAGAAAATATTTGCAAATGAAGCAACTGACAAAGGATTAATCTCCAAAATTTACAAGCAGCTCATGCAGCTCAATATCAAAAAAAAAAAAACCCAATCCAAAAATGGGCAGAAGACCCTAACAGACATTTCTCCAAAGAAGATGTACAGATTATCAACAAACACACGAAAGAATGCTCAACATCACTAATCATTAGAGAAATGCAAATCAAAACTACAGTGATGTATCACCTCACACCAGTCAGAATGGCCATCATCAAAAAATCTACCAACAATAAATACTGGAGAGGGTGCGGAGAAAAGGGAATCTTCTTGCACTGTTGGTGGGAATGTAAATTGATACAGCCACTATGGAGAACAGTATGGAGGTTCCTTAAAAAACTAAAAATAGAACTACCATAGGACCCAGCAATCCCACTACTGGGCATATACCCTGAGAAAACCATAATTCAAAAAGAGTCATGTACCACAATATTAATTGCAGCTCTATTTACAATAGCCAGGACATGGAAGCAACCTAAGTGTCCATTGACAGATGAATGGATAAAGAAGATGTGGCACATATATGCAATGGAATATTACTCAGCCATAAAAAGAAACGAAATTGAGTTATTTGTAGTGAGGTGGATGAACCTAGAGTCTGTCATACAGGGTGAAGTAAGTCAGAAAGAGAAAAACAAATACCATATGCTAACACATATATATGGAATCTAAAAAAAAAAAAAAAAAGGTTCTGAAAAACCTAAGGGCAGGACAGGAATAAAGACATAGATGTAGAGAAAGGACTTGAGGACACGGGGAGTGAGAAGGGTAAGCTGGGACAAAGTGAGAGAGTGGCATGGACATATATACACTACCAAATGTAAAATAGCTAGTGGGAAGCAGCCGCATAGCTCAGGAAGACCAGGTCGGTGCTTTGTGACCACCCAGAGGGGTGGGATAAGGAGGTTGGGAGGGAGTTGCAAGAGGGAGTGGATATGGGGACATATGTATATGTATAGCTGATTCAGTTTGTTAAAAAGCAGAAACTAGCACACCATTGTAAAACAATTATACTCCAATAAAGATGTTAAAAAAAATTACTGATAAATTGGACTTCATGAAAATTTTAAATGTTTGCTCTGGCAAGAGAATGAAAAACCAAACTACATATGGGGAGAAAATATTGCAAAACATATATTTTGTAAAGGACTTGTATTCAAAATGTACAAAGAACTCTCAAAATTCAACAATAAGAAGACAAAAACATAGGCCAGATATTTTAACAGCTACTTTACCAGAAAAGATCTATGAATAGTAAATAAGCATATGAAAAGATGCCCAACATCAATAGCCCCTATGGAAATTCAAATTAAAACTGTATTGAGATACCATTATACACCTATTAGAATAGCTACAATGAAGGAAGGAAAAACCCAACAATACTAACTACTGACGAAGATTCAGAGCAACTGGAACTCTCATACATTATTGGTGGGAAGGAAATGGTACAGCCACGCTGTCCCTCAGTGACTGATAAGCAAACTGTGGATCATACTACCACTAGGCAATAAAAAGGACGGAACTGTTGATACACATAACAATACGGATGTATTTCAGAAGCATTATGCTGAATGAAAAAAGTCAGCATCAGAAGGTTACATACTGTATCATCTCATTTATGTGACATCTATGTGGCAAAATTACAGGGACAAAGAAGAGATCCGTGGTTGTCAGGCGTTTCTGGTTTTGAGGGAAGGTTTGTCTATAAAGGTGCAGCATGAGGAAACTTGGGAGGGATGATGGAACTGTTCTGTATTCTGAATCTGGTTGTGGTCATATAAAAATTACATGTATTAAATGTCATAAAACAATATATCAAAAAAGTCATTGCCATTCTATCTAAATTTGTTAAAACCTCAATGACAGAAAACTGTAGAGCAATGCCTACAAAATTCCAAACCAAAACCCCATAATTTTATACCCAGCCGTGTTCATTTGTATGAATGAAATGGCAACACATGGACATTATCAATGTGAGTCCAGGAAACACAGGAGCAATAAGACATTCTTGAAAATAGTACTTATTTATGAAATCCAGCCAACAAAGAGATAAATCAAAATAAAAAATTCAGGAAACAAAAGAACAAGTGGTGAGCACAGAATTATTTAAACATGTAATTAAGATTAAACAGCTCCAGTAATAATTATGATTGATTGCCAAAAAAGACATCAACGTTCTAAATCTTGACAATATAAAAATAACAAAAATTTGCAAGTTTGGAAAGAGAAAATCAAAAGAATTATAAGGGTGCTAATGCCATCATGTTTCATAACAGGGAGTAATTCCATACTCTCTAGAATAAAAACATAACTAAAAACTAATCTCGTGTTTTATAATTTTTTTCTTAACCTTAAAGTGATTTTTTAAAGCTTTTTATTTTGAAACAATTTTAGAATTACAGAAACGTTGAAAACAATAATACAGAGAATGTGGTATGCCCTTCATTAGTTTACATGACCCCAGTACAATGATCAAAACCATTAAATCAGCACTGATATAACACTACTAATGGAACTACAGACTTTATTAAAATATCACCAATTTTCCCACTGATGTCCTTTTTCTGGTTCAGAATCCAATCCAGGATCCCACATTGCATTTAATTGTTACATCTGGACTTCCCTGGTGGCGCAGTGGTTAAGAATCTGCCTGCCAATGCAGGGGGACACAGGTTCAAGCCCTGGTCCGGGAAGATCCCACATGCCACAGAGCAACTAAACCCATGCACCACAACTACTGAGCTTGCGCTCTAGAGCCCACGAGCCACAACTACTGAAGCCCGTGTGCGTACAGCCCACACTCCTCAACGAGAAGCCACCGCAATGAGAAGCCCGCGCACCACAACAAAGAGTAGCCCCCGATTGCCACACTAGAGAAAGCCTGCACGCAGCAATGAAGACCGAATGCAGCCTAAATAAATAAATAAATATAATTGTTATATCTCTCTAATAATTCCCTTAGAGTGATCATTAAGAAATAATATGCCTTGGGTGAAGAAAAATTACTCTAAAATCAGCAGTTATTTCAATTTCACTTCAGTTTCTTTTTTTTCTTTAAATTCAGGTAAAGTTAAATTATACTTTTATTTGAAACACTATTGCAATAACACCAGTGTCACATGAGTTGAATGATTAATATCTCAATATTCATCAGGAAAAAAAAAAAAAAAGCTGATCAAGATGCTGAGATGCTCTCTGAAAATCCTTATTAGCCAGAAAATAGCACAATGCCCAGGGACTATTGTAGGTGATGGGAAAACTTTGAAAAGTTTTCAGCACAGGAGTGATCAGATTTGTATATTTCACAACATACCTGTGGCTGCCATGCAGAGGATGAATTAGAGAGCTAAACCTGGAGGAGGCGAGTTGGGAGGCTGTTATAATAAAATAGGTAGACAATTAGGAATCCATTTGACTCTAAGTAACAGAAAATCCAAATAATGGTGGCTTACACAAAAGAAGGGTTTATTCTTCTCACAAGAAAATCAAAGGTCAGCAGTTACTGCTGTTAAATATTTCACCAAGGATCCAGGCGGTTTTTGTTTATTTGTCTTTTTGTTCTATTACATTGGCTTTTATCTTCATGGTTGTCACTTCATGGTCCAAGATGGCTCCCACAGCTCCAAACATCACATCCATGTTCAAAAAAAGAAAAACTCAGGACAGATATAAGGCTCTACTTCTATTTCTTTTACCTCCAGGAGACTTTTGCTTTCATCTCCTTGGTCAGAACCGTGTCTTCTAAGTGCAAAAGAGGCTCAGAAAGTGAGTAATCTGAGATTATACACATTATAGATGCAAACAAAATCATGATGTTTTTAGAATGGAAGAAGGAAGAAACGTATATGTTGGATAAGCAATTAACAATGTCTGTCAGACAGGTATGAGTTTAAGAGCCCCAAACTATGTCAGTGAATGGGGCCTGGAGGTGAGCAGATACATCTGAGCTATATAGAAGACAGGAAGGGCAGAACTTGGTGACTGACTGGCTCTCAGTTATGAGAAAGAGAGAGGAATGAAGGACGCCTCTCAGGTTTCTGAGTTGGTAGAAAAGGAGAATGGGGATGCTTGGACTGAAGGGGAAAATTCTATCCGCTATTTACTTGGGGCTCCTGATATACTGAACAACATTAAGAAAGTGTTCCTTGATTAATTTTAAATAAAAATCAAACATCCACCATCTAATAAGCACATACAATAGACTAGGCATGGTACCAAATGTTTTATATGCATTATCTCATTTAATCTTTATAACAACTCAGTGAGTTTGTTCTGTTTTGGTCATTGGAATACCACCAGTGTCCAGAAGATCACCTGACACATAATAGGTGCTCTAAAAATATTGAACAAAGGAAGAAAGAGGAGAAAAATCTGAGGTTCAGGGAAGTTAAATGGCTTGCCTAACCTGAGGTCATACATCTGTAGAATGGAAAAGCCAAGAGTTCAGCTTAGCTCTGTGCTTTTCTACCACAGTTCACAATCTTTCTGTTAAGAAAAGCTATGAAACTCCCATTTCTTCAGAGAAAATGGAACCACTGGGAAAACTGGAATCTTTCCAAGACACTGCGTGATCCAGCTTCTCAATGCCTCCCTAATCCAGTCTTCTGTCACTCTCCCCACCTTGTTGCACTCAGGTCACTTTGCTCCATTCAGCGGCTCCCAGGTCAAGTTTCCGAGATCCCCCAGGATCTCTTAACACCACCTACCCCTTTTCTATAGCACTTCTTGGAGCCTATGACTAAAAAGATATTGGCATGATTATCTGTTTATTGTCTGAACTCATGCTAGAATGTAAGCTCCATGAAGGCAAAGTATCTGACTCGTTCACGCTATTTATCCCCAGTCTTCAGCACAGTGTCTGGCACAGAGTAGGTGCTCAGTAAGCATTTTATGCCTGAAGGGATAGATAAATGAATGTGATGGATAGGTGGATATAATGGATGGATGAATGTAATGGATGGATGAATGAATAAACAGATAGATGGGTAGATCTTATAGATGAGTAGCCAGATGCGATGGATGGATGGATGGATGGATGGATGGATGGATGGATGGACGGATGAGAGGCATTCTCTAGACCACTATCCCTGAGGCTTCTCATGTCATATTCCCAGGTTTCCTGGCAGGCTGCCTCCTGCTACAGCTTTTGATTACTCCTCCTTCCTTTGCTGGCAAAGACTGCCTGGTTGGATCTTACCTGGGCCCACACTGCTGGGAAAGTAGCCAAAAGAATCCAGATCTGACTTGGGTGTGCGGCAGCAAGAGGCTGTGGGCTGATGTGAATATATCCTCTCCCTGGGGAGAAGGTGGACTCAAGGCAATTATGCAGCAGAAAGGGCTCTGGAAGTAAATCTGTCTTGCACAAACAGGTTAGAGTTAAATTTGACCTGAGCCATGAATCATACTCTCAGTCTCCCATTCAACCGCATCACTGAGCCAGCAAACTTTGTGAGTGCTACTCTTTATATAGATACAAGTATATGTAATTATACAGAGATATGTGCGCAACTGAAGCATTCTGATTAATTGTATCCTTGGTGAGAAAGACTTTTTTTCATCACTCCTTCTTTTGTGTTTAGTCAAAGCTGGTTCAAGGATGTGGAGATGAAGGCCCTTGAAGGACTGGGAGTGCCAGGAGTGGGAGGAGAGAGCAACGATTCATTCAGCAAACATTTCCTGATACTGACTCTGGGAGGAGCACTGGGGAATGGGAGTGGGGTGTTGGAGGGTATGAAAGTTAATAAGACGTGCTTTTCGCCCCCATGTTATTCAAAGTCTGGTGGGGCTGCTGACTGACAGGAAGAAGGATAGTGGGTGGTTAAGGATTTAGATTCTGAAATCAAATAGATGGAGATTCAAATACCAGCCTCGTCATGTACTTGCTGCATGACCTTGGCAAGTTATTTAAAGTCTCTGAGCCCAAGCTCTCACCTCTGTGGGTATATATATATATATATATATATATATATATATATATATATATATTCTGTCTTCTGGAGTTTGTGTGAGTCTGGAATAAGACAATGAATGTAAAGCCTGGCACAGAGTAAACACTCAAGAATCATCGTCATTATCGTCATAACTAAAGCTTTTTCAGTGTTCATTATGTGCCAGGGACAAAAAGCACTTATATGTAGTAACTCACAACTACTACTACTACTACTACTACTACTACTACTACTACTACTACAGAGAGATATTATTATTCCCCTTCCCACACTCCCCCCATTTTTCAGATGAAAAAAAGTGTGACATAAAGACTTGACCAAGGTCACACTTCTACTAACTGGTGGAATCAGGCCTTGAACTCAGAAAACAAACCCAGATCCAGAGGGTCACAGATCCACCCCAGAATTCCTTTAGCACCCTCCTGGTACCCTTTTCTTAACTGTGATGATCCCCCTGGCCCAACCTTAAGGACAGAGGGAAACTGCTTCCTTGATCCTTAGTTACTGTTGAGTGCCAGGTATTTTGTATATAAGAGGTACAGTGCTGCATAGTGTTTATGGATTGAATCCATGCTCTTCTCTTATGTTGAAGAAAAGATTCGTAACAATAGTAATCAGATGAACAATCTAACTTGAGTTCACAGGGAGGGGAGGGGTCCTGAAGGGCTGGGCGGTAGCTGGGAACTGCCTGACCGCATAGGCACTCCAGGAGGAAGGAGGGAGAGAGGGAGGGAGGATGCACAAACAGCCGGCAGCACCCCACCCCATCACCATGCCTAATTCACTTCAGAACCAGAATGTACTCCTCTCCTTGTCTCACTGTCCACACCATAGCACTCACCTCCTGACACTAAGCCATGGTCTGGAGGGTCTCATGTTCCATCCAACCCAAGGAGCTTATCAGCTTATTCTTTTTTTTTTTTTTTTAATAAATTTATTTATTTATTTATTTTTGGCTGCGTTGGGTCTTCGTTGCTGCGTGCAGGCTTTTCTCTACTTGCAGCGAGCGGGGACTACTCTTCTTTGTGGTGCGCGAGCTTCTCATTGCGGTGGCTTCTCTTGTTGTGGAACACGGGCTCTAGACACGCAGGCTTCAGTAGTTGTGGCACGTGGGCTCAGTAGTTGTGGCTCGCAGGCTCTAGAGCACAGGCTCATTAGTTGTGGTGCATGGGCTTAGTTGCTCCGCGGCATGTGGGATCTTCCCGGACCAGGGCTCGAACCCATGTCCCCTGCATTGGCAAGCGGATTCTTAACCACTGTGCCACCAGGGAAGTCCCAGCTTATTCTTTTCCACAATGACAGGGCTCTCCAGGTCCCTCCCCAGTCCAACAGAAACCAAACCTGTGAGGGTAGGACCCAGGCATTGGTATTTTTCTTAATCCCCACCCCACCTCCACCCCTGCCACTACCCATAACCATTTCCACTCCCCTTGAGTGGTTAACTCTCACTGGTCTTTTCAGTCTCACTTCCTCCAGGAAGACTTCCTGCTGTCATTCCATAACTCTTAGTTGGGTGCATCTCCTCTGAACTCCCACAGCACACTTTGTGTCTACAGTATTCACACTTATTACCTTGGTGAAGTTGCGCATTTACTATCTCTTCCTCTCTGAACCTTGAGTGTTACATCCATATTGTGTCTTATTATAGGCATGTGTCTCTCGAGTCTAGTACAAAGGCCTACCCATTGTAAAAGAGCTATAGTACCTGTGGAAGAAATGAATGACCGAACATTGAGGATGCTTCTGGCTTTCTACTCTTAAAAATAACAGTGAACATCTCTATAAATATGCCTTTTCTTGTGTTTTAGAATATTTCCCTAGAAGTAGGGCTACTGGAACAGGGGCATAAAGAGTCATGTGTCTCTTGTTATAGGCATATGTGTCTCACTTCACACTTTTCTCTTCCCCCTTCCTAATAAGACCCAGAATGTGTCACTCATAGAGTTTAGATGGGATTGACCCAACCCTCAATCCCCTGAGTAAATCTCTAGTTTAATCCAATCAGGATAACCTACTGCCTCCACCCACCAACTGCCACACACAGTGATGGATTCAGGGATGATCACATGATGAAAGCCAGGCCCATCAAGACCAACCAGACTCAGATCCACTGAATTTTAGAAATTCAGAAAAAGAAACTGAGGTGGTCACATTGCTGCTGGATTAAGCCTCACCTGAAACTTACCACTCAGGTTTTGAGCTATGTAAGTCAATAAATTCCCTTTCTTGTCTAAGCCACTTTAAATTGGACTTTTTGTTGTTTGTTTTTATTTTCAAGCTTACTTTAAAAAGCATCTTAACTCATGTACTACACTGCATCCAAACTGTTTTTCAAAGAGTTGTCAACATTTGCAACTAGGCTGAAATTGTTTTTAACGTATTAGATAAGACAGCTGCTTCTAAGAATTCAATAATTCAGGGTATCAGGGGTCACGAAGACTCCAGGATTGATTCAGTCATATTGCCACCCCCTCCACCACCATAGCGAGCAGTAGAATATGGAGTCAAGTGATGTCTGTCACCCTTAACCTGGAGGAACAGGTAGATGAAAGACAAATTTCTGTTCCCAGATGGTGCTGTGAATTTTTTTCTATGCCTGCAAATTTTAAGAGTAACCTTTTCCATCTTTTTTTTAACATAAAACAACCCTTGATCATTACAGAAAATCAGAAAATATCTATATTTCAACTATCTATTGCTGTGTAATGAACCATTCCAAAATTTAGTAGCTTAAAATAACAATTTTATTAAGCACCCACATTCTGTGGGTCAAGAATTTGGAAAAGGCACAGTGGGGATGGCATGTATTTGCTCCACCATGGACCCTCAACTGGGAAGACCAAATGTTGGGATTGACTTGATTGCTGGGGCAGAATTATCTAGAGGTAACTGGACTTACATGTCTGGCCTTTGATGCTGGCTGTAAGCTGGAACCTCAGCTGGGGCTGGAACACATATATATGGACTGTCCACGCGGCCTGGGCTTCCTCATAGCATGGCTGCCTCAGAATTTTTACATGGAAGCTCAAGGCACCAAGGCTTGTGTCCTAAAAAACTAGACCAAAACTTTATGGCCTTTTCTGACCCAGCATTGGAAGTCACATAGCATCACTTCCACCACACTCCAATGGGCATTCAGTCACTAGGGTCACTCCGGATTCAATGGGAGCGAACACAGACCCCGTCTTTTGCTGGCAAGGGTATCAAAGAATTTGCAGGCATATCTAAAAACTACCACAATATTCAAGTAAAAGAAGACAATAAGCAAAAACACAACCCTGCTCACCCAGAGAAGATCACAATCAACATCTTGGTGGTTACCTTCGCGGATATTTTTTTTTTTATTGATTTTATAACACTGGATTAGTTTTTTTTTTAATAATTTTATTTTATTTATTTATTTGGCTGCACTGGGTCTTCATTGCTATGCACAGGCTTTCTCTAGCTGCGGTGAGCAGGGGCTACTTTTCCTTGTGGTGCTCGGGCTTCTCATTGCGGTGGCTTCTTTTGTGGTGGAGCATGGGTTCTAGGGGCATGGGCTTCAGTAGTTGTGGCACGCAGGCTCAGTAGTTGTGGCTTGTGGGCTCTAGAGCGCAGGCTCAGTAGTTGTGGCACACGGGCTTAGTTGCTCCGCGGCATGTGGGATCTTCCCGGAAAAGGGCTTGAACCTGTGTCCCCTGCATTGGCAGGCGGATTCTTAACTACTGTGCCACCAGGGAAGTCCTGGATTAGTTTTAAGTCAAGACTCTTTTCTTTAAAAGTGAGAGAAATCCACTTTAAACACATGTAAGCAATAAAAGGAATGTAGTGGCTTATAGAGTTGAAAATCCCATAGAGCTAACTTCAGGAGAAGGTGGCTCCAGAGGCTTGATGAGTGTAACCAGGATCAGTTTTACTACACCTCTTGGTTATACTTTCTCTTAGTTGGTTACTTCTCAGGTTCTTCTTGATTCTCCCACATGGTGGCAAAAGCAACGCTATAGCTGTTGGCATGAATGGTCCTCAGTCTTTATGTCTGTAGAAAGAGAGTTGCTTCTCTTCTGAGAGATTTATCATCATCCTGGGGATGACCTTCCTTGGCCCAGCTTGAGTCATGAGCCCAGGGCACCCTCTAATGAGTGTCCTGCCTAAGAATATCCTGGGGAGACAAGAAGCTCATGTCCACCACAGGCATTATAACCCATATGCAGTTTTGTTCCCTGCTTTTTTTCTGATTCACTTTATATTCAGGCCTATGAATGTGCTTCCAATAACATCATTTAGAATGATTGCTTTGTAGCGCTATGAGTGGATGCACCATTATTTAATTAAGTTCCCTGTTGTTGAACATTTAGATATTTCCAATTTTTCACTGCAACAATCAACACAATATGCCTTTTAACTAAATCTTTGCAAACATCCACTAAATATTATTTCTAGATGAGGAATTGCTAAGTCAAAGGACATGCATGTTTTTAATGCTCCTGATGCTTTTTCATCAAATTTTCTTCACGAAATGTTGTAACAACTTATACTTCCACCTACAAGATTTAAGATTGCTGATTTCCACCCACCCCCCCACCCATACCCCTGCTGGGTACTAACACCTTAGCAACAAAATCTTTGCCAAACAGACAAAATGGTATTTTGTGGTTTTAATTTGCATTTATTTTATTTTTTTTTGAATTTTTGAATTTTATTTTATTTATTTTTTTATACAGCAGGTTCTTATTAGTTATCCATTTTACACATATTAGTGTGTATATGCATTTCTTTTATTGCTAGTGAGGCTCAATGAATTTCAATTCCTCCTGTATAAATTGCATTTCCTGGTAGAGAAGCAAAATGCCTATCAGAGTCAGAGCCCCCCAATCCCTGAGAGGCAGTGGGGAGTAACAAGACCACTGATTGTAATGATAATTGAAATAATCACAGCTTCTGTCATAGAGCATTTACTAGGATCAAGCCTTGTGCCCATCACTCTCCAGTGACCATCATGTCTAGCCTCCTCAGACATCGTATATAACCACATCCACTAGGGTCTATGGTGCACGGGCTTAGTTGCTCCGCGGCATATGGGATCTTCCGGGACCAGGGCTGAAACCCATGTCCCTTGAATTGGCGGGCGAATTCTTAACCACGGCGCCACCAGGGAAACCCCTGCAGGAAAGTCTTTGTTTCATCCCCTTATCTACTCTGCTTCTTCACTTGTTTGTCCAAGAGCTTTACTCACACAGGGCACTTTTAAGTTTCGTCAACATGAATAAAGACTTGGGAGCCGCAGGAAGCAGGCAAGAGGCTTACTGCGCACCTTCTGGGCAACCTCACGGGTTCTTGTTTTCTCTGTCCCTCTCAGGAGCAGAATACATTCCTCTCCCTGTCTGTACAGCAGCATATAGGAACCTCCTTAGGTGGTTTAAACATGCCTTGATAAGGGCAAGTATGTGTCTGTCATCCTCCACGGACTTATCGAAGTATTTATTTCCATACAAAAAACAGGAGAAAAAATGAAAAGAAAAATATTCTTCCAGGCTTTTAACATCTATAAGGACAGGGGCTAATGCTGCCTCATTTTATAGGTGAGAAAACCGAGGCTAAAAGAAATACAATAATTTGTTTGCTGTCCTACCCTCACACCCTCTCAGAAACTCTAAAAGATGCTGCCACGGCAACACGAACTACCTACTGACCCTGAACTTGCAGCACGTCTTCCTGCTCCAGTGCCTTCCCTCCTGCTGCTCCCTGTGCTTCTCACTGACGGTACCACATTCTCCCATTCTCCCAGTATCTGCTGCACAAATAGACCCTATCCCATCCTTCAACCTGCAGAACAGCACTCAGCCTGTAAAAGCTGGAGAGTTCCGGCACAGACACACAGCCACGTCAGCATGAAAGGTAGGAAAACGTGACCTTGAGACCGGTTCCTCCAGCACTCCCAACGCCCAGCCTTGAGAACAAGGAGCCTGGAGCAGCCCTCAAGTGGGGCACAGCTCCCTGGGGCCTGGGCAGGGATCAGCCTGTACCAAGGCTGACGACTGACTCATCCACCCAGATCCTTCCCATTTTCTCAGGGCAGGCAGTTCCTGATGCAGAGCTGAAAATTCTCCACTGCCTTATTGTGTGACTGTTCTTGGGGGCGGGGGCTTTGTGTAGATTTCTGAAAAGCAATTATGCTTATTACTGGTTAGGATTTCAGAAACCTTCTATGTTTGCTGAATGCATTAATTTGCAGCCCTTTCCATCACTCATGTTTCCTGACAGCCCCGTTTTGCAGGTGGAAAAATATGCAGATGGAGAGCAGTGGAGAAAGGCTGTAACAAGAAATCAAAGACAGAAGAGAAATTCAAAGATGGAAAGAAAGCTTCCTGACGACATCATCAGTGCTTGTAGAGTTCCCAGGCCCTCACCTTGGAGATTTCAGTTATGTTAGCCAATAAATCCTCCCTTTTACTTAAAATGATTCGAGTTGAATTTCTCTCACTTGAAATCACAAGTCTTCTGACTATTATGCCTCTCGTATGTGTCTTTTAAAAAAAAGTGTATATATATACACACACACACACACACATATACACTAAATGTTAATATTATGTATATAACATTTTAGTTTGTTTTACAAAATAAAGTCTCATTTTAAAAAATTGAAACAAAAAAAAGCAAAAGAAAAAAATAAAAAATTGAAACCATACAGAACTATATAAGGCATAGACTTGGGGTTAAGCATAACCAATGAAGCACATGCGCTTCCTCTGCACCCTTCCAAATTCCCACTACAATTAAAGTAAAGAGATAAAAGAGGCAGCCCACAGAGTGGAGAGAATGAGGGAGAAGAGAATAGCAATAAAACATAGACGTTATGCAACAAATGGGCAAATGGTGACTGACTCAGCCAACCTAAGAAAGCTGAACCCTGTGCAAGGCAGTGGAGAAGCAGAAAAGCCATCAAATTTATGCTCTGGATTCCCCCAAAGGCTCAGGAATTGGAGGCGTCATGGGCCTCTTAAGATAGGGTACAGATAGGGCAGGAAATGGCAAGTTTGTAAAAAGTCCGTAAAAGAAGTGATTAGACCTCTTGGCGAGGACCCCTAGTCAGGCAGATTAGAGGGTGTCTTTCAGGCTTGAAGCAAGAGACTCTGGCCTTGGGGGGTTCCATCCAGAAATCAGGAAGAGGCTGAGTTAAGAAAGAGGTATAATCTGAAGGCCGAGGCCTCATTCTCCTCTCTACTCTGAGAGTCAGGAGTTTACTCCAGCAGGCAGGCAACTGGAAGGTTTCTACTCTGGGAAAAATGAGGAACCCAAGAGAAAAGGCCCACAGGTACTCACAGCTGAGGCGTCTCACAAATAAACAGCCCAACCAATCAGGCCCTTCCCAATCAACACCTTTCTCCTATGCATTATTTACATGTCTAATCACTTACAAAGGAGGGAAGGTTGTAATTACCCACACTGTTCTGCCACTTGCTTTCTTAATCTAATAATGTATTATGGACACAGCCCATGTCTGTACACATAAGTCTTTATGTGCAATAGACTTATATATGAAGTTTTCATGTATATGAAGAGTAGGTTAGTCACAGAGTCTCCAAGTATCACTGCACAGGTTAGTTATTTACAGAGGGAGGGGGTTCCTGTACAATGATTAATCTGATGAACATTGCTTTAACCAAAAGGTCAAATTTGACATCATGAATGAGGGCCATTCTGATACCACATGTCTTTTTATGTGATGCACTAACAAGGACGCAACATTACTTCCAAGTCATTCCCACTAAAAACATACATCTTGAATCTAACCAGAAGGAGACAGACAAATCCAGAATGTGAGATAGTCTCCTAGACTCTTCAAAAGGATCAATATTATGGGAGGGGGGAAATGAACTGTTCTAGATTGAAGGCAACTAAAGAGATTTGACAACTAAATGTAGGGGAATTCTAGATTGGAAAGACACTAGCTAAAAAGGAACTTTGGGGGACAGTTGGAGAAATTTGAATATAGAATGTAAATTTGAATATATAATGTATAGAATGTATTAATGAATGTATTAATGTCGAATTTCCTGAATGTAGTGCAAATATGGCAAAATGTTAGCAATTGGTGAAACTGGGTAAAGGACGTATGGGGGTTCATTGTACTTTTCTTGCCAGTCTTCAGTAGCCTTGAAATTTTTCAAAATAAAAAGCTGGTTGTTAAGGGAGTTGGCTCTGGAGTCTGATCTACACAGTCCATTTGGGAAGGTGACTCAACTTTTCCAAGCACCTTCTCTGTCAAAGGGTGATAATAATAGAACCTACCTCATGAGCCTGTTGAATTAAATGAGATGATGCCTGCAAAGTGCGTATCAGAGTTGCTGACATAGTAAATGTTAACTGTCATTATCATCTGCCTTGTTCTCTTTAATGGATACATAATTCCATTGTCTTGAGTTTCTCTTGATTTGACAGGAAAGTCATCACCCAGCTAATGAGTGCTGCTATTTTCCTGTTAGCACAAGATAAGGTGGGCACAGTTTGTGCTGTCTGCTGTGTGGTGGAGCAGAAGGAGGTCTTGCTCCAACTGTTGAATTTGGGTGCCTGACTGGTGGACACCTGTAACTGTAGAGCCCCTTCCCTCACCTCCTTCGATTAATAGAAAGCCCTTTTCATCTGGGAACCCATTCAATGTGGTTTGAGTTGGGCTAACTGTGCTTCCCCCATTGCCACTGGGGTAGCCACCCACCCAGGTTCAGATAAAGCTCTTTCCTCCAAGCAACAGTGGTTACTTTAAGGATAAGCATCATCTTACACAGGGTGCTTCCTGGGAAACCTTTGCCACCACGATCTGGAATACCTACAATGAACCAGAATTACAGAAGTGGACAGAGTCCAGCCCTGGCCCCAGGAGACCCTTGGGTCTAGAAGGGGAGACTGACAAGCTGCAGATCCAGGTCTCCAGAATCCCAGATCCCCAAAAGATCGATGTTTTTCACTTCTCTGTCATTTCATCAAATGAGGCATCAGAACTGAAGTTCTCAGAAACTGGCTTTATCTGCAAGGCAGAGATTTAAGGTTCTCTCCAGAAGATCTTGAAGGTAATTTCCTCCCAATTACCACTAGTTTCTCGTCAACACCATTCCCTTGGGAGGTATTAATAGAGGGGAGATGGTACCGGATGATAATGTCAGGGAACCTGCACTATTAAATAACTTCTGAAAATTCCCAAGGTTTAATGGCAATGTTTTCCTTTGAACTCCTAACTTCTGCTTTTTTTTTTAAAGCACTCTCCAGCTATTTCATTTTATTGTGTTCAGACCATCCTTTGACGCAAGTGGGATAAATATAGTCATATCCGTTCCTCTGATAGCAGAGGGGGTGGTGCAGTGTCACGGGAAAAAGCATGGGCTCTGGCATCAGACTGCCTGCATTCACTCTTGGCTCTGCCAGTTAGCAGCTTTGTAATCTTGGGCCGGTGACTCTGCTTCTTTGAGCCTCAGTTCCCTCATCAATAAAATGGAGTGAAAAAGTACCTGCTTAATAACATTGTGGTAAAGCTCAAATGAAATAATGAATGCAAGAGGAAAACCTGGTACATAGTAAGGCCTCAGTAAATGACAGCTATTATTATTATTGTTATTACCGACCGTTCGGGGTGACAGAGGTAGACAAGCAATCAGGGAGAGCTGCATGTGGTGTTAGATATGGAGGTAGATACAAAGGGCCAAGAAAATTGTCCCTGCTCTCAAGGATCCCACCACTAGATTGGGGGAGAGAGGGAAAAGTGCAGTGGGAAGCGAAACAATAATGCAAACAATTAAAAAGGAGTCCTCTATAAAATATGTTTCAAGGTAGCACTGATGCTCATGCACGCAGTACAGGCATTGGAGTGAGCTCCACAGAGCAAGAATGGAAACTAATTCATCTCTGGCTGGGAATCAGCCTAGAATCAAGCCCAGGGAGATGCTCAGGTGAACATAAGGACGTTTGTTACAGACAAATGTGTTTTGAGAAGTGTCCTGCTACACTCTTACAGGAAAATAATGTTAGAGGTCGTGGAGTTGGCCTGGTGTAGAATTCAGGTCTACCTGATGCCAAAGCTCCTAATGTTTCTATGACATCCCACTGTCTTCATTGATTTCTCTCTACCTCTTCACAAGTTCTGAAGCATAATAGTTGCTCATCCTATACTGGTGGAGAGGATGGAAGGGTGGGTAGATGGTGTAGGGTGGGTAGATTGTGGAGAGGTGGATGGGTGGTGCATGAATGGAAAGTAGAGGAGAGATGGAGGGACGGTAGGTAGATGAAAGGACCGATGGTGGCTAGATAGATGTAGAGTGGATGGATGGGTAGATGGGGGCTGGAAGAATGGTAGGTGAATGAATAGTTGGATAGTTGAAAGATGAATGGATGGTGAGAAGATGGATGGATGGCAGAAAAATGGACAGAGGCACAGACTTGCTTTATACTTAAAAGCTCATGAGATATAACCTATAGGTTAAGCAGTAGCCCAGGGTGAAGTGCAACCAAGTACAGTTAGTTACTTAACAGCTCACTCTTTGTTAAAATAACAGCTACTTAATGATAGCTGGTAAGTACTATAGTTCAGTACTTACTATGCACCAGAGCCTGTGCTAGGCCCTTTACAGAGATCATCTCACAAAAGTCCTGAGATCATTGTAATTATACCCATAAGGAACCAGAGCTTAGAGAGGCCTGCTGCAAGGCACAGAGCAAGTAACTGGCAGAATCGAGACTCAGATTCAGGCTGCTGAAAACTCCAAGCTCCTGTTCTTAACCTCTGGGGTCAGTTCTGTGATTGACTTTTTCTTCACAAAAAAGGCCCATAACACCAACTAGGAGTCAGGAAATATTTCCCAGGGGAGGACACACCTGAGCTGAGTCTTAAAGGCCAGAAGAATAAAGGGCTTTCGAGATGGAAAGCACAGAGAGCTTAACGCTGAAGAGGTGTAACAGCCCTTCCTACAACGTGAGAGGGAAGCAGGAAAAAACATAAGACTGGAAAGGTAGGCTAGGACCAAATCATGGAGGGTCTTGAATGCCATAGATAGAATAATTAATGGTAATATTAGTAGCAATGAATGCTATGAGTCAAGCTCTCTGCTAAGTACTTTTACTTGTATTCTCTTATCTCATCCTCCCCAATATGTGAAACTAGTTGCTATAGTTATCCTGATTTGCAGCTGAGAAAGCTGAGCATGTGATTTAGTAACTTACTGAGGGTTATACAGCTAATAAGTGACAAAGTCAAGACTTGAACCTAGGTCTCTCTGACTCCAAAGTTCATGCCCTGCACTGCCCTGTGTGAGCTTGAACTTTATCCATTCCACAAGGGTTTGGACTTCATCCTGTCCAATAGGAACTTTATCCATTCCACAAGGGTTTGGACTTCATCCTGTCCAATAGGAAGGCACTGAAAGCTTTTAAACAGGGAAACAACCTGAAAAATGTGTGTATTAGAAATATCCCCTCTGGGACTTGCCTGGTGGCACAGTGGGTAAGAATCCGTCTGCCAATGCAGGGAACACGGGTTCAACCCCTGGTCCGGGAAGATCCCACATGCCGTGGAGCAACTAAGCCCGTGGGCCACAACTACTGAGCCTGCGCTCTAGAGCCCATGCACCACAACTACTGAGCTCGCACGCCTAGAGCCCATGCTCCACAACAAGAGAAGCCACTGCAATGAGAAGCCCGCGTACTGCAACGAAGAGTAGCCCCTGCTCGCCGCAACTAGAGAAAGCCCGTGCGCAGCAATGAAGACCCAACACAGCCAAAAATAAATAAAATAAATTAATTAAAAAAAAAATAAAAGAAAGAAATATCCCCTCTGATGACTATGCAAGTTGGACAGAGTAAGACAAAACTGGTCTCTTCTGTAAGTCCACCTTTTCTGTGTGCCTGCCTTTGCCTAGACCTGCATCTTACCTCCCAGGTCCCTGAGCCCATTTACTGGATGGGAGGCCAAGACAACTGATTTGCTGTGTGACCTTAAGCAGGATCTGACCTCACTGGGCCTCATATTCCTTACAGGATAGGAAGGGGCTACTCACAGATTCTTAGGGCTCTCTCCGGTTCTGACATTATTCTTCCCTCTGATGTTCTCTGGGATTATGTAGCTAAATGTGCCACTTTTAGCCATTCATGACAGCCTCAAGAAAGTTGACATCTGCATTTTTTTTTTTTTTTTTTGCACTATCATGGAGTGCCAATGGCTCTTCCTCCCAGTATAAAAGTGTTGTTTTTGGCCACTATTCAACATAAAGCTTTGTTCTCCTGACCCTCTAGTGTCATCGCCAGTTTGTCTCTACAGAATCCTCTTTAAGACACCTTTGCCTTCCAGAGCCACTAACTCCAAGGGGGAAGCTATTTATAAGCCTCTGACAGTGTATAATTGCTGACTGCATCTAGCTGAGGAGTTGTCAGCAAGTAGCATTAGACTGGAAATTGGCTCCCCAAATGCCCACAGAGGTGTCAACTGTCACTTCCTTGAGAACTGAGGAAAGTTTGCATTCCATTTAAATGTAGTCCAGGAACGAAATTGGGGGCAGGGAGGATAGCTGTAAACCAAATGGTGAACATGGCCTCTGGCTTGTGCCCTGAAGAGTACTTGAGTAGGACTAGCCCCTCAGTCTTAGTGGATGGGCAGGTACTAATGAGTGTGGGACAAGAGTGTGGTGCTCATGGGTGTGGGCTTTGGAGCCGGACTGCCTGTGTTCAAAACCCCGCTCCAGTTCTTACAGGTGATACAAATTTGAGCAAGTTACCTAACATGGCTGTGCCTCAGTTTCCCCAGGTGGAAAATGTGGATATTGTGGGTTTAAGTGAGTCATTGTGTGTGAGGTCATAAAAACAGTGTTGAGCATGTAGTAATTGCTCAACCAAATGTTGGATATTATTATTATTAGGGTTCCAGGGGCCATCAGAGGCCCCACTAGCCTAAAGAAACAAGTATGCCATAAGGCTGTGATCCTCAAAGTGTGCTCTCATCCCAGCTTTACCAGCAACTTGTTAGAAATGCAGATTCTCAGGCCCCACACTGACCCACTAATCAGACTCTCTGGGGGTGGAGGCCATGGATCTGGGCTTTACAAACACTCTGGTGACATTGATGCATGATGAAATCTGAGAACCATAAGCATCCCTCCTTCCTCCTAAAACACCCCTCATGGTAACTCCTCTAAGATGGATAAACATGGCGGAGTGGCTAGGACTTGGGCAGGTCTTTCCCTTTGCTTGAGCCTCACTTTTCCCCATTGTAAAATGGATGAAATGGGTGAAAATACAGGGTTGTCGTGCAGAGCACATGAAATTACGGAAATGACAAGACCTTATGGCCCATCCTACCTGTTTTGTCTTCCTGGAAGACCTAAGGAAAATATCCCTGGGACATAAGGCAGTCCCCTGCTGATTTAACAGTTTAGTTCACTGGCTTTGGAAACATACATATATTTACAGTAAAGAGAAAATCAACAGATAGGCGAGGCTCTGGGTGACTCCCGGCAGGTGGCTTCCTCCTCTCTAGGCTCCAGTTCCTCCCAGCCATTTGTAAACCAGGGAGCAGAGCGCTTCCAGACCAGATGACTAAGAGGAGAGGAATAGCTGCAGAATGACCAGGACTCAAATCTGGGCTCCAGCCGAGTGACATGGGCAGTTTACCGCCCCTCTCTGAGCCTTTCTGTAAAATGAAAGTCATCATCTTCCCCATTCAAGGTTGTTGAGACAACTAAATGACATCTCTTGCCCAAGAGATCCATATTAAGCACCTACTATGTGCAGGCTCTGCTCTGGCTCTGCAGATACAGTGATGACCAAGACCATGACCTGCCCTCATGTAGCTAATACTTTAAAGCGGGAGACAGATATTCCATGTCTAGTTACAAAGTTAATTACCTTATTACAACTGTTATGGATACATGATGACATAAGAGGGACCCAGTCTGATGTGTGGGGTTAAGGGCAGGTGAGGACCTGGTCTGAGAGCAGGTCTGAACTTAGTGGGCAAAACTGTAGCAAAAGTACAGAATCTTTAAGGCCACCTTGAGAATTCTGAGCAATAAGAAGCAATACAGGATCAGCAGGAGTGTGAAGGAGGAGTGTGAAGTGATGAAATCTGAATTTTTAAAAGAACGCTCTTACTAAAAAAAAACAAAAAAATAGACCATACCAAGTGCTGGTAAGGATGTGGAGCAACAGGAACTCTCATACAGCTCTGTGCAAATGGTTACAACTATTTTGAAAATCATTATGTTGTACACCTGAAACTAATATAATGGTGTACGTCAATTGTGCCTCAATATAAATAAATAAACAAACGAACAAATAAGAAAAGCAGTTTGGCAGCTTTGTTATGAAGTTAAAAATACTCTTACTATGCAGCCCAGCAATCCCTCCAGGTACTTACCCATGTGAAATTAAACACATGTTCACACACACCAAAAAAATAATGGAGATGAACGTTTGCAGTGGTTTTATATATAATCATGAAACAATCCAGATGCCCATTAACTGGTCAGGGGGTAAATAAACCATGTACATCCCTTCAATGCTCCTCAGCAGCAAAAAGAAACACGTCACTGATACACATAACAAATGGTTGAATCTCGTAAAAATGTTGCTGTGTGAAACAGACTCAAAAGAGTACCTACTATATTATCTTATTTATAGGATACTTCAGAAAAGCTATAACTACATGGATAGAAAACAGATCAGTGGCTGCCAGGGGGTAAGGGGAGTTGGTGGGGTTGACTGCAAAGGGTCATGGGGGAATATTTTAGCGTGACAGAATTGTTTTATATCTTGATTATAGTGGTGGTTACCTGACTGTGTGTGTTTGTCAAAATTCACAGAACTGAACACTATATAGTGTTCAGTGAATTTTATTGTTTATGAATAATAACTTTTAAAAACAACACATTTGCTACAGAGAGAGAATAGATATGCTGGAGGACAATTAGAACACCTTTACAGGTAAGAGATAAGAGATGAAGGTGCCTGGGCTGGCGTGTGGAAGTGAGGATAGAGAAGTGGGCAGATTCAAGAGCTAGTTAGAAGGGGAGGCAGCAGAAGGGTGGCATCTTACAGGATCATTCTCGTTGCTCTCTTTGTATCATTTATATGAGCCATAAGTATACACAGACAACTTCCAAATGTATACCTACAATTCCTGCCAGTTAGAACATTTTATGGCCTCATAGATTCATACGGGGAAGGAGACAGGGACAGTCAGGTGAGTGGGCAGAGGCATCATTGGGGACCCAGTGGAACAGAAATTCACACGTGATCTCACTTATATGTGGAATCGAAATGGTGATCATTTCGCAATACATACAAATAGCGAATGATTATGTTGTACACAATATAATGTTTATGTCAGTTATACCTCAATAAAAACATTTTCTTTCCTTCTTTCTTTTTTTTTTTTTTGGCTGCGTCGGGTTTTAGTTGCGACACACGGGATCTTAGGCATGCGGGATTTTATCGTTACGGCATGCTGTCTGCTCGTGTTTCTCTCCATTTGTGGCGTGCGGGTTTTCTCTCTCCAGTTGCGGAGCGCGGGCTCCAGGGCGTGTGAGCTCTGTAGTTTGTGGCATGCAGGCTCTCTCTTTGAGGCACGTGAGCTCAGTAGTTGGGGCACACAGGCTTAGTTGCCCCACGGCATGTGGGATCTTAGTTCCCCGACCAGGGATTGAACCCATGTCCCCTGTGTTGGAAGGCAGATTCTTTACCACTGGACCACCAGGGAAGTCCCTAATTATTGTTTTATAAAAGACACACCTAAGGTGTGAACAGGGTCCTGAGTGATGGCTGCAGAAGGACAACCAGCCCCTGTTCATGAATAAGGAGACCAAGAGCACCATAGTGAGCAAATTCATTGACACTGTTGATCTTAATAGAGACTCCAGATCTAATGTGTCATCTCATGCCCCTGGAGATGTCTCTAACTGCTTACTTGGTGACTGACTAAAACTTGAACCAACAGTGAGTGTCATCTAATGAGATTGGGATGCCAGAGCCTGGATTTTATATACCTGAATTATATGGAGTAGGAAATTCAAAGGCGTAGGGACATGAGAAGTTTTGACTGGATTTATCATGTGCAGCCTGCACACCTGCTCACCAACTGTGTTCCATGAGAAGGCCCAGGAGACACTGCCTTGACTAAGGTCTCAAGAGGGGAGTATATGTGTCCCTGAAGGCTCTGTGGTTGATCTCTTTGAATGACAGATTCAACCACAGGGAATGTCACCATTGATACAGGCTCCCTGATTCCAATGAAAATGATGGGATCCTGAAGTAGCAGAAGACAAATGGCAGCACTTAACTAAGACCAGGTGGGTACATCTATCTTAAAGGGCAGTAGGGAATGTCCCAGTAATTAGAATGTCTTGGTCCACAGAGGTCTTTGATAATGTTTAATTGATCATGGAGTCCTAGGAATGAAATAGATGGGCACCCTACTAGAGAACTGTTTGACTTCTGTAACAGGAAACATTCTAGATCTGGTAGCCAAAAATCCAGCAGTCTCGACTGTGAAGAGTCATGGCTCTCAGTTTTGAAACCTAAGTCAATTCACACGCAAAGAGCCCTTCTATTGTAGGGGATGTGGGGTATTACTGAAGAATGGCTCTGCACTATTGTCTCAGGTACACACAGTGAATCTTACTCTAAGCATTCCCCCAAAGGACCTGCAGCCATTTGCTAGAGTGACTGTATTAGGAGGAAAAAGAAATTTTCAGAGATTACTATCCACGGGCTCTGAACTGATGCTAATTCCTGGGGACCCAAAATGCTACTGTGGCCCAAAATGGGGGTTGTAGTGTCAAGTGATAGCATTTCAGCTCAAGTCAGACTCATGGTAGACCCAGTCTGTCCACAAATCTACCCTGTAGGTTATGTTCTCAGTCTCTAAATTTGTCATTTAAATAGACACACTTGACAACTTGCAGAATCCCCATATTGGCTCTCTGAGCAATGGGATGAGGATCATTATGGTAGGAAAGACTAAGTAGAAACACTTGGAACTTCCCCTCTTACTGCCGTGGTGAACCTGAAGCAATACCACATCACTGGGGAAATTGCAAAGATTAATGCCTTTGAAATCTTGAAAAAAGTAGGAATACTGTTACTTATTATATCTCCCATTTAGCTTTCCAGTTTCTCCTATGCAGAAGTCAGATGGATCTTGAAAAATGAGATCCTAACTATTATAAACTTCATCAGGTGGTGATTCCCACCAAAGTTGCTGTTTCAGGTGTAGTATCTTTACTGGAACAATCAACACGGCCCCGGCACTTAGTAAGCAGCTATTAAATTGCCTAATGCCTCCCTGCACCCCATACCAATGTATAAGGACAATCAGAAGCAGCTTGCTTTTACCTATCAGGGACAACAGTCTACCTTCCCAGCCATGCCTCAAGAATACATCAATTCTCCTGTTCTCTGCCATAACATAATCCACAGAGATCTTGATTGTCTTGAGAGTCTGCAAAGCATCACACTGGGCCACTGCACTGATGACATTTTGCTCGCTGGATCTGATGAACAGAAAGTAACAAGTATTTTAGACACCTTAGACGGACATATATGAACAAAGGGTGAGAGATAAAGTGTTAGGGATTCAATGGTCTGAAGTATGTCAAGATTATCTCCTCTAAGGTGAAAAATAGGTTACTCCACCTTGCACCACTTACAATGAAAATAGATACAATACTTCGTAGGCCTTTTTTGGACTTTGGAGATGATATATATATCACATTTAAGTGTGAGATTGGACCCATCTAAGAGTTATCTGTAAGTCAGTTTCAAGTGAAAACCAGAGCAAGAGAAGGCTCTACAGCAAGTTTGGGCTGCAATAGAAGCCACTCTACCAGTTTGGCCTTATGATCTAGCATATCTAATGATATTTGAAGTGCTTCTGGCAAATAGGGATGCTCTGTGGAACCTCTGAAAAGTACCAATAGGAGAATCACAGCACAGACCCCTAGGATTTTGGAGCAAATCTATGACCTCTTCCACATCTGTTCTGTTCTATTCTCCTTTTTAGAAACAGCTTCTGACTTGCCACTGGGCCTTAGTAGAGACTGAACACCTAATCACAGGACATATGGCCTGAGCTTCTCATCATGAACTGGGTGTTGCCTGACCCATCTAAACATAAGCTTGCACATATGCAATGTAAATCTGTCATAAAATGGAAACAGTGTATAAGAGGCCAAGCTTGCACAGGTCCAGAAGCTACAAGTAGGTTGCACAAGCAGATGGCTCAGACTCCTTTGACATCAACTTCTATTGCATCACCTCCCCTCTCTTAATCAATGCCTTTGGCTTCCTGGGGTGTTTTTTTATAACCAGTTGACTAAGTAAGAGAAAACTCAAATCTCTTTTACAGATGAGTATGCAAAAAATTCTGGTGCCACTTCAATGTGGACAACCGCTGCACAACAGCCCTATTCATGGGTGATCCTGAAGGGCAATAATAAAGGAAAATTTCCCAATGGGCAAAATGTCAAGTAATACATCTGGCTGTCTACTATGTCTAGAGTGAGAGAAGGCCAGAAGGATCTATATTAATCCATGGACAGACCATATATTTTGGCCATATGGTCATGAACTTAGAAGAAACGTAATTGGAAGATTGGTGAAAAAGAAGTCTGGGGAAGAAGCATATGAATGGACCCCCTCAGAATGGGCGCACACCATGAGGATATTTGTGCCCATATGAATGCCTCCACAAAGGGTATCCACTGCAGAGGAGGTTCTTAATAATCAGGTAGACCAAATGATGCATTCAGTGAATGTCAGTCATTCCTTTTCCCAAGCCAACCCAGTGCATGCTTAATGAGTCCATTAACAAAGTTGCCATGGAGACAGAAGTGGAAGCTATGCATAGGATCAACAACATGAACTTCCCCATAAGGTCAACTTGGCTAAAGCTACTGCTGAGCGCCTAATCTATCAAGAGAAGAGATCAAACTGAGTTCCCAATAGACACCATTCCTTGGGGAAACTAGCCAAACACCTGGTAGCAGGTTGACTACATTGGATCTCTTCCATCTTGGAAGGAGCTGAGATCCATCCTCCTGGGAAAAGGTACATGTTCTGGATATCGATTTGCCTTCTCTGACCATAATGCATCCGCCAGAATCATCATCTGTGGACTCACTGAATGCTTTAGCTACCATCTTGGCATTCCCTGTAGTATTAATTCTGATCAAGGAACTCATTTCATAGCAAAGAAAATGCAGAAATGGAATCATGCCCATGGAATTAATTGCTCTTGCCACACACCCTATCACATGGAAGTGGCTGGACTAATTGGAAGGTGGAATAGCTTGCCGAAGACTCAGTTACTGCACCAGTTGTGAGTCGACATCCTGAAAGGAATGGGTTCTGTCTTACAGGATACTGTATGTGCTTTGAATCAGAGACCACTGATCTTGGTTATGAAGAACCATAAATAATAAAGAGATAGAAGTAGAAGTGTCTCCTCTCACTATTATACCCAATAACCTACTTCGCAACTCAGGAACCTTGAACTCTGGTGGTTTGGAGGTCTTAGTCTCCAGGGTGGGAATACTTCAACCAGAGGACACAAGAACAGTTCCATTGAATTGGAAGATGATACTGTTAACCTGGCAGTTTTGAGCTCCTTATGCCACTGAAGCAATCAGCAGAAAGGGGGTTATTTACAGGATGGAATGATTGATCTTGATAACCAAGAGGAAATTGGATTGCTCCTAAAAAATGGGGACAAGAAGAACTATGTCTAGAATGCAGTGGATTTTCTGGGTCATCAATGTTAAAGTAAAACTATAGCAAATGAACAAACAAAAAGTAGAATAATCGGGGACTCAGACCCTTTGAGAAGGATGGTTTGGGTCACTCCATCAAATGAAGAATTTTAATTAGCTCAGGTTCTGTCTGAGAGCAAGGAAAATGAAGAATATGTAGCAAAGAAGGAAGCCAAAGACATCAACTGTGAGCTCACGACCAATTACAGTCAAAGACTGTAATATATGGAACTCTGCATATATTCTCTTTGCTTGTTATATATATGTGCTTTTTTTTATTTTTAAAATTTATTTTATTTATTTATTTATTTATTCTTTCATTTATTTTTGGCTGTTTTGGGTCTTCGTTGCTGCGCACAGGTTTTCTCTAGTTGCGGCCAGCGGGGACTATTCTTCGTTGTGGTGTGTGGGCTTCTCATTGTGGTGGCTTCCCTTGTTGCGGAGCACGGGCGCTAGGCGCACGGGCTTCAGTAGTTGTGGCATGCAGGCTCAGTAGTTGTGGCTCATGGGCTCTAGAGTGCAGGCTCAGTAGTTGTGGTTCATGGGCTTAGCTGCTCCGTGGCATGTGGGATCTTCCCAGACCAGGGGTCGAATCCATGTCCCCTGCATTGGCAGGTGGATTCTTAACCACTGTGCCACCAGGGAAGTCCCTGTGCTTATTTTTATACGCTACTTTATTCTTCTTATTTTTGTCTTATGTAAAATTTTAACCTTCATTTTACAATTCGGTCTTTAGGTAACAGACTTTTCCGTGGGATTGTGAAGAGCAATTAATATAACTAGCAATGGACACAGGGAACTCTGCTCAATATTCTGTAATAACCTAAATGGGAAAAGAATTGATACATGTATATGTATAACTGAATTACTTTGCTGTACACCTGAAACTAACACAACATTTTTAGTCAACTATACTCCAATATAAAGTTTAAAAAAAACAAACTAGCAATGGATACCATGACCATGGGGATCATGCTTCTCCTCACTTTGGGGAAAGGGCGAGAACTTCTTCCCTTGTAACAAGGATAAATATGTCTTATGAGATAGGAAGCTTAATCCCATTGGGGATTTTTGAGAGACAGTGCAGCACTGACACCTCAGGGTTATCCCCCTGGGTCAAGGCAGACGGTATTTCTGCACAAACGCCCATCAGTCGTCAGTGGTTGAAAGCTGCTGGGAAGGGGATTGTTAATGTCCCAGACCTCCCAGCCTGACAGCCTGACAGCAACAGGAAATCCTTGGGCAAAGAAATGCAGGTGTCAGCCGTCGGAATTTGCTGAGGTGGTGAGGGCAAAAGGATACAGGTGAGGCCCCGAAAGTGTCTGCTATGCCGACGTTTCTTTCTCTACAACATGGGAAGGAGAATTTCCACCTCACAGGGCTGCCTCTGTGCTGCTGAACTGCACACTCCAGGGGTTACTATTGGTAACTTGGAGGTCCTGAGCTGCTATGAAGATGAAAGGAGGTGGTATAAAGCAAGTGCCTGACACACAGCAGGCCCTCAGTATGCGTCCATTCCCTTCCCTTTTTTCATTTTAATAATTGCTTCACCATATGGAGGACTTACTCAGTGTCAGACACTACACTCAGTGCTACCCACACCCACCCACGATACAGGTATTAACCTCCTTATACAGAAGAGGAAACAAAGGCTCAGAGGGCTTGGGCTTAAGTCACTTCGTCCACTCCCTGAGCACATAAGCACCGTGTCTGTCTGACTCCAGGGCCCTTGCTCTTAACCTCTACGCTGCCCTGCGCTGCCAAGGGCTGATTCTGACACGCTGCCCAGTTGTGCTTATTTCAGAGCTCGGGTGCCAGATGCCTCAATCAGCATCCTCCCTCCGACATGACCCAGATTTGCTGTGGGAGAAGCTGCTGCCAGGAACTGGCAGGTCTTCTACTTCACCTCTGCCTTCTTAATTGGTGTCCCACCAAGATAGCTCAGATGGGTGGGAGAAGTCTTTTTTCTACCTGCCCCAGGCTTTGGTCTCTTCGGCCCACACATGTCCCAGAAGCATCATAAAGCATCACCTCTTGAGCACCTCCTTGGGGGAATTAATTTTGAGTCTAGGCCTCAAGGCTTGAAGAGACAAGCGACATGGCAAGGCTCTTTGTTCTATCAAACTAGTTTATCTGAGCACAGAAGAAATGGACATTCTGCCCACTTTCTGTCTCTCTGCCTTGGAAGAGACAAGCTGTGGCTGCTCACCTTTTCCTCATTGGGTTCTTAGTCTAGCAGGGGCAGACTGAGCATGTGTTTAGGGTACCAGCAAAGCAGGGCACCAAAAGCGAGAGTAGGTAAGTGCAAGCAATGCACTAAGCAGGAAAAGTGATTCTTATATTTGGGGTGTGTTTCTGACATCATGGGTTGGCTCACTCAGCTCCATTTGTGCATGCTTTATTGCAGATCAAAAGCTGGCAAACTCAAGTCTACAGATTGGGTCCTTGAGACACCTATCTTCCAAAAATGGATGCACTGTTTGGAAGCCAGAAGTGAGGTGGAGAATGTATTTCCACTCTCTGCACTGGTAAGCATATGCTGGGAGCATTTGTTTTTTCCTGCAGCAGTGATAGCAGAGGTCCAGCGATGGGTGCCTTGCTCTGTATTACTGAGAGGAAGGTTATGGACATCTGTTCTCTTGCCATCAATCAAGGCAGAGGCAGCGTGGTCCTGGAACCAACAGTAGTAGCACCGTTTCCTGATCTGTGCCTCTCAGCTGAGGGAACGTGGTCCTGGAGCCAGCAACTGGGACAGGGACTTCCTGAAGCTCCATCCTCCCAACCATAGAGGATTTAGAAGCTCCCTTGGTGCACCAATCTTGTTGATATACTCTGGGAGACATTCCTGGAAGTTCTATCCAGAACCTGCTTGTCCAGCACATCCAACAATCCTGCAAGCACCTGATCCCCTGTATTAAGTCTCTTTCAGTTTAACCTGGTCTGGTTATCTGCAGCAGAACCTGACTAATACTGGGTGCTTGTGATGTACCAGGACGTGTGCTGTTCTTTACATTTAATCTTCACAATGGCTTTCTGAGTTCACTATAGTCATTTACTTGGTGGCAAGCAACAGATCCAACCTTGACTAATTTAAGCAGAAAATGAGCTCACTGAAAAGCTATTAGTTAACCCAGTGAATCACTGGGAAGGGGAAGCCTAGAGAACTAGGCTTGGAAACTCTGCAACCAAAAACACAGCCTGAACTGTGCCACAGAGCTAGTCTAATGAGAACACTGCTTCCGTGTGGTTCCGGGCCCCGGTCCTGCACACCACTGCCCCGCCAGAACTGCTCACTGGACACCCTGAAGGCTTGGAATGTACCACTGCTCCCCAGAAATGGGGTACTGTAGTCATTGCTGCCTCTGCCACAAGTTCTCCACCCCTCCCTCATCTCTGTTTTCCCAGCCTCTGATTTGAAGCATAGGACACATATTATTGGCTGAGCCAGGTCACATGTTCAAACCCAGCTCCAAAGAGCCTGAGACCCAGACACCAGCCTTTGTGGCTTTCTCTGCTTCTCACAAGGTAAGCCCCGCTCCCCTTCACTCTCTTCCACACATCAACATGCCTCTTGCACCTTCATCTGATGAGGACTGTTGGTCCCCATCTGGGTTAAGCATTGCCCTTGCCCATTGGTTCTTTAGAAATGAAAATATGCTAGATTTCTTGTTGGCAACTCAGCACCATTCCTCCCTGTCTACACTCTCCCCCGTAGCAGGGACTGGAATCATGGAGGGGACATTCCCAGGAATCCCTTGCCAACAGGTTTGCACGTGGGATCTGCCAATGAAAGGCACTCACATCAGATCTGGGAAGCAGAAGAGAAGCAGAAGGCCCATTGTGCTCCTCTGCACTAGTGGACAGACACATGGGCTCCAGTGATGGACACAAGGGGTCCTGCAGCAGCCTCTAGATATTCTCTCATAAGCGTGGGAGTTACAGTCAATCGTGGAGCTACAGGCAACAAGGCCTACATTGAAAGGAGCTCTGGGAAACACATATACTGCTTCATTTAATCCTCACAACAACCCTACGAGGAAGAGGTTATTCAAAATCCCATTTTACAGGTAAGTAAGTAGGGATTCAGAGAGGTTTAACAGTTGCCCTAGGTCACAGGTCTGTGTGACAGTAGAGCTCATGTTCACTTTCTCTTATCCCTGACATCCTGCCCGGCTCACCCCTACCCCTCATTTGCAAAGCAGACAGAGGAAGGTGTAGGAGAGGGCAGAGACCAGCAGGAAGGGCGAGAGGTCTGCAGCCAGGCAATGCTCAAAGCACAAACTATCCTTGGAATGTTGGAAATTTCTGTTGGAAAGTCCTTCTGAGCCTGAGGCACATTCTTCTAAAGAACTTTCTTGATTGGAAAAATCCTGTGCTTTGAGGATGGAATTGAAAGTGTGGGAACAGCCAAAGGTCACTGGGTACCACAGCTGCAGAGTAAGGAAGCAGATCAAGCTAGGGAATACCATTGCAGATTGAGAGCCAGCCATGGCTCACACAGAAATAAACCCAAAAGGCAGGCAGTGCTGTCAGGGCCATGGCAGCGTCAATGGAGGAACCCAGAGGATAAGTGGTCTAAAGTCACCCATTAGCTGTGCAACATTGGGGAAGTCACTTCAACTCTCTGAGACCCTTCTCATCAACCCTCTGTCTGAGAGGCAGAAAATTATAGTGGTTAGGATTGCTGGCTTTCAAATCAGACAACTGAGTCCTTGGTTCTGCCTCCTCCTGCATGGTTTGGGGCAAGTTCTCCAATTTCTCTGTGCCTGTTTTCCAAATCTGTAAAAGGAGGATAAGAGTACCTATGAAACAGGGTTCCTGGAACAATTAAATTAAGTGAATTGGAAAAGGATTTTGAACTGCAGTAGGCATATAGCAAGCACTCAGTAAATGTTAGCTATTGTTTTTCTTACCTTAGAGGGAAATATGAGGACTAAAGGACACAGCATGTGTGAAAGGTTCCACACATAATTCGGCTTATTAGATCAGCTCAGAAAACAGTGGTATTCTGGTTATCTAATACTGCATAATAAACCATTCCAAAATGTAGTGACTTAAAATAACAATAGTCAATTACTTTGCTCACAGATTTGTGATTTGGGCAGGGATTAGCAGAGTTGGCTTATCTCTGCTCCATGAAGCATGAGCTGGGGTGGTTAGAGTAGAGTTGGAGGATTCACTTCCAAGATGGCCCACTCCCATGGGTAGCAGGCTGGTGCTAACTGATGGCTAGGAGTTCAACTGGGGCTGTAGACCAGTGGCCTACATTATCTCTACATGGACCTCTCCACAGGGCTGCTTGGGCTTCCTCACAGCATGGCAGCTGCCTTCTAAGAGCAAGTGCAAAAGACAGAATATGGAGCTTCCAGTCTCTTAAGGTCTTGGCCCACAAACAGGCACAATTTCACTTCTGATGCTCTGATGCTGTCAGAGTTTGGGCCAGACGATTCTCCCCTGAGCTGAAGTGAGCCCTGCATTGCCCCTCGCCTACGTACCTGCCAGGAGCACTCCCCACTGCCAACAAAGAACACCCCCGCATTATGTAGAAAAATGTTCTTATTTTTCAGAGATGCATTTGGGGTGAAATGTCAGACTGTTTGTAATTTACTTTAAACTACTTCAGAAAAAATAGATAAAACAATTATGGCCAAAAAATTCCCCATGACAATTGAAAGATCTAAGTGATGATGTATGTGTATTTGTTCTATTTTTTTTTTTTTACATTTCTGTTTGAAAATTTTCATGATAAAAAGTGGGGGAAAATGCCCCACCTATTTCTGAATGACTCCTATTGGTGTGCTACCACCCCTAGTTGAAAACCTATATTTTCATTTTGTATCAGCTTCATTTTCATAAATGTTGTGTCTGATTTTCAATTTAAAACCCCTCTGGGGCTGCCATTTCTTCTTCAAATGTTTCCTCTTTGGCTTCCTTCTCCTGAAGATGATATCTGGTTGTAGGGGAAATGTCCTCGTGGCAATGGGGAGAGGTGGCCCTCCTGTTGTGTTTTGAGTCCTTGCTGGTTTCATGAGGTACCCCTTGCCCTGCCTGCTCAATGAGGGCCTGATGGCACAAGTTGCTAAAGTCCACGGCCACTGAAACTCGTGATCCGTTCTCACTGGCACTGACTCAATGCCACCACCTCTCTCCTGGGCGCCTGAGCACCTCTGAATCTCAGCTGCATCCTCCATCCAGCCCCGCTTTGGCTGGCCACCCTACCGCTCCTCACACTCACTGTTTTTCCTGCATCTCAGCAATCTCTTCTGTTCCTCACTGTGAGCACATAAGGGCTTCTGGACCTCTTTCATGCCGCGTGCATCCTGAGGTGATTCCTAACATAGATGACAAAAGTGGGATGGGATAAGATGCGGTAATGAGGAAGCCCAACCATCCGTCATTACCTTACATGTATATGACATTTTACAGACTTCAGGTACACTCTCCTTTCAATAGCAAACCCTTTCTGAGTGCCTACTCTGTGTCAGACACTGTTCTGAGGGTCTGGGCCCCCCACCTGACTACATATACACACCAGGTGTCTGTTGATATGTGAAAGGGCAGACAAGTCACGTTGCAGCTATACCAGTGAATATCAAGCAGATGTTAAAAAGAATTAAAGTAATTGATATGTTCTATAAGGAAAGCTATCCAAGATATGTTGTTCAATGAAAAGGAAAGTTTCAATATAATAGGTGGGGTAGGCTATGAGCCCTTTTCCATGAAAAGAAATTTATATTAATGAGAACTGAAAACAACACACTTTTCTGTTCCTGTGTTAAATAATACTGGGACCAAGTAATAGTTTAGGGGTTTGCTCCAGGAAGTACCCACTCTTTGAAGATAAGACAGATAAAAACGAAACACCGTACTTATCAAAACAGAAAACTTGCTCATCTAGACTCACTTCAATGCCCTTGCCCCTCTGCGTTCACTAATCCAAAGTTCTTATAAATTCTGCCCAATTCCAACCAGCTACCTGCCTTATGTGATCCATCTTAAAACCATCCAGTGCAGCCTTTAAAACCCTGTAAGTATCCTTCCTTAATGTCTTCACTTGGAGGTACTACTAAGACTTTTTCAAGGTGTTATTCTCCCTTTCTGCAGTAAATTGAATATACTTCATTTTGTTTGATCATCAAGTTTTTTCTGGTGGTCTTTGAGGGAATCAGCGATCAATAATTATAATAATTTAATATGTGCTGAGAACCAAGCTGATTGTTTTATAGACCAATCCTACTCTGAGATTTTTAATATTATTCCCATTTTACAGATGAAGAAATTCAGGATTTGAATTTGAGCAACTTGCCAAATATTACACAGGGAATAAGTGACAGAGATCACATTGAAACCAAGAAGTCTGGTCCCACAGACTGAGATCATAACCCTCTAATACTGCCTCTGTTCTAGTTATTATGACTATGTAACAAAGCACTCAAAATCTCAGTGGCTCAAAAAGCAAACACAACATTTACTGTGCTCACGAACCCTCCATTTGGGCAGGGCCTGGGGGGATACGTGCCTCAGCTCCATGCAGCGTCAGCTGAGGTGGCTCGAAGCCCGGAAGCTGGGATCGTCTGGAGGCTCATTCTTTCCCCCATCCGGCAATTAATGCTGACTGTCAGCTGGGACCTCAGCTGGCAACCAGCCAGAACACTTGCATGTGGCTCTTCATGTGCGCTGGGGTTCCTCACAATGTGGTGGCTGGGTTCCCATGGTAAGCACCCCAAAAGAAAGAGATTTCCAGGAGAATCCATTTTGCCTTTTATGACCTGGCCTTGGAAGCCACGCAGCATCACTTCTGCCACATCCCATCTGTCAAGGCAGTCACAAGGCCCTCCCCAGGTTCAAAGGGAGAGGATATAGATTTACCTAGTGATGGGGAGTGCCAATATCAGAAAGACCATAGAAGACCAGAAATATTGCTGTGGTCATTTTTGGAAATACAGTCTTCCACAGACCCACGTATTTGGTGTACATGTATGTAAAATCTGAAGTGATATATAACAAATAGCTATCATTATTTCTGGGGATAATAGAGGGTCTTTTATTTTCTATAACATTTAAATTTTTGTAACAGGTGTGTAAAAAAACTATGGCAACATTGTTTTTCAAAGACTTAGTGTCCATTCTCAAGAAGCTTGCACTGAAGGTGAGCATACTGACCGTTACCTATTTCTTCTCCTATGTCCATTTGCTGCCTCTTGCTGACCTACTTTGTTCCCCAGAAGGCTGACCTCTACAGACTGTATCACCTGGAATCCTTTGCCTTCTGTCTTCTGGTTGGGTTGATCCAATGGGAGCTGAAGGAAATCAGAGGGTAAGAAAGAGGGTAGGGTATTTATTCTCCCCTCCCTACCTGCCCATGGTTCTCCCAATGGCTATGTTCCCCGATAGCCCATAGTATCTGTTGGACAACCCCTCCTCCACAGCTATAGGTCTCACTGTGTTCCAGTAACACTTCCTTCATCTCTATCCTTCAGACCCAAGAATGGTAATGGCTTGCCTCCATGGCTAGTTCCTGGGGTACCTCATCATCCCTTAATCCTGTCTATTCCTCTGTAATTGTCTCTTCATTAAACTCTCTTCAATTAAGCCCTTTAAGTGCACCCTCTGTTCCCTGATTAGTAAGGCACTGATGGAGACAAACATGCAAACAACGACATTACAGTGCATTGATTGCTTTCAAAGGCATGAATAGAAAAAGAATATCTAGGTTTTACTGAAAGAATCAGAGGAGACGTCCCAAAGAAAATGATACTTCAATTGAGACAAAAAAAATGAGTCAGTGTTCACTAGTTTATGAAAAAGAGAAGAACTTTCCAACCTATGAGGTTTCCATGGATAAGGAAATAGGCCCAGAGAAGCTGGGTGACTTACCATGGCCACACAGGGAGTAGCATAGATTCAAGCCTTCTGCTTAATCCATCACCCTACAGGGCAAGTTTGTTATATCAGTTGAGATGTTTTTAGCTGAAAGTAACCAGAAAAAAATGCCTTAAGCAGTAAGGAAAATATGTAATACATTTATATAATCTTGTTTATAATAATAAGACAAATGTAAGGTAACTCCATGGTTGATTAAATAAAATCAGATGTTCAACCAAGCCATCAAGAAGATCTAAATAAGTGGATTGGAAGAGGATATTGCTAAGTCAATCCTCTTTACATTGACTTATAGATTTAATACAATCACAATCAAATTCCTAAGTTTATGTATTGAAATTTTCAAGTCAATTCTAAAATTTATATGGAAATACAATGGACCTAGAGCAGCCTAGACAATCTTGAAGAAGAACATACACCACCAGATATCAATGCTTAACATCAAGCTATAGTAATTAAGCCAGGGTGGTATTGATACAAGGATAGACAAATAGACCAATGAAGCAGAATTGGGAATCCGGAAATGAACTGAAACATGTATGTTCACTTGATTTACAACAAGGGTGCCACTGCAATTCAGTGGTGCTGGAAAAACTGGATATCCATACAGAAAATAATCTGTATGGGAAAAAATCTTTACCCAACACTATGCATAAAAATTAACGTATTGGGGCTTCCCTGGTGGTGCAGTGGTTGGGAACCGGCCTGCCAGTGCAGGGGACACGGGTTCAAGCCCTGGTCCGGGAAGATCCCACATGCCGTGGAGCAACTAAGCCCGGGCGCCACAGCTACTGAGCCTGCGCTCTAGAGCCTGCGAGCCACAACTACTGAGCCTGCATGGCACAACTACTGAGGCCTGTGCGCCTGGAGCCCTTGCTACGCAATGAGAGGCCACCGCAATGAGAAGCCCACACACTGCAATGAAGAGTAGCCCCCGCTCGCCGCAACTAGTGAAAGCCCGCGCGCAGCAACGAAGACCCAACAAAGCCAAAGATAAATAAAATAAATAAATAAATGAATTTATTTAAAAAAATTAATTAATGTGGTATGGATGACAGACCTATATGTAAATTCTAAAAAGAATCAGGCTTGTAAAGGAAAAGATAGGAAAATATCCCCATGATCTTGAGGGTAAGCAAATATCTCCGAAACAGAGCACAAAAAACACCATACTGAACACATTGATAATTTGAACTTCATTAAATATAATATGCTCATCAGAACACGTTATTGGGCTTCCCTGGTGGCGCAGTGGTTGAGAATCTGCCTGCCAATGCAGGGGACACGGGTTCGAGCCCTGGTCTGGGAAGATCCCACATGCCGCGGAGTGACTAGGCCCGTGAGCCACAACTACTGAGCCTGCGCGTCTGAAGCCTGTGCTCTGCAACAAGAGAGACCGCGATAGTGAGAGGCCCGCACACCGCGATGAAGAGTGGCCCCCACTTGCCGCAACTAGAGAAAGCCCTCGCACAGAAATGAAGACCCAACACAGCCATAAATAAATAAATAAATAAATAAATAAATAAATAAATAAATAAAATTAAAAAAAAAAAAAGAACACGTTATTAAGCAAGTGAAGAAGTAATCTACAGACTGAGAGGAGATACTTGCATTTCGTATATCTGACCAAGGACTTATATCCAAAATGTAAACAAACTCTTACAAATCAATAACAGAAGACAAAACAACCCACTTTTAAGAAAGGGAAAAAGACTTAAACAGGCACCTCTTAGAAGAGGAAATGACCAAAAAGCACTTGAAAAG
This sequence comes from Balaenoptera physalus, assembly GCF_965194825.1. NCBI lineage: Eukaryota > Metazoa > Chordata > Mammalia > Artiodactyla > Balaenopteridae > Balaenoptera > Balaenoptera physalus. The sequence continues at coordinate 29,308,298 of NC_138898.1, forward strand.
GTCATCAGAGAAATGCAAACTAAAACTACAATCAGATGCCACTACTAACCCACCAGAATTAAAGGCTGACGAAGTGTTGGTGAGAATATAGAACAATCAAAAATATCACACTTCTGGTGGGAGTGTAAATTGGTTAAACCACTTTGGTAAGCTGTTTGGCAGTATCTGACGAAAGCTAAATAAATAGCTATTCACCCTATGTCAGTGATTTCACTACTAGGTATATGCACAAGAGAAATGAGGACATATAACCACCCAAAGATAGGTACATAGAATGTTCATAGTACCTTTTCTTTTTATAACAGCCAAAAACTGGAAATAACTCAAATGTCTATCAACATGAAATGGATAAATAAATTGTGGTACCAATGGAACACTATACATTGGTTTGATAAACTATTGATATACATAAAAACACGAATGAATCTCAAAGAAAACATGTTGGACAAAGAAGCCCAACACAGAACAGTATGTACTGTATGAGTCCATTCATGTGAAGTTCAAGGGCAGTTAAATAATTTATGGAGATAGGAATCAGAAGAGTGGGTATTGGCTATTGGCTGGGAAGGGGCAGGAGAGAGCCCTCTAGAGTGCTGGAAATGTTCTGTATCTTGATCTGGTAGTGGTTACATGAGTGTGTACATACATAAAATTTAGCCATGCTGTACACTTAAGATTTTCATACTTTATTGTATGGAAATTATACTTTAGGTTTAAAAACATGTTATCAAGGATTTTAACACTGTCATCCTCAGCATGTGGACATTTTCCCCATATAATCATAAAATAATGGCTGCAATATCCAGGCAACACACATAGTCAAGAATATGTCTGGGGGAAGAGGAGACCCTCTTCTCCTGAGTCTCTTTGAAAAGTAAAGAAACATTTCCCAGAAACACACACCACACCCCCAGCAGAAGCCTCTTATTGGCCACAATTGCATCACATGTCCTGGCTTAACCCAATCACTGGTGAGGAAAATGGAACTGTCCAGATGAGTGTTTACCTTTCTCCTGGTCAGGTGGGAAAGAGAGGCAACTCTTGCTGGGTCAGTAATAAATTCCAAGCTCATAGCAGTGAGTTCCTGAACAAGGAACTGGGCTTGCCCCACAGAGGTTACCCCACAGGGATAAAGCAGCATTTCCTCACTTACAACTGCTTTTATTCTTTAAAAAAAATTTATCTTTTTTCTCAAAATGCATGTATCTTCATTGTTTTTCTGATTATGTGATTAATGTTCATGGTAAAATTTCAATTAATAAGTGGAAATCAGCTATAACTAATTCTCCCTCTCACCACACCATGATAGTAACTATTAAAAGTTTGATTCATGGTCTTCCACAATTTTTTCTTGGCATATATGTTGTATTATATATTTACATAATTTTTAACCTAAAACAAGACCACACCATATATGTCAAACACTATCATTTGCCTACACAACAAACACTTTCCATCATTTTCTCTGCTAACAACCTTAATATTCTTCAGGTGTCTAGTGACCAGATACTTCAGGGAAAATAGCCCCTTCCCTAGCTCCAGAAGATGAACTATGATTAGTGTAAAATAGTGGTTCTGACCCCTGCTGCCCATCAAAAATACCTAGGGGGGACTCCCTGGTGGCGCAGTAGTTAAGATTCTGTGCTCCCAATGCAGGGGACCCGAGTTCGATCCCTGGTGAGGGAACTAGATTCCACATGCATGCTGCAGCTAAGAGTTCGCATGCCACAACTAAGGAGTCGGCGAGCCGCAACTAGGGAGCCCGCGAGCTGCAGCTAGGGAGCCTGCCTGCCACAACTGGGACCCGGTGCAACCTAAGGAATGAATGAATGAGTAAACAAACAAATTAATTAAATATTTTTAAAAATACCTAGGGAATCAAAAATATATACTAAGCCCCAGGTCCCACCCCCAGAGATACTGCTCACAACTGCTCTGTTGTGAGCTCAGGCATCAAGACTTTGCAGGTATTGCTAACATACAGCGGGGGCTGAGATCTACTGGGCTCAACTCTTGGTGATGCTCCCATTCCCCTTGCCACTGACTGGCTTAAGAATGGGGCACATGGCCCAGTTCTTGTCATGAGCAATGAGGGGAAATTTGATGGAGGTTCTGGGAGAGTTTTCCTCAGTCTCAGAGAAGGACATACATAAGGTCTTTTCTGCCTCTACATTGACAGCAGAGTGCCTTTCCTGAACAATGGCTGTCATCTTGGGACCATGAGGGGAATGAGACTAAAAGGATGAGCCAATGACCTGGAGATGGCAGAGCAGGACTATGGAAAGGACTTGAGTTCTTGATGATGCCATCATGCTGCTGAATCAGCCAACTTGGGAAATACTCTACTTGTCAACTTCTTGAGTGAGATAGTAAGATTTCATTAATGTTTCCACCATTTTGAGTTACATACAGCCAAAAGCTTCCTGACTAGTACAGTATAAAACTGTTTATAACCTGCTTTTTTTTTTTTTTTAATTTTTTATTTATTTATTTATTATTTTTGGCTGTGTTGGGTCCCTGTCCCTGTGCGAGGGCTCTCTCTAGTTGCGGCAAGTGGGGGCCACTCTTAATCGCGGTGCGCGGGCCTCTCACCGTCGCGGCCTCTCTTGTTGCGGAGCACAGGCTCCAGACGCGCAGGCTCAGCAGTTGCGGCTCACGGGTCTAGTTGCCCCGCGGCACGTGGGATCCTCCCAGACCAGGGCCCGAACCCGTGTCCCCTGCATTGGCAGGCAGACTCCCAACCACTGTGCCACCAGGGAAGCCCTATAACCTGCTTTTTAACTTAGATTTTTAAAAAACTTTTATTGCAGTTTTGCATTTCTTGCTAATTTGTTCCCAGCCCCCCATTCTGGGGATCATCCATTAGAAGGGAGGATTAAGAACTGGTCAGGCAGTTGCGGGCTCCAGCTGGGAATCTGGAAATTAGCTACTCTCCCCAGATTGGGGGTTCTGGGAGCCAGAAGGGGGAGATCCTAAAAGGGGGAAGGCCCAGCTCAGCTGCAGGAGCAAGGGGTCCAGTGGTTGTGCCAGATGAGGTCAGGGTCTAGAGAGCCCCTGCAAGGGTCAGCAGGTGGGCAAATCCAGGGCCCTGGAGGAGGGAAAGGGTGAAACTGGAACTGAGGACCAGAGAGCCCATGGAGATAGGAATTGGCTTCAGGGCAGCAGGGTCCCCTCCCAGTCCTGGCATATCCCACTTAATATCAATAATTGGGTCCTAAAAAACAGATATTCTTTATGAAAATGCCAAAAGGAAACCTATTTCCATTACATTAAATAGGAAAAATTATACACACATTAGCTCAAAACCCTCAACCAATTTCCTGAAATGTTAGTAAAACTCAGGGAGATGTATACACACCACACACACACACACACACACACACACACGTTTTTTAAAACTATATATGTTAGGCTGTAAGATGCTTAGCATTACTTCCAGATCATCCAACCAATTAAATTAGTTGCTAAACATTTGCTTAGGGTATAGTGACATGGCCTCTCCCTCTGCTACCAACAGCCAAGGTGCACAAACACTTTGTTATCACTCAGTTGATTTTTTTATTGTATCTTCTTTTATTTGATTCATCTACTGGTACATAATTTTTATCATTTGCTTCATTGGTACATAATTTTTATCATTTGCTTTTAGAAAGAGAGAAATGAAAACAATTGTATAGGGATTGTGTTCGGAAGCATATGGCAGAAAATATGAGAAAAGAGGCATGAACAACTGAAAGGCTTATATGTCTCATGTAGCAAGGATCCCTAGGTATGCCTCCTCTTTCCTTCTTTCCTCTCTGTCACAGTGCAAAGACTTTCATCTTCAGCTTTGTTGCCTCAGAATTGTTTGATGTTTGCTGCACCTCTAGGCAACACGTCAATGTTCCAGACAGGAAGAATGGACAAGGGGCAAAAGGCCAAACAGGTCAAGAAAGTGGGGTCTGTTCCCCTACAAAAGCCTTCCTGGGGGTCTCACCCAGTGACTTCTACTGTACTTATCAGCCAGAATCCCTCGGTACTAGAGGGTCTGGGTCACTTGCTTGATTTTTCAATACTTCTACATGTAATTCTGAGCTATCGATTTTATTTGGGATAAAATGTGAGACATTTTTCTCCCAAGTAATTTGGTTTAAAATGTTGTATTGAGTTTTTGGGATGTAAATATAAATGCCTTCCTATACAAATATTTGCCAAAAAAAAGTTGCTATTGAGCCACATATACACTATCAAGTTTGTGTGTTATAAATGAAGAGTCATTCTACTGGGAAAACATTAACCAGGGAAACATTCTGCAGGATATCCCTTAGTACTATGGAGGTTTTCCCCTACATACAACTCTACTTCATTTTTGGCAACAGTTACATAGTAGACATGTCACTGTGTATGCCATAATGGATGTAAACTGTTCTCTATCGTTGGACATTTAGAATGTTTCCAATTTTTCACAATTATAAACAAAACTGCATTGAACATCTTTGTACAAGCATCCTTACACATTTGTCCAGTTACTTCTTTGAGATAAATTAAACCCTTGATATGAAATGTCTGGGCTGAAGTTTCCACAAATTAAAATTTTTTGATCCATATTGCCAAATTGCCCTCCAGAAAGGTTGTACCAACTCCACTATGTCTCCATTGCTGGAGCAATGAACGTGCATTACAGTGGCATGCTGGCCCACTAGATGGGAAGGAGGATGGATGGCTCTGTTAACATTGCGTTTGGAAGCAGAGAGCTTCATAGTTCAGGTGCCAATTACATTTAGAAATGAGATTAGCACATGGAATCTTCCCACTCATCTCTCTGTAGTTTCAAGGTTCCATTCCTGGGCAGATGAAACAATAAAACAAAACTGGTGAAATGAAGTTAATGTGGACCCAGGACATTTACACTGATAAATGTTCCCATTTAGGACAGACTTTCAGGGCAGCTTGCTCAGCTCTGACTTGAAGGAGTGTCAACATCACACTCAGTCCCCAATTTTTCCCAATCACTGACCCTTTCTTCCTAAAACACACATGTTGATCCCATCAGCTCCCTTCATAAAGTATGTTATGATGCCCCACCCCAAATGTTCTTCAGAATGATGCCTAACATCCTAATAGAACAACTGTTGTTGTTCACTACATAGTAATAACAACAGCATCACTACATAGTACTACACTACATAGTAATAACACATAGTAATTCACTACAGCATCAAGAATAATATAAAAGTTAGCGCTTACATAATGGGGAGTTATTGCTTAGTGAAAACAGAGTTTCAGTTTGGGATGATGAGAAAGTTCTGAAGATGGATGGTGGTAATGGTTGCACAACAATGTGAACGTACTTAATGCCTCTGAATTGGACACTTAAGGATGGTTCAAATGATAAATTCTATGTTATGTAATATTTTACCACAATGAAAAAAAAAAAAAAAATCACTGACTTCCAGTTTCCAGTCCAGCACGTAAGGAACTCAGAAGCTGTCACTCTGTCCTAACAGGAAGTAAAAAGCTGAAAAATCAACAACTCTTAGGTCTGTAAGAGAAATGAGGTCACAGGGCAAATTTCAGCCCCCAAAGTTGGAGAGACAGGTAGATACAGAGAGTCAAACTTACTAGAGCAGAAACCTCCACAGAACCAGTGCCAGGGTAGGAAAACCTGAACCATAATTGACAGATTGCTGGAAGCTCAGCATGCGTAAGACTGAGAGATACAAACTCTAGCGGAGGAGCCCCCACACTTTATGAGTTTCACTGCTGGGAACTCAACCAGGCTCTCACAGTGAATATTGGAATTTCAGTGAATATGGGATAGAAATCCCTTCGTGATTCTGGCAGGGGGAGAGGAAATATACTGTATTTTAAAATATGCCAGAGCATTCTGTTCTTCTTAACAGAAGACCAGCCTTCAAGAGAAAGTATTTTACCAGAGCCTAACCTATCGGGGTTTTATCAGAGCCTACTTGACCTGGGGGAAGGGAAATACCCAACTCCAGCCCTCTCTACACATTCTGCCCCATCTAAGGGAGGGAGGGAAAAACTGAGACGTGCTTATGAAGCTCACAGCCCAGAGACATGGGCTCACTAGAAGACTGAGACATAATTGTAGGCATATAGAATGCTTCCGCTCGTACCACGTTACCACCACTTCACTAAAAACCTGTTTACCGGAGTTCCTTTTATCCAGCCTGACTTTCAACAAAAAAATTACAAGGCATACTAAAAGGCAAAAGCACAGTTTGATGAGACAGACAAAATGTCAGGACCAGACTCAGAAAGAGCAGGGATGCTGGAATGGCCAGACTGGGAATATAAAATAACTTTGATCAATATGCTAAGGGCTCTAATGGAAAAAGTAGACCACATGCAAGAACAGATGGGCAATGTAAGCAGAGAGATGGAAATTCTAAGAAATAATGAAAAAGAAATGTAGAGATTAAAACCTCTGTAACAGAAATGAAGTGGTCTCTGCCTTCCATGAAGACTCAAAACATGAGAAATTCTCCAAATATAGCGAAAGGGTTCAGATGCAGGGTGGCCCCCAAATAAAAATAAAATGTCTATTCCACATATCATGTGGTTTAGGACTGGACTGACTCAGACACTTCACACCCTTCTCCTGACAGATGCTAGCATCTGGTGCTGAATCAGAGGGTGGAGGTGTTGCCTTGACCTTGATTTCCCTTTACCAAGTTTAAGTTCATGTTCACAGTATTCAAAACAGCCTCAGTAAGCCGAGCCTTAGTAGGTAACCTAAGGACAGAGGCAAAAAGAGTTTTAATAATTGCCCTATCTTCCCCTGTTTCTTTTTCCAGCCAGCTCACTCTGCCTTCTGCTGAGCTTGAAAGTGTAACTCAAAGACCTCAGTTGAACTACTCCTGAGCACTCATCCAGTCCAGCTCTCAGCCCAATTAACAAGTGCTCTATCCTGGGACTGGGCAAGCAGGTGCTGCCGGGATATTATTACTCAGCTCTCCAGCTAGGCTGTTGGGAGAAGAGGGGCTTTTGCATCCAGAGGCAGCAGACACATCCCTCTAAAGGAGATGAGGAAGTTGTACAGAGGTCTGAGGAAGCACCAAGGGATCACCCAACCCACATGGGAGGTTGGGGTCAGGGAAGACTTCCTAGAAAACCCAATGTTTCTGATGAGTCTAGAAGGAAGAGTAGGAATTAACTCCACTATAAAGGAAAAGTTGATCCAGTCAAAGTACCTGTGTGGGCAGAGTTCCCGAGGTGTGAGAGGGCAAAATATACTCAAGGAATGAGCGCCCTGAGAGAGCTTAGAAATCCAATCAATAAGTGGCTCATCACTTCTTAGTGCATCTCAGATCCCCAGGGGATCTGGTGGGTTCTACCCCAGACTTGAGCCCATATGCACACACTGACACCCGCTGTCCAGGGATCCCAGTTAAGACCCTTTACATAAGTCAATCCTTCATTCACAGATGCCTGAACAGGCCAAGAGAATGTCAAAGTGGCAGTCACAGCAAAGCACTGCCTCTCAGGCAATATTTTCTTTGGTCTCTCTTGTTCAGACTGGAAACTTACCTCTAGTGACTAATGATCTTTATTTTAAAGTGAAGCAGGTGAAAGCTGACTGAAAGCTTGGCAAGCATGAAGAGGGCATGAAACTGATGTGATTCACTGTAGGGTAAGTAAGTGGCCAGCCAGATTTTTCTGAGAAGATTCAAATATCACAATAGCCAGTCTTTTCTCTGGGGCAGTTGGGTTTCTTTATAAAGTGAAGCTCAAATCCCCTGCTTACTGCAGGGAGGTGGGGTGCGCAGGGCTTGTTGCTTAATCAGCTAGGTGTAAATATTCTGGAGCTCGGCTGGGAACAGACTGGGGGTGTCATCATTCAGGGGGCAGCTTTTTAGTCAACCCCTAAGTCTAGTCCAGCCCCCACCATGCCCCCACCTTTTCCCTATACTGTGGCCACTAAACCTGGGGCCACTCGGGTTCAATTTCTCTAGAGTTTCGATCCCAGGTATCCTCTGAGGGGTGAGTGCCTAACAGCAAGGGGTCAAGATACCCCACGACAGAGACTTTGGGTCAATTCTCCTGCTTCGTCTCCACCTCCTGCACTACCTGGTTCTCCCAGCTCCTGAGCCTTCCGGGATTCCGGGGTGAAGGGGCTCTTCCTTGATATATGCCACTCCTTAGGCTGGATGGTTTGACCCTCCTCCACTTTGCCAAATCACTTGCCACTCCCCAACCCAGTTCCTGTCTCCATTTATTGTCTCAGGGTTGGAACTGTCTCCTGGTTTCATCAAAGATAGAGAGGGTGTTTGCATGTTCTCCTTGTGTCTGGTGTGGCTTTTATAAGAAGAGAACAGGACAGAAACAAGACTCAGCCACCCTTGAATATGATTAATAGTACTGAACTGCACACTTAAGATCGGTGAAGATGCTAAATTTAATGTTATGTGTTTTTTTGCCGAAATTAAAAACAAAACAAAAGTCAGCCATCTTAAAACCAGAAGTCTCCCCATTGAGTTTTCTGCGAATTTTGAAAAACAAACACAACAAGCATTTCCTTGAAAATCTATTTACATATAGAATGTGGATATTTTGGTTCCTTCTATACAGTTTATTGGGACAATTAAAGGGAATATCTAAAGCTGTGGTTCTCAAAGTGTGGTCTTCAGACCAGCAGCATCAGCATCACTTGGAAATTTGTTAGAAATGCAAATTCTCAGGTCCTACCCTAGACCTACTAAATCAGAAATTCTGCAATCTGTGTTTTAAAAGGCTCTCGGTAACTAAATGTTGAGTATCAGTTTTGTGACGGTTGACATATAGTTAAAATTTGAAAATCACTCATCTAGAGCAATATGGGGGGGAAAGAATGAAATTAAGCTTAGGCTGAACATCAAAGAAAGGATCTAACTCCATCACATGGAGAAAAGGTAAACGGAATCATGAAAGGGTGGGAGGAGGTAATTCATGGACTGATGACCATGTGTCGGGTACCTTGCTTGCCAGTTTACATACATCTCATTTAATCCTCAGTTTCCTTGAAAAGAAAGAATTATTCCCCCATTTTACAGATAAGAAAACTGAGGCTTAGGGAAGGTAACTTAGATAGTTAAGGAGGATTTCAATCAAGGTCTGCCTGATTTCTTAGGTCCTTCTCTTTATTTTCCATACTTCCCTCTTTTAAAAATCACCCCATCACTGAGAATATCTCTGGCTATGGAAGACAGAGGAAAGCAACAAGACTTCTCCTCTGCTTGGTAAAATCCTATCCATTCTCCAAAGCAGAACTCAAACGTCACCTCTTCTGGGAAGTCTTCCAGAACTACCTTGCTCAAAGTTAACCTTTCCATAGCACTTTGCACATACCTGTCTTGGAGTACCTCATACACCTATTATAGTTCTCAAATCTTTGGTCCCAGGATCCATTAGAAATTATTGACATTCAAAGGCAAACGAACCTTGACCTAAACCTCACAGCTTAACAAAAAAATTAATCAAAATGGATTAAAGATTGGATGTAAAATGTTACACTACAAAACTTATAGAGAAAAAAAAATAGGAGAAAATCTTTAGGACCTAGGGCTAGGTGAAGCATTCTTAGACTTAATACCAAAAGCATGATCCGTAAAGGAAAAAAAAAAAAAAAAGATAAATTGGATCATTTTAAAATGAAAACCTTTTGTTCTGAGAAAGAGCCTGTGAAGAGGACAAAAACACTGGGAGAAAATGTTTGCAGACCACATAACTGACAACGGCCTGGTATCTAGAATACATAAAGAACTCTCAAAACTCAAGAGTGAAAACAAACAATCCAATCAGAAAATGGGCAAAAGACATGAACAGACATTGCACTGAAAAGGATATACAGCTGGCAAACAAGCATATGAAAATATTTTCAACATCATTACCATCAGGAAATGCAAATTAAAATCACAATGAGGTATCACTACACAACTATTGGAATGGGTAAAAGAATAAATACTGATAATACCAAATGCTGGTGAGGATGCAGAGAAACCAGAAACTCATAAAGTGCTGGTAGGAATGTAAAATGGTTCAGCCACTCTGGAAAAGGTACAGTGACTTCTTACAAAATTAAGCATGTGCTTACCATACTACCCAGCAATTGTACTTTGGGGCATTTATCCCAGAGAAGTGAAAACTTACATTCATACAAAAACCTGTCCATGAATGTTCATAACAACTTTATTCATAATAGCCAGAAATCAGAAACAATCCTAATGTCCTTCCACAGGAGAACAATTAAACAAACGGTGGTGCATCCGTGCCTGGAACACAGGGAACACACTAGTGGTACATGCAACAACACGGATGGATGGCGAGGGAACTATGCTGAGTGAGAGGGCCGACCTCAAAAGGTTACATGGTGAATTATTCCATTTATATAATATTCTTGAACTGACAAAATTATAGAGCGGGAGAATAGGGGTTAGGGAGGGGAGAGGGAAGGAGGTGGCTGTGGCTACAGGAAGGCAGCACGAGGGATCCTTGCAAGGGGACTACTGTTCTGTATCTTGACTCTGGTAGCGGTCACGCAAATCTACACGTGTGATAGAGATGCACAGAATTAAACACACACACACATACATGTAAAACTGGTGATATCTGGATAAGATGGGTGGATTGTATCACTGCCAATTTCCTCTTTGTGATATTGTACTAAAGTTATGCACGATGTTACCACCAGGGGAGACTGGGTGAAGGGTACACAGATCTCTCCATATTATTTCTTATAATTGCACGTGAACCTACAGTGATCTCAAAATGAAAAGTTTAAATAAAGAACTGAGGGCCACAAAGAGATTTTCATTTATGTAGGCTATATCAACTGGTATTTACTATATTCGAAATTAAAATGGAGACATTTTAACAGTGTTTATTTATTGACTTATCTTTAAGACAATAATAAACATAAATAAAAAATGTGTTATTATAAACAAAACATTCCCATGAAAAATAAGTATATTTTCAAAAAATAGAAGAATAACCACGTTTTACAAATTTACTTTAATGTCTTTAATGTCTGACTTCATAGACAATTGGATTCTCATATCTGATTCTACATTAATATGTTGTGATATCACGTCATGCAGCTTATGGAAAATTCCACTGTACACACGTGGAAAATTGAGAGTAAAAGAGGCAAATAATGTCAGTATTCTTATTAAAATAATACGGACTCCCTAAAAGCGTCTCTTGAAAGGAAAGAGAAGACTGTTGCCAGGCAAGTGGAGGAACAGAACACCTGAAGGCATCGTATTAGGGAAGATAGTCAATTGCGATCATGCAAACCTCAGGTAACAATGAGCTAAATAAAATGGAAGTTTATCTTTTTCTGTTATCACAGTCTAGGCTAAGTGGTCTTCTGGCTTCTGTGGTTACCCCACAGTGTCAGGGTCCCAGACCCATCCCTCCTGATGCTCCACCATACCTGAGGCCCAGCCCTCACCTGTTTTCGTGGTTCAGAACCATCACATCTGCCTTCCAGCCAGTGGAAGTAGGCAAGCAGAAGGCTGGCATGCTCCTTCCTTCAGAGGGTACAATTCGGAAGTTGCACACTTCACAAACCATTTGCCAGAACATAGTTTCAAGGGAGGCTGGGAAATGCGAGCTTTGGGACTTCCCTGGTGGTCCAGTGGTTAAGACTCCACGCTTCCACTGCAGGGGGCATGGGTTTGATCCCTGGTCAGGGAACTAAGATCCCACATGCTGCATGGCACAGCCAAAAAGAAAAAAAAAATAGAATAAAATGCGAGCTTCTATTGCTCTATAAGAAATTGGGGGACAACTAGAGGTTTCTGTTCCAAGCACAGAGGTGAGAAAGTGGAGGGAGGTTTGAGAAGCCAGTAGCTAGGTGTGTTTAGAAGTTGTGGGACAGAGAAGGAAATATAGTAGGAAAGGTGGGTTGGAGCCACATGGTGGAAAGGGGCCACTTCATTCTGTAAGGCAGTGTTTTCAAACCTGAGCGCACAACAGCATCACCCGAGGGCCTGTTGAAGCTTAGCCCCGCCTGCAGAGTGTCTGATTTACTAGGTCTGCAGAGGAGCCTGAAAATGTACATTCCTAACCAGTTCGAGGGGATGCTGGCACTGCTAGTCCAAGAACTTTGATAAATGTGGAGCCACAGAAAGTTTTAGAGAGGAGAGCAAGATGACAAGGCCTGTATTTCAAAAAGCTGATTCTGTTACAATGACAGGGAACAAGCTGTACTAGAGCTTCCCAGAGCACTAGAGCTTCTCACCCTCTTGATCCTTAATGTTCCTGAGAAATTTCACTCAAGAAAAACAGGGATGATAAAGAGCCTGCAAAGCAGAGTTCACGGAACTCCAGTGCCCAAGGGCCACTCCCACACCTGAGTTTTTCCATCAATGATAATAATGAGGACCATTTACCTATCCAGGGTGCCAGATGGCACAGATTGAGAAGTCGGACCATGTCCCAAGGCTGTGGGGATTCATGGACTCACCTACACAATGGGTTGGAGAGAAAATTGGTACAACTCCTGAAAGGCAATGTGACAATCAAACCAGAACTCTAAATGCCTGTACGCTTTGACCCAATGGTTCCATTTCCAGGAATTGAGTCTACAGATACACTCGTGTTTGTGTGCAAAAGACAGATTATTCAATGCCCATTGTGCTGGCAAGGGATGGGGAAAAACCTGAATGTCACCCACAGAGGGCTGGTTAAATAAACCATGGTGCATCCAAAAATGGAGTAATGGGCAGCCCTTAAAAATAACAAGTTAGATCTATGTAAGCCAGTTTATAATAATCATAGATAGATAGAGATAGAGAAGTATATGTCTTGTGTGTGTGCACATGTCAAGGGGCAGAACACTGTTGTAAAATGCTGCCATTTAAAAAAATATATAGGACTTCCCTGGTGGCACAGTGGTTAAGAATCCGCCTACCAATGCAGGGGACACGGGTTTGAGCCCTGGTCCGGGAAGATCCCACATGCCGCGGAGCAACTAAGCCCGTGTGCCACAACTACTGAGCCTGCGCTCTAGAGCCCACGAGCCACAACTACTGAGCCCGTGTGCCACAACTACTGAAGCCCATGTGCCTAGAGCCCATGCTCTGCAACAAGAGAAGCCACCTCAATAAACCCATGCACCGCAATGAAGAGTCGCCCCGCTCACCGCCACTAGAGAAAGCCCACACACAGCAACAAAGACCCAACGCAGCCAAAATAAAAATGCGTGTGTGTATATATATATAAATAAATATATATATATATTTATATATATACACATTTGTGGGACTTCCCTGGTGGTCCAGTGGGTAAGACTACTCCACACTCCCAATGCAGGGGGCCCGGGTTCGATCCCTGGTCAGGGAACTAGATCCCACATGCGTGCCCCAACTAAAGGTACCGCACGTCACAACTAAGAGCCAGCACAGCCAAAATTAATTAATTAATTAATTAAAAATGAAAAACAAATATACCTATTAAATATATATATACACATTTGTATACATGTATACATAGTTATATATGCAGAGCACATCTTTGAAAAGATTCTGAGAAAGTCTGCCTTTCAGGATAGGAATTGGAATGGAAGTCCGGGTTGAGAAGGAAGCTTACTTTTCACTGTAAACATTTTGTTTGTTTGATTTTTTTCAACCCGGCATATGCATTACTTATCTAAATAAGTAAACATAGAAGCAGTGCCATGTGCTTTACATGCTTTATCTCACTAAATCTTCAGAAAACCTAGAAGGGAAGTACTTTTGCTATTCACAACGTACAAGGCGGTTAAATTATTTGGGGGAGGGGCCGAGGGGGAATGGAAGGAACCTTGATTTGTAAGGTTTGCCAGTTTCCATGGTGTAAATACTCCCTACCTGGCTGATTTCCAGCTGCTGCTGTGATGTCACTGAGCAGAGCTGGGGACAGATGTGCACGAACAGCTCTCAGGAGCCTGGAGGAAGCAGCTCCACCACAGCCTTGTAGGGGAACTTGCACACCCAAACAAGGTACCATTGACTCTTCCCACCTCATACCTGAAGGGGTTGTTTTTCAAGAACAAAACAAATGTAAGCAAATATGGCACTTCAGGACCTAAGAGCAGCTTCCAGGGATCTTTATAGACACTGGGGCATTTATTTACGGTATAAACAACCTGCCTTGTTTTACAATAAATTTGAAACAGAAACCCAGAAATTAAAATTAAGCATCTGGGTTTTATATTTGCAAATTGCTTTGCCATTCTCTTTATGAAATACTGCACACAGCTATACAAGCATAAGGCAATAAAAGAACAATAAATTAATCAGTGTTAGTATTCTGTCAACACAGCCCCACATTCTTATCAGGGCCAGCAATCTAAATCAGGAAAGTGGTTTAGAAACTTGCCCAGTGCTTTAATAGGAGAGGTTGGGTAAGAGGATCAGACAGACTCGGGTTCAAGTTGTGTTCCAGTTCTGCCACTTGTGAGGTGCCTCCGGCAAGTCACCTCACCTCTGAGTTTCAAGTTACCCATGTGTTAAGTGAGGATAGTGCCCACTATACAGATTTGTACAGGCAAGTTTGTCAAGTTTAACAGATAAGGTTAATGTGTCATCTACACCTGGATGTAAGGCAGGATGGTTTTCCCCAAAAATTATCCCTCAGAAGAAATTGGGAGTTGCCTAATATTTAAGTTCTTACAAAGCCTCACAGTCTTTCATATTCCCTAGACTCTCTCAATAACTTTCAACAACAAAGTATTGTTTGCAAAAGACCAATTTATAGACGTCACCTGAAGGAAGGGGTTTAAAAAAAAACAGTTTTTGACACAGATGTAGTCATTATACTAGGGGCTGATCTCATACCCCTTGTAAAGATGCAAGCCTTATAAAGAGGACTTTAAAAGTAATCCATTAAATGTTAGGATGTTGTGATCACAAATATAAACCAATAGGGCAAACAGAAAAACAATACTGTCCTAAGATTGAGTGAACTGGGACTTTAAGGATAAAATATTTCAATGACAGCATTATATAAAGGCTCAGAAAGTCCTGGATCACAAACAAATTAGGAGTGAAATGTATGTGATCTAGAAAGTGCGTTGGGTGATTCAGAAACTATCCCTAGTGATAATAAAGATATGAGATCAAAGATTCACAGGACTAGGGGCTTCCCTGGTGGCGCAGTGGTTGAGAATCTGCCTGCCAATGCAGGGGACACGGGTTCGAGTCCTGGTCTGGAAAGATCCCACGTGCCGCGGAGCAACTGGGCTCGTGAGCCACAACTACTGAGCCTGCGCGTCTGGAGCCTGTGCTCCGCAACAAGAGAGGCCGCGATAATGAGAGGCCCGCGCACCGCGATGAAGAGTGGCCCCCACTTGCCGCAACTGGAGAAAGCCCTTGCACAGAAACGAAGACCCAACTCAGCCATAAATAAATAAATAAATAAATAAAAAGATTCACAGGACAAGATGAAATAAAGCTGTTTTGTAAAGTGTCAGATTAGGAAAAAAACCCAATATTTCTAAATTAATATATTAGTTATTAATATATAATATATTTAAATAATATATTAATAATCTTGAAAGCATGTGCATACCTAAAATAATAAATTAAATATTATACATAGACATTTGATTATTTTGTCTACAGCCTTAAGAATTTATATATTCAAGATGGCCCCCCAAATATTTCCTTTTTTGCAACCTTCTCATTGTGAAATATGGGAGGATCACTTTATATTGGGGATCACCTAACATTGAGACATGTATGTACAAACACTTAAACCCCACAAAGCTCTGTGTGGTTTGTGACAGGTGCTGTTACAGTTGTTAATACTATTTTTATCATGATTGCTCTCCCACAAGCTGGGCTGTTTGGTTGTGCTGTTCTAAGCATTTACCTGGATTGGAATTTCCTGATCATCCACATCCTACCTGTGTGATCTTGGGCAAGTTGCCTAAACTCTCTGTGCCTCAGTTTCCTCATCTGTAATACAGAGATAATAATATCAATAGTATCTCAGAGGGTTAAGAATTCAGTAAATTAGTATATGTAAGAAGTGTATGAATCAGTGCCTAGTAAGTACTTCTTAAATGTTTGTTGGAATCATTATTTTCACCAATGGAAAACTATAACTATTTAGAAACATAGCAGTTTTCCTCACAACACCAGATTTTACCAGCACAGAACTTATCTCATTCATCTCTGGATCCCCAACTCACACACAGGGCCTAATGCCCACTAAATGTTGGTGGAACCAATAGTAAGTTCTATAGAGGAAGAAAGACAGTGTATAATGTTCAGGCCCTGCATAGCACCTGGTTCCATTAGTTGAAAGAGGAAATTCTGAGTGTTGATACCTATGGTGCAGCCTCATTTCTCTCTGGCCAACCAAAATCTAAAGGAAAGTCACAGTGCAATAGAGCCAGAAAAGACTGAGCACTGGTTGCTTCTTTCTGGTCCTCACAAGACTCTATGTTCCTCCATCACAGGAACTGGGTTTCATTCATCTCAGTCCCTAATCCAGCAAACAGTAGGAACTTAATCAGTACTCACTGAGCAAATGAGTGATGAGAGATGCAGTCTACATTATTGCACATTCTTTTTAAACTGAATTTTATTGTTTTTTCATATCTACAAAAAAGTACTTAAAAACTAATACCGAAAATATGTACATAAAAGGTTCAAATAATACAGAAGTGTTGAAAGAATCACCTAGAGAGAATTCTTCTTGGCATCTAGAGTATTATTTATCCAAACGTTTCCTTTATGTATGTAGAAACTAACATGTAAGTACATGTAACATGTAAGTACCATGAGCTTTGGAATCAGGTATGCCTTGGTTTGAAACCAAGCTCCATCACTTCTTAGTGCTATGGCCTTGGAAAAGTCACATAACCTCTCTGTGCCTCAGTTTCTATGGAAAATGGAGATAATAATGAAACTTACCCTACAGTGTATTGGAATAAATAAATTAATATGTACAGAGCACTTAGGACAGCTCCCAATACAGAGAAACAACTCAATGAAGGCTAGCAACTATTTATACATATTTAAACAAAATGTGAGGTTATACTATAGATCCTAGTCTACATTTCCTTTTTATATAACAATATGTTGTGAATACTTGTTCACAACATATACAATATGTTGTGAATACTTGTTCTGTAGCATATACAGAGCTAATTCCTTCTTTTTGATGGCTACATTATATTCAAATATGTGGCTGTATGTAACTAATCCCGTCTCTGGCACTTGAGTATTTCTAATATTTTATTATTACAAATGACCACAATAAAAATTCTTGCAGCACATGTATTGTTCCACTAATGGGTAAGTATTTCTATAGGATAAATCGTAGAAATGAGATTGCTGGTTCAAAGTGTATGGATTTTTAAATATATTAATAGACAATAAATTTTCAAATTGCCTTCCTAAAAGGCTGTATGCTTCATACTTTGAACAATGAGTGTACTTTGGTGCCTTATGGTTGTGTACATTTCAACCAGATTCCCCAATAGTTTATTTTGAATGTCCCAGTAGTTATAGAATCAAGGACTTTGCCCTGCTAGCTCATTGTATTCCTTTATCTTTCTAAAAACCATAAACAACTCCTAAGAACTTAGCAACCAATCTTCTGCAGCAAATACTCAGATGATAGCCTGACAGAGAATTTCTATGACATTCCCAGAAGGGAGAGGAGGAAAGGTTGGAATTTCGGAGCCCTGAAGTGGCTGATGGGAAGAACATGTGAAATGAGAACAATCCGTTAAGTTTGGGAAACAGCGTGGCTGTATCTGCTCCCATCTTTGTTTTCTGTGACTCAGACCCTTGTTAAATAAACAAGAGGCCCTCTCTGTTGAGTCTCACTGGGTGCAATGTCTCTAGTGTGGTGTCCCCAGGGTGTGATTTCGGTACTTACTACTTGTAGCCCTCCAGATGCTTCTAGGTGATTCAAGGACAAGAGGAGCACCTCATGGCCAGAAGCTGAACAGCGCCACCAAGCTGACAGGCTGTTTCAGTGGTGGCCAAAGCCCACACCCACTCTTATTTTTAATTTCAATTTCAATCCAAGTAATAAATATACATAATGTTTAAGAGTTAATTACTACTACGAGTTAGATACTATTACAAGGCTTATAACAAAAATCCCCTTTCTCACCACTAAGTCCCATCCCATGAAGCAATAACTCATTCTATGGTTACTTCTTTATACCTGACTATGGTGTCACTTCAAGATTTTAAAATTTTAGACCTTTTCTATTAACTTACAGCTATGGAGAATAAAAATTTAGTTTCTCTCTCTCTCTCTCTCACACACACACACACACACACACACACACACACACACACACATACCTTCCCTCTCCAATTTTCCCAAAATAATTATATCATAATTTCTGGTTAAATCAAGGTACTGTTCTTACATTATAATGACAATGTAATATTATTTCCAGCTGAGTGTTGTAGTTTATGATGATTACAATGTTCTTCTTATAAATTGTCTTTGTTTTCTTGGCTTTAATAATCACCTTGGCTTACTTGCTTAGTTTTCTGTGAGTAGCTCCAATCCATCCTCAAACTCTTTGCCAGAACTCCAATCCTCTATAATTGCCTCAGCTTTGTGCTCAGTCCAGGGGCAGTTTAGTGTAATGCAGTGGTTCTCAAAGTGTGCTTCCTGGACCAACAACATTAGCATCAGCATCACCTGGGACCTAGTGAGACATGAAAATAATCAAGCCCTACCCAGGACTTACTGGTTAGCCGCTCTGGGGTGGGATCCAGCAATCTAGGTGACGCTGAGGTGCATTTCACCTGGAGAACCCCGGTTTGTGTCAAAGTTAAGAGTTTGGGCACCAAAACCCAAGGCTGCTGGGGATCAGATTTTAGCTACTCCACTTGCTTGTAATGTGACAGCATCCAAGGTTCAATCTTACCATTCATAAAATGGGGTCAACCGTATCTCCCTGTAATTGTTGTGAGCTTCGGACTGTTAGGAAGCATGACAGGCTCCAGTTTTTCTTGGAGACAGCCCTCCTGGAGCCTCTGAAATCCAGTTCCATCATGCGAGGGGAGTTCAAGCCAATGGCATAGCCTCCCCACAGCCCTCCCCAGAGTCCCCCACTCAAGAGTACACCCTCCACTGAGGAACCCACCTCAAGCTTCTGTCCTTCAGAACATCCACAGCCCCTCCCATACCCCATATCAGCTTCTCTCCCCTTAACCCCTTCCCATCCTCAGCTCCCCTGCTACAACCGCCATTTCAGACGATTCTCTGCCATGGCCCTGTGCCACCTCCAGCCCCCAACCCTCAACTCCCAAGCCCCCTCCTCATTCCCACTGCCCTCTGACGCAGCCCACTGGAGCAGTCTCAGCCTTCTCCCAGCTTCCATCCCTTCCACACTCCTCTACTCACCCAACCTTTCCTTCCCAGCCCAGAGGCTCCTGCTTTCCCAGAGAACCCCTCCCCGCCACCACAGGGCCAGCTGCCCCTGGGTGTTCTCACCCCCTGAAGTAGCGGGGATGGGAAGGAAGCATCACCATTCTGCTTCCCACTACTCTTCCCTATCCCTGCGCTCCAGTCACACTGGCCTCTTTGGGTGCTACATCTCAGGGCCTTTGCACCTGCTCTTCCCCCTGACATGGAATGTTCTTCTAGTTGGTATGCACTACTGCCCCTTAGCAGTAATTCCCACCCAAAGATGACCACTGATAAGATTTCTGCCACCATAGATCAGTGTAGCTTGACCTTACATTAATGGAATCAAATAGTATGTACTCTTTTTCCCCATTTTTTTTTTACAACTTTATAGAGGTAAAGCTGTAAAACTGACGTACAGAAACTGCACTTATTTAAAGTGTACAGTGTACAATTTGAAGTATTTTGAACACATTCCCCCCTTGAAAGTATCACAAGGTAATTTCAAGATAACGAACATATCCATCCCCTCAAAAAGTTTCTCAAGTCCCTTCGTATTCCATTCCCTCTTCCCCACCCCAACTACTAATCTGCTTTCTGTCACCATAAATTAGTTTGCATTTTCAAGAATTGTATATAGAATCATCCAGTATATACCCTTTTGTTCTTGACTTCTTTCACTTAGCATAATTATTTTGATTCATCCATGTTGTATCAATACTTCATTCCTTTTTTGTTTTTCCCCCCACTGAACAGCATTTCTTGGTACAAAAATACCACAACTTGGTTATCCCTTCATTTATTGATGAACATTGGAGTGTTTTCCAGTTTGGGACTTATAGAAAAAGCCACTATAAACATTCTTATGCAAGTGTATTAGTGAACACAAGTTTTCATTTATCTTGGGTAAATACCTAGGCATGCAATTACTGGGCTATAGGGTAGATATATATTTAACTTTGTAAGAAACTGCCGAACCTTTTTTTTCCAAAGTGGTTGTACCATTTCACATTCTCACCCATTGGCTTAAATTTGACATCAATCATGTTCCTCACAGCTTCTGTACTTACTCCCTCTGCCTGAAATGCCTTTCCACTAGTTTTAGCATGGCTGGCTTGAGGTCTCAGCTCGTGTCACTGTTATAGATTTAATTGTTATAGACTGGTATAGACTTAATTCCCCCCTCCCCACCCTTGCCAAAATCATATGTGGAATTCACAACCGCCAGTACCTTAGAATGTATCATTAATACATTTGGGGATAAAGTCTTTAAAGGGGTGATTAAGTTAAATGAGCCAGTTAGGGTAGGCCCTAATCCAATACGACTGTGTCCTTATAAGAAGAGGGAAAGATATCCCCACAGAGAAAATGTCTTATGAGGACACAGCCAGAAGGCAGCCATCTGCAAACTAAGGACAGAGGTCTCAGGAGAAACCAAACCTGCCAACACTTTGATCTTGGACTTCTAGCCTCCACAACTGTGAGAAAATAAATTCCTGTTAAGCCATCCAGTCAGTGGTATTTTGTTATGGCAGCCCTAGCAAACTAATACAGAGGCCTTCCAATCAGCATTTTGTAACCATGGGAGTAATTGACTCAGGCAAGAACCATCATAAATGAATGCTAAAAACAGTGGGTGAGAGTCTGATGAAGAACAGGATAGTCTCAAATATATCCTCCCACAAGACACTTAATAAATACAAAGGGAAAAATTGTAACTTTTCAGTGGAGTACCTTGGCAGACACCACCTTAACCAAATGATCAAAGTGAACATCATCAGCATTGGAATAAAAAAATGCCATGTGCCTCCTGATGTGGTACACTGAGGACACAACTCCTTTCAGTGCCATTCCTACCAAAAATGCATAACCTAATTCTAATCATGAGAAAATATCAGACAAACCTAAACTTAGGGACATCTACAAAATAACTCACCAATACTCTTCAAAAATGTTAAGGTCATAAAAGACAAAGAAAAGCTGAGTAATTAACTGCCTTTCTAGAGTAAAGGAAACTCTGGAGGCATGACAACTAAATGCAAAGTGATCCTGATTGGATCGTAGGGAATAGCTATATTATTGGGACAATTAGCAAAATTTAAATATGGAAGACATATTAAAGAACTGTATTATTGTCAAAATTCTTGATTTTGATAATTGTACTGAGATTGTGCAAGAGAATATCCATGTTCTTAGGAAGAACACACAGAAATATTTAGGGATTAAAGGGGAATGACGTCTGAAATTTACTCTAAAGTGGTTTTGGGGGAAAAGAAAGTACAAATACATATTATATATAATACATACACAAACAAATACACAAGAGAATATGATAATGCAAATGTAGTAAAATATAACAAATTATTATTATGGTTAAAAATATGAGATTATTTACTATTCTTGTAATTTATATGTAAATTTGAAATTTTATCCAAAAAAAGTTAAGTTTTTAGTGACCACACTAACAAAAGTGGCCTGTCCCCAACCTCCAGGCACTCTTTAGCTCATTCTTTTCCTCTATTACAGTTACATTGTCAAAAATGATCTTTTGTATTTATTTAATAATATCTAACACTTAATGTGTGCAAGGCCCTGTCCTATTCTAAGTGCTTTAACTGTCTAACCTCAGTGAATCCTTCAACTACGGTTCTTCCCATATTACAGATGAGAACAAGAGACACAAGAAAGTGTTATTTGCACAGTCACCCATACGATTTGACGAGGCACAGAACCTCAACTAAGGTAGAGACTGTCTTGTTCACCGCTCTTTCCCCAACAATTTAGAACAAAAACGGTGCCTAGTGCATTACAGGCACTCAATATCTGTAGATTCAGTTTATAAATATGGAGCACCTACTCGGCACTGAGGTACAAAGCAGTAAACAAAATATTTAAAAATTCATGTCTAAATGGAGCTTACATTCAGCACTCTCAGCCCTGCACCCAATTAGCCACTTTAGATTTATATCAAAATCTAAATATTTATATGTTAATATTTTATATAATATATATTTATATATTTTTTTTATTTGGGGCTATCAACCCTGGGAGGCAAGGCCGAGTCTACCCATTTTTCAGAAGGGGAAACTGAGGCTCCAAGTGGGGCAATGTTTTGCCCAGGATCAAGGGGCTTAATAGGAGACGGGGCGTGGATTCCATCCCAGTGCGGGCGGTTCCCAGGCAAAACCTATGAATCAATTAAACCGACCAATCCAATCAACCAATCAGTATTTATTAGGGCCTACTGGATGCAGCTTCTCTTCACGCAGCGCAGGCGAGGAAGAGAGGAGGTTGCGGTGCTCAGGCGGCTGCGGAGACCGGAGGCCGCAGCCTGATCGCGGGAATTTGGCGCCTGTTTTTTGTTGGTTGGGTGTTCTCGCCTGTGATTGGGCCCCGGCCCCGCGTGGGTGAGCCCGGCTGCTGCTGGTCGGCCGACCTTGGCAGTACCCCGGCGGCGCCGTACTCGGCTGCCCTCCCGGGGGATGGGCCACCAGGAGCCCCCGCTGGCCCGAGTGCGGACGGGACGTGCGGCTTATATAAAAAGGTTACGTAAAGGGCTCAGCTGGCGCGAACACGTGGAGAGCCGCGGGAGTCCTGACGCCCAGTTGTCCCCCGAGAGCACCGCTGCCGTCACCCGTGCAGTAGCAGGTTCTGTCGCACGCCCGACCCGGGCCACGGTCTCTCGCGCGGCTAGGTACCCGAAGCAGCCCTGGCCCGGAGCGGACCATCCCCAGCTGGGGGCCTTAGGGGGGAAACGCGCTGCCCGGAAGTGGAAGGGCGCAGGCCAGGTAAGGGCGCGGTCCGCGAAGTGAAAGGTTGCACCCAAGCTGGAACTACGCCCGCCGCCTCGGGCGTCTGGGGAGGGCAGCTGCGTCCCCGGTTGGGCGCGCTCAGGGACTCCGAACTTTTAAGCCAACCCCTTACACCCGCAGCCCGGCGGGACTTGGGTCGGTCCGTTGGGCTCCACTCCGGCTTAATTCAATGGACTGTTTACACCCGGGAGAACACAGGGTGGGACGCGGGGAGGGGCATCCCTGAGGGAGCCAAGCGGAAAAGAAGATTTCCACAGTCCGAATTTCTTCTTAAGGGTGATTTTCATAAGTCGCGAAAGCTCCGAGTCCTTGTTTCTCGTATTGCTATACAATAAATTAACTGAAAAGGCGGGGAGTTTCTGCTTTTCTTTCCGGCTCCCCCTCTGAGCCAGTGCCCCGTGGTTTCGTCTTTCCCGCTTCCCCCTCCCCTCCCCCGTTTAGTCAGCAACCGTGGCTTCCGTCTTAAAGGGGCCGTGGCGGCCGGAGGAGGAGGTGGGACGCCCTGAGGCCTGCGCTGCTTGCCTCCCGGCCTCGGCCTGGTCGCTTAACCGATTCTTTCGCCCGCAGGTCACAATCCAGGGTCCCGCTCCTCCGCGTCCCGGGACCGGACGGAGGGATGAGGCAGGGGGGTCCCGGGCAGCGCCGTTGCTGCTCCCCCCGCCGCCCGCAGCCATGGAAACGGGGGAGGAGGACGGCGCCCGCAGAGGTACACAAAGCCCCGAGCGGAAAAGGCGAAGCCCAGTGCCGCGGGCGCTCAGCGCGAAGCTGAGGCCGGCGGCGGTGGCCCAGGCCATGGATCCGGTGGCGGCCGAGGCCCCGGGCGAGGCCTACCTGGCGCGGCGGCGGCCGGAGGGCGGCGGCGGGTCGGCGCGGCCGCGCTACAGCCTTTTGGCGGAGATCGGGCGCGGCAGCTACGGCGTGGTGTACGAGGCAGTGGCCGGGCGCAGCGGGGCCCGGGTGGCGGTCAAGAAGATCCGCTGCGACGCCCCCGAGAACGTGGAGCTGGCGCTGGCCGAATTCTGGGCCCTGACCAGCCTCAAGCGGCGCCACCAAAACGTCGTGCAGTTTGAGGAGTGCGTCCTGCAGCGCAACGGGCTAGCCCAGCGTATGAGCCACGGCAACAAGAGCTCGCAGCTTTACCTGCGCCTGGTGGAAACCTCGCTCAAAGGTAGGAATGCCGAGGGCCGTCCTGGCCACGCATGGCCTGGACCCACGAATCTGCTGGGCTCGGCCCAAACTGAACCCTAGACCCTGGTCCCGGTTCTGTCGCCCTGGACCCGACACACCCTCCTTTCCGGGCCAGACATTCGGGCCGCCCTCTCCTCTCCAGATCCAGGATCAGTCCCTGGCACTAATGTTAGCTGGTATTTTAATAACTAGGGCTCATTAAGTGCTAACCATTGTCGTAGTAAGTGATCCATAAGTGTGAACCATTATTATGAAACTTCTAGCACTTTTAAGGTCGGACTTGGGAGTGGAGGGGGTTGGGTTCAGAGTCGGTGGAAGAACTGCCGAGCCCCCTCACACTCTAGGGTCTCTTCTCTTTCCCTCCCAAAGCAAACAAAAAGAAAAAAACTTTGCTGGACCCACCCACACCCGCTCCCTGTCTGGTTCCAAAAATCCTGACACCCTCCGGCTCCACCCTGCTAACTCTTGTTTCCTGGTCTGCCTTTTCCTCTGAGACCCCCCCAGCCCTTCATCCCAGGGAAGTCCAGCAAACCGGCGGTTTTCAGCCTAGGTCCTCTAGGGGCCTGCAGAATAACTCCACAGGTGGGTCTAGAGCTGTCACACAACACATCTAACATCTTTTTCCTCCCTTTTACAACCACCTTCTGAGGCTGGCTTCCAAGTGGTTTTATTTATAGGGACGATGGGGCTCAGTGAAGCAAGGGGATTTTGCAGTCCTGGGAGGGCTAGTCCTGGTTTCGGGGTTTTAACTGCAGTTAGGGAGTGTGTGCATGCTGAGTGCTCATGTGCCTTGTTCAGACTACAAGTAGCCAAGGGTCTGTTCATAGAAGAGAGAGCCAGTGGGCTAGGAAGGCCTGAGGAGACTTCCTCAGGGGAGAGGTTGCTAATCTGAGACCCAGCTCTGCCCTAGATCTCTTACAGAGTGACTTGAGGTATAACTTGAAAAGTAAATCCTCTTCTCTTTCTATAAGTGGAGAAACTAAGGTTTAGAGGTGAATGAACCCAAGTTGAGGAAGGTTAATCAGCTTGTAAGGGAGGTATGGTTGTACTCCTGGTTTGTTTACAATTTTTCATAGCTTAAGCGATGTGGACTCAGATCTGTCTTGATTCAAGGTCTCAACCCTTTTAAAAGGTGTAATGGTTTCCTCCCTCCCCGAGGGATGAACTAGATCTGACCTTAGTAAGAGCTGGTAGGATTTGGGGTGGGGTTGGATAGGGCATTTTGTTTGGAGCTTTTGCCTGACTTTAAGATCCTCCAGGCCCATCCCAAGAGAACTCCTGGTCCTGTTTCAGGTCAGTTGTTTGACAGCGGATTGAGGACATGCTCAATATTACCTGGGGTCCTTTTTCAAAATAGGCTTCTACTTTTTCTGCCCATCCCTGCCCCATCCATCCTGAAAAGCCCACCCTCTCTCCAGGGTAAATATATTTGTTTTGAAAAGACTTTCCAGGAGATTCTTTCAGCTTACCTGTATTCTACAGGCTCTTCACTTCACTCTCAGACTGTCTTCTCTGTGGTTAATGAATGGTCTGGACTTCCGACTTACATGACTGCCTTGGGATGTAGGAGTTTGCTTTTCCAAAGGATCCCCTTCTATCCTCAGCTCATTGATACCAGTTTTGAAACTTCAACCTGGGTTGGAAGTCTTTGCTTTGTGTCCCTACATATACTGTTCAAACTTTCCTCACTTGTAGAATTTGTCAAAACTCCGCAGTAAACAGTGGCAGCATAACACAGGCTTTGGGGTTAGACTCACTTTTAGTCATAGTTTGTCTCAGCTGACTGCATGAGACATGGGACAAGTTGTTTCAAACCTGTGGGGAGCATTCCTTTATTCATAAGGTGAGGGTTCCTCTGTCATAGGGTTGCTGTGCAGCCTAGGAATGTCAACAAGTGCTCCAGATGAGGAGAAATTCGCTGCTTCAGTAAGTTCAGGCTACGTTTTGAATCTTCTTCCACTGTCGTCCCCTTCGAAATTCACAATGTTCCTGTTCAAGTTTCCCAAACTTGACTATGGAACACATTCTGTTTCCTGTACTGTAGGCAGCGCCAAGTTGACAGAAACACTGGTATTTTCTTCCTCCCTTTGTGAACTAAAACTGAGGCCTAAAAGAAACAAAATATTTTGCTTTAGGCCACATACTTAATATATCCCTTTTAGTTATTTGGAGTCTTAAATATATGAGCCTCTACTATGGGTCAGTTAATATTCTGGGCTTAGAGAGAGAGCAGTAAAGACAATGCATGTTGCCTCTGCTTATAAGCTTATAAACTGATGTTCAGATTTATGTGTCAAGTGTTAATTTAGCAAGCAGTTAATAAGCGTTGAGCTTTTTGCTATCAGTATTAAAGTGGAGAACAAATACCCAAATTATTCCTGGTTAAGTTTTCCTGACTTCAGCTTCCAAAATTTAGCAGTCCTGATATGCCCTGGGGCAGATTCCTTCTAGTTTGCAAGTAATCTGGTTCAGCTCTGCCTGTAAACAGATGCGGTCACCTCTTGCCCTGTCTCCTGCAATTTAGAATAATTTTGAATAGACTGAAAAGTGTTAATCTGCCTTAAAGTCTCAATGAACCAAATCCACAAACTTTTACTGAGATCCCTATGGTGGTATTTGCAGAGGAAAAAAACCCTCTTTGTCCCAAAGGAACTTAATTTGAAGTTTGAGGACCTGTAGAAGACTCAAATGCTAATCACGGTCACGGTCACGGAGGAATAGCCAAGTTGGCTCATCAATGGCTTTGTTCTGTGTTGTACAAATTAACAAGAATGAGAATCAGGAGTTAGCCAGAAGTTAGCAGAGAAGGTGGGCTTTGAAAGAAGGGGGCCTAGGAAAACATGAATAGGTAGAGAAGAGAGTGCTATTTATTTCACAGTTTGGCCAAATAGAGAACAAATAGAGAATGGTTGTCCGTCTCCTCTCCCCTCCACCCTCTCCGAGTATCAACTCCACCAGAAGGCATTTCTGTAGTTTAAAAAAATTATGTATGAATAAACCAATATCAAAAAAGGGGTAAGGGGACTTCTTAATGCAGTTCTTCATGTTCTCCAACTTTGATAGACTTTTGTGTCTTATGTCCTTCCTTTCTCTCTGAACATAGACCAAAAAGTCCTACCCAGAGCATTAAATAGAGAACAGAAGTTTCAGACAGTCAGTAGTGAGCCATCTTAGATGTCTGATCTGGCCTTCTGTTTCACAGGGAAGGAAATTGAAGCCCAGAAAAGAGACAGGACTTGCCCCAGATGAGTTAGTGGTAGTATTCAAACCAGCCTCCCAGGCTTTTTTAAACCAGATTAACAATCCTGTAAATTATTTGGTTGATGGGTTGGTGGCTTTGTTTAACTTTTAAGAACTTTTCATTAAAAAAGGGTTAACAGTTTGCTTTTATCCCCTTGTTTCCATTGCCAAAGGACCCTGTCCTGATTGCACCTAAAACTGAATTCAAGATTACTGCCACTTAGACAGCAGGCATGCCTGAGCTCATTGTCAAACTCAGAAATTCTGATGCTCTCTACAAAGTGCACACTGATCCTTATACAAATAGCAGCAAATAAAGACAAAAAAAAAAAAAATCCACAACAAACTGTCAAGGTTCATAAAACTGAATAATTAGAAGTTTGGAAAAGCCAGGAACCTAGCTTATCCCAACTTGGTAAAACGTGTTCCGCTTGACCAATTATTTGATGTTTGCTGTACTCAAGATACCTGGAGGGGCTTTCACATGGGTGGGACTCTTGGCCCTTGGGAGGCAGTCTTGTCTGCACGCCGATGCCCGGTGTGACTGTGAGCCATACGCTGCACTAGAAGAAGCTATGCAGAGTTTCCTCCACGAGGCATGCAGAAGACTTGGCCATGACCATCGTGCAAGGTCATGAGTGGTGGGTGTCCCAGAAAACAGTAGAGGTTCCCTCTGGGAGCATAGAGGCCTGGGGAAGCAAGGAAGGAGGTAGACCTCAGGAAGCTGAGGGGGAGCCAGTGTCTTAGTGGATGGGTTGTCGGCCTGCAAACTCCTCTCAGCCCATTGAGAGCCCAGGGAAATCTTGGGCTCAGAGCTGGGTGCCCCCCTCCCAGGCCGCTGGAAAGCACCTCTGAATTCTCTACTGCAGCTTTGGGGCCTCCGAGTTTAGAGATCCCTGGGTAGAGGCAGGGAGCTGAATGGTAATCTTTGGCTACCCTGACAGATATAAAGGCAGCATTTAGGGGCCCTGGAAGTGAACGGGATACAGTAGAACATTGGTATTGACTGGGAGTCGGAAGGTCTTAGTCCCAGTTTCACCCTGTTAATAAAAGCTAAAACTCACTGATTGCTGTGTGCCAAGAGCTGTTCTAAAGGCTTTATACCTCTTAACTGTTTCAGTCTTCATGACCACCTTTTGAAGTCAATACCATAATTATCCCTATTTTACGGGTGAGACAACTTGAGGCACTGAGGTTAGTGACATTGCCTGATGTGTAGCAGCTAAGCAGAACCAAGCCAGGCTCCAAGCCCTGGCATTCTGGATTGAGTCAGCTTTCCTTCACAGCTGTGCTGCACTCTTGGGACAGGTGGCTTAAGTTCTGGGCTCTCCTGTTTTTCTTGTTGTTAAATGGGTATAATCATATTTTACTCAGAAGCTAATGGCTACTATCTATTTTCAATTATGTGTTAACCAGTACTTGTGGCACTGCTGATTTCTACTGGTGCCTCCCCTATGTCTCAGCTGCCAGGGACCCTCTGCCTCCTTTCTGTTCTGCTCTTCATTGTTTTGGGACAACCACACAGGCTTTCCTTTTCTCTTGCTACTGACAGACTGCTTTCCTTCTGTGTGCATTGGGGGTTTTAGATAACCAGCCCCAGGAGATAGAAGCAACCCTTACTTGAGAGCTTTGATTAATTGGGGTTGTATTGGGAAGGGCTTTTTACAGTGTAAGTAAACTCTCAAAGAGAGCTTAGCTTCCCAATAGAACATCAGTTTATTTTCAGCTCGACCTTGGCTTTTGGTGGTATTTAGCCACAGGCCCTCCTCAGTGACTCACAAATTCTGGATGCTTACCTAGTTGTCTTAATCTAAACATTCTGCATGCCCTATACTAGAATGTTCTCTGAATTTCTCTGTTTTAAGCCTCTCCAGCTAACAGTTCTCATCTTGATTCATTTCACCCAGTTATTGATCACCTACTCGATGTGTGTGAGGTGCATCGCGGGAGCCCAGAGACATGGTCTTGTTCCACTGTGGTGCCCAGTCTAAGGGAGGAGATGGGCACAGCACAACCGATGATACGTCACTGCAGCCTGTGAGAGGTGCTTTAGGGGGGACAGCTGGCAGGAATGTGGACTAAGTTTAGAGGAGGGAAGGATGAGTTGTAAAAGGGTAAATCAGAAGTGAGCCTGGCACGCAGTAAGGCTAGGCATGTGGCAAGGACCATTGCACATGGAGAGAGAAACAACCAGGACTGCCCTACTCCCCAGTCTGCCTGGCCAGTGGAATCTGCATTTTTAACAAGAGCCTTGCAATGTTCCAAGTCCTAATAGCTAACCTTAGATTTTCATGGTTCATCTCATTTAATCCTCTCCACTTTAGGTTGGAGTTTTTGTAACCTGGTTTTACACACAAGAAAATCAAGATCCATTAAGTCAAGTAACTTGTCCATTCCCACAGCAGTGAAAGGTCAGGCTCTAGGTTTATATCCAGATGTTCTTTGCAATTTTTAACATGATTAATACCCAGTAGTTGTCTGCTCTGGTGTCCAGGCACCTTGCAAGATGCTTCGTATGTCACAATTAAGCCTCCCAGCAGCCCATTGAGGTAAGTGTCTCTTCCCAATTTATGGAAAATGAAATACTCATGGGGTCTTTTTTAGCAGTTTGCCCAGGGTCGCATTAGCCGTGAAAGTGTGGGAGTGGCTGGTTTTGACCCAAGGCCTGGCTGGCTCCTTCTCCTTTCCCACTGGGCCTGAGAGTTCATAATTGGCCTCTTGGCCTCTACAGGACACTGTATCTTGCCCTGGCAGCCACCCTGAGGGGGTGTGTTCTGTAGTGCACAAAGACATTTGATTAATGAAGTACTTTGAATTGAACACACCCTGTGGTGTTGACACTGGACCCAGCCTCTTTATAGTGACACAGCTCAAGGTCATTGAGGCTGGGAGGAGGGCTTGGCCTATGTGCTCGTTTTTGGGAGAATGTGCTTGAATGGTCCTCATCTTCAGCATCTTCTCAGGACTGATCTTCTGAATCACTTCTTTAGTTAAAAGTTGTATATTAAAATTTTTATTTAATCAGAAGCAGGGATAGCTATGGTCATAACAAATTCAAACCTCATTTCTGGATTCCTTTATAATATTTTCTTAAACATAACTTTAAAATTTTATATCTTATGTCTCACTTCACATTAAACATGCTTATGATGTGTTATGTGATCTCTTTTGGCTTTTTAAGTAAATTTTGTTGAAGTAAAACATGGCCCTTTCAGCATTCAACTAAGTGGCAGTGCCATTATTAATCATTAAGTACCCGGGGACAGTTGTTCTAACTCCTTACTTGTACTGTGCTGTGTGGAATACCAGTTCTGTGTGTTTTTAGTGCTTGGTGTGCCCTTTTGTTGCTGGTAGTGGTAGGTTTTTGTTTTTGTTTTGCCTTTTTGGTACTCTTCGCTTAGAATAAATTCCTGGAGTGGGATTTTTATGTCACGTTGAGCATTTTGGAGACTTGTGATAAATATTGCTGAATTGTTTATCTCAGCATGCTTATCAAAATCATAATTAATCCTCTATGAAAAATGAATCAGCGTGTTATGTGGTTGGCCTATCAATACCGGAGACTTAAGGAACATTGAACTCCTTGGGGGCATCCGTAAGAGTACTTAACAAGGAACTGTGTCAGTGGGAAATGGAACATCCAGGTGTTAACTTCTGCTGCAGGCAAGCAGAGGCAGCAGTAAAGCATCAGGGTTAGGAATCCAGGCTGTGGAGACTCTGGGGTCTGCCTCTGTGAGACTGTAGTGAAACCAAAGGCAAGGTATTTAATCTTTTGAGCCTCAGTTTCCTCACTTGTGAAAGGGTCATGTACGTAGACGCAAGTTGGGAGTAAGAAGAGAGGATTGGCTTCTTCCTTCCTTCCATCGCATGTGAAGTGATGAGTTGCTCAGCTCTGTTGATTCTAAACCTCCAAGACTTTTCTCCCATCCCCTTACCGCCTCCTCCCTGGCCAGCCCTCACTTCTTCAGCTTTCAGGACCTCCTGATGCGTCTCTTGGCCTCTAGTCTGTCTTCCATTTCTAACTCCTCTTGCCTCCAGAGGGAACCTGTTTCGTCGATTCTCAGATGTGTTCTTCCACATGTTAACATCTCTGAAATCAGAACTCAGTCAGTGGTAAACCAGAGTGTTGTCAACAACTTGGATGTCTTACCTAAGTGGTACGTCTAACTTAACACTGGTGACTTCTTAGTTTCAATAAGCAGCTTATCTTTCTAAAATACTTCAAGAACTTTTAGTCACTTCCCATTTCTTAGGGTTCACATTCTTGTAGTCTGCCAGATACCATTTCTTATGAGCTGACTCCAGCTTCACCTCCAGCCTCATTTCTCCCCATCTCCTACCACATCTCTTCTGTGATTACCCCAGGTTACGTGGGTCCCTCGCTGCAAGCTTACACCCCCCTGTGCCGTGTGCTTACTCTCTTCACCCCGGGAAACACGGTGCATGAGCCGCTTACTCTCAGCCTGCCCTTCTCTCGTCCTAACCACGTTTCCCTACCCCTCAGGCAGAGCTGCCTCCTCTTCCTTACTCTCATAGCTGCAGTCATTCTGCTTCTAATGGCTGGAAGCCTTCATAAGGGCAGAGGCTTTTGCTCATCACATGTCTGGGGTCTGCCGAGCAGTGTGTGCTCTAGCATAACTGTGTACTTATACTAGAGCATAGCAGATGCCAGCCATTATACAGGGGAGGGATAAACAACAAGGTCCTGCTGTACAGCACAGGGAGCGATGTTCACTATCCTGTGGCAAACCATAATGGAAAAAGAATATGTACATGTATAACTGAGTCACTTTGCTGTACAGCAGAGATCGGCACAACATTGTAAATCAACTATATTTCAATTAAAAAAAAAAAGCCGAATTTCTGGAGGATGCTTGGAAATGGGCTTATAAAATTCTGGGTATTTTGTATCCCTTTCCAGGAAGTGCCTGCTTTCCACAGCTCATACTGACTTATCCTTATGCTGAGCCTCCCGACCTCAAGTTTCTGAATACAGCCCATTTTGTTGGGAGACTTCAGCCACTACTTATGCCCATGAGTAATGAGATGCGAGGCACCTGCTTGATTTTTTTTTTTAACTTTATTTTTTTTTAATTTGTTTATTTGGCAGCACCGGGACTTAGTTGCAGTACTTGGGATCTTGATTGCCGAGTGTGGGATCTTTTAGTTATGGCATGTGGGACCTAGTTCCCTGACCAGGGATCAAACCCAGGGATCGCTCCTGCATTGGGAGCACCAAGTCTTAGCCACTGGACCACCAGGGAAGTCCCCTGCTTGATTTTTTTTTTTTTTTAATTGTTTCCCTGTGAACTGTGGCATAGGATATGTTTTGAAATACAGAGTTTATTTTGTGGTCTTCTGGCTACTGGACTTGGGAAAGGTAATAAAACGCCCCTGAAGGTAGGCCTGCCTCTAATCCAAGTGCATTTCTTTGCCCCCTGTAACCTGGGAGTTAGCACGTTCTGGTGGAGGGAGGTGGCTGTGCAGGATCGCACCTTACCAACCACTCATGGCCGTGACAAATAGTTCCTGGAACCCAGTGGGCTCTCAAAGGTTAATTTGCCACAAATCCTTATCACCTTCAAATAACACTCCCTTTTCTCCAGCTCTGGGCAGCTAAATTCTCAGCCCTTTTTAGTCTTACAGAACTGTCAGATTTATACCAAACAAGGGAATTATAAAACTTAAGTAAATTTTGTTTGTTTCTGTCAGTTCAAAAAACTGAATTTCATGTGAGGATTCTACTAGTTTCTGCATGTGTTTGTTCCAGTTTTACATCCCAAAACTGGGGAAGTAACCACAGGGTGGCTTCAGTGACCCACTGGGGTGGCTGTGAAACAGACCTGAGCTGAAACTCCACTGGTCACCTGACCTCCATCAGCCCCCTACCCTGACTGGACCACGGTGACGTTTTGAGTCTCCAGGAATTTGTGTCAGCTTAGAACCAGTGTTCGATAATCCCTGGAAGTTTGACCATTTTCCCTTCCCCAGTGCACAGTCACCCTGGTAAATAATGAGACTTGGGCTTTGGCTGGTCAGAAGAGGAAAGTTACCTGGGAAATCAGGCACATGTCGAATAGGCTAGCTTTCAGACTGGGTCCTAAGGTACACATTCAGATGCACCTGCACAGATTTGGGGAGAGGGGTCACCTTTTACGTAGAGAGGTCACCTCAAATAAAAGTGGCCTGCTCTGGCTAGAATATGGATTTTAGCTATTGCAGCCGGAGAAATGTGATATAATCATCCATTTTCATTTTCTGATCTCAGTTTCATCTTTTGCCTAACGTGTGAGAGCTATATTCTCTGGCCTCCAGCACTGAGAGTACTGAAACCCGTGACTTGCTAGGACTTGGCTGGGGTCCGGTGGGAATGATGATGTAGGAGATGGTAAAGGATGTGATTCCCCCAAAGTACGTTATACTCTGCCAACTGTGACTTAACTCAGGAATATGTGGTGTAAGTGTCATTCTCATTTGATGGTTGAGAAGACTGAGTCTGAGAGGTTCAGGGACTTGCCCCAGGTTCTAGCTATCTTCCCATCATACTCAGTCTCGAAACCACCCAGTAAACCAGGGGCAGAATTGGGGTCTCAACCTAGACTCCTGTCTTCTGGTCTTCTATTACTCTTCTGTTACTGTGTGCTCTTCTACTACTTGCTTCTCAACAGAAATGCACCCAGTGTGTTATGTGCCGCATTCCCTCCCTCCATCTTGCTGTGATGCAAGGTAGCTGAGAGGCCCAGGTAGACAATCTGCCTGAAGGAAAGGGCTGGAATTCTTACATGCCTCTTATGTTTTTTGTGGGCAGTTGGGATTCCTTCATGAAAACATATACTGTAGATTCTCATGAAATAAGCCCAAGGTCCTTCCCTGTGCAGAGTGCTTTTTGTCTCTGGGACAAGTAGCTGCGTCCCCCACTTTCCATTCCGTCATGCTCACTGATGCTCTGTCTGCTTCCGGTCCAGTTCTGTCATCTCTACAAACAGCCCCCTTCTTTGGCATCTCCTGACCTTAGCTCATTCCCCAGAGCAAGTCCCTCGATCCCGGGTCTCATCTACCCACTCACTCACTGACTGAGGGCACTTTTTTACCTTTTTTTTTTTTCTTTTTCTTTCCCTGAATTCTCATAACCTGGACTTATATGTAGTCTGTTTTACAGAGTTGTTGTCTTTTTATTTCAATTGCCATAGTTACCAACTTTGCGTATAAAATAATCATCATTCCCCACCCTTTATTTCCCTACCAGAAGTTTCACTGTTTTCTGATGTGGCCTTTGCAGAAGGAATTTGATGCCTTTTTAATAGTTTCCTTTCTGGCTCTACCACCCCCAAACATTTCTTGTTCTCCTTTTTATGGGTCTTTACTCAGGAGTCTAGGTTGATTGATCGGGGCTCAGATCACCACTTCATTTTGCAGTCTTTTTATTTATTTATTTATTTTTAATTTATTTTTGGCTACGTTGGGTCTTTGTTGCTGCGCGTGGACTTTCTCTAGTTGCAGTGAGCGGGGGTTACTCTTCGTTGCAGTGCACAGGCTTCTTATGGTGGTAGCTTCTCTTGTTGCGGAGCATGGGCTCTAGGCACGCGGGCTTCAGTAGTTGTGGCTCACGGGCTCTAGAGCGCAGGCTCAGTAGTTGTGGCGCACGGGCTTAGTTGCTCCGCGGCATGTGGGATCTTCCCGGACCAGGGGTTGAACCCGTGTCCCCTGCATTGACAGGCGGATTCTTAACCACTGTGCCACCAGGGAAGTCCCTGCAGTCTTTTTAGATAGAACCTCAGCCTACTGGAGCAGGTGACCTAGAAAGAGGATTATGAGATGGGAAACAACTGATTTGAAAACAAAAAACAAAAAAACCATCTGCCCTAAACTAGTTCTACCTGTATTACTTTTGATTGTGAGCAGTATAAACAAATTATATAATTACAGGGGAAATGTGGTCTGTCAGATCGTGGTCAAAAACCTAAAGCTTTTGCCTTGTCCATCTAGTCATCTTCTTGCATCAACCTAGAACTCCCAAACCACTGGCTTTTTGTAGACTATGTGCCTTGGTAATTTCGGGGCTTAGCAGCATCTCATCTGGATCACCCATTCTCTTTGTAATAAAGTAAATGACTAGTGAAAGAAACCCTCTGGCAGAGGCTGTGTGAGGGGTTGCAGCCTTCATTTTTGGTAGAATGGAGACACTGTACGGGGGATCAGAGGACTTTTCCTCAGGGTCTGGCTCAGTCACGAATGATCCATGTGACCACCCGGGGCTGACCCAGCCTCCTCATCAGCAAGATGAGACACCTGCCTACTTAGGCTCAAGCTTTTGGGGCTCTTGCAGTCGCCAAATAACGTCATGCTAAGGGTTCAGTGTACCGTTAATTGCTTTATAAAGTGTATTGGTATTTGTTTGGAGATGCCAATCAGCAGCTTTCCTGGAGTTACTGTGGTTCAAAAGGAAAGACTTTCTGAGGAAGGCAGAGCTGGAGTTTCAAGTTTCCACATAACTTGATTACATCTTACATCCACTTCAGACTTCCTATTTACACCTCTCTGGTCCATTTGTTCCTGTGCCTCGTTATCCATCCCATCTCAGCCTAGAGTTTCCTTCTGGCTTCTCCCTGCTGATTTACTGCCTGTCTCTTAGGGGTCACTCAAGTCCTGCCCCTTCGGACCTCTTTAGATCTGGTGACTCCTACCCACCCTTCACTGTTCGTAAAACTTGACCTTGATGCAGATGCACAGCTAATGATACTTGCTGTTTTAAACATCTGTTATCTCCTTCAAACTAAACTTCATAGAGATGGGCCTGTCACGTACCTAACTTGTGCTAGGCGTGTGGTGGGCTACCAGAAAACACTGAGTTGGAGTGTGTCTGAAATAAACTTGTAGTGCCATTCTAGATGCATCGACAAGAATCCCTGCACAAGGCGGGAAGGTCTTTGGCTTAGCATGGAGTAACAGACATTTGACGGTCTTCTCACAAATTTTCCCTCGTCTCAGCAGCAGCCCTGGGAGATGTGGGTGGTATGGTGCTGCCTATTTGGAGACAGTATAATGAAACACAGTGGCGCTGCAGTCATGGATTTGAGTTTGTTAACTCTAAGTCTCTGTGAGCCTCGGGTTCTTCATTTTATTAGATGGGGCTATTTCTTCCTACCTCCTAGGGTGGTAGTAAATATTAAATTGAATGTCAAGGGCCAGTGTTGGTACTCTGTGTTACACACGGCCATTTACAGGTGAAGAAGCAGAGGTGGAAACTGGGAAAGGTGAACTAAGTTGCCTCCTGGCTAATCATCAGTAAACCAGGGTTCCCTTATCTTGTTATCCCTTGACTCACCCTGTATGAGTAGAGATGGGCCTTGTTGTGCAGAGTTGGCTCCGTGCCAGTTGTGCTGGTCCTCTTGGATTGGAGCGATTGTCATCACTGTCACTCCTACTCTAATGTGCTACATCCCTTTAGTCTACAAGTGGTGTGACTGTGTCCATCTCACTTGGGCTCTTTCTGGTCTTCCCTTGATTTAGGAGAAAGGATCCTGGGTTATGCTGAGGAGCCCTGCTATCTCTGGTTTGTCATGGAGTTCTGTGAAGGTGGAGACCTGAATCAGTATGTCCTGTCCCGGAGGCCGGACCCAGCCACCAACAAGAGCTTCATGCTACAGCTCACGAGCGCCATTGCCTTCCTGCACAAAAACCACATCGTGCACAGGGACCTAAAGCCAGACAACATCCTCATCACAGAGCGGTCTGGCACCCCCATCCTCAAGGTGGCAGACTTTGGACTAAGCAAGGTCTGTGCTGGGCTGGCCCCCCGAGGTAAAGAGGGCAATCAAGACAACAAAAATGTGAATGTGAATAAATACTGGCTGTCCTCAGCCTGCGGCTCAGACTTCTACATGGCCCCTGAAGTCTGGGAGGGACACTACACAGCCAAGGCTGACATCTTTGCCCTGGGCATTATCATCTGGGCAATGATAGAAAGAATCACTTTCATTGACTCTGAGACCAAGAAGGAGCTCCTGGGGACCTATATCAAACAGGGGACTGAGATCGTCCCTGTTGGTGAGGCGCTGCTAGAAAACCCAAAGATGGAGTTGCACATCCCCCAGAAACGCAGGACTTCCATGTCTGAGGGGATCAAGCAGCTCTTGAAAGATATGTTAGCTGCTAACCCACAGGACCGGCCTGATGCCTTTGAACTTGAAACCAGAATGGACCAGGTCACATGTGCTGCTTAAAATTCAGGGCAAAACATCTTGGGTGTTTTTAAACTAGGTGAGTGTACTTCTTTTTGTTCTGCATGCACACTTCCTGGACTACTGGATTCTTCAATCTGAGCCCAGGGAGGCGGGTATGGAGTTGGGGGGAAATGCAGGCTTGAAGAGAACTAAGTGCTTGTTACCAAAGATTCCTCCCAAGTCTCAATGAGGAGATGTGGGATTACTTGAGTACAAATTAGAAAGTCTAGGGAAGTTTTGAGTAGACATTGCATTTGAGCTGAGTCTCTTTTAAGTTTTTTAGAAACACTTTCTCATCAATTAATAAACGCTTACTGTAGAAAACGTGCAAAAGAAGTACGGACATTTTTTTCAGAATATAAACTGTCCCCAGTTTGTATCTTTCCTACTCGCACATCCAATTCTGCATAGTTTAGATCATGCTCTTTTAGGTTTAGTTTCCTGCTCTTCCATTCAGCTTTAACCCAAGCATTTTCCATGTCATACTTTGAAAGCATGGCCTTCAGTAATTGACATTCCATTATAGGTACAGTAATGTAATCATTCTCCCACTTCAGATAGCAGATGTCCATTTCTCCATTTTAGATACTATAAACAGTGTGTGAGTGAATATTTTTTAGAGAAATCTTTGCTTATTTAACAGATTGATTGTGGGCTTTCATTTGTCAAGTACCGTGCTAGGCTCTGGGATAACAGTGGTAAGCAAAATCAGAAACATGCCCCATCCTCATGACTTCTGCAGCTTAGTCAAAGAGAGAAACATTAAATCAGTATTTATCATAGTTGCTTTACAACTAATGTAAGGAAATTGACCTTTCAGGGAATAGTGCCCAGAAGCAAGAGTAGAGAATTGGAAGCAGAGGAGAGCATCCCAGGTAAAAGGCCTAGCCTCTGCAAGCGACCTGAAGCCAGTGGGAGCCTAGCATATTGGAGAGCCTCCAGCAGTTTGGAGTAGTGAAGGATGTAGTAGACAGGTGGTAGTTGGGGAGGACAGTGGCCTACTGGAGCGTGGATAGAGCTGAGGTGGAAAATCCAAAAGTGTGTATGTACCAGGAACAGCACTGGTAGTTCAGTTGGACCAGAGTCTGAGATGTGAGCAAGGGAAATAAGACTAGAAATAAGGTGAAACATGGGACCCTGGAATTTGACCTTGACTTAGTAGGCATTCGGGAGCCATATGCAAACCAGAGAAGAGCAATGTAGCACTGAGAGCTTCAGCATGTGTAAGCTGATTTGAACCGGAGATTGGGAGACCAGTTGGACCAATTATTTGATTCACGCTAGTAAGGGATGTTGTTGAACCTAAATGTAGTAGCACTGAGGGTAGAGGAGTGCTTGGATCTTTGGGGCAGAATTGGCAAGGCAACTGGCCAATATCAAAGTAGAAGGAAGTAATAGATGTAGGGAGATTAATGTCAGTAGATACATATGCTGGCTAGCGTATTGGTCAGATATGATTCATTTTCCTTAAAGGGAATGGAAAAGAAAAGAACATTGAATACCTACCATGAATGCTAGGTATTTTCACATGTGCCATTTTGTTTCACCTTTGCAACCCTGCAAGGGTTAAGTCATTTACCCACGATCCTACTAATTTGAGGGCAGGTATATTTTACTCATCTTCCTTCTCCCCCCAGCCCCTTTTTTCTTGGTATCAAGAGGGCAAGCTGGAAATAAACTAGTCTTAGATTTTGCTGAAGGCTTGAGAGGAGGTGATAGGGGGCGGAAGCTGATCCCAGTGGTCATGAGGAAGGAGCCTCAGCTCCTAGGGCACAGAGCCCTCCATTACCTAGGTGGGTTCTTAGTCCCTTCTTTCCCTTCATCACCCTCACATTTCTGGTTGGTATTGGTTAATGCTGATTTGAGCCTGGTTATGCTTCAGTATTCAGGGAACTTACTTCTCAAATGAGTCACTCCAGGTTTAATTCTTCCATTCCACAAACATTATCTTCCAGGTGCCAGGCCAGTTTGTCCTACTGCCCAGTGAGTAAGAGAACAGCGTTCTTAAAGCTAGGTTTGGGGTAGTACCATGTTCGAGCCTAAAAAGGGTTGGCTAGACAGTATTTTAATTGTATTTCATGCTGTCACTTTCCATTTCCATCTCATCTTTTCTACTTTAAAAAAACCTCTTAGAATTCAAGTTTGCCCTGGGGTAGAAAGAAGGTTGTCATTGGAAGAGGGATCTGAATTTGGGTTAGGATTATGGGGTTGTCATAACTAATTGAAATCATGGCTCCCATTTGGACACCCACACTTGGGATTTGTGCTTTGTTGCAGGGCAAAGTTAAAGTTAAAGCTAAATAGCAGTGATTGCTTCAGGTAGGAGAAATAGGTGACCTTGGGATGGGAGAAGATCAGAAACATAGTTAAGGCCAAGTGTCCCAGACTCTGACAACTAATGAGGACAGTGCTTGGTCAGTTGGTACCTATCCTGCCCTGTCCTAGCTGGGCACTTAGAATTGAGGTCTGGGTCCAGGGCCCTGGTCTTTGTGACCAGGAGCTGAGCCTTGTAGTGCCAAAGGTTCAAATCAGTTGTGGTATAAATTGAGTATTTGGCTGGTTAGAGAATCAGAGGCTTGAGCTGGGAGGAACTATTGAGTCTAAACTCCCCTCTCTCGCAATCAAGCTTTATAGATGGAGAAGCTAATTCCATATATTCATTCAACATATTTATTGAGAAACTATTTGCCAGGGGCTATTTCAGGCACAGAAGATACATTAGTGAGCAAAACCAACAAAAACTCTTACAGTTGTAAAGCTTACATCTACTGGGGAGACAGACATAACTTAGCTGTGGGTTAGTGGAGGGATGTAGACCCCAGGATAAGGGAGATCAGAATGCAGGGAGGTGAGGGATGGAGGTGTACTTCCAAGTGGAAGAGATCAAGGTTGGTCTTCTTAAGACAGTGACCTTTGAGCAAAGGTTAGAAGGAGTAGAGGGAGTGAACCATGAGGATTTCTGGAGGAAGAACATCCCAGACAGAGGCAATAACCATTATAACAGCTTGAAGGCTAGATAGAGTGAGCAGGGAGGAGAGTATAGGAAAAGCAGCTAGAGAGGTAATTAGGAGTCAACTAGAATAGCCCTTGTAGGCCACTGTGAGGATTTTGGCTTTTAATCTTCTGGTCATTGGTGTGTTTTCAGCTGTGTGATATCTGATCTTTTGAAAGGATCACTGTACCTGCTGTGCTAAAAGTAAACTGAAGGGAGCAAGTGAGGGGATGAGATGGGAGGCTACTATGATAACCCAGGTGAGAGATAATGGTGGCTTTGATCAGCGGAACAGGGGAGGTAATGATTGGATTTTGGGTGAATTTTGAAGTCAGCCAACAGGGTTTCATGCTATATTGAACATAAGATGTGAGAGAAAGGAATTAAGGATGGCTACAAGTTCTTGGCCTTGGAAGCCATTGGAAGGATAGAGAGGATCAAATGAGATGGGGAAGACATGAGGAAGAACAGATTTGGCTGGAGAAAGTTAGGTCTTGGTCATCTGAAAGTTTGGAATGCCTGTTTAGAATCCAAGTACAGAAGTTGAGGGACTTCCCTGGTGGTCCAGTGGTTAGGACTCCACACTTCCACTGCAGGGTGCATTGGTTCCATCCCTGGTCAGGGAACTAAGATGCCGCATACCCGTGCGGCTCAGCAGAAAAAGAAAAAAAATCGCTGGTGACCAAATACAGAGGTCGAGTAGGCTGTTGTGTGAGTCTAGAATTCAGAGGAGAGAATGGTCTAGAGGTACTAATTTGGAGATGACCAAGGTTCTAAAGTGGGCATAGAAAAGATTTCAAAGCAAAACAGAGCTTGGAGAGAAGGAAAGGAAGCCAGAGGTATAGGAGACCTGGGCATGGTGTCCTGGAAGCCAGGTGGAGAAAAGACCTCAGCAGAAGGAAGGAATCAGCCGTGGCGTGTTCTTTAGGTAGGCTGAGTGAGATGAGATGAGACTGGCCACTGACCATTGGATTTAGCGATTGGGAAGTCATTAGTGTTCGTGAGCAATTTTGGTGGCTCATAATGAGAACCCTAACTAGAGTGGGTTTCAGAGAGAATGAAGGGGAGGAATCGGAGACCGTGAGAGAGTAGGCCAACGATTCTCAGTTTTTGGTCTGAAGGCCCCATTGCACTCCTGAAATGGAAGATTCCAGAGTTTTTGTTTTGGGTTATATCTATGGGTCTTGGTATTAGAAATTAAAACTGAGAAATGTTTTAAATGGTCCTTTCAAATGAGTAGTAATTCAGTTACATATTAACATACATAATTTATGAAAAATAACTTTTCAAAAACATATTTAGTGAGTAGAGTGGCATTGTTTTATATTTTTATAAATCTTAACATCTGCCTTGATAGTCAGCTGGATTCTTATTTGCTTTTGCTTTGTAACCTGGTGCTATGTCACTCATCATGTAACTTCTGGAAAACTTCACAGTACACTTGTGAGAGAATGAAAGTGGAAAAGGTAAATAACTATGAAAAGTTTTGGCTTCGTGTACTCCCGAGCTACAAACCACATTTTGATGCCTCTTCCTGAGGAATTTTACTGTGAAGGGGAGCTGAGAAGTAGGGAGAGACCTAGAAAGAAGGGACTTATTCAAGGTCCCAAATGAAGGGGCAGAACTTGTGTGTCCTGATTCCTGGCCAGCTTTCCTACGAAACTTTTTGTCGTGGGTCAAACTCTAGCTGCATAAAGGACACCCAGTCGTTCCCAGTAGCAGCGTGATGAAGGAATGGTGAAGGAACGCCTCAGCAATCTAGGATTGTAGATTTCAGAGTAATGTTTAAATTGGGACTAAATGGTTTCAGTTTTTTGCAACCATGAATGGAATTGCACTTTGGGTTGGAAACATGGGATTCCTCTGAAAGGAGTGTTGCCTCGTGGACTGTCCAGAATCGAGTCCCACTTCTGTGCTTTACTGGCTCTGTGACCTCAGGCAAGTTATTTTACCTCTCTGGGTTTCATCATCCATAAAGTGGAGTAGATCATACTTATCTGATTGAGGTTGTTGGGGGAGTCGCAAGAGGCTGTGAAAGTGCCCCGTAGAAACTGTCTAAGTGAGATGCTGGACAGCGCAGTCTTAGATGCACGCTTGGGCTTGAGGTGGAAGCGTTGTCTTCTGTTCCTCTGAAGATGGTGGTCTTTAGTTGCCTTGTTTCTGAGGACTGCCAAATAGCTTTCTTCTTTGAAACAAAGCTATAATCGAGGCA
Organism: Balaenoptera physalus; assembly: GCF_965194825.1. Taxonomy (NCBI): domain Eukaryota; kingdom Metazoa; phylum Chordata; class Mammalia; order Artiodactyla; family Balaenopteridae; genus Balaenoptera; species Balaenoptera physalus. The sequence continues at coordinate 29,351,324 of NC_138898.1, forward strand.
ACTCTATCCAATTGCTTGTTCCAGAAAAATGTATCTGTTTTTAAAGGTTACTCACTGAGGGGTCCTATCTCTCCCTTACTTGTCACTTTTTGAAGATGTTTAATAACCCCTAATGGTTCCTACCAGCCAGCCAAAAGCCTTACCCAAAGCAGGAAGCCAGCCAGACTGATGTTCCAGGTACCACTGCCCACATGTTAACGGGGAGGTTGTTGTGGGTTAAGGAACTCTGCATTCATGGCCAAGTTTGCTGTCTAATACACAAACCTCAGTTACCTAGGGCCTTTTGAAGCCAGGGCCTTGAATGATGTTTATTTGGAGTGGGCAGCTCAGGTCTGCTGAAGGAAATCAGATGTTGTTGTGACCTAAGGGGTCATAGAAAATGTTCTTTGTACCATATGCGATCTTGGTAGCTGCCCAACATCAGAAAGAAATCGGGCCTAATTTCTTGTTGAAGTAATAAATTATATATTATTCCCTGGCCTAGGGTCCAAAGATGTGGCTCTGGGCTAACATGCTGGGTATCCGGTTGGCCCCTTGACCTGGGCTTCAGATTTTGTTTCTGTTTTATGAGATCTGAGGTTTTTTAACATGAGGATTCCTAAACCCCTAGTCGAGCCCCTTTGCTGGAGATTCAAAAGCTTTTTCAGCTCATCTCACAGGCAGCAAGCAGCACATATGCTTACACTGAAGCTGTAGAAGCCAGTTCAGATCATTCGCTTCCTTTCGGCTGGAATTATACCCAAATTGTGTCACATTACAGGTATCAAGTTAATCAAAAATAAGACTAAAAACTTAAAAATGGGGGGAAAATGTTTAATTAACGTGGTTTGTTTTAAACAACAAAGTCTTCAAAACAGAGTCCGGGGTAGGGGGGCGGGTGGTGGTAAATTTAAAAAAGATTTTAAGTGCGAAATTGGGAACCCAAGACTAGGTAGGTCTCCAGGCCCCATCTCTGAGTGTGACTTCCTGACCCAGCCATCGGAACTAACCCAGGAACACATAAGACAGGCCTTTCTCTCCCAGGACTGCCTTCCCTGTGGGAAGGGGCAGAATGAGACCATGGGTGAGACCTAGCTTCTGGGAATGTAAGACCCCCATTTGGAGCCTCACCTCCTGAGTCTAGAAGGCTAAGGCTTTGATGGAGGGCAACAGTGCCAGAGAGGATGATAATTAATGGACATCCCTGGGCTGGGTGCTTTATGACCATTATTTCATTTACTTCTTTTCAAGTAACTTCCTGAAGCTCTCAGAGCTAGTAAGGGTCAAAGCCTAGATTTGAACCCAGGTCTAAGTCCATGGCTGTAACCAATATGGTGTATTGCCTCATGGAATTGCCTATAAATCTCAAATGTTTTCAAAATTCAACAAACAGTTGAGCCTCACGTAGATTGCGCGGCACTAGGTGGGGCAGGAAGTGCATTCTGAGTTGAGTAACGTGGACCCGAGGAGCCTGGCACTTAGTTGGTTTCCAGTTGGGAGGTGGTTTCTTCTACTCTGAGAAGGTTCAGAGTGTGCTGGTAAACACCTAGGTAGCCCAAAGGACAGTGATGGAGGAAGGCTTCCCAGAGAGGGTGTAACTGCCGAAGAGACCCAAGTCAGAAGTTTGATTCTCACAGCCCAGAGGCTCATCCCTCTTAGTGTCTGGTGGAGCCTTGAACTGCCCGAAGGGAGGATGGGAGGAGTAGAAGAGGGAAGTGCCCGTCTCACCCTGAAGTGGATGGATGATGAGGTCCTTGGAGAGAATGGAAGTTTTAGTTAGAGAGATTTGGTGATGGTGGTGGTGGGGGGTGGGTGTATTTAGCCAGTGACTATTAATTCTTAGATCCAAGCAGAACTAGAACTGCTGAGCATCTTTTGAGTCCCTGTCTATAAATGGAGGCCCCAGCCTTGCTTTTACCCTGTCTCACTAGACTTCACGGGGCTGTGTGAGAGCAGAGGGTTGTGGGTTTGCTGCTCTTTTCCCTGGGAATGTAAAGCTCAGCGTTCACTGAAGACCCGGCAGTTCTAGGTACCACTGGTATGCGGTGTGCAGGCCATCCCTTGGTTCTGGGTCTGTCTACTGGTGTTTCTTGGGAGATCCCCCAGGTGGGGAAGGCTGGTATTTGTAAGGCCAGGCAGCTCCCTAGGCGCCAGCTTTTGCCCCCGCTGTTGCCCTCTCTGTCTGTCACTCCTGCTGTCTCAACACAAGGAAACTGAGCTGTCTGTTATGTAATGGGGCTGGTTGCCCACAAGGATAATCTGTCCCTTGAAGCTCTGCAGGACATCAAAGCATTCATGAGGGGACAGGCCTGCCCCAGGGCTGTTGTTGCTCACATTCTCCTCCTCCCTGGCATCCTTGGCTCCTCTCAGCCTAGGCAGCACCCCTTCGGGCAAATCAGAATAGCTCCTGTAATCCTCCAGCTGTGAGCAAAGCTGCCTGATGGTTGGGGTCTTTCCAACTCCCATTTCCTCTTACGCTAGGGACACAGATACTCCCTCCCACAATAACAGCTCTGGTTCTGAAAACCTGTTTTGAGGGGCCCTCTGACTTGTGCAGGGCAGAGGCCCTGCCCTTTTATCTCCAGCCCTGAATTAAGTACTTTTACATAAAGTGTCTTATTATCACATCATCTGCATAAGTGTTCTGTTATCTGCCATCATTCTGCAGATGAGGAAGCTGAGAATCATTTTGACACAGTTTTCAGAGGCAGGATACCTGACTGGAAATTCCACTGCTCTATCCTGCCTCCTGCAGCTTCTTTGAAAGCAGCTTTTGATGGGTTTCTAGGTGGGTTCCCCCTCCTATTAGCTCCACACGAGAGGCCCCCAGGTATTAGTGTCGGTGCTGCCCGTGGGCATCTTTCGGAGTCTGGCAGTCTCGGCACAGCACACCGCAGCAGGGCCACCTTCTGCTCCTTCAGGCGAGATCACCTGTGTGTTGATTCCTCTTGTGTCACACTGATACAGCCTCAAACATGGGCAGGCGAGGCAAGGCAGGGATGGTGAGGCACCCACGTAACCAAGGGCCGGGCGACAGTGGCAGAAGCCACACAAGCAGGCAGAGGTTAAAATTCCCAAAAGGTTGGAAAGCAGGAGACCCGAAGTGCATCCCCCTTGGGGGCAGCAGGAAAGCACTGGCACTGGGGGGGTGCTGACAGGACAGTCTGTGCACCAGGACAAGGAAGGGCTCTGATGTGACCCAAAGGCACCCTGTTGTCTCTGTCCCCCGGGACCTGGCAGAAGCCCGTCCTAAGTGAGCTTAGCCTGGACACTTAAGGTTGATGAGGATCCAAAGCAAAATGGCAGGGTTGCTGGGTTTCTCCCTGACCCACCTTCCCGCTCATTTATTGACTCTTGACCAAAGCCGAGGGCTTTCATGATTCGTCCCTGTTGTTGATGTGGCTGCCTGCAGCCCTGTGTTGAAAGATTCTGAGGCCAAGTCAGATTTGGTGAGCAGGAGCCCTCGTATGACAGGCGCTTGCCCAGCGGTGGTCTTGATAGTGTAGACCCCAGTGCTGTCCTCTAGGAGCTCACAGGTTAGCTGTGGACCTAAGACAACATTTAGTTGTAGAAATACAGGAAGAAATACAGGAAGAGAAATACAGGAAGCCTGGAGAGAGTGGAGGGAAAGCTTCCTAGAGAAGGTGGTGCCTTGGGCTGGTTCTTGAAGGTAGGTTTAGGGGCACCTTGTAAGCCAGGTGGTAGGTGAGGAGGTCACATCTCAGGGTTTGTGTGAAACTCGCCCTGGCACACTGAGGCTTTGTTGCGTACAGGACTTAGCTGGTAACGGGAGAGGGGACTGTCATTGTAGTGAAATCCCCAGTCGGAGGGGCATTCAAGATGAGGACCTGGAGAGAATGCCCAGGGTTCTGTCTTGATAAACTAGGGCAGCAACGTATAAGCTCCCGGCCGCTCTTTTCATTTCCCCTAGTGAGTCTTCTGTGATTTTACAAAATCAAAGGAAATGGAGACCTCCTCCAGCATTTCTAGGATTCAGAGGCATGCAGGCCTTAAAACTGCCAGCGAAGTTTAAAATAAATCAATACCGTAAAATACTGCAATGAATTTCCCAACTTTAAAGGAATTACGCTTTCAGTTACAGGTGCCAGGGGAAAGCTGTAACTCAGTCTGCATCGTACACAGGTCAGAATTCTGTAGTTTGTTTCTTTGTAAAAGGAGGTGATGTCTAGGGACTCAGGATTAGAGCCACCCAGGCACACCTTAGGGCATAATGAAGAAGATGAAAGTGCTTCTATTTTCCCAGGCTGCATAAAGGAGCCAGATGTGGGGCCTGGGCAGGTAATCTTATGAATGGTAGGTAACCTTGGCTTTTTGTAATTCCGAGGCCTGGCACTGGAGCAGTAGTGGAAGGCAGGTGGGCTGTGGTACATCATGTTGGATTTTGGTATTGACCCTCTGTTCCAGTGGGAAAGACACAGATGACGTGAGCCAATTGACTCATTCCATGTTTACTTCCATACTTTTGCAAAAAGGAAGCCCTTAAATATCATGTACAGCACCCTTTTATTTTTTTCCTTTCTGCTTTTTTCGTACATGTCTAAGGCATGTCCTCCCAGAGAGTTCCAGTCTAGGGCAAAGCTAAGGCAGGGACTGAAAGAAGGGTAGTGCTGTCAGATCTTGGCAGAATGCATGGGCCTTTCCAGCACAGCCCAGCCTTGTACCAGACATAAGGAGAGCTGGAAGTGACAACTAAAGACTCATTTGTTGTTAGTAACCAGATTGCAGGCTTGGATGTGATGAATGTTTGGAAGGAACCCTTGGTTTGCATGGGACAGTGGAAATGAGTGTGAATGTACCACACCCGAGGCCAAAGAACAGGGTGACTTTCACCTTCCAAAAAAAATTGCTTGGGAGTTTAGGCCAGTTGCCTAAACTGAAATCCAGATGTCACCACTGAGGTGATCCAGAGATCCTCCTCCCTCCCTCACCCTGAGCATCTCGGGGCATGGGCACCAACCAGGCGTAGCATGGAGAGCCTTCGGGAACACGACACTCCAGCCCAGTGTTTTGGAAGTCCTATAGCGGAGGGACACCTGTCCCCAGAAGTCCAGTTTCCCACCTACTCTTAGAATTCCGTTGAGATGGTCATACGATAGTGATGACATAGGCAGACCCAGATGTGCATCTTCAGAATCCACAGACTCATGTTACACACCCTGGGTAAAGTTTAGAAAGATTGCTTCCATTTTATCAGTGGAAGGAACTGAGGGTGTCAGGAGTAAGAAGTTTTCTACTTAATGGATCCAGAGTCTATCCTGTGACCTTGAAGATATCAACATGCTATTGCCACATTCCTCCCTGCTCCTCCTCAGCAGCTCGCACCCCCCCAGCACACACACAGTGTCCACGACAAACTTCAGCACTGTTGGTTCTCAAAGTATGGTCCCCAGACTGGCAGCATCTCCAGGAAACTTCTTAAAAATACGTATTTCTGACGCCACCTCAGACCTACAGAGCTGGAAGCTGGGGGTGAGTGTTTCAACAGGAACCTCCAGGTGATGCTGATGGCACGCTCAGGTTTGAAAACTGCTCTGGCAGAAGAGGGTAAAGGCACCGTCTGCCTAGCATCCTACAGTTCTTCCCTTAGAAAGCTTGCATCGAGGCCTGAGAACTAGGAGGGCCTGCCAGGTTCTAATTTGGGCTCTGTCTTCTGTACTTACGTAGCATGGGGCTTTGGACAGGTCACGCACTGTAGGTCGTGGTTTTCTCATCCAGAAAACCAGAGTATAAAAGGTGGTCCTCTTTCCCCTCCTCCCTCAGCCCCGGCACGTTCCGAGTTCCACAGTGGGTGTGGTTCTAGGACAGGGACTCCTCTAATTCTTGCTTAGTTTCTTTTTTTTTTTTTAATTTTTTAATTTATTATTTATTTATTATTTTTATTTATGGCTGTGTTGAGTCTTCGTTTCTGTGCGAGGGCCTTCTGTAGTTGCGGCAAGCGGGGGCCACTCTTCATCGCGGTGCGCGGGCCTCTCACTATCGCGGCCTCTCTTGTTGCGGAGCAGAGGCTCCAGACGCGCAGGCTCAGTAGTTGTGGCTCACGGGCCCAGTTGCTCCGCGGTACGTGGGATCTTCCCAGACCAGGGCTCGAACCCGTGTCCCCTGCATTGGCAGGCAGATTCTCAACCACTGCGCCACCAGGGAAGCCCCTCTTGCTTAGTTTCTGCCTTGTGCATTTGTCTTGAGGATGAGGTGAGGCCCTGTGGCCATCTGCTCCTGGCGGCAGGAGGAGGAGGAAAACAATTGAACTTCTCCTTGGACTTCCCAGGCCCTGGGGAAGTGGGCTTCTAAGCCGTAATAACAGTGAGCGTGTTACGGGTGCCCTCCGGAGAGTCATTCAGGGACATAACAGATCCCTGTGAGGCTGCTGTGATAGGACAGGAGGTCACTGTTAGAGGAAGGGGAAGTTGAGGGGCAGCAGGCATAGGAAAGGGAGAAGCAATGGGGTTGGAGTCGGGCTTAGGTCTCTGAGTGGAGTCTTAGACGTGGCTTTGAACCAGACTAGGAAACTTCACTTGTTCTTTCCAGGCATGTATTAAGTACCTGCTGTGTGCCTGGTGTGGGCCGTGGAGATCAATATTGCTCCCGGCCTCAGTCCATCTAAACCCTAGGCATCTCTCTGAGTCTTGGAGTCCTCATTTATAAAGTGGCGTTGCCGGCACTTACCCATAGGCTTTTCGTGAGGAGTAAATGAAAAATTCATGTAAAACTAGCCTAGGGGTGCTGGGTATGCAGTAGGTACTCCACAGCTGTTGAGTCCTGTCGTTCTTTCATACCAGTTGTTGACCATGCTGGTAACAGAGCTAGAAGTTGTATCTCAGAATGTGTGCAGTTTCTTGGCTCCCCCAGCGCCCCCCCAAAAAAAAACACTGAACATAAAGCGCCTTCATGGGCACGGAGTGACCTCCGTAGACCCAGGGTTGCCTTCACAGCCTTTATTTGATGGCTGAGTCTTGCTGTGTTTTGTTCTAACCCCCTTTGTAATCAGCTTCTCATTAGCTGACTGACGTATCTGACTCTTCTGAGTCTGTATTTGCATATTCATTCTGCTGTAATTATGTCTCAAGGACATAGCATTTTGTTTTTGTATTTACTTTTGCTTTTTAGAGCTGAAAACCTGTGCTGTCACATGGGCAGGCTGGTGGTTCTGCCAAAGAGCAGCTTTCTAGCGCTGGCATCTCACTGTTTTTTTTTTTTTTTAATAGTTACATAACATCAGAACCATGATTGCTGGCTATAAAATTGATTTTGAGAGCCACTTTAATTTGTAAATTGGGAAATACTTTCCATTTGGGGTTAAGGAAAGGAGTACAGGGGAAGGAGGTAGAGGGAGAAGGTCTCTGGTCTGTTGCCTTCAGGTTTCTAAGTGCAAATACCAGGAGCAGAGGGGTGGCCCTTCCCTTAAAGTCAGTCCTTCAGCTGTCCTGTCGTGCCTTGGTTTGAATTTTATATAGGCCTTGGGGTGGAGGATGGCCCCACCTGCCTTCCACCAGATCTCCTTTCAGGAACCCAGGAGAGTCGTTTTTTGCACTTGTTTAGCAAATGCTTAAGGAGAGCTTTTGCGGAGAGCTTTTGCAGCTTGCTAGGGGTCTTGTATGCACTTGTTTCTGTATAGGATCAAGCCTGCTACAGCCTGGAGCCTTTATCATCTGTAAGGCATGGTGGGGAGGTGCCAGGGAGCACCTTCTCTTACCTAAACTTACTGAGCACAGGCTGTTTGCCAGATTCATACTCTCCCCATTTACTGTCTCGTTAAATCCTCACGTGCATCCTAGGTACGGTGTCCGCCCTGCTCCCACTCCAGAGAGTGATTTGCCCCACTGGCCACGTGGCTAGCACGTGCCAGCTCCAGGCTAAAGCTCGGGTGTCCATGCTCTTTTCCATCGAGCTTCCGAAGATGTTGCAGCACGGTACTGTCTCAGTGCTCCCAGGAGCTCAGAGGACCGAGTACTGGCTTTTTGTTGAAGAAGTCAGTAACGGCAACCTGTAGGACGTGTGACTTAAGATGGCCCTTGAAGAAAGGAGAGCAGACAGGGGTCTTCTAAGCAGGAGACACAGTATGAGCAAAAGCAGAACACTGAGAATTTGTGGAAAGAATTTGGTTTGGTTTACGCAGAGGCTCAAGTTGGAGAGTGAAGTAGCGCCAAGTTGCCAAGAACCTTGAATGTCAGCCTAAGAAAGGTGAACTTCATCCTACAAAAAAGGTGGGGGTGACGTACAAGGCTGGATTTTTGGCAGGTGAGTCGGTCACAGTGAGGGGAGAGCTGTTAGCCCCCTCGGGGAGGGAGATGAGATGCTGTACCTGACAGTGCCAGTCTTCAGAAGGTGCAAGACTGCGCTGGCACCTGCCCGAGCACAGGAGGGGAGAAAGGGCCACCACTGACCAGGGCGATTACAGGCCCTGTGCTTCCATTTTTGCTTTTGAATCTGATATGCTGATTAACCTAGGTTTGAATCACCTCTCTGCCTCTTATCAGCAGGGTGCCTTGGGCAAGTCACCTAACGTTTCTGGGCCCCCATTTCCTAATCCATTAAATAAATGACGCTCCTTTAACAGTGACGCTCACTGTGTGCTGTCGTGAGGACAAAAGGCACGAGAAACAAAGTACCCGGTGCAGCTCCTAACACACGGCGGGAGTTGAGTGAAATGGTGGCTGCCTCTGTGGAGCTCCCTTGTCCTGTTTGTTGGTCTCATAGGCTAATCAGTCATCTCTGCTTCACTTCTCACTAACAATTTGCAGTGCCCTTCTTTTCCCTGAGAGAGCGCCAAACCCCTTAGCAAGTGCCCCCAGTGAGTTCCTCTCAGCACGCTGGGCTTTGGACTGCTTGCTGTAACCGGAGTACATATGGTCTCCTCCGGCCCCGACCACTCCGGGCATGACCTTGTTTGAGCCACGCCGTTCACAACCACAAATTGTCCCATCCCCATATAGAGGAGCCACCTCTCCCCTTTAGCTCTGATAACTCCTTAGACACCTTCCTCCTGGCTAAGGGCCCAAGAGGGGAGGAGATCTCTCGCAGGAGCCCAGCCTCCCCCTGAGTCCTTTCTCTGCTAATCACAGCAGCCGCAGCTGAACCCCAATCTCTTTGGGGGCCAGTTGAAGCTGTTGGCAGCTTTCATTTCATCCCCACACTTAATAAGTTGAGGAAGGGAATTAGGGTATCCCCGCAGCTGACTGCCAATTACCAGGGCTGTTTCTGGAGACAAAAAGTTCCCCCTTAGTTTGTCTTGAGTGAGTTCCACCCATACCTGTTTACCAACTGACTTGGTTAAGGGAAACACCAACCCCTAGGCCCTGACAGGCTGGTGACTTCCCAAGGCCAAAAAGACCGGGTTTAATTGGATCTGCGTCCTCAGACGTAGATGGTGACTCAGCGTGCAGATCCCCAGAGACCTCCAAACCTCAGAATCTTAGGTCTTGCCCAATGATTCTTTTTTTTGTGCATTTGGCAAACTTTTAAATACTAGCATTGTGGGCAGCACGCTTCAGGGAATCGGAAGGTTTAAAACAATATCAAGCAAGTCAGCAATGGTGACACCATGGCCACTGCTAAAATATGACCGAGTCTCCTTATCTAGGAGCTTCGCAGTGACTGCTTGCTGCAGTTTGCATAGAACCAGTTGCTGCCCTTACTGAACTTGGGACGTTCTAGAGATAAAGCTGCCATGTGTTTGCATCCACACGCCATCCTGTCTTTAACCTCTGCTCACTCCCTGTCTCCCAGTGAGCCATGCCCTGCTGTATCCTGGGCCTGCCGCTTGCAGCCATGAGCGTGTGTGTCCTCGTTGTGCTGCGTGGGCTGCGGGTTGGGCTCAGCTGACACACATAGAGCCCACCTCCTCTTGGTGACATTCGTCCACTTTAAGGGCGACTCAGGCTCTGCTTGAAAGCCTGTAGAAGAGGGACCTCACCATCCTGCTGTTCTGTTTGGAAGGGCCCTGGTGCAGGAGCTGGAGCCTCGCCCTCCCACCCTAACCCACCCCCCGTCACAGCGCCCAGGCCTCTTTTGCCTGGGAAGCCCGCATAGCACTCCTGTGCTGCCTTCTGGTTAGGGTGTTTCCTCAATCGAGAAGGAGCCTACAAAGCTCGTCTTGATTCTCAGTACTCCTTGGGTCCTGAGAAGCTGGATGTTGAGGATATTCCCCCAGAAAAATTCACGTGACTTACACACACTGAGATGCTTCCTGTGCCTTCAAGGGGATTGCTGTGTGTGCATCCTTGGAGTTAGAAGGACCCTGGGTTAAGGACCTCTCGTCCCAAGCCCCTCAGCACATGAAGAAACCAGGTCCCCAAAGAAGAGTGGGGAGAGCTCGATGAGACTGGAAGCTGGCTTTCCCACCTGTACTCTCACCACTGGGCGGGTCAGTGTCTCTTTTTTAAAATATATATATATATTTTTTTATTTATTTTTGGCTGCATTGGGTCTTCGTTGCTGTGCGCAGGCTTTCTCTAGTTGTGGCGAGCGGGGGCTACTCTTTGTTGCAGTGGGCGGGCTTCTCATTGCAGTGGCTTCTCTTGCTGCGGAGCACGGCCTCTAGGTGCACGGGCTTCAGTAGTTGTGGCTCATGGGCTCAGTAGTTGTGACTCACAGGGTCTAGAGCGCGGGCTCAGTAGTTGTGGCGCACGGGCTTAGTTGCTCTACGGCACGTGGAATCTTCCCGGACCAGGGCTCGAACCCATGTCCCCTGCATTGGCAGGCAGATTCTTAACCACTGCGCCACCAGGGAAGTCCCAGTGTCTCTTAATAGGCTGCCATGTGGGGGTACACTCCTCCAGTTGTGTTTGTACTGTCACAGCCTGGGTGACAGTGTGCCTTTCAGAGAACTCACTGGGCACTTGCTCTGGACGAGCATAGGTAGGTGAGGAGGATGTGAAAGATGGGAAGGGTGGCTTCTTAGGCAAAGGACAAGTCCTCTGGCTGCGCAAGGGCAGGTGCTTAGTTCCTCATGGGGCTGCCCTGTCCCATGTCCCTGCGCCTGTTTCCATAGTCCATGTCCTTCCATTGTGGAGAATGGGAGGCTGCCAGGTATGAACGCCACCACCTCTTGAGCCACTTGTCAGCTAAGGAGAGCTTTTGGACATTTCTGCCATTTTGCAGATGGCTGGGCGTGGAAGGAGGCCACAGTGGTTCTTTAAGATCTGGGAAGTCCAAAGAGTTGAGGCCAAACCCAAGTCTTCCAGTCCTCATTAACCTCCTACTGTGACTGACTTAGACTGGGGACATTCTCTGAAGCCAGGCCGGCTCCAGCTAGCTGCAGCTGGGTTTCAAGCTCCCTCTCCAGATGAAACAGTCTGTGTTTGCAGACAGTGGGCTGTGTCCTTCCCCTGTGAGGGCCGGCCTCCTGTGGGGAAGTGGGTGCGGGGGAAGTAGTGGAGGAGCCTCCTGGTTCTGTCACTGATAGGCTGTGTTGTGTCAGGAAAACCCTTCCTCCCCGTGTGCCCATTTCGTCCGCTGGGCTCTGAGGGTGGGGTGGGGACACAGTGGAGCGCGGGAGAAAAATAGCGCCAGTGAAACCCCAGCCGCTCCCTTCGCAGCCACTGGGGGCTGGAGAGGCGGCCGACCTCCTGGGGTGGGGTGAGCATCCCTCTGTGCACCTGGCTTGTTGGGGTGTTTGGCAGGAACTCAACCAAAGGCAGGGGTTTTATAGCCATATTTTTATGTTAAACTCCTGTCGTGCTGAACGCATGATTCCATGAAGTTTGTGAATTAACTTTTTATTGCCATATGCTAACTCCCAATTCCTATCAGTCACCCAGTATTCGAGCTCCTTCTGTGCTTGGCAACCTGAGAGTCTTCAGAGGAGCAGAGGCTTGTCCCTGTCCCCCAGGAAGCTTGTAGTCGGGGTGGTGAGAGGACGTGCAGCATGGTTAATGGGGGTCTGCGGTCTTCCTGTGCCTACTCACCAGAGAACAGAGAAGAGTCCCTACCGCGGCTGGGCCCCTGGGAGTGCTTCCTGGAGGAGGCGTGCACCATCTGAGCTGACAGCAAGGGGAAGGGGGGTGCAGCCAGACTCGCAGTTCCTGAGGCCCGAAGCAGAAAGGACACTGTCTCCTCCAGAGAAGACTAACATGAGGCCAGTTTATCTTGTCTGGAATTTTTGCCTGAGCAAATGACTTTTGTGAGGTTTTTGGTTTTGGGGATGTGATTTAAGGCTGCTATCGTAGCTTGATTAAGTACCTCCTGCGTATCTCACTGAGACCGTCACAAAGACCGTCACTGGGCTTCACACCCTGCAAGGTAGACATTTCCACATTGTAAGTCAAGAAAACAGACTTGATAAAGATGAGAGCTAGTAATTGGCTGAGCTGGGGTTTAAACCTTAGATCTTCCTACTCCAAAGCCCAAGCCCTTGACAGAGCACCAGACTACCTGTGCTCTTTGAATGGTACTCCCGCCACATTGGGGACCTGCTCCTGGACTTCTGCCTTGTTTAGGTCCCCTGGTCAGGACTCAGAGACCGCAAACACAGCACGACGGCCTTCCAGGTTGTTGTCCGTATCTGCTGTGAAGCTCCTGCTGGGTAAGCTTCGGTGCTCTCTGACCTCACATCCCTCTCCCTAATGCCATTCCCCTTCGGTAGACCTGGAGACTGAAGACACCATTATCCCATTTATAATGTCTACTTCATTTTCTTTTACCCTGACGACAGGACCTCGTATGCTGTGCCATGAGCCGCCCACAGCACAGTCGTCCCTGGTTTTGCCCTACTGTGAGCACCACTGTTGCTTCGCTGAGCCTTAGAGGAATGATGCACCAAGCTTGGCTCCCTGGCCTCAGTCCCTCTGACAGATTAGAACAGACAGTAGTGCCGGAGCCGCTGATCCCCCCAGGGTGGTATGTTGATATCTGAGTATGAAAAGCCAGCTGTCTGGTGTATGAAACAAATGAAAAATGACTCATTTTGAAGCTAATCTTGCTTGGAAGGAGAGGCCTGCCCTCTGTGACCCTGAGATTACCTTGCCTCTGGGCTTCTCCAGCATGATATGCTGAAAATAAATAACCTGAGCCTCAGTTTGCTCATCTGTAAAATGGGGATAATTCCTACATGGCCCTTTGCCTGGACAAAGGAGGCTTTGCATATCAGGCCTTGCATAGTGTCTAGTTTATCACAGGCGTCATTAACTACAGTGATAAGACCAGGCTGGATATTAGGGGAGCTTAGGTAAGGGTGAGTTCTTGGCTTCACCCCCAGTAAACCACGACTTGAGTATGCCAGTCAGATGACTTTCTTTCCTGTTAAATAGGTGAGAGGCAGAGAGGAATAGAGAAAACTAGACTTTAGATTTGAATCCCAGTTAACCGTTTACTACCTATTTAACCTTTTGCAACTTGCTAAGTAACTTCTGAGACTAAAATTCCTCATCCGTGGGGAGAGCCTTTTTCGTGGATAGACGTGTCTGTATAAAGTAAAGAGAGTATTGTGACGACTCTTGCTTAGCGTCCCTGCTTACCCTAGCACAGAGCACAAACTCGAGTGCCACCCTGAAGCCTGCAGGCTGCTGCAGGAGCCCTCCTGAGGAGCACCAGTGGTCACCTGGGGAACTGGCCCACCCTTCGAACGAGTAGCTGTGACACTTTTGTGCGAAGCCACAGAAAATTGGTCCTCCCAAACAGCCAGGTGGTATTTCTGATTTCTAGGTCCCTGGACTTCAAAAATCCACCTTTAGGGGACTTCCCTGGCGGTCCAGTGGTTAAGACTTCGCCTTCCAATGTCCCACATGCCTCGCGGCCAAACTACCAAAACATAAAACAGAAGCAATATTGTAACAAATTCAATAAGGATTTTAAAACTGGTCCACATCAAAAAAAAAAAAAAAAAAAAAAAATCCACCTTTAGGCCTGAGCAGGTCGAAAGGTGCTGAGGATACTTTTGCTACCATCTGGCTGTCCTTGGGGCATTATGGTAAAGGTGTGGCAGTGGAGAGCTACCCTTCCCTTCCCCCTCCACCATCACCTTCACTGCCCTCATTCTTAAATCTCCCATTTTGAAAACACAGGAGAGAAAGTTCCTGACTTAAACTTTGACTCCGGATAAGTTATACATAGTTGAGTGTGTGGCCCCCTAGAAACCAAAAAAGACCATCAACATAACTAATAACAAGGTAGAGCTCCCTGACTGCCCCACTGCTGGGGATCCTCACTCCTTACAGCTGACCCCAGAGCGGAAATAGCAGCATCCCCATTTGCTAGGAAGGAAAAGGAGGCTCAGATAGTGTAAACCGCTAGTGAGTGGCAGAGCTCAAATTTGAACCCAGGACTGTTCACCACAGCCTGCGCTGCTTCCCTGATAGAGCACTGGAGTAAAAGTGCGGAGCTAAAGCTTAGCTGTGGGACTTCCCTGGTGGCGCGGTGGTTAAGAATCCGCCTGCCAATGCAGGGGACACAGGTTCGAGCCCTGGTCCGGGAAGATCTCACATGCTGCGGAGCAACTAAGCCCATGTGCCACAACTACTGAGCCTGCGCTCTAGAGCCCGTGAGCCACAACTACTGAGCCCGTGTGCCACAACTACTGAAGCCCACGTGTCTAGAGCCCATGCTCCACAACAAAAGAAGCCACCTCAATGAGAAGCCCACTCACCGCAACGAAGAGTAGCCCCTGCTCGCCGCAATTAGAGAAAGCCTGTGCACAGCGACGAGGACCCAATGCAGCCAAAAATAAATAAGTTAAAAAAAATAAAATAAACAAAGCTTAGCTGTGGCTCCCAGAGATTTTTAAATCCTGTGGTTGCCAAACTTACACACTTTGAAGGACAGTACAATTTAAAAGCCAGGGGGTGGGGGTAGGAGATGGAAGACCAGTTTTTTAAACCACTCCCATATACTTTCATCGTCATTTCATCAAAGAAATGACATTTTGACCAAGGTAGGAAGGCCATACTTTTAGAATAAAGGGTAATCTTTTGTTCACCCAGCCATTCCCAGTCTGCGAGCTGAAGACTAGGGGAGGGAGTTGGCCGTGGGAGCCCATTGGGTCCCCAGCCCCATGGCTGCCTGCTCCCACCTCAGCTTTCCCCAGCTTCTGTTCTCCAACATGCTGATGGCCTTAATGGGAGCAGTTTGGTTCCTCAGTCTCCTTGGACAGAAGGGACAACTGCTTGGCTGGCAGAGGAACTTGCCAGAAGGCTGCTCACCGCCTGGTTGGCACCACATCCCCCTTTGTGCTCTGGACCCCAGACCCATGCAGAGGTACCTCAGCCAAGCCTTCCGGAAGCCTTTTCTGAGGGAATCTATTTATAGGTGAAGGGATTAAATGGGTTTTAAACTCCTCTTAAGCTCTTTTTGTCTCTCTAGGAAGGGATTTTACATTACAAAGTTACATGTTAAAAGCAGGAGCTTTGGAGTGAGTCAGACCTAGGTTCAACCCTTTTCTCTACCACTTACTAGCCATGCAGATCTTGTCTCTGAACTTTAATTTCCTCATCTCTAGAACTGGGGCAACAGCAGCTCCTACCTAGTAGGGTGGTTGAGTGAGATGAGGCAATAGATGTAAAACACTTGGGTCCATGACACAGCCCACAACTACTGAGCCCGCATGCCGCAACTACTGAAGCCCATGCGCCTAGAGCCTGTGCTCCTCAACAAGAGAAGTCACTGCAATGAGAAGCCCGCGCACCACAATGAAGAGTAGCCCCCGCTCGCCACAACTAGAGAAAGCCTGCGCACAGCAGCGAAGACCCAATGCAGCCAAAAATAAATAAAAATATATATATATATTTTAAAAAAGAGACACTGACCCGCCCAGTGGTGAGAGTACAGGTGGGAAAGCCAGCTTCCAGTCTCATCGAGCTCTCCCCACTCTTCTTTGGGGACCTGGTTTCTTCATGTGCTGAGGGGCTTGGGACGAGAGGTCCTTAACCCAGGGTCCTTCTAACTCCAAGGATGCACACACAGCAATCCCCTTGAAGGCACAGGAAGCATCTCAGTGTGTGTAAGTCACGTGAATTTTTCTGGGGGAATATCCTCAACATCCAGCTTCTCAGGACCCAAGGAGTACTGAGAATCAAGACGAGCTTTGTAGGCTCCTTCTCGATTGAGGAAACACCCTAACCAGAAGGCAGCACAGGAGTGCTATGCGGGCTTCCCAGGCAAAAGAGGCCTGGGCGCTGTGACGGGGGTGGTTAGGGTGGGAGGGCGAGGCTCCAGCTCCTGCACCAGGGCCCTTCCAAACAGAACAGCAGGATGGTGAGGTCCCTCTTCTACAGGCTTTCAAGCAGAGCCTGAGTCGCCCTTAAAGTGGACGAATGTCACCAAGAGGAGGTGGGCTCTATGTGTGTCAGCTGAGCCCAACCTGCAGCCCACGCAGCACAACGAGGACACACGCGCTCATGGCTGCAAGCGGCAGGCCCAGGATACAGCAGGGCATGGCTCACTGGGAGGCAATGGATAAAGGTAGGACACTTTTATATGTAACAACTTGGTAAGGCTGTCAGCCCTCCTACACAGCCTTACCAAGTTGTTACATATAAAAGTGTCCTACCTTTATCCATTGTAGAACATGCCTGCACATATTCAATGCTGAGTAAGTGATTGCTGTTACGATCATCATAGAGAAATAAGGAGCTCGGATGTACTGAGGGAACTTAGTCCGAGAGCTGAAATAAGAAAGGGAAGCATTTGCCAGCACCTTCCTGGACACCTTTCCCCCAGGAGACCATCTCAAATGCAGGCTGTTAGAGCCACTGGCGGAGCCGGCTCTGGAAGCACTAAATGGAGGCTCGTAGTAGAAAGGCTGTGGGCGGTGAGGCTGGAGAAGATGGGGCTGAGTGCCGGTTCTGCTGCTCTGATGTGGGGCAAGTGGCTCCATCTCTGGGCCTGTTCCCTTGTTAACTCCTCACTGGATGAGCTCGTCAGGCAGGTGAGAGATGGGAGTGCACTACAGACGTCACCTGCAGGTTAACCTCATCACTGTTTTTCATCGTGCTCAGAGGGGTGGCTTTGCCCTCTAGGAGGGCTCTGTGGTCAGAAGTCAGCGTTCCAACTGAAAGGGACATGGCAAGTCCTGGCTGGAGCTGGCAATCAGGCAGTCGAGCCACAGCCCAGGCAGTCGGAGTGGAGGTGTGGCAACTACTAGGATGAAGGGCAAGGGCCCACTGGGCTGGGACCCGAACCATTCATTGTCCCAGCAGGTGCCTGAGAGGGCCCGCTGCTGCTTTACCCCAGAACCACGTGGTCTGAGCCCTTCCCACCGGGGGCTGTAGAAAGCCCCACCCTGCCCGCCCACCCCTCACCCCCCTTTCCAGGGAGGTCACAGCTGTTGGCTCCCTGGGGGAAGGTGCACCTTCTCTAATGGAAGACGGGAAAGGAATGCAAAGCCAGGGTTCTCTCTGTGGAAGAAAGAGCCCTATTTCTCTTGTCCTTGCGCGCTGGGCAGAAGGAGGCAAACCTATGGACTATCCTGAGGCGTCCTACCAGGAGGGCCAGAGCCAGTGCCAAAGCTGGAGGGAGGGAGTGTGGAGGAGCCTGTGGGAAATGTCAGCCGCTTCCTGGCAGGGGAGCCGGGGTTAGAGCGGTCATGACGCTGGTGTCTCAGGCACTCTCGCAGTGCTGGGTGCTTGGTGTGACCTTCTGCAGGCACAGTGTGTTCTGCTAGTTTATTATGTAAAGGAGACTTCTGCCTCCCTGCCGACACTGCTCTTCCGCTGCCATGCGTCACCTTCCTGCTGTGATGGTCATCCGTTTGAGGTTGTCCTCAGCTTGGGTCCAACCAGGGGAGGTAGGAAAGCAGTGTTAAATAGGTCATAACTGGTTCCAAAGATTATCTTAGCAAATCACACATGACCATACAACTTCCCGGGCCTTTTTTGTATCTCACAAGGACTTAGCGTCTTAGATGGTGAGGTTCCCCCAAGCCCTCTCTCCCCCAATCTTCTGGTTGCTCTGCTGAATAAAGCTAGGTTTGAGGTGGCTGCTGGACCATCCCAGGATGTGCTCAGGATGATTGTATTTTTCCAAGTCAAAACTGGCATATAGGACCCACCAGTGGATGTTTGTTGAGGGGAATTAACAGGCAGGGAAACAGAAGCAGTAGAATAAAAGGCTGGGCCTGAGAGGGGCGGTCTCTCCTTTCCAGATCAAATACTTTTCCAGTGCCTTTATCCTCCATCCCCACTTGATTCCACACATGGACCCTGAGTCACCCCTCACCTGTGCAGTGGAGGAAGGAATCACACAGTCTAGCCTCTCGTCTGACAGGTGTGAAAGATTCTCCACTGTCCACTGTGTATGGAAGAGCCCAAAGAAGAGACTGGGTCTGGTCTCTGGGACCCCTCGCTACTCCAGGGACCTTTCTCATGGGGCTGCCAGCTTTCTTTATTCATTAAAGTACACTTTTTTTCCCATTAAAAAGTGAAGTGTGACAGTGTGATGTGTACCCAGTATTAAAAATACAGAGGGAGAGTGGAGGAAGAGGAAAATCCACCCATGACAAGTACAACATTTTGATGTATTTTCTTGCCAGATTTCCTATACTTGGAGGTCTTTATTTTTTACATAGTTATGGTCATATGTCACAGAACTTCATAGCCTGCTTTTTTCCACTTAACCCATGGAAATGCTTCTGCCATACTGTTGTTCAAAATGCCACACAGCTTTCTCATTTCCTCTGTAGTGTATCATTGAGTAGATGGGTCATTTGCTTCAATCTCTCATTTTTGGATTTGCGATTATTACCTCAAATTAAATACTACTTCAGTGGACATCTTTATTCATAAAGTCCTTTTCATATTTAGGATAATCAGACTAGATTTCCAGAAGTGTAATTATAGGGTCTAAATACATTTGAAGCTCTGAAAACGTTGCCAAATTGCTTTCTAGAAGGCTTTGTCATACTCCTCCAGTGGAGTGCGTGTCCTTGCCGTGGAGCCTTCGCCCGGCTGGAAGCAGTTTGGATGGTTCACTGGCTGAGGACCGTGGCCTCTTAAGCCTGACACATTCATAATTTCTGGTTGGGGACAAATGGCTGGGAGAGGATGGGATGTCGAGGAGTTGGATCCTGCCGTGGGCCAGGTACTTCACAGTCGGTATTCCACTCAAACCTCAAAAACGAGCCCCCATTTCTGAGGAAGAAATGAAGGCTGACCAGGAGAGGTAAAACTGTCCAATATCGCAGTACCCTGCTGCCTCTCGTGAGGACTAGCCAGGCATCTCCCTGGGACCTGAGGATGACAGGCCAGTGTGATATGACTGTACAGGCGGCAGGCAATGGTGGGGAGGATGCAGGGCTGGGAGGGCATACCTGTCAGGCCGCAGCGAGCTTACTGAGCCTTGAAGCCAGTGGGGGGATTTCACACACACCGAGTAAGACTGTCTGATTCAGTCATTCAGGGTGAGAGTGGGCACTTGGAAACTCTGATGAGACCATGGGTCGCCACGGAGCATTGCTGCCCTGGGTGGCCCGCCTGCCCAGTATTAGGGCTATACTTAGCTCTAATCAGACTCAGACTGGGAAAGTTGGGCTGGGCAGGGTGGGGGCTGGCCCAGGGCTAATCTCTGCGGGTTCTTGTATTCTAGGCCTCCATTAGAACAGGTCCCTGAAAGGCTGGCCGCCGGTCTCGTTCTGAGGCCTGGCACCAAGGCCATTCCCAAATAATAGCTAATAACAATACAGCCAGGCACTGTTGTAAGTTTTCCATGTATTAGTTCATTTGGTCCTTGTAATAACCTGTGATGTGGTACAGGTGACAAGACCAAAGAACCAGAGGACTCAAATTTGCCCACAGTCCAGTGGCAGAGACTGTGGACTGGACCACAGTTCTGGCTGCAGCCTCCTTCCTAAGCACGGCAGTGTCCTGCAGCATGGGGCCCAGCGGGCGGCTCGGAGACCAACACTACCCCTGCCTGTGGGACTCTGGTCCCTCTATGACCTGGGTGGGTAGCCTGGTGCAGGTTCTCAGAGGCCTGAGCCGCACTTTTCTTGTCTCTGAAATGGGGTAAGAGGGTTGCTGTGAACGTCCAGTGCAGCATGATTGGTCACAGAGGGTAGGGGGCGGGGGATGAGGGAACTCGGGCTGCCAAGGCTGCGGGGACAGAAGGCTTGGGTCCTGTGACATCTTTCTCCTAACAGTGCGGGGAAGCCAGGACAGAGGGATGGGGTTTTTGCTCGGGTTTGTGGCTGGGGCCAGCGTGCCTGGGTTTCCAGCTGGAGTCTACCCCTCCAATGATGTGACTTGGGGCGTGGTGCTTAAGCTGCACCACAGTTCATCTGAAAAGGGGGATAACATGTCCACGGCGTGGTGGTTGTAGTGAGGATGGATTCACTCCATAGAGAGTGTTTAGAAACCAACTCCCCCGGCTCCCAGCGTGGCACGGCTCCTGAGTTCATCTGGGTTGGGTGCTGGCACCTAGTGGGGGATCTGGAGCTTGGAGGTGCCCCATGCCCACTGACCCACGTCCACTCTCCCTGCCTTCTGTCTTTCAGGTTGATCCTCGGGACCCACAGTCTCATCATGTCTCGCACAGAGGACGGCAGAGGGTACAGGCGGTGGCTTGGCCGGTTGGCGATCTCCCAACAGCTGGATCTCCAGCAATGTGAAGCTTTTGTTTGGGTTTTCCCCCTCCTTTTAGTTTTGCTTAATTTTTTTATTTTCTGTCTTCCTTCCACCGCCCCCCCCCTTTTTTTTAATTTCAACGATTAAGACTTCAGAAGAACAGGAAGCTATGCTGTGGACAGGCACCAATTTCTTTAAAGAAACTCAATATGGACAAAGCATATGTATAAATTTCATTTTTAATTTTTATAAGGGGTTAGGGAGCTATTTTGTTTTGTCCTTTATTTTTCCTGTCTTCTTTCTTTTACCCATCTCTTAGTTCTGCTTATAACACCTCACTTCCACAGAGAAGGCCTGCCCCTCCATGGAGAATTTGGGGATTTCTCCTGGAATGGGGGGCATGAAGCCAGAAGGAGGCCTCTGTGCTGCCTCCCCACCAGGTGCAGGAACTGCTGGACTCCCTGGTGGCCTGCTCCTGGCTGGCCCTTGGGCCTTGGAGATGATCAGAGGCCAAGAACCACCTGGAAGGGGAGGACCAGGGCTTGGCCAGGAGAACTCGAGAAAGAAGATCTGTATTTTGGGTATGTCCTCTTGAAGCAGTTGGAAGCCCAGGGCCACACCAGGACTTGCAGAGGGAATCCATTCCCTCTACTGCCGTTTAAAACCAGGAGTTCTGAGGGGGGAAGGGACAGAGGGTGATCATCTCGTACTGCCTGGCGTTTGAACGGCCAGCCTAGCCCAGCTCTACAAGCCTACCTTTCTGTTAGTGATCTTCCTCCCAGAGGATGATTCCCAGAAAAAACTGTGTGCCAAACCTCTGCCTGGGACACAGCTGGGTCTTCGACGGGCATCTGTCACTCCTGTGAGCTCAGCTCCCGTCACCTCCTGCCTCCTGGATCGTCGTCTTCCCAGATGTACCCGCCAGATGTCCAGGTCGTCAGACACCGCCTGAGTCCCCACGACCCAGTTGTGACCATTGCCATAAGAACAGGGTGTCCTGAACCGGCTGCCGCTATCATCTCCTCACAGTGAGGGGTGTGCCCTGTGTGCCGGCCCCATGGTGTCACATATGGTGACGGTGCCGAGCATCATGTCCCTCACTGCAGGGACTTACTGTTAGGGGCTACCCTCAGTGGAAATGTGTCTGATGGGAAAGGATGGACCTGGCTGACGGGGTGGACCGTGGCCATTAGGTGCCTGTGGGCTTGTTGGCTGTGACCCTGTGACCCCACCTCCAGTGTCTGTCTGTAGCCTTTCTTCCGCTCTCCAACGACTCTCGCAACCTCCCTACTCCTGGGCTTCTGAAGTGGGGTGTCCTCTCCCCTTGCCAGGAGAAGGAGAGCTGTCCCAGTTGCCCCTCACCTGGCTTCTCACCCCATTACAGCAAAGCAAGGAAGGGAAAAGGAATTCTTCTTTTGTGTTTAGTTGTTTTTGTTTGTTTTCTCTTAACCAGCATAGGATGGATAGGGGAGATGTTGGAGGGCATTTAAGTTGGTGTGTGACCAAGGAGGGCTTCCCCCCAGAGCCGCAGCCCTTCGGCCCTGGGAGTTTGGGAGAGACCAGCACAGCATCAGCCCAGACTTGCAAACTCAGCAATATGTTTGCTCACATTCTTTCCGCCTTTTCTCAAGTCCTCTTCCTCCTCCTGGGCAGATGGCTAGCTGTGGTTAGCAGGATCCAGCAGGGCAGCAGGAGGTGACCAGGCCCCTCCCTCCCCTCCCTCAGCTGAAATTCTTTGTCATCACCTGTCTCTTGTCTCTTCCCTCTGACTTCTCAGACAACCTAGAGTCTACTCTGAGCTGCAGCTGGGAGAGCACATCCCCTAACTGCAGTGTGCACCCCTTCTCTGCCCCACCTCCCCGCCTTCCCTCGGGGGCAGCTGTCTGTCTGTCCATGAGCACGTGGGAAAAACAGTCCCCGGACTTGGCACCCTCACCTGTCCCTGGCTGCAGCCCACACTCTGAAGTCCTAGTGAGGGTTCAAGCCTAACAGGTTATTTACCTTTTGCTTATCCTTCCCTTCCGCCCTCCCCAGGTCTCTTAGCTCTGACTAAGGTCTTGGAGCTGTAGGTCACAGGTGGCCATACCTTTCGGGTGAGGTGGGCAGCCTCGGTCGGGGTAGCCAGCCTCCACGTACCCTTGTCTTGCAGGACGCCCAGCCCGTCCTTGCTTGGTGGCAAGACCTGCTTCCCTAGCTCCTGAGGCCCAGCTTGTTAGCCCCAAGTGCCTGTCTCTCTTCTCCCTCCCCTGTTCTCCACTCATCCACCTCGGACACCCAGCAGCCGGGTAGAAGTCAGCCCGAAGTCAAGGCTGGCTCTGCCCAGTCGGCAGACTAGCCTCGGTTAGGCCCAGGTAGCTGTCCTCTCCCTTAGCCACTCTTCATCTCTTCCCACTGGAGTCAGCCTTGTCGTCTCTTCCTGCCTTTTACCTGGGTCTCGGGCCTGGCAGCCGCTCTGGGGATCATCATCTCAGCGCCACCAATTTGTTAGTCCTGTCCAAGTTCTAGGAGTTTCCAACCCTTAAAATAGCAGTCAGTTATTCTTGTCTCCTGGGATCTGTGAAAAGGATAGCCTTTGGAGGGAGGATCTGGGCCTCAGCCCTACGGATCTGAGCTCCATCCCCCCTCAGTGAGAGGAATCAGCAAGACAGATCATAGTGCCTTATTCCATTGCCCTCCCCGCCCGACCGCCTGGCTCAGTTGGCAGTACAAGGCTTCTTTCTCCCTCTCGGTGTTCATCTGCCACTTAAACTCTCACCCCCCGCCCACAGTTAGCCTCGTGGGAGGATGAACGCCCCAGTCTTCGCCCTATCCCTTCCTAAGAGCTGCAGCCAGGCACGTGACCCCCAGCCACCACAGGGCGCTCACTAGCAGCTTCTGCTGGGGACAGGGCTGTGCTGCAGACAGGTGCACTCTCGGCCACCTCCTCCCCAGCAGGTCCCACCTCTTACCTCCAGCCGGGAGGACGGAGGACGCAGTCTCTTCCTCGGAGACCAGCTCCATCTGACCCCCTCCTGGGCACCGGGACTAAGGTCGCAGGCCTTAGCACCCTCTCATCCCAGAGGTACTGGGACAAGAGAATGGAATTCTTTCCTCTCTCCCACGTGTGGTTCATGCCCCCATGGCTGCCTTTCTGAGGGAGTGTATTAAATGTTTACTTAAGAAATACCGTGTTTACAGCTGGAGGAGAAATGTGCCCCATGCTGGGTGGAGATTTGACCCTCTGGACGGCGCCTGGCTCCTTTATGGCACTGCCAGTGGTGACCCCAGAGCGAATGCAGGCAGGGGGCCGGGGCACAGGCCCTGCACCCCCTCTGCCTCCGACCCTGCGGTGCTAAGACCACTCACCACCTTCCTCACAGCCTTCATTCCCCGCCTCTCATTCTCTTCCTCCAGGATCTCGCTCCTTAACATATCAGTTATCTCCTAGAAAACCAGTGTTTGGAGCAATAAGATAATTTTTTTTTGCTTGAGTCTTTTTCTAAGAAAAGGAAAAGAGCGGGCATTGTGGGAATCTTTCTTTTCCTGCTGTTGGCTGTTTACCTTTTTAGAAGACAGATCTTACTTGGGTGGATGTCTGGGTTTCAGCCTTAGGAAGCTTGGAGAGGTAGGAGTCGGGCCTCCACCCCGAACTCTCTGCTCCGCCGCCCGGGCTCCCAGCCCTACCCACCAAGTGCGCCACCCACCTTTGCTCCTCGTGTGCCGCTCCCTCCCTGCCCATCTTGGGGGCACTGGTGGCTCTGCCTCTAAGTGGGGCTCTGGTTCTTGCTCCTTCCCTCTCCTGGGCCTGTCTGGGGGCCCAGCTGCTGGAGTCTCCTAGGACCTGGCGACCTGAGAAGAGCTTACCCTGCTCCGCTCTCCAGGCCCCAGGCTTGGGGCTGAGGCACAGCCTTCGGGACAGTGCGGGCCGTCTCTGATCCTGCCGTGCCAGGCTTAGATGGCCGGGGCTCCTGTCTGGAGAGATGCCCTGGGAGGCGGGGGACCAGGATGTGCCGTGAGGTTGGCTGATATCAGCATCCATAGCCGAGGGATGAGTCCACTGCCAGCAGCTCCAGGAGTCCTTAGACTGGGGGTAACGGGAAGGAGGCCCCCGCGTCTTTTTCCCTGAGAGGCCACAGGAGGAAGGGAGTTCATTTAGGGACATTTTAAAGAAATCTTTTTGTGTACCAGGCGCCTCTTTCCATCAGAGCAGGGGAGAATGTTGCTGCAATGATTCATAATCGTGTGGGGCCGACTTGGGTGTGAGGGAGGGTTTAACCCAGGCACAAGGTTAGTTTCAAAGACTAGTTAATAAATCTATTTTCTTTATTTTCTTTTTTTGCACAGAAGCTGGTAATCTAGGACCTACGTGTGAACAACTTTATATATGAATATTTTTTGTACTTGGTTTACTTGGGTTGGTATGATACATTATATTTAAGTTCCTTGAACACTGTGGATCCCCCTAATGTGTATGAATGACTGAGGCTTTGTAAATTAAGGGACGTTTGTGTGAATAAAGTTATTTGATGGGGTCAAAGAAGCCATACGTGATTTGAAAAGAAGTGCTCTGTGGTTTTGTCGCCTCCTGTTTGGAGGAGCTTGTCTGGGTCCTGGTGGGGTGAGCGGCAGGAGAAGAGGACACTCGGCTGCTGGATGGGAAGACGCCTGGTGGCCTTGGGTAGTCCTCCCCCTCCACACCTGGGACAGGAAGCCACACCAGGCCTGGTCTGCTCTCCCCAGGGACCCAGGGCCCAGCCAGCATTGCCAGCCCCCCAGACATCCAAAGGCCCTTCCAGCCCCAGCTCTGTGCTTCTGCAAGTTCTGCCCTCAGGGATTTTTAATGTAGAGATGAGAGGAGTCTCCCAACCATGGCAGCAAGGGGAAGGAGACATTTTTGGAAAGCTCAGCTAGGAGACAGGCTCTCAGAGGAGCTGGGCGAAACAGCTCTGTGGGTGAGGGGGTAGCACCCGTGTCCGGGGACCAGTGATTGGCTGGGGGGGTGGGGGAGGGGGCGCAGGGCAGAGCACATAGCCCATCTCCCTCCGCCTGGCCAGCAGAAACCACATTCCATACGGAGTGAGGACTGGCATTTATTAAAAGTCGGGCGCTTCTGTTACCTTCGCTGGCCTGCGTGGTAGGTGTGGTGTGTGCCCCTTTGCTGAGGAGAAAACTAAAGCCCAGAGAAATCCAGACTGCTGAGTGCTTGGTGCACCAGGAAAAGCCACATGCCACATGCCGGCTGGGACAGGCGGTTCAGCCTGGCTGCACGTCCCTTTCCTCGTGTCCTCGTGTACAGTGGTGGTGGTGATAACTACCTTCAGAGCAGCTGAGGGCTCGATAAAAACCTAGTATTGGGCCCAGCACTTAGTAGGCTCTCAACAAATGGTTCTATAGTTGCTCTTCCCAAAGAAACAGGTTTGGGATTCTCCCGGAGCCTGCTGAACTCCAGACCCTGACTCCTGGCACTGCACTGCCTCAGTAAAGCTTAAAAGTCTGGAAAGGGTTGGTGTTTGACGTGGGACCCACCACCTGGGCTCTTCCGGAGGAGACTTGGTGAGCCCAGGAATAATAGAGCTGCAGGAGGACAGAGTCAGGACTTTGGAATGTAGGTTTAGAGGAAAAGATAAGACGGGGCTCCCTGCCTAATCTGAAAGTGAACGGGCTGCATTCCAGGCCCCGGCTTTGGTGTCCAGTGGCTGCTGGGGATGAAGCTTCTGGCAAAGGATACTTCTGTGCTTAGCCTGGGCAGTAGCCTGGAGCTAGGAGAACAACCCACAAGTACGTTTTTTTTTTAATAACTGCTGAGGTAATTCACCCTTTTGAAGTGTGTACACGTCAGTGGTTTTTAGCATACTCAGAGCTGTGCAACCATCACCACTGTCTAATTCCAGAACATTTTTATCGCCTCAAAAAAGAAACCCATGCCTATTTGCAGTCATCCCCTCCCA